>NW_028277174.1:2422142-3633214 GCF_051122295.1 Plectrocnemia conspersa | reverse complement strand
CATATTATTTATAAGTTATTTCTATAGATTATTTTAATTATAGTCATTAAAAAAGTGTTTCATGCCATTGTTACACTAACGTAATAACAAGTTCACAAATTAATTTACTTTTTCGAGCATCATAACGCCAACAATGATGTTAGTTAACATTTATTTGATACAATGACGAACAACGATATATTGCTGTTTAGCACCCAAAGAGTTAAAAATATCGTATTTTATACAAAAAATATATTTTCTATTTAAACTATCGTTTTCTACCGATATAATATAATAAAATGAGATTCAGGATTATTTTTTAGTTTTTTGTAAATGTAAATGTTTATAAAAATAAATTTTATCTAAAATTGCTAACCAAAATATGATTAAAATAAACACTGTTTTATAATTAAAGCCTTTCATTGAGTGTACATGTCATCTGATTATGTAAATAGCTCTAAATCATATCTAGAAAGAGGTCCATATTTTGCTTTTCCTTCTTTATATACTTTATCGAAGCGCGCGAAAACTTTTTTACACCAAAGAGAAAGATTAGGCATAATATGACTGAAATAATTACAGTTTCATAATTATTTCCTTACTGTAATGTAAGCATACAGTCACTTGAATATGTATCTAAAAAGAAGATCATGTTTTAGAATTTTCTTCGTAATACACTAACATAATAAATTAAATGTAAACTGGGTATACATCATTGAAGCGAATGAATTTTTATTCAAGCCACATGGAAAAGATTATGCATAATAAATATGCAACTAAAAATATCAACAAAAATATGACTGGAATAAATACTGAATCATAATTATTGCCTATATAAGTATGTGAAAAATTCTAAAAATATTTATATCTGAAAAGAAATGCTTATTTTAGATATTTATTCTTAATACACTTACATATTAAATTAGGTAATTACACTGAGTGTACATCATCAAAGCGCGTTAGAAAAAGATTTAGCATAATACATTATACAAATATTGAAAAACTGTATTTTAAGCAAAATAATCACAAATAAAATAAATCTGGTAAGCAATTATAGCATTTAATTATAATATAGTGATATAAAACTACACATGAAAATTTACTTCACATAACACATAAATCTTCACACGCTCCATAACACTATAATAAATATAACCTCTAACCTCTACAGTGTCAACACATCAAACTTCTAATTCCAAACGTCTGATTTCACACATACTGATTTCAATATTAATTATAGTATTGCATGCAAAAGTTCCGTATTTTACTATACACAAAATAATTCTGTAATGCATGAAATATATTGTGTACAAAATAATATTGGGCTAAAACCCAGAATATTGAATCAATGAAAATAAAATATTATTTTAATAGCTTGATATAATCACTAATTTTCTTAATCTGATCATTTTAAAAACGTGTTAAAAATGAAACGTTTTAACGAAAATTTTCTCACATACTACGTTTTTAACCTACGCTTACATAAAAATATTCTAACGTAATATTTACGCAATTTTCCCAAAAAACGTACATTACAGTCTTCCGTACAATTGTTCGAGATTTTTGACGTCAGCCAACGATTCAAGATCACTTTTTTTCCTTCAATCGTTTCTTGACAATGACACGGGCGTTTCCTTTCTAATATCCACTTTAGTCTAGTATGTGTGTGTCCGTATATACAATTACAACAATGCAAATTGACCAAAGTCGTTATTGGAGGCTGTTTGGTGGTAACCAGAAACGTTCTTTGTTTTGGAACGTAGAAGTCAGATGAATATAAATATAAAAAATAACTGGCGGCAAGTATAATTTATATAAATCATGCATTCAAACAGGAAGAGATAAGACATAATATCGATAGATATTAAGTCGCCTAATGATAAGAACACAATCAAACTACTTAGATAATGAGTCATACAAAATTGGACAATGAAACTAATATTTATATTATATATAAATATATTTTCAATTTAAGAAAAGCCAGTTCTTAAAATAAAATTTATCAATCTTTGATTACATATGTAATAGTTTTTAAAATTAGATTAAAAATAATAGTAATAACGTACATAAATAAACATATAGTATTGACGATTTCCTTGTTGTTATAAAAACGTTCGATTAAACAAATTGCAATAGGAAATATAAATAATTTCAACTGATATTAAACACTATATATAATAATTACATTGCACTGATACAGTTTCAGGCAGTAAATATGTAGTCCATATCAGATATGAGCACGCCCAATATGGATCTGAAATGAACGTAACAATTATTTCATAATTGTTACTGTCGCCACTGTAACCAAAACCGTTACTATTCAGTTCTTGACTACTGTCTCTTTCACGCGAGTAACGCATCTGCATTTAAATTAAGCAAAACACATCAGTTCCGTAAGCAATTGCGACACACAAAACTTTCTACGAAACTCAAACTCAGGTAAATACGTAAAAAAATATTAGATAAAATTTTTATAAACTCGTGCCTATGATAATTAACTACACAGTGAAACACTTTTATATAATTAAATATGTGAGTGGTTATTTTTATGCAATTATTACTTATCGGTTGTATGATTTTTACATGATTGCTTCACGTCCGAAATGCTTTCGTTAACACACCCATTGGATTCTATAAAATCCATAACCATTCATGCTCGAATGATTTATTTGCTATTTATGTAAGGTATATATGGTTCGACCATTAGTAATGATTATAAAACAAATATAATAATAAAATAATTGAGATAAAAAAACTTAACGCACGAAATAAGTTGCGTGTAATATTTAGTTTTATTGATGATTTGATTTTCAACCTAAAAAATTGATTTACCTACTATTTATATATGGTTCTGTTCATAATTAATGAGGACTATAGAAAGAAAATGTTAACTATTTTTTTTGTTGGAAATTAATTATACTAGACTTAAAGGTTAACAAATATAAAATCATTCATAATTAAATGCTGTATATGCTATTTATGTTAGGTACTACATAGTTTGCCATTTATCAGTGACTATAAAAAAAAATATGTTAAAACATAATTAATATAGAAAGCACAAATATGCGTTTATTACGCATAATGTAAATCGCATGTGATATTTACTTTTATTGATGATTTTAATTTTTTACTAAAATAAATTTATGTGCCTATCATATATTTATGGTTCTGTTACAACATGTTAAATGTTTTCTTGTTGAAAATTAGTTATACTAGACTAAATAACATATTCTTTCAAATAAGAATATGGCTTTAAAAGTTCTCAAAATATAAAACCGTTGGGTTATATAATTAATTATAAAAAAATATTATAAAAAAACATAAGTAATATAGGAAACACACAGTTACGTTTTTGACGCATAATTTTTTTATTATAATTTTAAATAATATTAATAAAAAAATTAATTTTTAACTAAAATAAATTGATTTACCTACTATTTGTAAATAGTTCTGTTCATATATGTTTATTATTAGGATCGATTATTTTGTATTTATATATAAATATTAAGGAACGAACATTGACTGATTTTTTTGTTGGATTCTCTTTCAAATAAAATAACTGCTTTAGAAAGGCTAAAAAATATAGAACTATCAAGTAAAGAGTATGCTAACTGCAATTTTTTTTATATTGTAAATATCTACTTTTGTACATATTTGACATGTTTTGCCATACAGATTTTAAAAAAATGGCTTTAGAAAAAGAAAAAGAATGTTTTACAATATTTCAGTAATATGCAAAATTATGTTCTTATTAAATATTTTTCGAAATATTATCATTTCAATTACAGAAATGCATTTATTTGTCTACAAATAAATTAGATACATTACAAAATAATTTAGCTGTAGTTTTTTTATTAAAAAAAACAACTGATCATTCAGAATATGAAATTAAAAATTAAAATAAATGTCAATCTAAATATTTTAAGCTTCGTTATTGTCTTGGGATATTTATACATATACTAAAACTATTTATAATCTTTTATAAAATACAAAATAATCAGTAAAAAATAAAATAAGATTAATAGGAAAAAAATATACAAAAACTATATGAACTTTCGATTACAATATTAACACATAACGGTCCGCTATTTTCGCGGAATTGTTTTATTAAAAGGTTAAATTATTAATGTATACATTGCCATCTATAGAAAAAAAAATCTTTATGACTTTAACATGATATTTTTGTGAGCTTGAGTTAAATTATTTTAAACCCTCGAAAATGCGTTAACGGACTGACCACAAAATTTCGCTAAAACACGCGAAAACGCGTGAACGGACCATAATTTGTTAATACAATAATAATTTGCTACCCTAAAATCATAAATTAAAACTCAAACATAGTCCGTCATAAATAAGTAATTTATTGTAATATATAATATTTTTAATATTAATAACAATATTTTTAAATTTACATTTTTTATTTTTTATAACTTTACACAAACTATTTATTTTATATGAATAATACTTAAGACGTTTATTTATAGATAAAACGTTGACGTAAACCTCTTGTGAATGTGAAAACTATGAGAAAATGTAGAGGAAATGCTAATGAAAAGAGATCGTTTAGAAAATGTTTCTTTCAAGACAATAACACTTATCACATGACAGCAAAATAAATATGAATCTAGCCTCAAATACTGTACCGATTCATAAATTAAAATAAATATTAATAAATAAAATTCTATACTTTATTCAGAATATAATATTTATATACGTTATTATAAACTAGACAATGGATTAATAAAAGAAGCTATCGATATATAATAATTAGATAACGATAATAAAATCACCCAATTCTATTCTTTATGACTTAATAAAATATTTAATAAATTTATGGATATATACACTGCACTATATTTATTTTGAGATATTTTACAGAAACACCGGATATTGATTTTTATTGTATTCGTATTACAACATAATCAAAAAAAAATATTTTATCCATGTACATATATAATTCTATATCATTAAATAACTTTCTCGCTTACCTAACAATTGTATCACAGATCACAACACTATTATCCAGCGAAATGTTTATACAGATGCATTTACTAACAATTTAACACTAAAGCGTATTCCTTCAAGGGCCCCAGATTACTGAACTAGCAGTCGATATCTGCTCCGTTCGATTAATGAGATATAAATTGTGATTTCGATAACAGACTTATCTCCAATTGGATGCGTCATTAACTTGGAATTCTTCTACGAAGAATTAATTGTGCGTATTGTTTTATAAATGTTCATAGGAACATGATTTTTTCTAGACCGCGTATTTTTCTCTATAGAAATTAGAATGAACGCTGGGTTACCATATCCAGGTCGGTGTTCTACAAGAGTTTTGTAGAACGAAATACCTGACGCTGGCAAGTAGTGAAAGTGGGTCAGCTAGCGCTCAGCGTAGACTAGTGGTTGCTTGATGCCAAAACGGAAGATGGCCGATGATGGTAATTGCTAATGGATTATTTATAAACGTCGAATGCGTGAATGAACTTGACAATGATGGTATAAATGGTCCAATTGCGGTAAGGTGTTCTATTTGGATAAAATTGACATCATTGGCAAAAGATTTTGGAAGAAAAGATTTTTCAAAGTATTGCACTAAGTACTTACTGCATATACATTTATATGTATATTCCTTAAGATCAATTCACTTATTATATATTTTTTTATTGCATATGCAATGAAAAACGCTAAGTAATATAATGAAACATATTATATTTTATAAATGAAAAGTTATTTTTACAAAGATTACCATAAAAAATAAAATTAATACAATTATAATTTTAATATTGATCATTTTAGAAGATTTGTCTTTCAAGATTTCTATTTTAATTTTGAATTACATATTATAAAAAAATATATATATGCTCGAAACATGTTATTTCTAATGAAAAAATATTTTACAGTTCATAAAAAATAATCTAATAAAAGCGTCATATCCGGCAAGTACAGCCAAAATATCAAAATCTGATATATAGGATCTCGGCAATCAAAGTGTTAAATAATAAGTTTTACTCAAAAAATATATATGCTCGAAAAATGCTATTTTTCTTAGAGCAAATATTTTACAGCTAATAAAAAAAATATTTGATTCTTTCTCTAATGATGCCGTTAGACATGGCAAGTATCGCTAAAGTAGCAAAATCTTTCATATATTGTAGGATCTTGGCATCCAAGGTGTTTAATGATCTATTTTATTTTAGTCAAGTTTAAATTGTTTTCCCTACAAATTTTCCATTTTTAGTTTTTTTAGTTTCTATTATAATTTTAGATTTATAATATTGCAGAAATAAATTACTTTCTGAAATGCAATGAATTTATTTAATTTATTCCATAAATATATTTATCACATTTTTAATATTTTTTTAGTATTAGTTACACTTTTCAAAATCAAAAAAAAATCAGTTAACCATTATTTTTAGTTTTTAATGTGTGATTATATGTACACAGTTATTTTCTTAGGGACTTTTTTAAGCATAGCATAAGACTACCAGACAACGCTAACTCACCATGTCCTCACAATTTAACCAAATATACTCCAATATTTTCCCACACTTCAAAATAACACATCTGAAATCTATGATCTTCGCAAGCTCTAATTAAAAAATCCATATTGTTACTTGTATAATACATGTGTGAATAAACAAAAGCATGCAGATATTTGATGAGCGCCTTCCAGCTGTCGAATTTCATTGAAACTCGAGCCGATCTCGAGAAAAATCAAACAAAACACAATGGAGGCATCTTTACTGCCCGTGGCCCCGTGTATTGTTCCGACAAAAAAAGAATAGGCCGGCAATCAAGATTCCCTTTCGGCTGTGGAAAAAATCGTAGAATATGGCACTAGGTCAGCTAGCTGCGTTTGGAAGATCTTTTGGTACGTTTCTTGTGTGCAGCATCTGGGGGAACAATGGCCGGAAAACAGAAGCGAAACGTAATGCAATTTCCCTGCTATAAAATGCGCAGAATCACTCTCGGATTGCTTTGCTTGAAAATTATTAACGTAATCGAATCGAGATATCACTGTTTGATTGTCTGTGGATAGTTGAGAATCAACTGAAGAAAAAATAAATATATACACATGAGGACTCTAGAAACAAGAAGATATACAAGTGCAGGAAACTTAATTTTGAGATAATTCAAGTATAATATCAACATTTTATTATACTAAAAAATGTGAGATTGTGTTTTTATAATCTTACAGTGAATATATATCAGCAATGAATATATATTAAAATAATATTTTCCCTAGTATAAATAAAATTTCACAAACTTAACCGGTTAAAATGTATCAATTTATTTCACTGCTGCGTATCAGTAAAAATGTATTTATTTATAAATAGGTGAGCAAATTAGGTTTTAACAACTTCAATTAAAATATATATATCTACTGGTGAAAATGTTTTCTAATATGATTTAACTGCAACGCCAGTAAAAATATAACTTGATTGGTAATACACATTTAGTGTAACATATATAAAAATATAAATAAGTATTACAGCTTATAAATTGTGTTGCTTCACTACAAAAATTAATGGTACACTTGATTATGATCATGCGAATATTTATAAAAATGTGAGTTACTCTTTTCTTCCATACCTCCTTCCTCGGATTAAATTATATTCTTTAAAAAATTTTTACAGTTATATTATAGGAACCTAATAAAAATATAATAAAACTAGCACGATAGACAAGTAGTATAAATCTCTGATTATGACCTAAAGGACCTGGGTTTCGAATCCCATTCGAACCTTATTGTTTCTAAAATTTCTATCGTGTTTGGGAGATTAAAATTAATACATATTAAAAAAACATAATTCCAATAGTTCATCACAGATTAGGTTTACTTAGATTTTGCTAATCTCATGGATGAACATCGTGATGAATAATTAAAATCTATATGGTATTGAAAATTCTCTAATAATGAGATATTTCATCTCATAAAGAATATCTTATATGTAATAAAACTTAAGAAAAAACCATAAAAATACAGCATTACTCTGTTGCTAATGAACAACTAAAACATATTTAAAATGTATTTTTGAAATAAAAAAATATAATTGGTAAACAAGAAACGATACTCCAAAACGTCAATATCAAGGCAGCAATCACCTTATTGTGTACAGTTTAAAATTCTATTGTAAAGGTTTTTTCGAACTAGTTTAGTAAGCGTTACTCGAAGTGTTTCTAATTCGCTCATGGAAAAGAACACCTAAAACGTAATTAAAATGTATGTTTTTCAATTTAAAAATAAATTTAACCCGAAATGAGGTTTTGAATGCACGTCAATATCAAGATAGCAATCTTCTCAATGTGGACAATTTAAAAATACGATTTAATTTGCATATAAGCACGATACCAGCATGATAGACGAGTGGTTTTGATTGACCTGAAAGACCTAAGTTCGAAATTAGTGATTATTATATAATTATAATTCCGATCGATCACCACAGATTAGGTTTACCTAGATTTTTCTAATCTCACGGATGAATATCGTGATGATTAATTAAAAGCAAGCGAAGTCATACATATCTGGTTTTAAAAATTCTCTAATAATTAGCAATTTTTAGCTCATTGAAGATATTTATATGTAATAAAATAATGAAAAAATTCATGATTACTCTGTTGACAATGAACAACTAAGATACGATAATCGAGAATAAAACCTATAGCATAATTAAAATGTATATTTTTAAATTCCAGAAAAAAATGTTAAATACAAAATGAGTCTCGGACAGCACGTCAACATCAAAGCATCAATCTTCTCAATACGAACAATTTACAAAAAAAGTTTAATAATCATTAGTGTTTGTAATTTTGTAGTGTAACTAAAATCTTTTAGAGCCCAATGGGTAAATATAGAAATTAAAACGGATAAAAAATTAAATATAGAATAAAATTAATTATTGCATGTTAGTTCTCATTGCCGTTTTGACGTTAAGTAAGTATATACTAATTATATACATATTTACTCTTTCTAAAAAACAAACAAGAATTATGTCTTAGGAGGAAAATTAAATGATTTAGACATAGTAATCTAACATATAACAGCCAAGATAATGACGTCATAAAATAGCAAGAAGGATTAAAGATAATTTAATTGATAACGATATCATATAAATATTGTAACAATTCATTTTTTATTTATTAATAAAAGCAATAATAGTCATTTGAATACTATCTAAAGATATAATCAATACAGAAATTAATAATCAAATGATTGATACGCCAAAATAATTATTATAGAAAAAAATCTAACAAAAAAAGTATTGTTTTTATAAAAATAAAATTTACTTATACTATTAGTTGTATATAATATTTCTATTAAAAAACAATTTTATACTTTTAATATACTAATACATATTATTTTTATAAAAACATAAATATATATAAAACGTTTTAATTCTAAGATAAGATTATAAACAATAATTGAAGCGGCTATTATCAAATAAGCCAACAAAATTCAGATTACGATCATGCGCTTCAAACGTGAGTCGTATTTTTCACATTATTAAAATAATTACGTGTATTCATAAATCATTAAAACACCTAAAAATCGATGATTTTAGACCAAGGCTCACACACGTTGCGTATTAAATTAAATTTTACAACATCCGCGATAACCGGTAGGATGCTTTAAACATTTAATCGCATAGATCACTAAGCTGATGAGTGGAGCTACTTTTTTATCATTGCTGATCATCTTTTATTATAAATATATTAATATAAAAAAGACGATCAATACTAGAAGATGCACTCAATCGTGTTACGAAAGTCTTATATAAATATCAAACGTACTATGTACAAGGTATGTTAATTTTCGACGAATTGCGTCAATATTTCTTTAAATTGATGATTCATTTTTTGCGCCTGATGATTGGAAAATTTCCTTCGGAGATGATTCCGAATGATCTGATTTCACGCACCACTGTCCACTCAATCAGCCATGACCTAATCTTGGCAAGAACTGTGATGAACGTAAAAAAATAATTAACATCACGCAACATGGTGAAGAGTGAATCAATGAGTTATTGAAATGTATAAATAAATATATCTGTTTAGCATTAAATAAATTTCATTATATGTAGATAATAATTTGACAATTTTATGCATTTATTATATGAAATAATAATAATTCCATAGACTCCAAATAGTAACTAATAATGCGTTATAAAATTAAATTCAATCATTTAAGAACTGCTCAAATAGTTTTATATGAACAGTATTCCTGTAAATTTTCAATACCGGAATACAGATATTAAACATTTAGTTTCATATCAAACCTCGTCTATTTTATATTTATATACAACAAAATATTACAAACAGTTTGCTAAAAAAAATCTATCAAACTGTTATTTTGGTTTACCTGAAATGCCTTTATTTATATTCCACAATACATATATTTTCAATTTTGATTTCGTGTATTCGATAAATGTCGTTTTCTGGCACGAAAATATACAATAAGTAAACAGCTGCGCAAAACTATTTCAGGATTAGGGTTTTAGCATAATTAATTATTTGAGGTCAAAATTGAAATGCCACAAGAAAATATTAAAAATTCAGATGCAGCGATTACGGGTGGTCCCGACGCTTTACAGATAATGCGCTGTGTACTGTTTTAAATATTTTTGTAAAGAACATAGTAAGTTATCTGTTTTTAATGATCGAATGAATCCTAAATTCACAATACAACAAATCTAATTGAGAGCCATACATCAATATATTAAAGTGTGCACGTAAAAAAATTATTAACAAATAAATTGTTAAATATATTTTTTAAATATCTTTGAGAGATTTGCAATTCACCGCTAGCAGTTTACCGCCAGCAATTAATCACTACATTTATTTAATAAATTTAATAAAATTATTAGATTAATTTTATTAAATAAATACTATATATTGAATAAAGAAAGTAGAGTAAAAATTAGGAAAATAATTTCAAATGAATTAAAAAATATAAAAAAATAGCAGCTGTTATTGAATTAATAGGCGACAATAAATATATAAAGAATATTACAAATATGTTCGTATAGATTAAAAATACTAAGAAAAATTCTTTAGTGTAAATTTAAAAAAGTAATCAAGATTGAATTTTCCATTAAAATATGCATAAAAATAAGACATATATTATAAAAAAATATTGATTAGATAAACTTATGATTTCTTTAATATTGAATCCTAATCTCAATGCTCAAGTATTTTGTACTTAGATTAGTATGCATTCGTAAGTGTTTCATCATAACATATCACACTTTTTTATACACTCTGATCGAGGAAATAATGCTACTATAGAGAAAGTTCCGCGTTTGTTATTCATCTCTCAGCTCGGATGTGTGTTTTGTCTTCTCGATCACAATTGCCGGTCCATTGTTCATCTTTCGTCACGATGCTGCCATAATTCCACGCACATAGTAGATACAGCTTGGCACGCAACTCGATGAGAATTTCCCACGAGCGCAACCTTACTCTTCGAGTATGGCAAAAAAAAAGTTGGTATAATAACGACTCGATCGACATCGATTCGAAAAAATGTGTCATTCGATTATAGAGAAGTAAACCCATCGTCGGCATTGAGATTGTGACTCTCAAGGAAAATCTAGATAGCACATTTTAACGCCAGCGAGCATCCGATTAAGCAATATTGTTGTTTCAACGAAATTATTTATATTATGCGGTTAATTTGTGCACGTGAATTTGACGTAAGATAAGAACTGTGAATCGATGCCATATATAATAGTTTATATATTATTAAAAAGTTATTAAATAACCTTCATAACCATCGCGCATTAAAGACTCAAATATGGGCTACAATTTTTATTCCTCTTCAGATTAATTAAATATTTATTTAACCTATACATTTAATTACAAAGCATAAATGTGTTAAGTAAAGAAGTTACCTAATAGTAAATAATAACAGTCATATATTTTTATGACAAGATTTCTTAAATGTCAATCGTTTCTTAGATCACCATATTTAGAATAGATAGAAGTATATTTCAAGGAAATCTTTATTTTTATATTAAAAAATAAACATGTAAAGGAACATTTTTTTAGAAACCTACAAAAATTAAGCTCTCGATTCATAGAAAAATTTGTAAAGTACAAATGCCAAATTTGATAGAATAAATTAGATGTGAATCGGAATGCACATTTGAACTTATAATCACTTTATAAAATAAACGTTTAAGTATTAAATACATTTATTATACTTCATAATTCACGCGTAAATTATGAAAATTGGTTCGAATAATTTTTGTATTACACCATATGTGTAAATTGATGGCGCAAAGTAAAGTCGTAAACAATTTAAAATAATACAATACATATATAAATTTGCATAAAAATCAGACAATCTCAAAATAAATTTATATAGTGCATAATAAGGTTTGTAAATAGAGGTAGCTATATTAAAAAAAATAATAATTGAAGCAAATAGTAACAGAAATAATGATAATGTGTTAAAAATAACAGTGTAATCAAAACACCAGCGATATGATATTTTTTAATAGTCCATAACATCCCATTAGCAGATTATAAGCTTAACTTATTTTAATATACGTATATTTATATGTAATATAAATAGAACATATATTATTTAAGTCCACTATTAAAAAAAACCAGACTTACTGAAGTGGGTAAAATAACTCTTAGATACCATCAAAGAAATGCCGATGAAACATTAAAAGAGTAACAACAAAAAATCTTAAATACTAATAGTAAACACTTAAAAGTGAGACAATATCGTTTCAATATGAAAAAGTCAAACACTAAAGCAAATCTGTTGAAGAACTAGATTCATAAAAACTAGCATAGTGCTCGATTTAAAATTAATGGATAACAGGCCTTACCGACAGTAAAAATTATAAAAAAAATATATATATGATACTTTTCAGAATGTTGAGAGTAACATCAATGCGCCACTTTGAAATAAAAACACCAGCGATAACGAACCATTCGGAATCATACAATTTTAATTTTTCTTATAATAATATTATTCATCATCGCAATTTTGCACATCTTCTCACACAGACAGATTAAAAACTAAACTTTCTTTAATATAGGTATTTAGAGAAAAGAGTTATATTAAAAAAAAATGTAAAATAGCTGAACCAAGTAAGAAAACACTTTGATATCGCCAAATAAATGCTAATGAAGAATTAGAGAAAAGCAAATATACTTAATTACTGATATATTGTAGTTTACTATTTTTTTGAAATAACCAAAATCTGCACCAAATAAAATTACCATATTCTGATAACCAATTAGAGAAGATAAAAATTTACTAACTAACAAAACAGACAAAAATCATCGATCCCAGAAAGAGGAAGAGAAATAGTTAATTGAACTTAACCGACAATAAAAAAAATATATGTAAGATATTGTGTATTATTTTTAGAGCGTTGAGAGTGACATCATCGCGTCAATTCAAAAAGATTTTTTTTTTCGATTTTATAGATTTCAGAGATATATTATATATGTATGTATATAATATGCATAAAACTCATTCAATAAATGTATACAATATTATAACACAATGTGAAAAACTGCGTAAAAGTCGGAAGATCACGAACATAAATTATTTTTCGGAAACGGAAATCAATTACTCTGTATTATAATAATTATATCTTAGTTCACATATTCAGTTAATGAAGAAGACATTAACATATATAGAGAAGATATCAGTTTATTTTATACATATTATTTTTTTTAAATTGTGTGGTTTTCACTGCCTTCTATATGAAGAATTTTAACTTGTGGGATATTATTTTGGTGAATCAAGTATGGTGTTAAAAATGCATTGAAACACATATCGTGTGCATTTGCATTGTTTCCAACACAAGGAAAATTCGCGGAACGAAAAACCTTAAATACACACGTGGCAAAAATTCGACTCTCACAAATTTACTTAAGCAACAGTAGATCGAACAGTGCCCTCGAGCTCGGCACGAAATGACTTTCCAAAATCAAGGTCGACGTAATAAAATGTTGATTACTTGCAAATGCACTTTTGAATGCCTATGAACATGTGAACTCTGAAGGAACTGTATGTAGACACTCGAGATGATAATTCTGTGGAATAGACGATGACTCTCGTGATTCACTTCGCTTTTTAGAAGGTCTTCTGCGTACATGTGCATTATATGTACATAGAATGTACGCTGATGATAAATGGACAGAACAAAAGGGAAAGTCTTCGCCTGACGCGAAGAACTTTGCTGGCTATTTGTCAATTTCAGACAGAATATTATGTCGATTGGGAAAGTATCACAATTATGTGCAGTATGTATTATTATCATTTTTCTGAGAAGTAATTGTATAATAGTATTGTATTATAACATTTCTACATAGTGGAAAATAGTTTAGATACATCTAAAAGTATGTCAATATTTTGTACAAAATATTTAAAATTAGTACCGATTATCCAGTTGCATTCTTTGAATGATAGATTGACACACTGACAATGAAACGCAGTTTATTTTAAAAGCCCTGATTTATAAATGAGAATGTAGTTATTCCCAGAATGCCTTTTCGCATCAAACGGCTTCAATTTCCAATACGTCTAGTCTTCAACATGACAATAAATAAGTCACAAAGACAGTCGCTTCATGTGACAGGGATTGAACTGAGAGATGAATGCTTCTCTTATGGTAAATTTTACGTGATTTAATTGACAGATGAAAATAATTGTTAAGTAACAATCGATTTCACTATTAACTAATCAATAAATGTGAAAAATATATATAATGATCAGTAGCTTTAGATTACATAAAATAAATGTATATAAAGAAAGCGAAATAATTGCACATTAAACACGATTTGAAGCCCGATCGAGCATTAAAATCGTATCAATCGCGAGTGAAATCTGCAAATGTCTCTCTTCGCTTTCAACTGGCAATAGATACGAGAAAATTACGCTCTCTGTATCAATTAATAAACAGAAATATCTACGTAGAAAATAACGATTGACCCATGAGTGCTTTACAACAATGTCATCTAACAATTGAATAATGCCAATAGTGAAAGGTTGCTTGCCTTCTAGCTAAAAATTAATAAAAATTTCATAACTGTGAGCTAGTGATTATGTTCATTATACACTTTGTGATTTATGGCATATAATACATCATAAAAGTATGTAGGAACAGATCATAAAAATATTTCGCAATGGATTGCACTTTGAAAAAGGACAATTCTAATTTTAACCTCAGTTTTTACTAAAAAAGGACAAAAAAGTATTCTGAATCGGTTGACTAAATCTTAAAATAGATCGAAAAAAATATAATTTAAAACCGTAGAATGTTTTGTATTTTTATTTGATTTTTTAAGTTGCGTTCCAGCGATTTAACCGCAAATTATTCGTGTTAAGAAACATCAGCATAATTGGACTGAAAAACTAATCCAAATATGGAAATTTATTGTAATAAGTATTTAACTAACACTGATTGTCATTCACCCTTCCGTGTTTCCGCCTGCCTCATAGCATATGGTCATGTCAAAAAAAATCTTTTTACAGAGACGTATTTTTTTTTATAACTGAAAATCGTTTAAATAGATTAAAAGAAAGAAGGTCGTTTCTAAATTAAAATAGAAGACAAACGCTGTAAAATGCCTGTCAATTTTAAAAGTTTACTTTAAACTAGCATAGTGCTTGATTAAAATTTAATAGATAAGTAATCTAACCGACAGTAAACTTAATCGTTAATATAAGCTAACCCACAGTTATGTTTATAATTCATAACCTAACTTTACCGACAGTAATTATAATGATATCAATTATTCTTTTAAGTGCGTTGAGAGTAACACCATAACGCTACTTTGAAATAAAAAAATGTTAAAAAATCATACCCTAACCAAACCGATAATAATTATAATGATATTAATTGTACTTTTTAGTGCGTTGAGAGTGACATCATAACGCTATTTTAAAATAAAACATTAATGATAATTTGTTTTTTATAATATATAATAATATAGCTATACAAAAATAAGAAATATATACAATGCAATCGAATAATATGTACAGACAGATAAAAAACTTCCCTTTTTGGACGTATATAGAGAAGAAGAAGGAATATATTTTATTATTTTTAAGAAAGCTATATAGCTGAATTATATAAAATGGCTTTTAGATACCACTGAAGAATTTCTAATAAATATTTATCAAAAGTATATATAAGATATTAGGTGTACTTTTAAAATGTTAAGAGTGACATCATTGCATTTTATGTATAAAAGTATCAGCGATTCAATAAAGCAATATTTTATTTATCTTAAATATATTGTACAGTGTTGAACTGTATCTATAATTCATATCAAAGAAATATAGAAACGTGCAATCTGTAAAATCGTGTAAAATTCTGAAAATCACAATATACAGACTAGTTATAAACATTAGAGTCACATTACTCAATTAATAAATGAGATAAATCTAACAAATACTAAGGTTTTATATAGTGTATTACCTATATAATAATATTCTACAAAAATATTGTGCAAAACAAACTTTTATTTGCACAATTTTTTAATGGAAATAGTTGTTTTTATACACTAGTTTCAATGACGATTAAATAATTTAAAAGTAAACATTACATATTAAAAAAAACTCTTTCTTTAAATGACATATTTATAGACAACGACGATAAGCGGTACGCAAGAACGTTTGTCAGGAGCTGCGTGTTTTTCGAATATCCTTTCAATTAAATTTATCGTGGAAAAATAATATCTATTACATTATACATCAATAGAAATGATCAAAATGATTGATAGAAAAATTGTGAGATTTCTTATTAGATTATATTCTTATTAAATTATAAATTCAAGTTTTAGAAATTGGTCCATATAGGACTTGAACCCATGGTTTATGTATTAATTACAGAATTGTACCACTGGTATTTAATTAAATTGAACAGTATAATAGTGGAGCTTTTTAGAGTAGCGTTAAAGTATTCAATACAAACTTATGTCATTAAAAATATTAATTAGTTTAATAGTTGCAAGAAAGTGACGTTTATGTGAGTTGATACATTATTTGCACTTCATGTAATGATATTGATATCTGCTTTAATTTGTTTATGGAAAATATTTACCATTCGGTGCTAGAAACATTTAGCAAATAAAATACGACAAATTTAACAATATCGCGGTACACTTTTGTCTAAAAAGATACAGTAATCATGCTCTATATACTATATTTCGCAATTGAGGCACTCTTGTGTCTAATACCTATTCGAGCCTTGACCAAAAGGAGGATCTTCTTTCAAAGTTTCACCGAAAACGATCGCAATCGCAAATCCGGTCAGATTTCTCAAGGACCTTCCATGTCATGACTTAATCGACGCTTTTGTCTATCATGAGCCTGAAAGCGGAATTTGATTTCGTCACGAAACGTTTTCGACTACTGTTTCTCAAAGTACGTGCTTTGACACTCTGCTTTCACCGAACTCCAAAAAAACTAAACAAAAACCAAACTTACTTGTACAAAAATAAGTTAAAAATGTAGATCCAGTCGGGAGTTTTTGTATCTCATCCTGGTGAGGATGACTTTTTATTGAGCACTGATTTGATGACACATGACACACTGATACCGATTTTAACTTATAACGGTACTGACCGATAACAGTACGATGGTAGCACGACCACGCGAGACCGACTCTCGCTGACAACTGTGCCAAGAGCCGAATTACAAGAAGTAGGCAGCTTGTAGACTGCCAATTGAGTCATAGTCAATTGGTAATACCAGCGCTGCGGGAGGCTTGTATTTCGAAAGACTTTTGCAAAAGCACGCTTTAGTGTAATGGAAAAATGATCAAATTTTCAATCGTGATATGTTCTGGAAGATCCAAAATGGAAGACTAGACTGAAATTGATGATTTTTAACAAATTCAACTGCTTAAGAATATGCAGAATTTCTATCAAGTGCTCTAAAATATGTAAACATATCGACATGGAAATATATGTTCAAAACCTATCTCGGATTTTATTAAAAAGAAAGACAAACTCCGGAGAGAGCTAAAAAGATCGTCATGAAAAATTTTGCTTAAAACCATCTCTGGGTTTTTGTTTAATAAGAAATGTAGAAATGGTATTTTTGTAAGCAAAAGATAGATTAAAATAAAGAAAGAAACAAGAGGTTATAAATACTATTTTATGTATTTTTTTACAAGTCTAACCAAGATAACTGAACAGGTTTACCCAATGCGTTATGATGGCCAAAATCATAAACATGTCGGAACTCTCTTATACATTGCACAGCTCTTATTATGTCAATTTTACAACAACAAAATATCTGTATATATTTATTTTATAGAAAATTAAGTTAAAAAACCTGTTTTTTTAATAAAAATAATTTAATTTTTTTAGTAAGAAACATTGTAAACTGTATTGATCATGCTTTGGAAATATCTCGCTACTTGTTTGTGATACGGTAAAATAAAATAAGCCGCGCATTAAAAAATTTCTTTCGCTAAAAATATATTTTTATTATTTACCTTGATCTAAGCATTGTCGGTCGACATATTAATCCGCTACAAGGTAGAATGCACTTTTGAGATCAGTCAGGCACTAATGAATCGAAAAGTTCAAGAACCGGTATTATCCATTGAAGCGTTACTACCCAAAATAAAAGATATCTGAAACAATTACAATAAAATTTTAAAAGAAAAGGTTTTGCTATTTTTTACTCACAGTCATTTACCAAATTACATAAGCACTGTGTTATTTTGATGATAAAACAAGTGAGATGCAATTATTTTTATAAACAAAAATATAAACAAAAAGTGTTTAATACAATTTTCAAACTCATCAGATATCGTTGAAAATAAATTATTATTATGAATACCCAGATCCTTGTGTAACAAATGAAGTTATTCGCAAGTAAATAATACATCTTAATTATTGAATTCAAACACAGATATTTTTTATCATAGTTTTGAACATAGAAAATAGATAATGTAATAATTTGATTACATATTGATAATAAACTGAATGATTTTATAAAGTACAACTCTATTATTTTGCGACTTAATAAATTTAAAATGCATTATGTTTTATGAATAAATCATATTTTCCATGGGTAATACATATAAAATACTTTTAAAACATAGTCGTTAAAGTCTAGTAAATCTTTACAATAACCAATATATTCCTTTAAATTCATAAGGCAAAAAAAATAGTTTTAAGCCTACGAAAATTACTATCAAATGCGTAATAACCATACTCATTTAAGCTTTTTCTATGGGGGGGCAAAAGTTGGCCAGTCAACGGACATTTTTTTAATATTTCCATTTCATTCATCCGTCGCAGTGGAAACGCTGTTATTTAGCGTTCATATTAAGACTCTTTATATAACGATATCGAATGAAACCGAATTTTGACCAATAGGAGAGCGCAAAAAACAATTATCACCTCTCAGAAGTCAAAAGTCTACGTAAAAAGAAATAAAAGCGTTCCCACTGCAACGACGCCGACACGATTTTCTTGCTTTTGACGTGAATTTTTGACTTCTGAGAGGTGATAATTGTTCTTGCGCCATCCTATTAACCAAAATTCGATTTGAATACACTTTGACCAATACTCTCATATCAGAAGTCCGTAGTAACATTGGTAAGGATGCCATCATATTTTTTAAATACAGTGTAATATTAAAGTGCAGACAAACTATGAAGCACTATACGAAATGCGACGTCTGTCTATACTTCTTCCGCTTATTTTCTCTTGAGATGAGTTGGCTTAGTCTATCTACTGGTAAAAATATATTTGGATTGCACTAGTGAAAATATAACTTCACCGTAACATTTAAACATCGCATGTAAATAAATAATGATAAGTATGTAAATGTATATAATATTACTACGTATGGAAAAGTTGAAATCATATTATTTTATTTATTTCATATAAAAATATATATGTATCAATCGGTGAAAATGTCTTCCAATATGATATCACTGAAATAGCATATTTTTAAAAATATTTTCGGTTAATGTTTTTGTTAGATTTTCTTTAAGGTATAATTTGAGAATTTGCGATTTAGAATCAGAGACGTCGTTTCAGCTTTTTCCAGGGGGGGGATAAAAGTTGGCCAGTCATTGGTCATGTTTTTAATATTTCTATTTCATTAAAATTCATAGTATTTCACTAAATGACATGCATTTTTTTGGCCTGATTCAAGGGGGGGTTGACATCACCGCCTCCCCCCCCCCCTCTTTCCCAAATGACGTCCATGTCTTGAAAGGCTCAGAGAATTATGATATTGAAATTTTAAAATATTTGACATTGATTAAAAAAAATCATAATAATTCTTAAAGAATAGGGTTCAAAATAAAACTAAATTATGTATAAAAATCACATTTATTGTTACGTTTCAGCAATAAATTTATATAATAAATTTCCACACATTATTGTATAATTAATTTAATAAAATGTACATCTATCAAATACTGTCCATATCACAGTAAAAAAAAAACACTGTCAAATGATAAATACATAAATATTTAACAAAATATATGGTGTATAAAAATATATATGTATATATAATGAGATTGAGTATATTGTTTGACTTAAAACATTAAGGAATACGAGAAGTTCTTAAATTATCCACCGACGGTCACACACCAATATTAGTAATAAATAATTCACAACATACTGTATAATCACAACAAACATCCTAATTGACTACTTTTACGCTCCTGATTCCAGCGACGTCTTATGCTTATCGGAATCTCTGCTAATTGACAAGTTCTGAGGTTCGTCGCTGCCCATGTTAGGTACATCTTCAGACTTTGATGATGAAGATACGTTGCCTTTAGCCACTTGCGATATGGTATCAGCGATGTTCGAATGCGAGGACAAATTTAATACTGACGAAGACGATAAATTGAGCGACGAACCATAATTGTCCATCTTCATCATTTTGGCAGGAGACGGCGAACTGTCTGTAGAGAAGTCGGCTTTACCGGCCTTCTTCGTCAACTCCAACATTTGATTCAAAAACGACTCGCCTGATTTCAAGCTAGGCATCGCAAAATCGGAAGTGTAATCGGACAGTTTTGGAATTTTAGGAATGGTCGAAATGGATACGTCCGGTTGCTTCGTTATACTTAGATCTGGTGATAGTGAAAAATCCAACTTTCCAGCGGCTTTCATTGCTGAGATGTTAACATCAGGAGGCAGATATTCTTTAGCCGATTTCATCAGATCTTGAGTACTTTTTAAATAAAGGCTCTGTTCACTGTTCTTGCCCATCAACGGACTACTCGTTGATAACGGTTTTAATAGGTTTAAGGTATCTTGCATTTTTAATAACGACGGAGATAGATACATATTATTAGCATCTAAAATAGTCTGCGACATGGGATCTGGTAGTCCCAGGAGAGCACTAGTGCTTGGAAATTTGCTGCTTTGAAAGAGAGCATTGGCGATTTCAGCTGAGCTCAACATCAGATTAGATGCAAGACTCGACGGCATCGACGATGCTAAACTAGCTGCCAAAGAAGTCGATACACTTGTCGATGAAGCTGATGATAATGAACCGTAACTATTTTTATCTAATCCTGATCGTCCCGATAATAGATTAGAGTAGCTCAATATGGATGTATCAGGCATTTTAGATCCTGTGAGAGTAGCCGCTAAGCTAGTTGAGATACCAGGAGGTAGATTTGCTAGTAAGCTATTCGCCGCTAAAGCGTCATAACTCGATGTGGATAATCCCAATGGGACATTTGGACCGAGACCTAAAGTCATGCTGGTTAACACGTCCAAACCGGGAGGCAATCCCAAGCTCGATATCGAGCTGGAATTTTTAGATGATTTACTCGACGTTGGCGGAATTGGTATGTTTAAGTGCGTCGGAAGTTCATATTTACTGGATAAGCTGGTGAACGCGTTTGATGGAATGCTTAGGGGAGGTATTCCCGCAGGAAGACTGACCATCTGTTGTAAAGTGGTCATGGAGGGTATGTTTGGAATGGAACTCTGCAGCGATTTCGGCATAGGGATTGGTTGAGAGACGGCAAGCAAAGCGTCAAGATCTAATTTATCATCGCCTTCAGTGGCGCAGCCCAAAGCGTCTTTAATGAAAGTCCAAAGCAATCCATCACTTTGCTCCCTGGGAAACTTGGCGGTCAGGGAAGATTTCAACTTTTCCAAATACGTTACGTCCGATTTGTATACATTTTGGAATTCAATGGCTTTGTCGTCAATAGCTGAAGCATAATATTTTACGCTTTTAGATATTTGTTCCATTGCATGCGATGTCAAATGAGTATCATGTACTACAGTGTATTGCATCAAAAATGGGCGAGGATACTCTGTAGGTCTTTGTTCAGGAGGTGGCGTCACCCAATAACATGTTAACGAAGACTCCAAGACTGGACTCTCTGGATTATATGGAGCTAAAATTAAATTTGTGGTTATTTTCGTAATAACATTATGCACTCAATTTATATTATATTGTTTTTGCTTTAAAAAAATATTTTTTAAAAATAAGAAAAGATAATAAAACTCCGTAAAATTTACTAACTAGTCGGTTTAGGTACAAAAATGAATTACATGTGCCCTTATAATTTGATTTAAATGATATGCTTCGAGATATATGTGTGAGAGAAAGAGATAAAAAAAAAACAACGGCAAGATATATCTCGACAAATTAGAAATACATTCAAATGAGGCATGAAGAGTAACTTATTAATACATAACCATCAATAATTATAAATTAAATAGATAAATTGTAGATATTATCTCATTAAAAATAAGAATAAAGAACCTAAAAAAAGATATACTTACAACATATGATGCCAACGCAAGGCGCATAAGTCAGATCGCTAGGTCCACGCTTCCTAATTTGATAGTCGAGCTGATTATCACAGTCCCTTAGTGTCGGCATTGCAGCATTGACTGGATGAGAATGATACCAGCCGACCAGGGTGAGACCCATGCGTTCCATTGCCAAATGGATCTGCGATTCGACTAAAACCGTTGGATTATCATCGGCCTTGCAAGTCAAACACGGAAACGCATGTGTTATGGCAAGATCTACAAAATTAAAATGATTTTATAACAAAATATGATACAATCGAGAGTAATTTATAATATAATAAATACTGACAATGTGTGTTGACATCCCACGAACCAGCTAAATAGCCGCATACATCCGACATTGATAAATGGCAATGTAAATCAAGTACAAAGCAGGCATTTGTGCTTATGGATATTAAGAAAGGTTGAACTTTTCCAATGGACGAAAACGAGACAGCTTCTACCATTGTATTTGCATCGCTATAATATAATTTAAATTTAATTAAACAGAAAATTTAAATCATTGTATGCAGTTGTAAAAATACAGACTGTTGGACCAATCTATTGGGAACTGTGTTGTGTTTTACGACAATCCTTTGAGGTGGTGGTGCCGGTTGCTGTTCAACTTCATTTTCAACCTCTGCAAATAAATAACTGGGTAATGAGAAAAAAAATTTCATCTAATAAGTTTTGTGTTCTTTTAAATAAACACATTGTATTGCTCAAAAATGGTTAGATGATATGAAGAACATGTTCTATTGAAATTACAGTATCACTTTTATCTAGTTCACTACCCGGGGTCCAGGGGCATGAAAAGACCTTACACTGATCGATTTTTAAAAATATTTTTTCATAAATTTATTACGAGATCGATTAGTTTCATTCGTTCGTCTTCGTGCTTGTCAGTGTAACTGCTATGACCAAAGTTCATAGAATTCGTTTGTCACAATCTCTGAAAGGCCTTTTAATAATTGTTGTAGTATCTTAAATATTTTTACGCTCATTTTGAAAATAGATGTGCATTCCCATATATGTGAAGATATTATTTATTATTTTGAACCTCAAGTTTGTATTATATTATTTGGAATGGTCATTTTAAGTTATATCTAAATTTTTTGTAGTATTAGCGAATAGAAATGTGCACTTTCGGTGAAACCTAACTATGGGAATGATTTATAATTATTCTTTATGATTTTCGGAACAGATGCATAATTTTTCTCGCGTTTTTTAAACCATGTAAGTTTGAAAATTATATAGTCAAGAAAATAGATTTTACGAAGTTTGTGTACAGAAAATGTATTCTTGAATAATTTACATACACATATGTATATGTATAAATAATTTGTAAGTAATCATTACGTAAATAAAAATAAAAATATTTGCGTAAATAAAAATATGGTTTCTGATTTGTCCTCTGATTCGATTTGTATCACAGTATTTTTTTACGATATTTTATATTAGAACAATGCAAATATATTAACACTCTTTTCATTTTCGGAAACTTCTGATATTGAAAATCTGATCACTATATACCTATTTTTAATGACACCCGTCCAATTGACGGGATTATTCAAAAAGTTATAGATGGAAGATTATACACGGGAAGAAACGAAATAGAAATATGAATATATATTTTAATAATATAATATATTGTTGTTTTCAACGAAATTTGCCACAGGTTTTGTGTAAAATATAAATAAGAGCTTATAAAATATTAATACCTTCTAAAAATTCTAGCAGTGTTGAAAAAAATTTTAATAAATCATTATTGATACTGTGTTATTCTCACAAAATCTCATAATCGAATATATATTGTCGTATTGTAAACAAAGTGTAAACCACTTACCATCAGAAGGTGTCATATCTCTTTGCAATTGGACTTTCCTTAACCAAGCTGCCTTATAAGCGTCCAACTTCTTCCCTTTATATTTAACAGAAGCCCATCCACATCCAGATTTCTTATCAGGATTTATTATTCTCTTGCAGTGAATGGCCCACGCTGACGGTGAACAAAAAATCGTCTCCGTTTCGTGAGATTTGATTTTCCCATCAGCTTGTAGATCTCCGACAAATTTTTGACCCTAAAAAAACATAAAAAAAATAATAATACCGAAATCTTATTACTTGAAATATCAAAGCCAAACAAACCAAATATTCAATAGTCATCGCTGCTTCCCCGGGTTGTAATATTTTAGCATCCAACAACATTTGAAGAGTGACACTCCTTCCTGGCGTGTTTGCTTTGTTACCGGCGTGTGCTTCAGATTCCTATTATACGAACCGTATTAAAATAGCTTGGCATTTAAAAAAAAAAATTAAATATACCTCATCAGTGAATTCGTCGTGACTAATAACTTCTTCCTTTTCTTCATCTTCCGGTATAGCTGATGTGGAAGCTGAAGGGTTGAGAGTTGTCGAAGGGACATTTGAAATTTCGAGAGACGCCGGCGGGAGCAAGGGCGGAGGCGGGGGAGGAGGCTGCGGAGAGATCGACGCCTCGGCGGTGACGTTTTGAGAATTAGACGCCAACTGGTATGCTGGAGGGTCCATTCTTAAATGTAAATCATTTAATCTATCGTTGTATTCAAATTATAATAAAATTGATGGGTAAAATATCGACATTGCGCAAATTTGTAATTACTTTGTGTAGAAAACCGACTCCAAGCCGATGAACGTCAACCGGCATATACAAATATATACATACTACTTGGTCCTAACGTTAAAATAATTGACCATATTATAAAATATTTATTGAAAAACTAAAAATAAGAAATATATTATAAATTATAATTAGCATAAGTATGCACCGTTTAAGTATCTAAAGCAAACATAAGTATTGACAAATAAATCCCGCACACTTACTTGATGTTCAGTTATTACTCTTCCATTTTTTACATTTCAATTTCAAATCTACAATTCTTTAATGAAAATATATTTTTAATAATATTAAATCGTTTCAGGAGTAAAACCAGTGGTGTTGTAAGGCCCCGAACTTCGTTTTAACACATTTTTTTACGACTAGTACGATTTGTTAAAAGATATGCTAAAATTTCTTTGAGCTTAATTTAATATTAATCTAAAGCAATTTTTTACTTATCACACTGCACAACCCAATTACAACACAGCAAGCAAAATAACCAGGGTAATTGTATCCTGGTTCACATGAATTGAAATTTAATTGATCACCCTAAAGAGGAGTAGCGTCTCAGTACTTCTTTTTTTAGAACTACAACACTGAGTAAGTAATACAAGAAACTATTTATTTTTTAGATTAAGCTGTATCATATGTTGTCAGACTGAAGGCGACGAGTGGATTTACACACAGATTTATTGAAAGTTATTTAAATATTTGAGTGAGCGGTAGACGAGGCACCGCCGCCGTCGTCTTCCGTCGAGGTCTACCGAAGAAATGTGCCGCCCTCCACTGCCGTCACATTAGTGTTATCAGAGAGACGCCAAGTTCTGGGCATAATGAATGAATAAATAAATAGGTAAATAGACCCGCACAATATTATTTATTCAAATATGTGAGTAACCTAGTAATATAATCTATAAAATAATTAATATTAATTAAATATATATTTTTTAAAACTATATAAATATCTTACGTTAAGATTTGTAAATCAATAAACAATGTTATAAATTATCGATTCTTTAATTTATGTAGTCCGTAAGCCCCCTTCTTGAACAATATTTTTTTCGAATCCCATCTCTACCCTAACTATTTTACGTTGTTTTTGAAATGTTTTAATAAACATTGCTACAAATATTGTTGTTTATTAAAACAAACGGTCTTGCACATTTATAGAGATGAACATTTTTATTATAAACATAAAATCAATAAAAACAGGAGTAAAATAGTAATTAAAAGCTACAAAATATTTTGTCTTAAACTAATACAAAACATTTCTTGGTCAAATATTGTGATAATAGTTTTATTATAATATGTTTTTAAAAATATTTTTTTATTTTATGAGATAAGTGAAGTTGTTTTCTTAAAACCAGAACCGCGATGTCGGGCTCAATGTTGGAAATTTTTATTCTAAGGTCCGCTTCTACATTGAGTTGGTTTCTATACTTTGATTTAATATATAACAATACCGAAAAAGCCTGTTCACATAAATATGTTGCGCAGAACGGAATCAAATATTAGAGTGCTTTATTTGCAAGTGCAGGGTAATCAGATCTGAGAGAAGTAGTCAAAAATTGATGCATTTAGTTTTGTTAAATCGTAGTTTCAAAAATGTATGGCATGACAATTCCACGAATAAATATTGTTCAAATACAAATAAATATTAACCATTAGTAACTCATTGTCAGAATCAGCACAGGGAAAATTATTCTTAAGCTGATTTTTAGAGCCATTAAATGCTCAACAAGACTCTGCCGTGTATCATTAGGGAGCTCTTAATTGAAAGTTTCTATAAAATCGTTGAGTGTCATAAATACACATAATTGTTAAAGGTTTCGACCACAAGTCGTTTTTTCTAATCGCTTCTATTTTATCTTCGACTAAACTGAAATTCAGTTCATTTAAATAAGTAAAAATATTAATCAAATAAGCAGTCTTAGGTAATTAGTAAAAATCGTCAAAATTCAAATTGTGTATTAATTGCGAAAAGAAATTGAACTCGGCGATGAAACAATTAACGAAGGTCACCAAATATACATCAATAAAATAACATCTTTATAGTAAACAAGCTCCCCGTGGGCCCGGTAAGCTAAAATTAGACGGAGATAGAATTGATAAAGTGAAGCATTTCAATTACCTGTGTGGTTGGATAGCAGAAATGGACTTTGTCGAAGAGTTAATCCGCTTTGAAACTGCTATAAGCCAGTTTTTAAATTTAAAGCTGGTCTCACAAACAAGCACTGTACATCGTCAGTGCTATTGCATAAATGCGAGACCTGGACTTATTTAAAAATAAGACTATATTATTGCTGTTTTCCAAAATGAACGGTTCTTTTTATATTAATTTATTAATTGTAAATGATTAGTTAATTCAAATTAGTTATATATTGACATATTGCTAATATCAGAGATACACATTACCTAAAAATGTTTGTTTTTAATTATTTTTTACAACATTTATCATACTGAATTTCCAGAGAAACAGTGGTCATTATAAAAACATATGTAAATAGAACACTGGGAAAAAACAAAATACAACAAAGATTATATTCAAGCCACCAGTGTCAACGTTGAAGACAGCATAGGGCTAATAACTTTTAAGGCCATATAAATACATAAAATTAAGCAGAAACAATATATAGACATCTTTAAAATACTGGACAACAGATCTTTCGTCGGATGCGATTTCAACGCCAAACATCTTAGGTGGGGTTAACGATCACAACCCCTCACCCATAAAGGCCGACAATTATACCTGTCGTTCCAAGTAAACAACATGAAATCAATAACAGGGGAGCCTACATGCTGGCCTTCGGACCGCAGAAAAACTCTGATTTAATTAATTTCAGTAAAGTAAAAGATGTCCCAGAAGCTGAATTTAATCTTGACATATCGTCTGATTATTCTCTAATTCTGATCTCATTAAATTATTACATAACAAAAAACCCAACACACCAATTCTAAACAATAAAAGAACAATTAGGCAGACCCTAAATGATCAAAGTAGCCGTAATATTCAGTTAAAAACGCCAAAACAATTGGAGGACGCAATAGCGTATTAAAGCAAAATGATACAAGATGCAGCATAAAAGGCAATCCCAAATTATGAATGTAACAAAAAATTAAACCGCTTAAAAAATATAACAACCAAAATAACAGAAAATATTTTTTTTTTAAATTGTCAGTATTCTAGATCACTTGTCGATAAAAGAAAACTGAACAATGCAATAAAATAAGTAAAAAATCAAATAAAAACAGAAAAAATGAATCAATCCAAAAATATTTAGAGAGTTTAACAAAAACTATAAATTACTCTTTATAAAAAGTTACGAACAGAATAAAAAAAAGCCTTACCAATTCATGGTTCGATGATCGTTGTTCACATGACAACTGGTCACATGAACATTAATCTCAGGAAGATTGCTCACGTGGGTTATTGCTCACAAAAATTGGTCACAAATCGACCGCTTAGAAATATTTCTCACGCGGCTTAAGAAAAGGTAAGTTTTTGAAGGAAAATTATTCAATTTCAATATTAACAGGACACAAAGTGAAAAAAATCAATTAAGTGAAAAAAGACATTAACCCGCCGTTGGTCGCGCGAGTGTTGCATACGCCGTTGGTCGCGCCTGAGCGAATAGCCGCCTCTCAGTTCTTTATGTTTTTAAGTTTAAATATCGAAAATTTATTATTTTTTTTATTTTTGGTTTATTTTAGTGTTGTATATATAAATTAAATAAATTCTTTAAAACTTTTATTTACATAACGAAAGAAGAAAAATAAAATAATAAATATTTTATAAGTAAAATATTTTTTTTTTAGATATATGCTTAAAACTTTAAAAATAACATGAAAAAATATATTTTTTTTTGATCTTGATTACTTGAATACTTAGTTATGCAATCTGGACATAATGCCGATGAATGTTCTTTGCATATTGGGTTATAGCACATGTGGCATTTGATGGTGATTTTGCGATTTTTTTCCTAGGGCAAAAATTACATTTGGGACGATTCTATTCACTTGGTTCTGGGTGATGAACTATCGCAGTGTCAGGTTTCTCTCCTAAATATTGCTATATTTTTATTTGCAAACTTTGCGATAAATTTGTTTAATTTTTTTTAATTATCTAAGGAATCGAAAAAAAAATTCAAAATAGTTTTTTTATACTATGTATCAAAAGAGTTAAATTAAATATATTTATAAAATAAATTAAAAACATAATAATAACAACAAAAAAGTAAATAATAATAAAAAGAAACTACCAAAAAATATAATTTCCAGCACGAATCTAACCCGCGTAAATAACGTTCTCTCTCGATCCTTGATTTAACACAACTAATACGCAAAACCAAATGTATATCAAATTAGTAAACACGTGTTTGAGCCTGCAATATTGAAGAAAACATAATTATTGAAAAGTAGAGGGACCCACAAGTTAATATGTTTCATACAAAAAAAACGGCATCAAAAAAACCGATAGGGTGAGCGCTGCGCCGCCGTGCGACCAACGGCGGGTTAATAAATATTCATAAACTATTCTTTAATATAATATTTTTATGAAAATCTCCGGGTTAAGTATTAATGTTGCAATTAGGTATTTTTGATTAAATAATCGAAAGCATATGGACTATTTTATAAAAATGTCATGAAATCTGCTTATTTGTTAAGCAAATATATCAATGAACGGTTATAGATATAAACATAATTACTTTTATATAATAGCTGATCATTAAAAAAATAAATGAAAGCATATTATTGCAATGTATTTAATTATTATATAAGAAATATGTTTACTTAACTCCTGCTATAATAAATAATTCACAACTACTCTTAAAAGTGTTTCAGCGTAATCCCTTTATTTCTTATGCGCATATATTTGCAATGTTGAAATACGTTAGTAAATAAATAATTTTCCGAAATTTATAAATAAATAAATAACCATCAAAGTAAGTGTTTTAAAATTTCGCAAAGAAAAAAATATAAAGATTTGCTAAAATAATTTAAAATAAAATGCATATTATATTAATCTATCAAAAATCTATCCTTAGATATGTAAAATTAAAAATGTCTCAAATAGCAGATACTAAAATATTACTAAATAACAACATTATTTATCGTTATTAAAATTTTAAATTAATTTTATGCTACTTATTGAGATTTAAGAATATATTCAATATTAATAACTAAATTGTTATTAAAGTAAAAAAATATGTTTTTTAAGTAATTTTATTTTAAAATTAACTGGACCCAAATTGAAAACAATAAATTGATTAAATAAGAAATTGTTAAATATTCATACACTATTTTTTATATATTTTTTTAAATAAGTTCTCAATAATTTGTATGCAATGAATGTGTATTGAAATTAAATATTTTTTTATTGATAATTTCCCTATTCTTTCAGTGTTTGTTAACAGTAGTCGTATTTAATGATGCTATTTAGTAACGGTATATTTTTTATTTCGATATTTTCAACCCTTAATTAACAATGGCAATGGAGATTAAATAATGCTTTATGAGTTTCATAGTGGACAATAGCAGTTAAAATCATCTTTAATGTAATGGACAGGGATGAACTTAAATTGAGAATGTACCAAATGTGGTTTTAAAATATTTGTTTCGGGAATTTTGACAATAAATATCTACGAAAGGGCGCAAGAAACAGCTAAAAAGAAAGAGGTTATCTTGGAAATTTTTGTTCATTTTTGAACGCTGGCGAAAGCTATAAATGGTCATTTCGGAAATTTTGTGACAAACCAGAACCGATGATATTAATCTGGGACGTAGGAAGTTGTTAGTGAGGATATTAGGGCTGACATCTAAGCAGGTTTTAGATTAATGATACAGAAGCTAGCACAAAAACTCAACTTCTGAAAAGGGATATTCGTTTTTCGCGTTCTTCTATTGGTCAACATTCAGTTTAGATATTCTTTATTTGATTTTTGAATATTGTAAGTCGTAATATTGTTGTAAAAAGTCGGAATATGAACGCTATAAAACCGAGTGTTTCTACTGCGACGCCACGATTCTATTGCTTTTGACGTGAATTTTAAGTAATTTTTGGCATTTGCCATTTCCCGTAATTTGGCTAAAAAAATGCACGTTATTTATTGAAATACTGTGAATCTCAATGAAATCGAAATATTAAAAAAATGACCATTGAGTTGTCAACTTCTGCCCCCCTCCTTGGAAAAATTTGAAATAACGTTCCTGTAAAACAGACTTATTATTGAATCGCTTTTTTGTTTTTGATTGTTTATAAATTTATTGCTTTTGACTTGTATTTTAAACAGAACCCTTCTTGAATTTGGTTAGAAAAAATGCTTGTCTTTTAATGAAAAACGACCATTGACTGGTTAACTTTTGCCCCTTCCCTGGAAAGAGGTAAAATGATGTACCTAGATATGAACGGCATAATTCATTATGAGTGATTGGACAGATAGTGTGCTCATCTAATTCGTTTAAAAGCGACTCAGACCATAAAGAAGACCTTCCCTTGTTAATTAACATTTTTACCGCAGCTGATATTTTTGCGCGCCATTTCAAAATTTGTTTATATGTGCGGGGGCACCTATTTATGCCATATTTTTTAAAAATATTATAGTTCAATAAATTTACCTGATTTACACCCTTAAATTAAACTGAATATCCATATTATTAGGCTCAAAAGCTTATGGCACCTATAGGTGCCCAATGAATGCTGGCGATAGTATTGACAACTTATATAGAAGCCACCCTCAATGAAAGGGTTAAAGAGGGCTATTTTTACACCAAAACATCATTCGCACTCATGTATCCAAGAATCAATGAATGTTCTTGGGAACTACTTTCTCACCCACCGTATTCTTCAACATTGCTCTAAACGATTATCATAAATTTTGCTCAACAACAGTTTTTAGATAAAATTTTTTTTACAAAAGCAACAAAGAGTTTATTGCTTCCAAAAATACATTATTTTTCGTATTAGGTACAAAAAAAAATGATTTAAATGTGAAGAATAATTGTAGAAAAAGATTATTACGTGTTTTAATTTTTATCTTATTTAAACCGCACCTTAAAAACGTAAACTTATGGCGCAACCTGATACTCCATCTGGACTTGAAAATGCTTGTCGAGAATAAATGAGGAAGAACGCGTGCGGTTTTAGGCTGCGTTCGCTTTGGAATGTATTCTGAGGTAGCAATATTGTTTATGTTGCCGGTAACGCGAGACGACTGCCAATATATTAATTTATAAGTCGTCAACATTATCGATTTATTGTTGAGCGCGCGTTTCGGAGACGGGCGCAACAGTGGCGCCGCGCACGGTACGCAGTCGGGGGTACGGCGGAAATATTGATAAGAAGTGACAGTGTTTGTCGGTGTGCGGGCGCGCGGGGTGTGCGCTGTGCGCGGCGCGGTCGCTCGGCGTTCGGCTTTCGGCTGTTTTCGAGCTGCTGCGGAGCGAGCGAGGGCGTTTCGGCCATGGTCGCCGGTCGCTGAGCGACTACCATGTCGGGGGGTGCGGGGGTTGGGGGCGCAGGGGCGCGCTCCCCGCCGCCGCCCCTACAGAGCGGCGAGAAGTTCATCAAGTGGGACGAGGTCAGCCATTGCCACTACATACTATTATACATACGATCGCATACTACCGCTAAACATTGTCTATTCTATTCTAATCTAGGACCGATATTGCGCAACCGCTTTCACTCTGCATCCTGACACTTTTTATAATCATCATTTTTAAAACACTATTTTATCGAGTACTTCCAGCTGGTTAGATTTAACTACCATGCTAGATACTCGCCTATTATAAAGGAAAATATATTTTATTTTTTTTTCAATGAAAATATAAATTTGTCGTGTTAGCGTTAATATTTTTTTAAAATGCGTTCTTTTGTCTGTACTTTACTAATGAAATAATCGGTTTTGCTTCAAATTCGACTATTGAATTAGAGACGAAAAATTGTCTTTTTCGTATGAGTTCATAACAAGTGGTAAAGCAGCAGAAATAAACTAAATAATAAGAAGGTTGTGGGCGTTCATCTCTAGTTGATAATGAACAACTGTAGGCATTACTTGAATTAGAACCACACTCAACAATTTAAAGCTTGTGTTAGTCACACGATAGTTTAGGACTATTTAAAACAGCTAAAAAACAAGAAGCTTGAAAAATGGGTGCCGCACGAAATTAATAAAAATCGCCATTACAAAATTTTTTCTGCACTTTTTGCAACAAAAAAATCTGTTTTCAATTATTTTGTAACATATAACTAAAAGTGGATCGTTTACGACAACAGAAAGCAGTCTACACAACGGCGCGATAAAAATTAAAAAAAAATATGTTAGTCTGCACTCAGTGTAATCCACTACTATTTTTTAACTTAAGTGTTGTCTAAAAATTTAAAAATGTACCAAGAACTGCAACATTTGGTTTCCCCACAGATTAATTGAAAAGGTCCAATTTTCTAGGATGATAATGTGCCACCCCGCACGAGATAAGCTATTAAATATTGCCTCATCCATCATATTCATTTAACTATTTTTAATAATTCCATAAATAAATAAACTTGTATTTAATTGGAAAAAATGTGTCAATTCTAATGATGCTTATTTCAATTGATTAATTTAATAACTAACTGAGAAAATATATATATTTGAATTTGAAGTTCATAATCAGCAAATATTTTCTATTTAACCCTTTGAGCAATATCGCGTACATGTACATTGGTCAATCTTTCACTGTTTTGAGGTACCCCAGATCCTATTGTATATTTACATAAATAACTGAAGAAATACAAAACATTATATTTATTGTATAATATTTTTTTAATTTGATTTAATGTAAACAATTTTTATAGGAAAAAATGCCAATAATTGAAGTACAAAATAAACGAACATAACAAAAAATATTTTATATCAATTTAATAAAAATATTGAGAGCCTCTGAAATGATATTAAAAAATACTTAAAACATACTAATACAAAAAAGTAGTAAAATAATTCAAAGCAAAACATCGAGAATCACTGATTTTTTCTATGATTTACTATAAATGCAATATAAAATTATAATGAAGAAATAATAATGGAAAAATACGTAAAATTAACTCACTCCCAAGTATATACGTATATTTCAGGTCTCAAAATTGCAAATTATGAAAAAGACAAAATCCAACTTTTCGCACTTTTGAAATTCTATATTATTCCAGAAAAATCTGAAATATGCTCTATCTGCTATTTTTTTTATATACTTGACCAAATGTCGTTCGTAAATTTTTGAACACTGGATGATTTTACTATTTTAGCCACACCCAAAATGTGAAGCATAATATTTATACATGGTTAAACATTTAGGTATCTTGCCAATTTTGCTTTCTTTAAAATTACATTTTTTAAAACGCTTCAGCAGTAATAATTCTTCTACAGTTTCTTTGTTAAAACTTCAAGAAAAACATTATATGTCGGTTACAAAAAATGGTTTAATGCGTTGACAATGTCTGCATCGATAGGGTTGACAAAGCAGTGGAAGAGTTATGAATTCCAAGCAATTTAAGGAAAACAATAAATATTTCGGTCAATAAAAAAAGACAATATTTGTATAAACTATTATGTCAACGCGGAGATTGGCAAGAGATTAATTTCAGCCAACAGGTGTTTCTTTGTTTAAAAAACACCTCTTTACAACAGAAACAGCGACTCAAACGCTGCAGGCTTTATACTATTTTCGTCATATTCGGTACAACATTAAACTGTATGAGTTGTATCAGGAGTCTGACATCGTCAAGTATATTAAAATACATTGTCTCATGAGGTTTGTCTCGCATGGAAATAAGAGGAGCGCAGTTAGGCAACGACTGTGTTTGGATGGAATACAAAAAAATCTCTGAATGCTCTACATCAGCGACTGAAACTGAGTGGCCCAGAATAGAGTTGCTGTAGGGCTATGATGATAACCTAACTATTTAATTGTGAGGGTTCCAATATAATTGCATTTTAAAAAGCTGTGATCTATTTATGAAACTAAACACAATAACTCGCAAGAGTTTAAAAAGCGACTAAGCTCAAAATAGCCAAGCTTTTAAAAGCCATTATCGTTCATTACCGCAACCAAAAGTAAACCACGCCAATCATCTTTATTTGTTTATGATCTAAAATTGATATTGTCTCATGAGCCGAATATATTGTTAAACAATTACTTTTGTCGTTATCGGATATCTGAATTCCAAATGACCACATATAAGATATATTTGGTAAAGCGAAAAGAAATATCGTTTTTTTACAGGGAAAAAAAAGTACACGAATTTTTTTGAAAGAGATTTTTAATAATTTTTCGATGCTTTTTTTGTAAAATTTTTGCAGGTTTGACTTAAAAAAGAAATTAGATGTTTTTTCTTATCATATTGATCTATATGTTTTCTGTTATTATCATAGAATTGAAATTTAATTTTGAATAACACTCGAAATATCTCACCAGACATAAAAAAACCAAAGTCAAAGATGGTCGTGGTGTTGAAACTGACTTTTGGCCTGGATAAAGCCATTGTTTTTTATGTGTATTGCTATAAAGGATCATTTTTCGTCTCTAGTAACAATTCGTTTCAAAAATGGATCAGTTTCATACTTACTTAGCAGCGAAAAACAAATTGTCATACGTTGATCCATGGCCGACGGTGATACAGTATTGAACACAAACTCCTTGCCTATTTTTGTCAAGCCTTTTCAAATGATCTTTTACTGTCAACCAGGAACAACTGATTTCTTCTGATAATACTTTGATGGTTTTGCGCAGATCTGATTCTACCAGTGAGTTTAACAGGTCGTTATCGATTTTTTGTGGTATTCCTAATTTTGGTTTATGTTTTAGATTCAGATATCAGATTTAGATATTTATACATTTTCACCTAAATATTGCAACCGATCACATAAAATTATTATACTTCAAATATTTATTATAAAAATATTTTTTAAATCTAATTTAAATTGTATTTTTTTAATTTAATTCGTATCTATCTATAATCTTGATGACCTCAGTAAAAAATAAAATAATTCGTGTCTGAACCATTATATTGTAATTTTACTTCAAACTTCACACATTAAAAAATTAGCACAATAAATTCCAATTTTGTATCTTGTGTTAATTAATAACTTGAAATCCTTGTTGTTTTATTAATATGTTGACTATTAATATGTAATATATTAGTATAATATATCTAATACATAATTTTGGATTAAAATATTTATTTTATTTTAAAACCTTAAAAATACTATTTATTTTACATTTACATATTTCATTTAGGTTGCTATTTACATATTTCGAGTTATTAAAATACGAGATATTTGCCTATGCAAGTCAATTTAATGTAATCTAGGATTGACCTTATAAATCCGGGACAAACGTTCACCCTCTGTATACTAAATGCTTTTATTTATAACTGCGTGTATGCCATTCTATTTCAGAAATGTATTATGCATACTGTGTGACAACCAAAACCATTACTGAATTCGGACAATTCTAGTTACATATTAAATTCGAAATCCTTTCATTAATTGATAGCATCAAAAGAGCTTTGTGTCATTTTAATCTATTGAGTCTCAAAAGATCGAAGTAGTGATAAATTGCAGTAAAATGCAAAACTTTTATTTTATCATAGAAAATATTTGCATTTCATTGTTTAATTTATCATTGAAAATAATTGCAAAAAAAACACTTCTTGCGTTCAGATTTAAAAACTGTGCTAGTAATATGCTTTATCTTTTAAATTAAGTAACTTGAGGCACCATGTTCTTTATATAATCATTTACTGTGCGGTATTCTCGAACATGCATCTTTGTGTGGTTGCCAGATAATGCAAGTTACTTATTATTATAAAGAAAGTTAAAAAAGTCTCAAATATATGAAGGAATATAAAGTTATCTAATTATATTTCTGTATAATGAACTAGGATACGGATCCATTGATTCACGTCATCACGTATACTCGAGAAAGCACTACTTCAATATGCTGATAAATATTTTACAAAACTCAGATTCTTTGAAGATCTCCGTTTTTGGGTGCCACACTTTTTTTATTTACTTGCAGGAATGGAACTATTATATTTTTTTATCCAACTATCAGATAGTATCTGTTCTCATCTGGACACTTACAGTTGAGAATGTGTTATAATTTAGTATTTTTTAATTCTTATACACATAAATGTAGGTACAAGCTTTATACAAATTTTGTTCTTAGTTAAATCAAATCTTATAACGATGTTTTTTATTGAATTATTTTCGATAGTTTGAATGCTCTTATCGTGACATTGTGATATAAAATTGACCATGAAATATACATACATCTCTCAAGTCAATTTTTGCTACTTTGAGCAACTATCTTTGTAATTTATTTATTGTCATTTGAAAATAAAGCCACATGTAGCAAAAATAAAAATGATAGAAATCGATGTGTTCCTGGGAATAAGTATGTCTTAACAATTGACAGCGTCGCATTGCACAGTTTTGCTGGGTCTAAGTTTCTCAGCAGCATTATAGAACTACTATCCTTTATTGTTGTTGCATTGGTTTGTGCTGTAGTAATCTACTAGATTCAAGGAGTTTAAGAACTCAAATATATTACTAGAACTTTCTTCTTTATCTGTCAATCTGTTTATTCAAAAAAAAAATTTAATCGACTTTTACATTACTCCTTATTTTTTAGCTGTCTATTGTGCTCCTATAATTATTAAAATAAAATTATATAACAAAGATTACATCATATTTATAAATTCGAACTATTGTTATGTGTAATTGGGATAATTTACCCGACAAAATAAAACTGATTAATATTATATCTTAACTGATAAATAAATATTTATGGTTAAACCATAATTACTCAATTAAAACCCAATTTATTTGTCATTATACTTATTTAAATACTGTTAATGTAATATTTATCTATTATAATAATTATTTTAATATTTTTCTTAGAACCTTCAATGACATGATTTACTGTTTAATTTCCCAAGTATAATCAAATTCTTGTTTTTTTTCTGTAGGATTCTGGCGCCGGTACCCCTGTTACTCTGAGAATTGATCCCAATGGATTCTTCCTGCATTGGGTGGATCAAAATCATGAAGTCGACCTGTTAGACATTGCCACCATCAGAGATGCCAGGACGGGCCCTTATGCCAAAATACCGAAGGTAACTATCGCTTATATTGAAGAATGAATGCAGACATTATTTGAACCATTGTGTATATATCTTTATAAAATAATCAGTTTTTTTTGCATTACTGATCAAGACGGGATAATGTATATTGCGAAAACGGCTCGAGACCATATGCTTCTTGTGTGTTTATCTAGAACTTGTTTATGTAAAGACGCGAATCTATGCCATATATAAATTGAATCGCAGATTTGCCAACAATAACCAACCGATAGCTGCTATAACCATAATACATAACGACAATTTTCTGTATGTATTTATTATGCATAACTCATAGTTTTGTATAATTTAACTCATAAAGAGCTTCCTAGCGGACGTAGCCATTCACACAATATTCTCATTGTGCTTGGCTCATTGTCGTACATGGCCCAGAGATCTATAATTAAAACTTATTTGATCTCAAAGTCACTAGGAATATGAAATTTAAAGGAAGTTCGCTTTGAATAACGTTGTACTCGTGAACTGAAGTGGAATATTTACGCCGGTATAATAATATGGAAAACATAGACTGATAAATCAATTATGCGATACGAGTGCGTATCGTTGGTTTTGTTTACATGTGGAGTGTTTCAAAGTTGGTGATAAGGGGTATAGCTGATTTAATAGGGCTTCTTATCTACACGCTATATCCGTATTGAATTTTTAATTGATGGATATTTTTCACTCTTATTATGACATGCATGTTGTACTTTTTGTGATAATGATATGATGTATTGTATAATAAGTAAAAAAATATATTTTTTATAAGGTTAATGCACTGTATTCGTATGTATATTTGTGTCTTATTGTTGAAGTTGTTATTACATAAGCAGCTTTGGTTAAAATTGTGGGGCATCGAGGATCAAGGTTTTTTTTTACATGATTTATTTAAAGCATATTCTTAATATTTAGTAGGTCATTGACTTTAATTTCGACAGCCACCCCTTTTGCCATGTTATCATAGACATGCAGCGGTGTTAGGCTTCTTTTTTCAAATTTACTACAAATACAATTGGATTTCATAATTTGCAATGCTTTTATAGCAATATTCATTACTATATATGATATAATATTCTTTTCTTTAACATGAATTCATGAGTCGTTTTAATTAGTGCTAGAATTGCGATTCTTGCACTTAAAACATGATTCCTACTCCAACTGCTACCATATAACTTAAGAGTAAATACTTCCATATTTGATTATATATACAGTGGTACCTCGGTTTTCGTTGATTTCGGTTATCGTCGATTTTTTCGGTTAAAAATTTGTCTCGGTTTTCGTCGATTGCCTCAGATTTCGTCGGCATTAGCTTGCCAGTGTTAGAGTTTTTGTGCTTTTTTTTGTTGATTGCGAGTGTTAATACATATATTACTACAAATAATTGCCTCCGTTTTCGTCGGTTTCGGACGGTATATCGACGAAAACTGAGGTACCACTGTATAATGCAATAAATTGATAACATGTTCCTCACTGACTTTTTGACGCACACACAGAAACTTACATCAAAATTAAAAAAAATAGTTACATCAAAAACTGACATCAAAACTTCAGTTACAGTGACAACACTTATGTTTTAATCAATCACAAAGAAGGCACAAATTTGTATGTACAATATATCTAAATTCCAGTAAAACTGCCTGCTAAATTTTTTTTATCATACTATCTACTTGTAAAAATTATATAACTATTAAAAAAAAATTCCGGCAAATGCATCAAGAATTAGATAGATTTCTTTATATAAAAGTGTGTAAAAAAGTTTTTGCTTTTAATTTTTAATTATTCACTTTTTCACCAAAAAATCAACTATTATTAGATAACACGGCTTTAAGTATTCTTGGCATGAAAGTTCTAAAATGAATTATAGCTTTAGAACTTTCACTAGGTAAAGTCCAAAATACAAATTAAACTCAGCGGAAAATAAACAGAAGATGTACAGAAAGACGTCGCATCTCGCATATTGTTCCATAGTTTGTCTCTATTTTGATATTAAACTAAGTTTTAAAATTACGATAGCTATCTTTATCGATATTACAAAAACTTCTATGAGATTATTGGTCAAAGTATATTCAAACCGAATTTTGGTCAATAGGAGGGCGCAAAAACAATTATCGTTTCTCAGAAGTCAAAAATCCACGTCAAAAGCAATAAAATTGTGACATCGCCTTCGCAATGAAAACGTTCGTTACTGAGCGTTCGGTTTGGATATGCTTCATTTTATTCCCATACGTGAATTCTAATCATTTGACGGGAGGACGTCATTTGAAGAGGGGGGGGGGTGGATAAGAGCAATTGCCCCTCCTTGAATTTGGTCAAAAAAATGCATGTCATATAATAAAACACCATGAATGTTAATGAAATCGAAATATTAGAAACACAACCACTAACTGGCCAATTTCCCCCCCCCCCCTCATCCTGTAAAAAGCTGAAATGACATCCCTGTAATGCTGCGCACAAGTTTATCTCGATTCAAAAATGTTCTATTATAGTGGTTAACTTTTTTACATAGTTACAAATTATGAATCACTGAAATCTCTTTTGATAAATCAGTTTTTTTTATCCTTCATAGAAAGCAGTTATTAGTGTAGTTCTAAGAAACGTTGTTATCTCATTTAGCGAGCGGCGCAATAAATTTGTTTATATTTTCATGATTGGTTTTACGAGGTTCATTAGTTAATTATTTATAACTCAAACTTTAGCCGACTTTGATTATTATTATCAATTCTAATTGTTTCATATTAAATTAAACTACAACAAAATAAGATATGATTTTTAATTAGTTTTTGTTAAATTCAGGATCCAAAACTGCGTCAAATCGTCACTATGGGATCTCAAGACACCTTGGAAGAAAAGACTGTCACAATATGTTACGGAGCTGATTTTGTAAACCTAACATTTGTGAATTTTTGTTGCACAAAAAAAGAAATCGCACAGGTTATTTTTATATCAACACGGTTTACGTTTTAATGCGAGTAATTTATGAATAATTAAAATATGCATTATTTTAGCAATGGACTGATGAAATATTTCGTTTGGCGTACAATCACAGCTTAATAAATAGTCCGACGATTATGTTCCTACAGAAAGTGCACACAAAACTGTCTTTGGTCGTCGATAAATCTGGAAAGGTTCCAAGCAAAAAGTATGTCTATTTAATTTATTTATTTTATCGATGAACCGTTAAGATATTAAGTGTAAGCCAATTTTTAGTATTGTACGACTGTTCGCACAAAACAAAGACGATAGAAAGAGGGTGGAAAAGGCCTTGGACGCGTCAGGTCTTCCATCAGGAAAAAACGACACAATTAGCCCTTCAAAGTTTCAGTTTGAAGACTTTTTCACGTTTTATAAAAATCTCACACAGAGATCAGAAGTTGAGAAAGTCTTTGAAGAACTGTTAGTAGTTTTTTTTTTAATAATTCTTTTAAAAACTATATTATTCTAACAGTGTTGTTTGAATAGAGTTGGAACTTCTAAGCGCCGTCTCATGTCAACTTCTCAACTGGTCGAATTCTTGAATCGCACACAGCGCGATCCTCGATTGAATGAAATTCTACATCCGTACGCGAATACGGCTAGAGCAAAAGATCTCATTCATCAGCACGAACCTAATAAGTTCAACGCACAAAAGGGACAATTAAGCTTCGATGGATTCTTAAGGTATGTGGTTTTAAATAAATGATGTATGTATTATATTTCAATTTATTTTATCTCTTCCTAGATATTTGATGTCAGATGACAATCCTATTATAGCAAATAGCAAGTTGGAACTTTGCGATGATATGGAACAGCCCTTAACTCACTACTTTATAAATTCTTCTCATAATACATATCTTACGGGACATCAACTCACTGGAAAGTCAAGCGTTGAAATTTACCGACAAAGCTTACTCGCAGGTTGCAGGTGAGTTTCATAAAATTATATCGGTACAGTATGAAATTAAAACCGATGTTTGTAAATAGATGTGTCGAGTTGGACTTTTGGAACGGAAGAACTGAAGAGCCCGTGATTGTTCACGGTTACACGTTTGTGCAGGAGATCAGTGCTAAAGATGTTCTGGAAGCTATAGCAGAGAGCGCGTTTAAAACATCTGACTTTCCCGTCGTACTCAGTTTCGAGAATCACTGTAATCCTCGACAGCAAGCCAAGATAGCTAATTATTGCAGAGATATATTCGGAGATATGCTACTTGATAAACCATTAGATTCTTATCCACTCGAACCAGGTATGATCGAATCAATTTTTTAATTTAAATATTGTACGTAACAATGTATTATTTAATTCAAGGTGGCATAATGCCTTCTCCGTCGCTGTTACGTAGAAAAATTATCATCAAAAACAAGAAGAAGCACCACCATCACCATCATAAAAAAGCTGTCAGTGTTGTACCTGATGAAAGTGGAGTTCCTCCAACGCATCAAGGAAACGGAGACATAGGAACGACTCATCATTCTCATCAGGTATTATAGCTTTTTAATATTTAAATATTTAACGACGGAAAAATACTAGAAATACTAGTTAGATTAACTCACAACACCATTTTTGGTATAGAATAGATTGCAATCCATAATCGCACGCTCTATTAGATATGGAAGCTAGATTGTCCATATATACCCGAAGAAGATTCTTCAGATGTATTTATATTTTTTGTTTTATAGCTTGCACGCCAAGGTTCAAAAGACAGCTCGGCATCATCAGAGACCGACAGTTCGTCCGAAGACGAAGGAGCAAACACGACGACAGGATCCGTATTAGGCATCATTGCAGATGTGGACCCGGTTGCTCCTGGAGTACTGCCCGGTGATAAAGCAGCACAAGCCAAAGAAACTGAAGCCGGCGCTGAAATATCGGCTCTAGTTAATTACGTGCAACCGGTTCACTTCAGCAGTTTTGAAAATTCTGAAAGTATGCATCGACTCGTTTATATGTGGCGAGTTATAAATTAATCGTAACCATCTTATTTTAGAAAAAAATCGCTTCTACGAAATGTCTTCGTTTGACGAAAAGCAGGCAACGACTCTGTTGAAAGAAAGACCTATCGAGTTTGTTAATTATAACAAGTTTCAGCTATCTCGCGTGTATCCAGCTGGTACAAGATTCGACAGTTCAAACTTTATGCCTCAAGTGTGTATTATTAAATTAATTTCAAATTGATAAATATGATGTTTTTTAAATGATGTTTTATAATATTGTAGGTATTTTGGAATGCTGGTTGTCAGTTGGTCGCTTTGAATTATCAAACTTTAGATCTTGCAATGCAACTGAACTTAGGCATCTTCGAATACAACCTGAGAAGCGGATATTTGTTAAAGCCCGAGTTTATGCGACGTAAAGACAGGTAAATAATAATTGTACAATTCATGAGGGTTAATTTAAAAGTAAAGTCCTTTTGTTTATCTAAATTGAAATATAGTATTTGTGATACGGTGCAATCTGAAAATTTTATCAGTGTGTGAATTAGTCGTTAAAAAATAATCTGCAGCTTTTGGCTGCTAATGGCTGCTAAAATTATAAATTTGTTTTGCATTTCGTTGTATTTCTATTTATCAGATTCATTTACTGTTAGAATCAAAAATCATTCTGAACGTAGCACAATACAGGAAAACATTGCAAAAGTGCACAACGCTATCTTGAACATTATCGGTGTACTATTGTTTGCAAGATTGTAAGACTGACATTAAAAATCATGAAAATAAAAATAAAGTCATTAAATCTGGATTTGCGAACGTTACACAACGGCAACACCAGTTATACAAAATCTCATCCTACATAAATGTTATCGGACTTTGCCAATGACACTTGTTCAGATGCTTCTGCATTTTGATTACACTATTTTTTATAATAATATTTATGTGCATCAGTGGCGGTGCGTTTACTTAGGTTTAAAAAGCGTATTTAATTGGTTATGATTTTTAGAGAAGTAGAATGAGGCTAGGTAAAAATCTCATTAACATCTTAATCAAGAGTTTTACAAATGACGCATATTTGCGTCAACCGCTCTTAATGATTTTTTTCACAAACGACAAATATTTAAGTCATCAGTCTGTAAAATACCAATATCAATGCTTTTAAATGTTTGATCTCTTGTGCTTATAATTTAGTTTTTTATTTGAAGCATATTTTATTGAATTCGCTACTTATTTCAATCACAAAGCCATTGAAGTGTAGATGGAAGTTCCTGGCGAAAGTGTGATGTAAGCTATGTACGTGCTTTTTGAAGTAGATTAGGTGCTTCCGCCCTTCTCCCTCGACTTTTGGACAAATGTGAGAATTTTGGGGTGGAAACAAATTATTATTTTCTGTATTTTTTTTAAAAATGTTTTCGCTTAATCAGAGGACACTAGACAATGCTGTCAGTATGATATAGCATTCCTTTGTGTTTGTGAAGACACCTATGGTAGAGATTGTACTGACACATCCCATATTTTGCCATGTACATGTTAGCATTTTCTTTTCTTCTTTCTCCCAGATAACAGAAAGACACAACTTTATACGCAAGTCCTCTCCCAGTGTACACAACAAATTTTAATAAAATACCTGTCTCCGAATCACAGCGACCACAGCTTTATTTCTACTTGGTGCTTGGTTTTGTTAAAAGATATTGCTTCAAGAATAAGCGGCCTTTGAATTTTAGCATAGTTTCGTCGATACAAATTGCCATGTAGGTGTCCTTTGTCTCGTCAATAATTGATCCAATTTTTATGAGACGATCATCACCAGTGTACTGACTCATTTTGAAAATGTAGAAAACTTCTGATTAGTTGATATCGGTCTCTAGATAATAATCGTGAGAATCCAGAAGGAAGTGTCCTCCAATATGAGTCTTGGAAGCATTAATTGTCATGTCGATATATATTGGCAAATCGCACCTAAATGGCTTAAGCAATCACATACATATGTTTAGATGCAAGAAGAGTGTAAAATCAATGGTTTACTTTTCGCTGTCATATGATGTATTGTGTGTGCTTATTTTACCTGTTCCTATAATTAACAGTAACTTATATTATACTCGTGCAATGCCACTGATGTACATGTACTATATTTACTTTTTGATTTATCCTGAACTGAAAATAAAAACAGTAATTTATTGTAAATTAATATATTCTATATAGACGATTAGATCCATTCGCTGAATCTACAGTCGATGGAATCATAGCTGGAACTGTATCGGTGACGGTGATATCCGGTCAGTTTCTGACCGATCGTCGAGTCGGTACATATGTCGAGGTGGACATGTACGGTCTACCGGCCGATACAGTGCGTAAAAAGTTCAGAACCAAGATTGTATCAAACAATGGTATGAATCCAGTGTTTGATGAAGAACCGTTTGTGTTTAAAAAGGTATGTATATAATATTTAAATTATTATTAAAGATATACTTAATAAAATTATTTTTGTTTATTTTTAGGTCGTCTTACCGGAACTAGCTTCCATACGATTATCTGCTTACGAAGAAGGCGGTAAATTAATAGGACACCGTGTTTTACCGGTCGTTGGATTATGCCCTGGTTATCGGCACGTGAATCTTAGAAATGAACTCAGTCAACCTTTACTCATGACTAGTCTATTTTTATTGGTCGTTGTCAAGGTATGTGTAGTTATTATTAACTTGTATAACATATTTCATACGGATGATGCAATATATGTTTGGAGTAGGATTACGTTCCTGATGGTTTGTCCGATTTGGCCGAAGCACTCGCCAATCCTATCAAGTATCAAAGTGAGCGCGAAAAACGCGAGCAGCAGCTGTCGGTTCTGACGGACGATATGGACGTGGAAGTTCCTGAAGATCAATTGGGCAGCACGCCAGGTTTGAATAAGATAGTTGTTTTATATTTTAGATCTTTGTTAATTTGTCTGATTTTTTGTAGCTGCTAGTAAAAAAGATGTTACTTCAGCTCTGAAGCAAGGGAAAGGCACGAGTTGGTCTCCGAGACACAGAGCAAGTGTGGCTGGTATCACACATCAAGCTTCGTTGCAGCAGCCGACGCCGGTTTCGTTGGCTGGTGCGTCTTCGTCGCCAAACATCGCCGCCGAACAATCGTCGGCTCCGTCGAGTTCTCCTGGAAATGTCCATCATTCAATCATAAGTACAGATGGTGATAGTGATCAGAATGCCGGACAAGAAGTACAGGTACATATCCATAATCATTTTATAAATTAAAGAGTGGTATTTAAGTATATTTTAACGATGCTTACAGTCAACTTTGGATCAATCATTGGGCGTCACAGTTTGCGGTGAATCGTTATCTTCTGAAGAATTAGAAGCGGAATCTTTAGAGACTATACTCAGCAGTAAATCGGTGAGAGAGAAGCGCACCGAGCTAGAGAAAAAAATCGAATCTTTGAAGAGAAAGCAGGAAAAAGAGAGAGCTCGTGCAATGCACGGTCATCAAAAGTCATGCGATTTTCCGTCATCAGACTCTGCAGCTCGTCGAACTAAATTCTATATGACAAACAAACTTGTGAAACGTCTCTCCAGTAAAAACATGTAAGTTGACGATGCAATTGGATGTTAAAATATTGATTTTTAATTAGTTTTCTTTTTCGCTCGCGTTTTAGAGAAAGCACCGTAACGTCTGATATGTCTGTCGCGCCTAATGCAGTGGATGGAGAAGGCGGATCGACCGAAATCGGAAACTTGTCGAGGGATCATGCTCTTCAGATGCAAGAGTTGCGTGAAAGATATCACGAGACCATATTCGCTCAGGCTGATAAATATCTGAAGCAGTCTCAGCAAAATCAGAACAAATTGCTTAAAGTACGATGCTTTGATTCGTTTAGAATATTATGTATTGGATTTTTATACTTATTTGTTTTATATTTTTTATAGTCTTTGTTGGAGAGAGAGACAGACGAGGTGATGAGAAAGCTGCAATCGGCTAGACGAGGAGAAGTTAAGGCGTTAGCAAAAGTTCATAAGGATAGAGATGAGCTAGTGCGCATTAAACGTGAAGTTGCATCTCAGGTAAACTATAAGCATTATTCTTTTTCTTTTGCAATTGTCACTTATATTTTTTAACCCAATCGCCCGTTTTATAAATGTGGCACATTACTTTCTTGTTCCAATCCCCGGAAAGTACTTCATATTTCCACACATCTTTAATTATCTAATATATGATTGGAGAAGTTCAGATGCGCTGGAATTCTATAACTACTGGAAGATTTATTATTTTTGAGTCTTCATTTTGCACTCACAGGGAATATATTGTGTCCGTTTCACCATGTAAATCTTACCATGCAATGTTTTTACTGTGTGGTCAATATTTTTATAAAAAGTAAATAATAAAATCTTATCAAAATGAGTCAATGAACATATTCATTCTGAAAATTTTGTGAGAATCAAAGCCAATAAAACGATTATGACTCATCAGCTATTGGCAGAAAGTTGTATAAAATTTATACAACCTTTGTATTTGCCATTTGGTCGATTACTGCTGTACTTAATCTTGTACGACTTTTGTGTCGACGTATAGGACGCCGAAGAAGCACAAGCTAGCATCTCGCACTTTTCTAAATCGATTTTCGCTATGTTTATTTTATTAGTTTTTATTTTTTAACGAGTTTATTATTTTCCATAAGAAATCGTCAACTGAATTTAGTTTAATTTTATGGCCTATGTGCCGATTTTTTCCCCCCAATTTTAACGTGAATATTGCAGGTCAATTGATTTATCAAAACAATTAATAACGCTAAGATCATTCAAATGACATTTACAAACTTATGAAAAGGCAATAGAAAGGCGTTTTGACAAAAGGACTAATAATAAGATAATACTCAATAGCGTAACTATTCTTAATGCTTTGAATATATTCTACTCGCTTTGCTTTAATCATTTGAAATATATTATATGATTCATCTTTTCTCTTTAAAGCATTTTTAACACCATCATTAAACCACGCTTTTGGGTTGAATCGATATTCTACTCTAAATTTACATTGACTTTTTATTTTATTATCCACAATATTCTCATAAATATTTTATATTTAATGTATTTATATTTTAATTATCTTATTATTTTTTTACCGTAATTACATTATGTTTTTCTATATAAAATGTACAGTAATTCTTGGAGCTATTTTCACTTAATTTGTTCGAGTTATTAGTTGTCCTTGTATTTTTGTTAACACATTGTCGTAATCCAAATATATTTCCTCATTTTTCTATTTTTAAAGTATAAAAATCCTCACATTTATTCTAATCTCTAATAAAACGGAAAAATAGTTTTATCGGTTGAAGAGCTTTAGCGGCTTCAATTCTCACTGAATATCCGGAATGATTGTGTTCACCGACTCGTTTGTTATGATTTCATTAATCACATGAAATATCGCCCACTCGGTAAAAAGGTCACACGATAAAATATACAGGGTGAAACGAACACAATAAAATGATTGTGAATCAGAATATATACAGAAATCCAAAATAAATCTATTCCAAGGATTCCGACATTGAGTTTTATATATGTAAAGCTCGCACATTAATTAAAAAGTAGCAAATCATTTGTGATAAATCTCGGTCTTCAGTTTCAGTGTTGCTTAACCTAATTTTCTAAAAGCCATACTTTATGTAGAGCTTTGCAAACTTTGAGTGCCACATCCTTGAACCTCCTGCTCACCATTTGTAATAAAATGGATGGCCTATCACAAGTTATGGATAATTGGCATTCGTTTTCATCTACTTTTTAGTATTAGAGCTGTAGAGTGTTAATTTTTAAAATTATATATGTATTCCTTTTCTAAAAAATATTTTTTTATCGTTTTAGGTTGTTGAACGGGGAGTGGCTGAACGTGTAAGATTGACAAAATTATACGATAATAAACGAGATGCCTTATTTAAGCAACATGAGAAGGTACGGTTGCAGCTATTAGCTCAAAAAGAAAAGGTATATAGAGTGACATTTTATTCCTTTAATTAATATCAATATAATATTTTTAATAAACGATTATTTTAGGAAAAGAATGCTCTCTCTCAAGAATACGATTCTGTAAATACTCCAAGTGTCGATAAAGCTTTGGCTGAAGGTAATGTGTCTCTGTAAAATTCGAAAGCATCCCTCGAACTCTTACCAGAATCCAATTGTATTGTATAAACATGCTGATCTTGCATTCAAATCTAAATGATCGACAAGATTCGATTTCGATTTTCCTTGATTCGGCGACGGTCGTGATTTCTGCGTGGAACGTAAGGATATGATGTAATCTCGATGTGAAGGAAACACAAAAAAAACCTATCGCTGTTTTGTAGTCATAAGTGGTGTAACTGTGTATACTTGTCTTCTTATTCTGATAAGAGGAATGTCTCTTGAAAATATTATTATAATACACTTAAAAAAAAAACGATGGCTCTGACTGATTGTACGATTCTTTGATGTCTTCCTCTAGTCATTTTATTGTATAAACGTGTCAACCTTTAGTGGTCCCCGAACTGTTTTCGTTGTGAATTAATTGATGTAATTTCAGCGGCAAAAGCGTGAAGTGTAAATATAGCTTGGTGATACTTTCGTTGCCGATTTAGTATTATATTGTCGCATAGTCGAGCCATCGGTTGTTTTATCATTATTGTGGATTACTTCTCGTTTCTATCATTTCGCTATTTGTTGTTAACGCGATCCAGAGGGGGTGATTTCTGAGATATAATTGGAACTGTTATTTATTGATATTAATAATATAATGTTGTGTAAGCTAAGAAGTAATTAAGTGAAAAGTGACATTACAATCATTTTTTAAGGATTTGAAATCTGGTTGTTCGGGTTTGACTTGACCTAAAACTGTTCGGTTTTAATGTTGGACGATGTTTAAGAGTAATGGTGCTAAGTTCAAAGGATATATAATCTGTAATACAATTTTACGGACAGATTTTAAAAATTGTCGATTGTATGCTTATATGAGAGAAAAAAAGAGAGCTTGATTACAATTTTATTTTCCAGTCCCATAGAGTGCAATAATTTCAATCAAATTTATTTGTGAATATCAAAGTGGGGGACATCTAGTCAAAAGATTATGTTATGTTTTTTCTTATGTTTGTTAAATTATATATATACAAATTGAGACGTGCCATGTGGATGTTGTAATCTTGCCATGATTAGCCATGATTTTATTATCCAAACGTACAACGTGGCATTTACCAGTTTAGATGTTATTTATTGCACATTTATTTTAACGTTTGTTACATCTGAAGGTACTAACAAGATGACATCAGTATTGCTTCATGTTTATTGTGTAGGATGGAGGAGGGTTTGTTGAAATTATTTATGTGTATAGATTTTATTTTGCGCGATACAGCTTTTATTATGTGAATGTACTTTAATCCCGCATTTATTTTTTTCATTAACATTCCTACGAATACTCAGCTAAATAATCTCATTCTGTTCATTAGGATCTCTTAGTGAAATTGTCTTGTGTATTTTCTTTTAATTTTAAAATAATAAAGACACATATTTTTATGTAATAGGGAGAGTTGAAAATTTGAGGAGATTTTATTTATCTTTATATTTTTTACAATATTATTCTGTAAATATTGAGTGATAAGAAAGCAACAAATTGTCTTTAGTTTATGATTAATTCTTGATATACTTTTTCTTATGTTAATGCATTTTTAGCATGACGATATCTTAAGAGTGCAGTTTAGGTTGTGGCGACGCTTACTTTACTTAAAATACTTTAAAAGAACGTCTCACGTTGACGGAGTTCCTTGTTTTTAGTGTGCAATGTTCAAAATGTTTGTGTTAGAATTTTATTTTTATATTTATTAAAATAATTTAATTTTTTTAATTATCTTTAAAATTTTGACGTTTAACAAAGCTGTATATAGATAAAAATATATTTTGACGCTTTATGCTTTAATTTGATAGTTGTGTCTTCCCATTCTTATGGCTCTTAATCAATGTTTTTATGATTTTTAGTACAAATCTGTTCAACAGATCCGTATTCGTAAATTGCTTTATTTTATTTTGTAATATTGAATTATATATATATATATTTTTAAAATAATATAATCGAATCTTATTTCTATAATGTGTTTTTTCATTATTGATGTGATGTTTTAAATCCAGGTCGGCGCATTTAAAAGTATCTCAGAATGGATTCGATGGTTGTGTCGTTACTTTTATCAATGCGCCGTCCTACAGTAACTGATATTGAATACATTCTGAACGTATATAAATATATAAAATAATTCTATATACTTTTTCTAACTGACTGAATAATATACTAATTAGAGCTGAACGCGGAAATGATTCAGTTAATCTATCGGATAAATCGTTCACACGGCAGCCGGGGTTCTAAAAGAGCCCCGAATTTTAAAAATTGTTTGGCATGATGGATTGATTTAAAAAAACACGGACGTACCATACATCGATTCGCTCTATCGCAAAGCAATTAGAAATAGATTCTAAATAAAAAAAAGGCTTCTTCCCTTATGAATAGTCATATCGTAATTATGCACGATTTTTTTTAACACGATTTATCCTCGAATTGATGTTGTGTTTTAGATTTGACTTGTGTAATATACGATAAATATAAATATATTATAATATAAAAAATATTCAGATTTTTGACATGGAGTAAGTGTTTATGGATACTATTTCTTGCGAATTTAAACTTCAGGGTAAAACGATACAAATAAATTTCGGAGATCCAAAAGTATTTTTTTAAACTATATTCGTTTCTTATTTACCGCGTAAAGGTAAAATAAAAATGCATTTCGCCGTGTTGATGTTTTTTGACACAAACTTTTCACGTAATCCATATTTGTGTATGTGTAAAGATAAATTGTTTGTTGTTATCATATTTGAAACATATTTATCACTGTGAGCAATTTTAATAGGCTGGCAAATAATACTGTACAACAATTTTGCATATTTTTGTCACAAAGATAATATAACTATTCAGTTTTTTACAAAACTTTTGCTTCGATAAAATCTCAAAAATGTTTTTAACTGATTTTTCATTGTAGGTTATGATACATAGTATATATTAAATGTATTTAAAGCTAAATCTTTAGTTCTTAGAGTTAAAAAAAATAAGCTTCTACTTAAAATAATTTTGTATATTTTAACGATTACGTCAAAAATATATTACAAAAAACTATACCAGTAGTTTACTCCACATCACTATATTAACAAAGATTATGATATTATTGAAAGCGATTTTAATTCCAAAACTTTTTTATACTTGATTATAATTTAGTTGCTAAAACAAAACATTAAATGAATTCTATATGTCACAATCAATAAAAAAATTCAATAAAAAGTTTTTTTAATATTTTGACAAAGTAAAAGTGAAAAAAAAACATCAAAATTTTACCAAAAATTTCGCCAATTTATAAAAACATATTGAGAAAATAAATGTAATCATTTTTAAGAATTCAATATGTTATATACATAATTTACTATAATTACTAACTATTATATACACAGATTGGAAATCAAATTTAATTTTACATTTAACCCAAGTTAACTTATCTTTGTAACAACAGATTATTGTACACTGTAATTTAATTCATTTTTATTGAATATATTGTCTATAATACAAACCAAAGGTTAATGCTGGTATTTTTATTAACTTATATGTATGTATATAATTTCATATATATGTTACGACTATACTGAAACATATAATATAAAAATACATGAAAAAATTACACTATGTACAAAATATATAACAGATTTTAAATTGTCAGTCAATGTATTTTCTTGTCATGCTGTGTATTCGAGCATTATGCTCAAATGAGTGTTTAATCCGCCGTAAATTTGCTCACAAGGTCCTTCATTCACCCTTAATAATCATAATGTTATTAACACGCACACAAAGTGAAAATATTTTTTTTAACAAACTCGGCAAATGAAACTTTTTTATACCCATTGAAAATTTCATGTATGTATTATGATGACGCGTTATAAAATTTACATAGCAGTTAATATTGTTAAATGTGTACGAGATACATTTTGAAACACTTGTTATTATAAATAGCCGGTTATATTATTATATTCGTGACTATTTTTATTCTTCAATTTTATAAAAATAAATGTATTGAATAACCAAAAAAATAAAATATAATATAGTTATATTAATATTATACTGTAATATGTATTACTTCTGATATTTTTAATTCCTGCGTACTATATACGATTGTATAACAACTGACCATTACAGTTAATGATATATAAGATATTTTTATGATTTAATCTATGCTAAGTGTCTGTTTTATTAAATTGAAGATTATTAAACTCATATTATATGTCTAAAAGATGTGTTAACTGTGAAAAAAATACATAAGGTGCTTATCCTTTGCTTGGCAAAATAATAAGTTGTGAGTTGTTTTGCAAAATTATATATTAAACATATAAATAAATCTATTGCGGTTAAACGATACAATATTTATATTTTTTGGAATGTTTATTTAATTTATTATAAATAATATATTTATGTTAACGTTGAGATTCGAACATGATATACAATTTGACGGTTTATTTAAAGAACAAAATCTATTGTGAGTTATTAATTTGACAGTCGCACATTTTAGTATTAGTTTTGGCACTTTGTGTATGTTACAGTTTATTCAGAGACGTTAATAGCGCACAATTTCTGCTTAGACTTTATATGTGTATTTATTTTTGTTTAGAATTGCTGTTATGTGTATTTATTGTTACTAACGAAAAATGACAATTCTAGTCAGCGATAGTAAGACACCGCTCGGTTTAAAAAAAATGGTTTCATGTTTATTGTGTTGTTTTTTTCCATAAATTGAACGTAGACTAATATGAAACATTGTTGTGTGTAGTTAATTATCTATTTTATATATTATAATAAAACTTTTATTATAATCATCGTCAGGACATAATCTTAAACCTTGTACATATTCATTCAATTCAAATGAAATTAATCTGTTTCGTTTATTTGTGTTGAACTTTAAGTATTTACTTACATATCATAAACAATGTACTTTGACCTGTTAAAAAGTAATATGATATTTACGAAAGTTTACCCACATTAAAATGTTTCTTTACTAATCGATAACGTATATGTTGTGAAAATTTTTGTGGTGTATTGAAGTTATTCAAAACATACCTTCGTTGTGTTATATCATTAGAAAAATTAAAGGCCTTACCCTGATGTTTTCCTAGTATCTATATGGTGAACTGCCAAACAATGGTAATAATCATCTATAAATGTATAATGTAACAAATACCCCTCGTTGTAAAATAATATACATTTTGCCATTATACATACGTTGATTTCAACACTGTCACCAAACACAAAAAAAAGCAATATTCATTATTAAAACATCTATTTAAAAAAAAACAACATCCAAGCGATTTATATATTTTTTTGCTTGCGATATAAATCTGTATGTATTTTGGCATGTATATTTTTAAATATATAAAATAGTGTAATTATCTATTTAATTCTTGATTCTGTGATTACGTTAAAATAAAATTCCATTACGTTCAACGTATTTGGTAAATCGATATATTATAAATATAATATATGTATTGTAGTTAAACAAAAATATGTTTAGGACATAGTAATGCAACTGTTTGTGAATGTACGTAATGTATTAATAATAACCCATTTAATCAAGTTAATAAATAACTTTTCTGAAAGTTGATATTACTAATTCGATTTTTTTTATTATTTTAACTTTAATTTGAGATGATGCGATACTTAAAAGCAAGTATAATAGTTAAAAAGGTAAGTATAGTTTTCGATTGCAAAGAATAATTAAAAAGAGACATTAATATTACTAATTTTTAGACTGTTCGGTAAACAAGTTACAGTTTTTAGGATTACAATTTTGAACAGATTTCCAAGGGTTTTTGGAACCTCTCTATAACTGCTTTTCGAGAGAGATGAAAGCGCGATAAAACATTTCTAAAATAAAAATAAAAAAATCGCTGCCTTATCACACGTTTTAGAGTGCTTCAGAGAAATCTCCTACTTCCCCAGTCAACAGGAATATCAAGAGTTTTAAACCAAGCCAGACGCTAGATCTCACCAGAATAAAAAAGACAGTGCACTTACATTTCTCTTCGCCTGACGCCAGAGTTTCTTTAAACCTTTTGTTCGTCACTGTCTAGGGAGTGGCTTGAAACCATTGATATCCCTGGAATCTGGTTATTGGAACCAAAAACTCACAGGACTGTCTTTTTTTATAATTATGCGGCCTCAATCATATCAGAAAGGCCATCTTACTGAGGCGACGAAGGACCAGTGAAACACTTGGATGACTGTTCGTTTATTTTTTATTTTCTGCATATTTTACAATTAGTCCGCGTCTAGTTTACACGGCAACTAATAGTATAAGAACGAGCGTCAAATGTACGTTTGGTTAACTCTATGCATCTTGGTCATAACAACAGTTTTACCATAAATTTCAGAAATAAATCAGAACAAACATAACACACATTAAATGTGATTAGCCTTAGATTTTTAAGGTTTTATCATTTTCTTTATTCCTTTCACTGGTTCAGTTCCACAATATCTCTAGCGCAGTTGCGGTCTTCCAAGCTAGAATTAAATTTTCACTTTTGTAGTGTACTATGTAATCGTTTATCCCTCTTTATATTTATATTGCTGCTTTGAGCTCTAAAAATATAGACAAATACATATTAATAACTCTCATATTGACAATTACAGTCCAATAGCGTTGATTTCAGAACCTGTAAAATTATTTGAAATTGTATTGCATACATATATTTTTAATCATTGCAGGTGTATGCTTCTCGAGCAGCAACATGGTTTCCGTCAACCTCAATCCACTGTCACTAATCTTATGGTTTTTTCTATCTTTCTTTCAAGATCACTGGACTCTGGTATACAAGTGAACGTTATGTACACAGACTTTGAAAAGGCATTCGATAAAGTTAATCATACATTACTTGTAATTTTCTTATCTAATTTCGGGTTTTCTGAAGGTCTTATAAACCTATTCTCAAATTACTTGACCGATAGATATCAGTTCGTCAAGTATAAAAACTCTTTTTCAGAACGATACCTCTACTGGAGTACTTAAAAGATCCAACTTTTGTTAATTTCTGTTTCTAATGTTCGTTAATGACAGAAACAGTAATGCATCATTTAATTTTTTTAATATATGCAGATGACTTGAAAATTTTCAAGAAAATGCAGTCTCAATTCTTTATGGAAGTAGGCTTGCTTAACCAATTGCTTTTCAGTGTAAAGAAATGTCACATAATTTCATGTTCAAGGTCGTCGATGCCGGCAAAATATTCCTACCATCTCGGCGGATATATTCTAGACAAGTCTTCTTTTACTAAGGATTTAAGTGTGACTTTCAAAGAACGTTGGAAATTTAGTTGGCACGTTGCAGAGATTCACAGTAGATAATTAAAAATTAAGAAATGCGCGCTACTTCAAGAATACTTTAGTATTGCGCACTCTTTATGATGCTCTAGTCAGCAGCATATTAGAAACTAGCTCTAATATTTGGATTCCAGGCGTAATAAGTCAATGTAATGAATTGAAGATGGAAAAAGTGCAGCGTAAATTCTTTCGATATTAATACTTGAAGAAATACGGGTATTATCCTTTTTTTCCGAGTGCTTTTATTTTGAAAGAGCTGGGATACGTTTCTTTGTCAACTCGTAGAAGCGTTTATATAATTAAACACTTCTGGAAATTGCTCAACGGCATCGTAGACACTGCTTCGGTGCTCGAGCGGCTCCAAATGTGGTTATAGTTCTCAGTCGCGTCCATTGTTCTTGTCTGTAGAGTCTAGAACTGGAGCACTTGCCAACTTTTAATATTTACAATGTAAAAAAACAAATTTTATTTTTAAAAATTATAAATTATTGTCAATAACTATTTAATATTTATTTGATTTATATGGGATTATTTGTTTATTTAAAAACAATTAAAATATATTTTTTAATATGTATGGACATATTTAATTTTGTTAAGGCCACAACTGTCAGCTGTCAGTCTATGCTTATATAGAGGTTATCATTTGAACAATGGTTTCGAACGATTTTTATGAAATGTATTGCGATTATATAATTGTAATCATATAATATGAGTTTAATATGTATTAATATATAAACATATTTTATTAATATGGAGGATATATCGGTTAATAAGTGCAGAGCTTGCTTATCGCATAATGCTAAAGAAAGCTATTGCTTATTCGATAATAATATGGTAGAATTGTATAAAAACTGCACAAATTTACAGGTAAAATAAAAAATTTATATTAAAAATGAATTAGTTCATTATTTTTAATTATTTTTCAGATTTCACAAGAAGATTCTTTTCCTAAAAACATATGTGAAAAATGTTTCAAAATATTATTATTGTTGCAGTCTTTTAAAGAAATGTGCGTCAATTCTTATAAGACACTAGAAGAACAAACACTACTGAATAAATATAGTTTAAAAAGCACAAAAAAATCATTTGTATTAGAAAATAATATTAAAGATGATATCAGAAACAGTATTAAAAAGGTTAAGAGAAAGAGTTATCAATGCGAATATTGTCATTTAAAATTTACACAAAAGGCGTCTTTGATCAATCACATGAAAAAGCATAACGCAAACAATAAAAAAGTGTACTTCAGATGTACAAAATGTGTACGATGGTTTTACACTAATGAAAAGTTACAGGGACATATGCGAATACACGATGGAAAGAAGGTGAATATTTATTTAATTTTTGTTTTATATATTATTCATATTTATTTGATAATATTTTTAGCAAGCCGAATGTAAGATATGCGGAAAAGACTTTAAGAAATGGTCTGGTTTAAAGCAACATATGGTGCAACATGATGGAAATAAGAAGTATTATTATAATTTATATTGTTATTTATAGAAATATAATATTTAATTAATAAAATATTTCAGATTTAGTTGTCATGTCTGCAGAAAACTGTTTTTCTTCGATTGGAATTTACGAGCGCATGAAAAGACTCACTCAATTGAAAATTTGAGGAATACTGCAATTTGTGATATATGTGGGAAATCATTTTCATCTTTAGGAAATTTAAAAGTATAATTTTAGCGCTTGACTATATTTTTTTGTGGATTATTACTTTAAATATATTTTTAGATACATATGCATGTACATAGTGATTATAGACCGTATTCATGTACACAGTGTGATAAAAAATTTAAACAAGAAAGTTGTTTAAAGGAGCATTTGATGAGACACAATGGAATTAAAAATTTCATGTGTCCAGATTGTGGCAAATCTTTTACTACACATTCGGAAGTACTTTATTTATTATCTTAATGATATTTTTTATTATATCTATATGCATTTAAAATATGTTATTTTTAGATGATAAGGCATTCTGTATTGCATTCAGATTTGAAACCATTCATTTGCAATCATTGTAAAAAGCAATTTAAGAGAAAGGCTTTGCTAATCAATCATATGAAGATACATTTGGTTGATAGATCATATAAATGCGATTTTTGTGACAAATATTTTAATACTCCGTTGTTATTAAATCAACATAAAAGGTATGTATAATTATTGTATAATTATTATGGTAAAATATAAATTATTCTTTGATGTTTTTTAGATCTCATAAACAGAGTGATATGTATGTTTGTAATTTATGTAACAAAAACTTTGCACAAATTAATAATTATAAGAAACATGTAAAATATTGTAAGAAGAACGAAATAATAAATACATGATGAAAATAATATGTTTTTAATAATTCCACAAACAAAATAAATTTATTATGTATAATCGAATATAATATACATTAAGATATGATTAAAGGCATAGAAAAAAATGAAATCTAAGATACATAAAACTATCATATAAATGAAAGGCAAACAAACTATGCATAATGACTTCTGTATTGTATAATATATTTAACCAAAAACGTTACTAAGCACAATAAATGATTGTATATATAATTTATTATTATGTATTTTATGTTATGTAATTCAACGATAAAAGGAAAATTAATCAGTGTAATTTATTCAGATGGAAAAGAATATCAAACTTAATTAAAAGTTTATGATACAGAAGCGTAACGAAGGAGACAAGAGAATATTTCGCATTTCTCGAATTAAAATAACTTTTGTAATTGTGTTGGACGTAAAAGTGTTATTGTATTGATTAACTTGTTTTTTGTAGGGTAAACATGGGAAAAATGGACATCTCCGAATTTATGGTTACTGATTTAATAATACCATTATGGGCTTTATTTAATATAACCTATTATAAACGTATGTCTCTATGTCATTTATTTATTTAAATTAGGATCATCCTAAGCTAACAGATTATTCGAATGAATCACAATAGTAAAACTAAACACATTAGAAAAAAATGAAATAAAAAATCATTAAAATTCTAATCAGAGAAATTTCCAATAAAGATTTAGGAATTCCTTTTGACTGCAAGTGGAGATTCTCTCTATACGTAAACGACATCTGCGACGTCTTTCAAAATGCTCTACTTTATTATGAGGAACTTGTTTTACTTTAATGATTTATCAGTTATTCGTCTCCACGTCTCCACTACTCGAATCGAGATCTATATAAAAAGTAAATCAATTATGATGCAACACCAAATTTAAAACAAAAGCGAACACTTGTTAAATTTATAAACATAGCGTGCGATTATGAACGCCTAGTTGTAAGTAATATCATTTATTCGATATGTATACATATTAGAGTAACAGAGAAAAAAATAGTGATGGATTAGATTACAGTAAGAATAAATTCCTTTATAAAACTGTAGTTTGAATATGAATTCTACATCAGCTATCAAAAGTTAATTACAAAAATTGTTAAGCTTCCGCAACAAAAATACATAAGTCACCAACAACAAAAATACATAAGCACCACTCCGTTTCAGCCCACGGGCAAGTAAGTTTTTTTTCGTTATTATATTATTCGAAGTAATCGATTTTGCATTCTATATATTCTATTAGATTTTTTTAATTCGAAACCGTTTGATCTGGGTTAATGCAAGGTTTACCATTAAACGTGTTCCATTATATCTCGAGTGTTAATTTCCTCGTTAATACTCTGTAAACTCGAATAACTTCCGAACGGTTTAATCAAGAAGGGATTATGATCTAATGGAAACCGCAAAACGCTGAGAATCCTCTCGGCGATGGTTTGTTGTTGGAAATTAACGCGTTTGATTTGCTATTTTAATTTAATTAATTACCTGAGAGAGTTGCGTTCTTGGTAGTTGTTGGACTCTGAGGATTTCCGATTACCGACCAAAGTTAGATCCTCATAATAATATGTCTTAATAATAACCTTGGAGTATTTTTCAATATCATTACAGGTCGATAGTAGTCTAAATAACTCGTCGAGTGTTTCGCATAAGTGGTTTCCAAGACGATCTTATTTAATTATGTTTCGTAACATCAATATACTATATAATACATCACGTAACTAATCTTGGCCATTTCTTTTATTTGTATTAATGATATTAGCTTACATCTGGAATTAGTTCTTAGTTATATATACATATATTTTTTTAAGAATTCATTTGCGTTATTCTGCATGAGTAAAATATAATTCATTCTAAGGTTACAATTTGATAAATTAAACTTATAAAAATAATACGTATACATTTAGAAAAATATTTAATTAGTGCACTTTAAATATTTATTTAATTAGTATACTTAAAATATAAATAACAATCGTATAATGATATGATATGTGTTTTATTTATTGACTTAATTTTATTTGATTAAAGTAGCATAAATTGATTAAAAAATATTTTTTAATTTCTTCGCCATTATTTTTAGTTGATTTTGGTAAATCATTAAAAGTTTTAAATGCAATATATTTTAAAGAATTTGTGCCAAACTTCACAGAAAATGCTCGAGGAATGTGTAAATCATCAACAGATCTAATTTCATAATTATGTAGCTGTTTTCTGAATTTAAATTTAATATTACTAATCGATTTTTTCTTTAATATTTTTGGTGTTCTGGGAAAACAATGATTCCGGGCCTCGTGACGACATTGCCACTCTATATATTTTTTTTAAATCGTAATAAAATTTCTTGAAATTTATTCCTACTATTGCAATATAGCTTCGTTGGTCCTAATATTGCAGTATGTTTTAATTTCTCTAATAATATATAATTGTTTAAGTTTTGTTGTATTTCATTAATTAAATCAAAAGCTGCATATTTTATATTGGATTGAATATTTTATATCCGATTGTAATAAAAAAAATATGTTTTTTTAAAAAATAATTTATTCTATTGTTTAAAATATATTCAAAACTTTTTGATAGAATTTGTAAAGCAGACATAGGGGGGTAATTATTGTTAGTGATCCTCTTATGATTATCGTATCTTAAATTTAGGGGATCAGGATAAGCCTTGAACCCCATAATGTTTGTTCGATTTGCATGGAAGAACAGAGGCAGTGGCTTCATGGTAAAAAGCAATCTTTTTATTTTGATGTACTAATGGTTTGGAGTGAGCCAAAAATCATAGTGTTGATTGTTACTTTTGCTCTAGTAATGTGCAAGGTTTTATCCTTACATTTCGTTAGCAATACAACCTGTCTCACATGGACCTGAAATACCTGTTCTTTCTCCTCTAGATACACTAGAAAATATTTTAGATATTTTTTAAAACATATGATTCTGGCAGGAATGATCCAAAACTGGATTATTGTGTTCACAGCTCACAGATTTTTATTCTTCTTTACCAAAGAATATTAAATTCATGATAAACTTAAATTCTACTTATGACTCTTCTCTTTTTTCCTTGACTCTTCTGCCCAAAGTGTCTTCAACATTAACGATCCTTACTAATGGCAGAAAGTCTGTTCCTCATTTTATTATTCTTCAGTGCTTAATATTTTTTGATAACCATTTTTTCACATTTTTGTGGCATAAAGACAAACGGAGAAGACTATACTCTGTGTAAACATTTTAGTGTTCATTGAAGCATTATTTTAGGGTTTTTGATCCTTATAACTTTTAATCTCATTTTTATTGTGAATCGAAGGACTACGTACGACTTAAATGCTTCAGAGATAATTGGCCTTTTTATTGATATATACATTATAAGACCTTAAGAGGTGATAATCTGAAAATCTAAGATTGCACAATTTTTTACCACTGTGACATTTGCATTATAAATGATTTATATATGTACAACAGATTCATTTCTATAAGCAAACATAATTATTATTTATATTTTTAGTTTTACACAATTCCCGAAATATGTGCTCGATTGTCAATTACAAGAGTCGCGTCGACATGTATACCTGATATAACTTCTTAAAGCTTCTGTTTAGGATTTAACAACAAATGGAAGATTTAAAGTTACTCTGTTATCAAGTGTCATCTATCTCTCAGGATTTGGATTCAAGCATTGCTTGAACGGGAATATTAAACAGCTATCCGGATTGTTTCAGCAAAATTATAATCTCTGTTTGATTGAAAAGTTCCCTTACGCACTCCTTCAATATATGTATAAAATGTTTGTATTTGAAAATCTTTTTGCAAAGTTTGATTCTATACACATTTTTATGTAAACTTAGTAAGTCATATTTAACTGCTTAAAAGTTTAAATAATTTGGATATTTACACAGTTTTACATACAGTTCTTAAAATAATAAATACTTCTCTGTTCCTATAGAAGTACTGCTTTCTCTAGATGACTCAAAGTCGTTTCGAAGATCGTGTTAAACTCTTAAGAATTTGGGCGACTGCTTAAGCTAAATCTGATCGGATGAAATAGAGCGGCTGCTTCCTCGAGATGATCGTTTCAGTTGATTCGTTGTAGCTCCACTTAACGTGGGTTCGGTTCAATTCTCATTTATTCTAAGTCTAGTTCTGATTGAAGTGTCTTAAGAAAGTGATTCAGAAGAGCAGTGTTCTGGCGTATATACTTTTGATAATTAAAAAAAGAGGGTTGAAGTATTCTATTTATATTAATCGATACCCAGGTAAATGATTTTAGGCCACAGAATTAAAAAAGCGCAATATTTCTTCTAGTCTTTGGTCCTCTCACCAATGCAATGATTCAGTGCGGTTATTGTCTAGCTCATTAGAACATATGTATAAGAATAACGGTAGATTTGAGATCAGTACAATGTATTAAAAATTAGCAACGTTGTCATTTTATTAAATTTGTAATCCGGGGATGCCTGCACATTTTTGTACTGCATTTTGACTTTGTGTGTTTTCGATTTTTAGGCATGTGCTTTGAAGCTGTTAATGGATCTGTAGCTTCGAATATACAATGTACAATAGTTTGTTTTACCAAGCGTTTTAATTCTTACGCAATGATTATAACAATTTTTTAACCTTCTAAAATTGAATTTGCAATTATTTAAGATACTATAATTACGGGATTTAAATTAGTGTTGTATTAAAGTGTCATAAGGTAGCAATATATAAAATATAGTTATATTTTCAGACATCCTGTGTATGTATGTATGTATATTTTCTTATTTAATTTATATTTTTAGGCTCACGTCTACGAATGTGATCGCCGAAATGTGTCAGATTAAAGTGAAGATAAAAAATGGACTATGTACATCGTGAAGAAAACCCTTAAAAAGTAAGTTACACATCATTATATATTTTTTGAACATGTGATGTATTGTAACATAGAAATACGTTACTATTATTAAATTTAAAGCTCCATATCTTGAAACCAATTTTCAAAGCTAAAAGTGATATTACTCTGTAGGTATATGGGTATATGCTTCATTGGCATACATAGCAGAAATTAACAGATAAATTTGCCTAAACTAATTACGTAACTACGTCTAATCAGGGCTATACGTAGAGCGGCGTTAAATCATCTAAGAAAACGTTGAGCTTTCAACCGTAGCCGACAGGAGGACAGGGATAACTTTACATAATATTTTAGAGGCGAACAAAACGAAACTGTACACAGAAAACCTTCTAGACTGCGCTTTGTTTAGGTTTGAGCATAAATATTACTTAAAAGTGCATCCGCGGTATTACCCATCGGAAACTTATGATAGTGAGCTTTGAAAAATTATGGAAAATGGAATATTGTATTCTTTTCTACAACCATAAATTCATCAGTGCCTCAATGCACAGTTTCGCTATATTCAAAACACACTGAAGTGAAACCTTTTGTGAGGATCGCTTATTATGTGATATACCGTGAAAGGAGAGTAATAATCCACGTTGGCTTTGGCTTTATGTTGTTTTCACAAGAAAAAATATATGTGAAGAGAAAAACATATTTCCCCGGCAAAAATATCAAAGGAATCTTGCGGTTATAATGCTTCAATTATGCCTGGAAATAGCATGTATGTGGCCCCAGGTCTTTCAGGTTAGCGGCAAAGAAAATTATGGAAAAGATAGTGGTCTATAATCGGATTATATATAAAGGAGTGATGAATTGGCATATTTGTGGGGGTCATGGGAAAATTCATTTTTTCCCTTCATCCTCGCTTCGGTGGTTGAAAGAGGTCGTTTTTAACGCGTGATTTTTTAAAAGGAGAGCTGCGTTCGATGTTAAAAAATGGTGTGAAAGGTGCTTTTTAAAAAAAAAATATTAGAGGTGTTAGTCACTTAGGCGCTGAGATGAATTGCATTATTTAGGAGCAACGGTGCGCAGAGTAAATGGGGATTATTAATGGTAGGGATGAATTACTAGATAAAGATGAAAAATTTTCCTTGTGAAATATAAATTAAGACAAAACTTTTAATTTTATAAAATGTAGTAAGTAAATATTGTATTTTAAAACTATTGAGTGTTGTATTATTTTCTATAGTATTGAAAAGCAATTCATGAACGAAGTTTAAATAATATATTTATTGGACTTCATGTTTCAAGGGTTATTTTTCATTACTAATACTATACAATGTTTACCTTTAAAATATAATATGTATTATATACATATCCCTATATATGTATGTAACGAAAATAGTTTCAATTTTTCTCCCTAAGATCATTCACTTAGATTTCTGAATTTTGGTTTAAACTTCATCCTTTTTCAACACATTTTAAATAAATTTATAATATTAATTTACCAAGGATATCAAACTTTTTATATGTCCTAATAAAAATAGCGTGTGTTACATACAAAAAAAAAATAATGCCAATAAGTGTTAAAAGCGTAATGAATATTTTTTTATTAATATTGAAGACTTGCCGGCAAGTGAATTTTATATGCTGACGTACTTGACGATCGGAGATTCAAACGAATTAGGTAGAATTACTAATACCGCTAGTATCGATACCGGTAATACCGGTGTTGGAGCTAAAATTTACTTTCGATACTATCGGTATTACAAAAAATCATTGTAGGGGATTAGTCCAAGTAGTTTTATCGGGATCGGATATCAAAGTAGAATTTTATTATCCCTTTTATTCCCAGAGGGCCAAAATGTCGGCCCACCGTTCCTATACAAAAATTCCACCGGTCGATATTTCGGCGCATATTTAAAACAAAATAATATGTTCGATATTATTGTACAATATAAAAAAAATACATTTGATTTATTTCAGACAAGTCTAGCAATATCTAGCAGTTATGTAACAGAGAAATGACCTCGCCACCACGGCTTGCCGGCCTCTTTTTTATGATAGGGATGACTGGCGAAGTGAAAACAAAAGCAAGTATACATACACAAAATTCTTTCTATTATTTGAACATTTTTGTCTTCATTCAGACATATTTTCACCCAAATATGCTTCACTAAACATTGGTGGTAAATATTAGTAATGATTAAGTCTCACTAATTACATTTAATTAGGATTATTTAAAAAAAACTATGTTTATTTTAATACTATTTGACTATAGGTAAAGTGCTTTTCGCTTATTCTTACTTTCTAATGTTTAGGTAATGCAATAACTTGGGACAGAAACATACTATGTTTTTGTTAGTTACTTTTTTTAAATTATTTTACGTAGCGACTATCTTTTGAACTGCTAGAGATTTATCTATACTTTCACCGTGCACTTGTAATCTGGATATCTGACACATTCTGCCAATCCATTACACACTTTGTCAAAGGCTTTTTCAAAGCCAGTATATAGTCTACTCGTAGGGATTTTGTCACTGTTTTGGTAAAATACCGGAGATTAGTTTTTTTTAATACGTATATTTCATTAATATAAATACCTTTACAAACATTTGCTAAAAAAAATCTACTTATTAACTTCTTTATAACGCATCTGACTAAGGCATGTAATGTTACAGTTGCAGATTTGCAATAAATAAATAAATAATAATAATTGTATCCCAACACGCCTAACAAAAGGATATAAATACGGACACGATCCGTATTCTCTCTTATAGTTATGTGTGTGAGGAATTACCTCTTAACACTTTCTAGCTGTAAGAAGTACTCCGCTTTGCTGGAATTCCAGACCTAGAGCCAAATTCGAGGACGCTACAAACTAACGTATACATTGACGCCTTGTTGCAAACTTTGGCGAAATGCATACTAAATATCCATCCCTTGTCTAAGTCGCTCTCAAGTCCTCGACAAAAGTACGTCTGGCTTAAACCGTTCCAGACTATAAAGGAATTTTACAAGAGTAAAATATCTGAACTGTGTAACTATTGTATTGTATTAAAAATTATTGTGCAAAAACTATACAACATTATTTCGGATCTGCACCAGGATCATATAGGATTATCATAATACAATTTGGGACGCTTTTAGGCTTGATAACGCTGTCCATTATTGGTTTAACGCCATTTAGATTTATATCGACACGTACACAGACACGTGCACGATCCTTGCCAATTTTGACATACTCCTTCCACCCAGAAAAAACTCCATCTCGACTATATACGCAGGGCCGATTTACGGCCGGATGAGCAATTAATTAGGGAACTATTAACTCGATTTGGCCAAAAGTTAGGCTAAGTTCGGAGTCTCGAGAGTGTAGCGCCTAAAACCTATCTCATACTTGAGGGACAAAAATTGAATTTGATACCCCGGCAGGATCGTTGACTTTTTGACCCAAAAGGGGCAGTATTCCAACAAAGTCTGGTGTCAATAATCCGCACCGGAAAGTTTGCCTTTGCGAAACATAAATTGGATAAGAACAAGCCGTTTCTCTCAATCGTGAGAATTTGCACTGTTGGGATGTTATTAAGATGGATGTAGTTTGTAGCAAATTGTGGAGCAAATTAAATACGAATTGATTTCTGGTGTATATTTTTCTTGCAATCCTGGGCTATCTTATTTTTTTCGTTTACGGTATATCATTGATACAGTAACTTATAAATTATTAATAAATATTATATGAATGTGTTGAAAAGATTTAGAGTTTGATACTATTTAAACTTAAAAGGAATCCGAATGTTTTTTCTACGTTTTTATGCAAAATTAACAATATATTTAGAAGCTAATTAAAAAATTAAAAAATTGTAAAAAATAAAAAGGTTAAAATTCTTGAAGAATAAAAATTATAATAAATAATTTTACTTCTTTGGCATTTATGTGGATTTTTGAGGTCATGATAAATGCAGTAATTTTTATTAAATTGATTCTGATATTAAAAAACGTAGGGAAAAACGCTCTATATTAGAAATAAAAATAAATAAAAATTAAAGCCTGGTAGACGAAGCGCCGCCGGCCGTCGTTTTCCCGTCGTAGTCATCAATGTGTGCTCTTGCTGCCGCTACGTCACAGTGTTGCCAGTGTCCCTGTAAGCAAATAAATAGTAAACATCTTATGCGCCTTAAATGTCATTTTGTGTATTCAAACAGCTCTACAATAGTTTTAAAAAATATAGTGCATAAGATCTACATAACTGTATTATTACTATATAGCTTTTGAATATCTCAATTCAACTTTTATTTTATCTGACACGGAATCTTAAAGAATGACTCAGCGCTATTAAGCAGCAACACAAAGCACATTTTAACTACAAAAATAATTATTTTAAACGAATATTGAAATAATTCAATTTCACATTTTCATAGCTATTTTTTTACTCCACCAGCTGCAAAAATATACAAATTAACCAAACCTAATTGGTTTTTCATCTGCGTCGAATAAACTCGACCTGCGTCCGCTCTGGAATATTTAATCTGATTTAACGCACAATGCACTAGAATAATCGAATCGAGTTTCGAATTAATGAATAATTGACTGAAAGTGACAACACATAGTGGAGATAGATGTACTATGTACTTGCATACATGTGTATTAATGTAGATACTCAAATATTCACACATGGGAAGAGTCACAGAATCCGGCGCATTCGCATGCAGATGCATCATCATTACTGCATCACACTCGAGATCCTGGGTAAGCAAAGGGCGACTGAATCGGATCGTGACGTGGCACTCATCTCGTATGCTAATGACAACTGTCTGACCGGAATCGACAAGATGTCTGGGTAAATAAACAACCAAGCCGGACTCTGTAGTTTGTTTAGTGACATTTAATTTCAGATAATTCAGTATAAATAAGTAGCAATTTATTTTTTATTTTAATTAAAATAATACCATCGCGACCATACACGTTACACTATTGCAAAAAGCTATAGATTGTATGATTCATTTATGACCCAATAACCCAAGATGGTTCTTCACCTCCTCCAAGAATTTCCATCAGCACTTTCGATTAAGCTCAATCAAGTTTTTGCAAAAAAATCGAAATTTGTTGGACTAAATTTTTTTTTCCTTGAATAAAAGGGAAATATCTACTTGAATAAAACTTACTGTGTGATTTAGCATTCTTGACTGATTTCGCAGAAAAAGTTAGTTTGTTGATTATATATTTACAAGGTAAAAACAGCACCATCTGTGATTTGATTAGTAGCATTTCTGCGTTTGAAAGACGAGCTTTAGTTATGATTCAAGTTCTCAGGGATAAATGTTTTGACAGATTTCCAAACTGTTTACTTGTCATGATTTCAACGCAGTAACATAGATGTCCAAAATATAGAACGCCCTACAAGATTTTAAAAAAAGGTTCATTGATTTTAAAAATCTATTCAAGAATGGCGTGAATATGAATCAGATGCAAATATATTTGCAGAGCTATTAAATTTTAATAATATAGCACAGGAAATGAAATTATTACTTTGTAATCTGATATTTCTTTGAAAGCCATGTTTTTGTTGCAAATATATTTGTTATATAAAATATCCAAATTTATGAAGATGCTGTAAATAATCAAATTCGTGTTTTAGATCTACGTTTATATGTGAACCAGATTTTTTGTTTCTTAAAATGATAAAATATAAAACTCACCTGATTTTTATATTTATAATAAAATTAAATTAAGATAAGTCGATCGCAATCCAAAACAAGTTGGTCATCTCTGCATTACTGCATAAATCATATTCTTTAGAAGCTAAAGTTTCAAGTACTCTTAGCAGTTGCTTTGATTTTAGAATTGCCCTTATTTTTTAAATCTACACATAAGGTAACAAATTTAAAACTGAATTACTTCTTGGTATTTTGTCTTAGTATAGTTCAAAGAAATATTATTTTTACCTCTGCAACTGTAGTTCTGTATTACGGAAGATTTTTAAATCACATCTTCGGATGTATATATTGACTAATTTCATTTATCATACAACAAAAATGTCTGCAATTTTATTGAGTCTGCTTATAAATGTATGCAAATCGACTTTATTCTTTAAATGAATTATACTCATTTGTGTAATAAGACTTCAATCACAAAACTTCCTCTCTAGCAATTTACCAAGAATTTTTTTTTTAAAATAGCGGCAGATTGATCAATTTAATTTAGGCGTTCTCTAGGTGCTTTTGTGTCTATGTTTACTACCAATGACCATATTTTTGAGGGTTTCCAAATTAACTAGCCTTGTGCCATTATCATTACATACGTTATAAAAACTTGTACTATTACAATACAAAAAACATTTTTGGATTTTTGCGGCTTAAGAGGCGTGACTAGACGCCAAAAAGCTAGTAAAATTATTTAGTATTATATATAGAAAAATAAACTATTTTAGAGTTGCATGTATTTTTTCTGAAGCTGGCGAAGGAATGATGTCTTCTGGTTCGTCTTCCTACTGTCTTCTGTCTCTCTGTGTGTCCTGACCTGTTGTATCTTGGAGTCAGGTCTTTTGTACCGTAGGTTGGGGATGTCTCCAGTATCATTTAACCAATTGTTGCGCAACCAACGAAATATGTCCACGTCTTAAAAGAGTGAAATTTGCTAGATCAGCAGATGTCGAAGCGCAAATAACGCAAGCGTTAAATATTAACTGTATTTTTTCTGTCACCTGATGGAATATTGTTTGCGCAAGCAACCATAATGTACAAAAGGGTATAGATTATCTGTATTTACAATGGTAATAATGAAGTTCTTTTATGAACAAACGGTTTGTTTTTTCCTCTAGACTTTATCGTGGTGGTCCGTTCAGTGTCAGTGTTATCGTTCTTGCGGGTTACCCTTTGTTTATATTACACAATTGGTTGAGGTATTAACTGCCGAGTATATAAAGAAAAATAGCACGTATTAGTGAAATTAAATTATACGAATCAGGCCAGCTTCTAGTAGCTGATTAATAATATAATAGATCAATGTGCAATGGCAGCATATTAAGGAGCTAGATGGCGACAGTTAGTGCGGACGTCTTGACTCTAACGGGCAACAGAAGAAGACGCTATCGTGAAAACTATATACCTATGTAACATGTCATGTAGATAGAAAATTATTTAAAATATTGATATTATTTTTTTCATGTAAAGATAAGCAATGTGTTTAAAGATACATTTCTCGACACCTCGCCGCTCGATAACACAATCATAAAATTTTAACATTCACGGGGCGGTTCAAATACACATTCATTATGCACAAACGTGACGCATGTGAGTTTATTTTGTTCACACACACACATTGGTAATTAACTTAATGAATCATGACTACGGTCCACTTTTGACAGCGCACTTTATATCCGCCGGACGCCATTGTTAGTGGCTATAAAAATTGTGGCAGCATCATGATGCCGCTGTGACGAGGGAGATTATTTTAATTGTCCACACCCGGTGCGGCTTTAACGATGTGTCTCCGCAACACCTAGCAACTCAGCGACCAACCGACCCCAACCCCCCAAAAACACCCCAAGCCACCGGTCGTCCCTAATTATCTTTACGGTCGCGGTGATGTTTTTTTTATACCACTTTGTGTTATCGCAATTTGATATGATGCCGTGAAATCGAATTTCGCAGGTGATATTTCTCGGTAATGCTACAACGTTAATGGTCCACGTAATGGTGGCACAGTTGTTCGTTTTACATTATAACATAACATAGACCATAATTGCAAAATATATATTTAAAATTTAGTATTTTTATTTTTCTTAAAAAATATTTGTCGTGACCTCTGTAGTGAGAATCATGACATGTGGAACTTGACTCCTTGAAAACAATTTTTTTCTTCCTCTCCTGACACGCAACTACTTGAATTGTCTATTCAAGATTTTAATTCAGGATGTAAAAAGCACCTAATGCTTTTACTAGCAAAGATATTAGATTGATGGAATGATATTTGATCGGAATGAAACCATTTTCCCTGGGTTTTTAATTGGATGAAATTTGTCTGTTTTTTAGATAATAAAAAAAGTAGCGAGAGCCAATAAAAAAGTGATTTTTTTAATCAGATGTTATCTAATCTAGATTTGTAGATTTTTTATTCTGTATTTTTTTTAATAACTTTCTAGTTATTAATCAATAACTTTCTAGTTAATTTATCAATTTTTTAATGTAAATTTTAATTTCTTTTCTCATTTTTTCTTAAATTTTTTATTGTAATATATATATTTGTAACCATATTTTCAAGTTTTGCGTGCCACAAATAATATAGGTACAAACACGTGGGTATGGAATACTAATTGTTTAGTTTTTACCTTGCAAAACACGTACGCTTCAGGAAGTTTATTATGAGTGCCATTTCGTTAAAAGCAGCTCTTGTCTACCCATGGACCAAACTGCAGCGCGATGTGATATTAAATTGCGAACCATGCACCGGACCCAAGCATAGGGTATTTTTTATCCGGCACAATTTACAACGCGAAATTTACATATTTGCACAAAGATATGTTGTATGAGTGTGTATAATAAATAGATGTTTGCGTGTGATTATGGTGGCGAACCCTTTGACTTTTCACGACTCATTCAAGGCGCGCCAATGTTACGTCCTGTGTACCAATAGAAAGGATGTTTGTGAAGAAATGATCTCATTAAACATACACGCCTCGGCAACATTTTTTTCATTATTAAATATTTTTTTTTTATTACTTCATTCATAAATTGGAATGTTTGATTTTGCTGTATATAAGAAAAAAGTTTTTGATTTAAACCAAGGAATAAAATCAATTTATAATCCACCGCCTTTACTATTCTGTTGATGAAGAGTATACCTGATAGATATAGATAAGGCTTTTGACACGGTATTACACAAACTGTACAGATTCTACGCCTAATACTCTCATACTTGAGTAAAAGTTATGTTGTTTCACGTTATAGTTCCTCAGGAATGTTTGCTAGGGTCGTTCCTCTCTATCTTGTATACTAACGATATTTTAAAATTAAAAAACTATGCGTGTTTATTTGTATGACAACGTTACAGCTATTTACGGTTCAAAACCAATCGCAAATAAATAACAAAAATCTTTTGAATAGCAAAATAAATATTTTGAAAGGTAGAAAATTATTTATACGAAACATATAAAAACTTAGCCATTGCCTCTCCAAAGCAAACAAGACAAGTTTAAAGGGTCTTGAGTCGATCTTAGGCCCTCTCCATGTGGGAATTTGTTGTTCGCCATTTTCGGTGGGACGAACAATTACAGAAGAGAAATTAGTGTCTTATGGAGTACCACAAGGGTCTAAATTGGGACCATTGTTATTTGTTATGTATATTAATGATATAGTTAATAACGTGAAAAAATGTAAAATTCATCTATTTGCGGATGACACATTAATGTATTGCATAGGTGATAACATTAAAGAAATTGTAAATAATTTAAATAATGAATTAAGTATATTAGAAATATGGTTAAAGAATAATGTACTTAAATTAAATGAGAATAAAACTAAATGTATGTTTATTAATTATAAAAATGTTTTAGATAATAGTACCAAAATAGTAATAAATAACTCTAGTATAGAAATAGTGGATTATATAAAATATTTAGGAGTAATTGTTGATACAAAATTTAATTTTAAAGAACATTGTAATTACATATTAAAAAAAATTAGTAGAAAAATAGGTTTATTATCTAGATTAAGAAATATATTAAGTATAAATACAAAAAAAATAATTTACAATAGTATAATATTGCCCCATTTTAATTACTGTGCAACACTATTAAATATGTTAAATAAATTAGATAAACAAATGTTGCAAAAATTACAAAATAGGGCAATGAGAGTAATCTTAAATAAAAATAGATAAACTAATTGTAAAAGTATGATTGATAGATTAGAATGGTTGAATGTTCAAGAAATATTGAGTATGAATGTTTTAGTATTTATATATAAGTTAGAAAATAATATGTTACCAAAATATTTTAATAAGTATTTAATAAGAAATAAAGATGTACATAAATATAATACTAGAAATAGAGAAAATTTAAAGATAATTAGGTATCAGAAAACGAGTACGGCTAGGGGAATTATGTACGGGGGTTTTGATTTATATAATAGTCTTCCAAGAGAAATCCGAAACAGCAAAAATATAACGGGTTTCATAAATGGAATAAAAAAACACCTTCGTACATATAGAAATAAATTATAATATTAAGACTTGATTATTGTATATTTTTATTTTTTCTTTCTGTTATGTATTTTTTATATATTTTTATATATGTTTACTAAATTTGTTAGATGTAAAGATTAGCTATTAAGCTAAATAAATAAATTAAATAAATAAATAAATAATAATAAAGGGTGGCAAGTTTTTTTGACAAACTGCCATTGGTCGCTAAATTGGATTACAACGGCCGTTATGACGGCAATCCCGAATGCACGCATTATCTCAAGGCGACGGATTTATTCATTCTTTATGATTTATGACTATTTTAACGAAGAAGTTCATGTTTTCTTAAATTGTTTGAATGCTGTATCACGCGTTGAATTGGCTTTTTCAAAATTAAATAGTTTTATACATTTAATTGTAAATAGAAAAAAAGTTTAATTGATAAAATGAAAATATATAATTTTTGAGACTAAATTGCTGAAAGATTAAAAAACTTATTGTTTTATTTAGACTTTATAAGAAATAATGTTTTTTTTGGCGTTGTACAAATGATCGCGTGTCTAAGTAAACATCCTTGAAGCAGTTTAAAATAAATTAATTAAGCAATATTAAATCATTTGTTATTAGCCCTAATCATCACATTAGTCAAAGAATCACGAATTTACATTCATCAGGAATATATTTATTTTATTTACTTTATTAGGAACGACCACTTCGCTTTCAACTTGGAATAAACAAGAGTTCAACTGAATGCACACAAGCAGAGCTATGCCGAGTATCGAACAATACTTAGCAGTCACTTTCTACTTGGACCAGATCCAGTCAAGAGTTTAACTCGATTTTCTGGACAACTTGGAGACTACATGAAGCAGTACTACGGTGAGAATAAACACTTACCTATATATAATCCTTTTACAGCGAAAATGACCGTTAATGTAGAGTATGTAACTTTTAAAATGTATAGTATAAATTTATTTTATATTCTTTTTACATTTGATAATAAATGTTGAGCGTCCATGTTTTCGTTCATTCTCATCTCTCGCTCATTACAAGCAAAATTCACATAAGAAAGGAATACAACTATATTTTTGAGCCACATAATGATGACGATGCGTATATTCAAATTTATTTTATTTGCAAATGAGAGTGAGAAGTTTTTTTATTGTGCCAGAAATTCTATATAATAAATATTAGCAATTTAATTAAATAGTTGCATTCAGTGAAAATTCTATGTAGACTAAGATTCTGAGAAAATTTCTCTTTTGAAACCAGCTGCGGTTTAAAAGCTAAACTTTGAACCTTTGTTGGCGTCGGAACGTCTTTAACTTTATTTTCTCTCTCCTTTCTGGGTATGTGGAGGCGATGCGTGGGTTATGGATGCACTGCAGCTTTCCAGCATATGCATATCATATATATTTTTTATGCGCGTCTCGCCAGAGGGATTTTGCAATCTGACAAACTTTGCAAACACACCGTGAAAGAGTTTTTATTTCGTCGTGGCATTTTCCCCCAGCTGGATAGTGCGCTTAATCCCAAGCCCGCGATACGTTATGCTCGCTAAATTACTTTTTAGCTAATTCCGTATGCGACAATGTAATAAATAACGAGTATACACTGTAATTTAATAAAATATGTCATATAAATATAAATAATGATTAAACTATAAAAATATTATTCCTTATGTTATCTTTGAATAGTCATTATCAAGTCACAGTCAAACTGAAATATTTTATAAATTATTTAAAAAAAAAATTGCTGTAAAAATCGGCTTTTGTGATTTTTTTTATATCATTTTAGAAGCTCTCAATATTTTTTGTGATGTTTATTTATTTCATACTCTTTAATTTATCGATATTATATGCATATAACACTTTTTATTAATTATTTCTTCAGTTGAATATGTAAATATATAACTATCTGAGGTAGACCGCCGTACATGTACGGCGATACCGCTTAAATTCCATATAAGTTTTATGTTAGTATTTATAAAAAAGTTTATCGACATTTAAAATATGTATTACAATATCTCTAAATCAATATTAATATTTATTTTCCATACATAAAACATCGTTCCAAATTTAGTGGTTTCGGTTAAATCCGAGTATAAGCCGAATATTCGGCCGGCCTCTATTACATTTTATCAACTCTTGCGTGAAATAAGCGTTTCGCCATACAATGTATTTGATCGGCGAAAAAAATAAATCCTGTCCCCTGGGCAAATATGATATCTTGGTGTTATTAGCAGGTAGTCGACGGCAAGAGGTCAATTGAATTTTTCCCCCGTTTCGCAATCCTATTGAGTTGTATTCGTGAAGCGATATCGGATTAGAAATCTGATTTGCTCCGCAGCCAATCGCGCACTCCACTTGGGGAAAATTCCCTAATTCGACGCGATATTTACAATTTCCTACGAGCCGTGATGAATTGATCGTCCATTGCGCGACAAAAACTTCCACTCCACGCTCACGAGGCGAGGAATGATGGAAATGGAATTCCTAACGTTGATTTGTACCGCCGATGGATGTTGAGTGGTTCTTTTGGGTGTGACATAAATCACGACAGAAAATATTGGGATTGCTGTTGAAATTTAGGCGTGTAGATATTTTTTTATGAAAAAATAAGGGACAAATTAGGTGTATTCAAAAATATTTATAAATGTATCATACATTTCTCATATCTCTAAAACTGTTTTTTAAAATATTTTTTTTAAAAACACTTCATTTAATCTTGGGACTTCTAGATATCACAGCATAGGGGTCCGGGATATTATCGATCGCAATTCACCGCCAGCATTTTATCACCAGCAATTGTATGCTAGCGGCTTACCGCCGCGTAAATTAATCGCATAAAATAATTCTTAAAAAAACACTAGTGCTAAGATGAGATTACGTTTATTTTTTTTTAAATTTTTAAGTATATACATATGTATCTAGTAATTCTTTTTTTAGTAGAATGTGGGTCCATCCTGTTAAAATTTTATTTTTACTATGTTTTTTTTATATTACAACTATGGAATCTGTATTTTTAATGTGAAAATCCTTAGTCATAGAAGGAGTATGAATATATTAATAATAGAGTAAGAACATTCAACATGTTATATGTCTATTTTTCACATTTATCATAGAAGTGTCTACAAATTATACCATACAAAACTACACCCAGTATTGTAATAAAATAAACGCAACAATGATAACACGATAGGCGTAGCAAAGTGCTCGGTAATCATTTTAAGCCAGCCGACCATTGTGTTGTCCTGTTTTATTTGTTTATTTTTCATTTTATTTATTCTGCCGTATTCTTTTGGCGACAGCTGAACAAACGGCTATATGTAACTGTCACAAATGGAGGCTTTTTTCTCAATAAACCCGCAATTTGTTGACTGACGCGGGCGGATATTGAAAGTTCTAAGGGCAAACACCGGCGAGGTTTTCCTCCTTCATATTATCGTGCATCTCTCGTGTACTATGTGTAGGTACATCAGGGGGAGATGAGCTCAAAGCGAAAAATTTAAATGTGTACATTAGGGAAAATGCAATAACGAGCAATGCTGCGGGTAATTTGATCGATCCAAAGCATCGTAGTAAAGGGTTACATAATGGGTTCTAAGTAATATTTAATCGGTACTTACTAATGTGTCGTATAAAGGGATTATTAATTATTGATAAGGATTGACGTGTTTTGTTGTGTGGTAATCGTTGTGCCACAACAATGGATTAGGTTGTTAAAATTTAATGAGCAATTGGTTGAGCGTGAAATTGATTTTAATTACCATTATGATGAGCTTAATAATAAAAACTATTTAGGCGTAAAATTGATATGTATTATTTTTTGGTAGCGTTGGCTTAAAACCCCACTTTTTATTTGATGAGTTTTATCAGAGACACAATTTTTTTAGTACTTTCAAATATTTATCGAATCATATGCAGCTTTAAATGGCATCTCGATATTGAATTTGGGTTCATAATCTGGTTTTAAGTGGGGACTCTATTCCTTAGCGAATTGTCTCGCGATGCGATCGATGTGGTGCGAATATTGGGTTTAACTCTAGATTTCAGACTTCATAGTAAAGGCAACGTGAAGTGGGAAGCGGCTGCGTCAATGCTGGATGTAGCTTTGTTGTGTGTAACCTTGGATTGTGCGCGATTATATAGAGAAAGCTCTCTAACTTTGCTTACTCACAATACATGTTATCAATTGCGATGACTTGGGGGTGAAATTAGATTTGTTATTTTCTGCTGTCTTTATTGTAAAAACGTTTTGGCGTAACCGTCATAGTTTAAACAGCAAGATATTTGACTTGTAATTATGAGTAGAGCCCATCGGATTGTCGGCACTTTATTTGTGGTTCATTTCGGGATGGTTTTTATCTAATCTGTCCGAATCTCCGATCTTAATGTACGTCACTATAACAAAAATATTTTGTTATAGTGATGTGCTAAAAATATATATATATACAACTTTTTACAAGCTTCTCAAAGCTATTGCTAAAACATCATTGTGTTTGGCAAGCTGGATGGCTCGTGCAAGAAAAGCATTCTAATGACAGATACGGCAAGAATAAGGGACGCGATCGCGATTCTCTAATATATTCTTAAATTCGCAGCTAAAAGTCACTTTAACACGACTCATTTAAAAACTGATAATTTGTGAAAAGGCACTAGGATATAAAATTATATTAATTATTAAAATAGAGTTCGGTTACAATAATTCCACTGTTACTAACCTTCTGTCGTTCACCAAAACGATGACAACTTCTCTCGATGCGGGAATTCAAGTAGACGTCGTATATACAGATTTTGAGAAAGCCTTTGACAAAGTTTGTCATAGGTTATTATTAAATAAATGGTCGAACCTCGGTTGCTCAGATAATTTAACTCGGTTATTCTCGAGTTATTTAAGCAATCGTAGACAGTTTGTAACCTATGGGGGACGATTGTCAAAAGAATATTTTACCCCTTCGGGGGTTCCTCAAGGATCCAGTCTGGGACCTCTGCTTTTTGTGTTATTTATTAATGACATAAATACAGCAATTAAAAATTCAAGTTTTCTTCTGTACGCAGATGATTTAAAATTATATAAATGCATTCGATCTGTTGTGGACTCCTTCTCTCTACAAAGTGATTTAGACCCTCTATGGAGATGGGCTTCCATTAACCGTCTGCCCTTTAGTGTCGGAAAGTGCCATACTGTGTCATTTTCTCGATCCCGTTCGCCATCAGCTTATTTCTACCATCTCTGTGGTAACATTTTGACTAGAGAAACTTTCACTAAAGATCTTAGAATCACTTTCGAGAGCAAATGGAGGTTCTCTCGACACATACACGACGTCTGTGATAAATCTTCCAAGATGCTCGGCTTTGTTATGAGGAATGCCTTTCACTTTGACGATCCGTCAGTTATTCGCATCCTCTATGACACCTTCGTTCGTAGCATTCTTGAATCGGGATCTATAATTTGGAATCCCCGAATAGCCAAATATTCCCTTTTAGTGGAAAATAATTCAAAAAAGATATTTAAGATACCTTTACAAAAGGACATTTGGTTATTATCCGTACTTATATCCCAGCGCCTATCTTTTAGGAGCGTTGGGATATGATTCACTAAGTTCTCGCAGAAAGCTGTAAGTCGCTAAGCATTTTTTTAAATTACTAAAAGGTGCTGTCGACAATCCAGCTATTCTCGAGGAATTCCAGTTTTGGGTTCTTGATCATTTTCGAGAATCACGATCGAGAGCTCTTTTGATGGCCGTTAGGGCTAGGACATCCGCACTTGCCGACTCGCCTATAGCTGTGGCCATCCGGCATCTTAATACGCTGGCATTACATATTGACTTATTTAATGTTAGCTACGAGGATCTGATCCAGTTTATATCATTTAATTTTAATATTTAATATTTTTTTGTATATTTATGTATATATACGTTTTTTATGTTTTATAAATTTAAAATTTGTTTTTGACCATCATGGCGCATTGGGGTAACCTGTTAGGCCACGATGGTCTTAATTTAATCTAAAAAATAAAAAATAATATATATTGATCTCAAATGCACTGAATCAGGCAACGTAGTTATACAAAGGCCTTCATTTTAGCTAAATTTATTTATTTAATCTATTATTTAGTATGATGGCATTAAATACCATGTTACTTGTGCGGAAAGATTGCACTGAAGGTTTTATTTGCTTAAGTTTATTAATATTTTAGCAACTCATTTAAAAAACCCGTATTTGTAAATTAATATTTCTTGCTCACAGTGCCATTATTTTTTTTTAAATTTTATTTGTGTGACACATGTTGGCCGCCACATATCAAATAAATAATTAAAAAATTCTCATTTTATATTATTGTTATATAATGCGCCTACAAAATTATGTCAAACTGTGATTCAAAGAGACAACAAAACCTTACATTTGCAGCTTCAATATTATTCTGAAAGATTATTATAAAAATTCTGAGCGTTTTAGGCTATATTCATTATAATAAAAATTAGTTTATAGGTAATTTAGTATCTTATAAAATATATTTATATAACTAATTGTTTTATATATTTAGATACGAATATTATATTTAGGTTCATATAGTACATTATATATAAAACGAATAAATTTATAAAGATTGTGTGTATTTTCCCATGCCAAACTTTATTGCGACTTTGATTTGTCAATTCGATATTCATCTGCAATATTAAGAAATTCTCTGTTAAAAACTAATCTAAAGATTCGATAGGAGTCTGTAAATTTGTCACTATGTACTGCATTTATTTGTGAGATTTTAACCCATGACTTACACCACTGATAGATCATGACGGTCAACTTTATTTATTTCACTTTTAATTATGAACGTTATATTCTAAGGCGAATCTCAGTAAGCAAAGTTTTGGCTTCGTTTTAAATTTTCCCCAAGTTACTTCATTGTTTTGCTCGCGCAAAATTGCTTGATTAAAATGCGATGAGGGGAATATTAGAAGTTTAAAATTCTTTCGCGAATAATTCTTTGCCTTCTACGGCGAAAACTTTTTTATATGAAAAATTATCCCGAAGAGCGAACAATAACGCGATAGGCGTAGCAAAGTGCGCTGTAATCGTTTTAAGCTACCCTTCTATATTAATGTCCCTTTCATATTTGTTTTATTTTTGTAAATAGGCCTGCAGAATATATATAATATAGTATGACATCAATTTACGTAATTGTTGATTCTAAACTTGTTCTTTACTGTTGAATAATAACTATATTTCTGCATGATGTTAATTTATTAAAGTTAGTGGTTCTATGCTATTTAAATAGTAAGGCTATTACTGTACCATATCTATAATTAAAAATATATTTAATAAAGTTTTCGGCATGTGCCCTAGTTGAACTCTCGAGTGTGTTCGAGAGAACCGCTTGAGGTGGAGTTTAACTTGCGCCGGTTAAGTGCGAAATATGGTTATAGTGATAAACGGGAAATGTACAACTTCGACTGAATTAGTTTTGGGAAACGCTGATTATCTCGAGCGAGCAGTCCGGGTTTTTATCCGGACCGAAAGTAAACTCCCCGGGATACATCCGGATTTATCCGGCCCGTGATTAGATACGGGCAAAAACTAATTTGCGGACAGATGGATGTTTCGATTCGCTATCGGCCGACAGACACGAGATAAGTGTGTTCGCTCCCGAAAAATGTTGTGGAAATGGAATTTTCTTAGCATAATTCGAGAAGGAAATTTCGCCGGAAACGTCTCGACGGGTGAGGAAACCCACTTGAGCCAAACTCACTTGAGGTAACATCCATTCAACGTTAAGTGTGTACGTTTATTTATATTTTATATCATATCTTGAGGTTTATATTAAATTTATGAAATAAGTATCAATCTACCCTAAGCTGTGATACTTATTTATTGTATTATTTTTATATTGCCTGAAAACCACATCAGGATCCAATATATTATTTATTTATTTATTTTAAATCATTTGATGTAATATGAAAATAAAGTAAGCACAATCAACACATATAAGTACGTAGTGAGACATCTTCTATAAAATAGTGACATCTATTTTATTAATTATAAACTATTATTACAACTTTTAATTAATAATTATCATAATGAATTTTTTTATTTCATTATGAGATTAGAAAAATCTAAGAATATATAATCTGCACTCTCACTAATTTCGATCTCCTAGATACGATAGAAAATTAAAAGAAAAACATTTGGGCTCATATTAGTCGTTGTTTATTTTTAGATATTTTTATTATAAGCTTATCAAATATTTATTTTTAGAAAATGTAAAAAATCAAATTAATATCAATAATTATTTAGAAATTATCTATGTTTATATTCGTAATAGTAAAGTGACTTTTTAGCTCAATCTGTAGAAAAGTTTCACAATTGTCAAAAAATCGCATTTAAGTTAGTTAAAGATTAAGAGTAAAAATAGTATTATTTGTTTACTGAGTTACTTTAGTAAACGAATTATTTGTTTACCTCACGACTGGGTGATTTATGGTTGCCAATGACCAAGTTGTGAGGCATATGAGACTAAAATAAGAATAAACTACCCCTGTTTATTCATTATATTATGTATGTATGTATATAAAACGAATAATGATTTTTCACCTACGGTTAACTTATATAATTTACGTTATGTACATATGTAATCGTTAAAAACTAATTAAATAAATTAAAACAGATGTTTATTTAAGCAGTATTAACATAAATTAAATACGAGTTATTGTTCATGTAAAAGTTTTTAACCAGTGTTAATTATTTTATTTCACAGCAAAAAATCAGACATATGCAGAAATTCTCTTACCTACAAAGCTTTTGCTGCCACAAAATGTAATAAAGTTATATAAAAATATATAGGTATATATAAATCATATATTAATATTACCATATCATGAAGACAGATTTATGTAAAGATATTAATATAGTCATAGCGTGATTATAATACATGAAACAGAAACGAAGTATATGAAAACATAATAAAAAATAGTTATCTGCTAGATTGTTTGACTGCATTTTAGCGATCGTTAAAAACAATGTTTTGTATATATTTTTTATGATAGTAATTTAGATACTTTTATTGAATTTTATCTACTATTAATTGCATATTTAAATTTTATGGCATATGTACTTTAAAAAAATCCGGAAATATTTAAATACGTGCCACAATAATAATTTGGCTAAACATCTGTACACCGCAAAACAAAGGATGTGAATCCTGTTCACAAAAGTTCTCAAATTTCAATTAACACCCCTGCGAAATTGAAAGCTCCGCTTGCAATTAAATCGCGTTATTTCTCTTTTAAGGTGAAAAAGAAATAATCCAAAGTAGAGGACCCATCACATGTCTAATTAGCGGCATTACTTTTCCTTTGAGCGCTCATCGCCGCTTTACAAACGAAATTCTTTACAAAGCCAATTGCCAGAGAGTGTCTTTAATTAACTTTAACAAATGGAAGACACGGAAAAAAATCTGAAGCGATCAATACCAAAAGAAGTTATTAAATCTCACTATAGTTTATCTAAACACGCATTTCACGTATAAATATATAAATATATGTATATATATTAAAAAATATTTGCGTTTATATCAATATTTCGCCATGATTGTCCCAGCATCATCAGGAGTTTTCACGCTTTTTTTAATAGGGTTTTTTTATATTTTATTATATATATATATATATATATGTATATATATATATATAGATATATATATATATATCTAATATATATATATATATATATATCTATATATATACTATATATATCTAATAGATATATATATATATATATATATATATATATATTATATATATATATATATAAATATATATATTAATATATATATATATATATATATATATATATATATATATATATATATAAATATATATATTTAAAAAATCATTTATTTACGTGATTTTCTCGCGTTGTTTTTTTGAATTAGTCCCTCTATATTTCGCCGGCGATTTTCCCGGCATCTTCAGGAGTTTTTACATTTTTTTTATATGGTACACTTTTTTTTACTACGCGCAGGGAGGAATTTTTTATTCGCACTATTTTTTTGGTTTTATTGTTAAAAAAAGTTTTTTAGTTTGAATATTAAGATGCCGGGAAAATCGCCGGCGAAATATAGAGGGCCTAATTCAAAAAAACAACGCGAGAAAATCACGTAAATAAATTATTTATATATATTACTTTATTTATATATTTCGGCTGTGATGCTACAGTCATGGTCACGAATTTTCTGTAACTACCGCTCTGGTCCTTGACCTTGTCATGTTCACACGTTTCTATTTGGCAGTATTAATTATAATAATTAATCGTCCAATGCAATGTTTCACTCATCTATAGCAATTATTTGTGATTTTTAATTGTCATTGATAGGCGACCGCAATGGTCTCGTTTGTAAAGGGTTACCCAATAGACATATAAATGCTTCAATAAAAAATATACACATTAAAAACCCGTCGTCGTTCTAAATTAGTCTGTTTTTTCATTTATTCAAGTTTCTGTGATTGACACATACTTAGGTACAGCATTACGGGCAGAGCTCATCAAGAGCAAAAAAAAAGAGACTCATTTTGGCACGCTCGCAATTTTTAAAAGGCAAAACTGAAGTTAAAAAGGCTAAGCGGTTTAAAAGGTAAAATATTTTTAATTATTAAAAATTGCTTAGTCACAAGATCACTCTTCCTATGTTGTGAAAAATACTGTGTATAACATTATTTTCTAAACGTGTTAAACTTTATTTAAAATTACCATTAGAATGACCTTTCAATTATATTAATTTGTGCAGGTATTTGAAATCCCCACATTATTTAATTTATTTTTTTATAAAAAATTAAAAATAAAGATAATATATCTGTGTGTTAATAATAAATACGTGTAATTCGAAACGTGTCACTGGTGACAAAGGCGCGTCATTCATGACCGGTAAGCCTTCCGGGTTCGGCTGCGCTTCTTTGTGCTTCAAAGTTAATGATCGATTTCAAAGCTATAAAGTCGGCGATATTTATAATAAAAAAAGCACCACAAAGCTCCTGTGTAATTATGCGACTAGCGTCAAAGGGGAAAAGCTCCGAGCAATGCGGCCTGTGTTCGTTTGCGCTAATAATAACCAGCGAAGCTTTCGAATACGATAACAATTCAGAGTTATATCAATTATGGCGCAGTATAGCATAAATTGGTTTTATTTTTCTTTAATTTGTTATTTGCTGTAAGTGGGCATTCCACATCAAAAGCAATACGTATACTATGTAATTTATCATTCCATTAAATAAACTCTATGTTGCTTTGAAACGACCTAATAACTTGATTATTAATTCTATTTGATATTTTAAGTAAATCACCTAGCATTCAGCTCATATTATTTGTAAATTATAGGCTTGTATTATTTGCTTTGTAAGTAAAATAAACTTTAAAAATTAAAATGGTTTAAATATTATTCAATTAACTAAAACATAATCAAATGTGAGTCGGAGTACCGCAAGATTAATATTGTAGATTTTATTGTATACATTGTATTTTAATGATTTGATATAAATCAAGGGTCAGATTGAACATTTTTAAATCTTTGAAATTTCTAAGTTTAACGGATTTGTTAATCGCCGAGTTAAGAAGTTACAATATATGACTGTATGTTGTGTTCCTATTGCTTTGTTACGCAGTTATTATTCTATAGCGCCTTCAATTCCCTGATATTTTGTTTTCATTTTATTACCCGTGGATATTCATCATGGCATTGCCAAAAAATGTGTGTTAGGAAATTAAATTCGTTTCAATATAACCAATATTACGCGAGAATGATTGCTTGAAAGAATAGGCACATTGTGAGTAACATCAATAAGCAATTAAATAGCAAATCAAATAATTTTGAGTAGTTATCTTTTGCATTACTCAGTGCTTTTTAAGCTTTTTTGACATTCGGTGCCTTATCTGAATCTAGGTTATTTAAAGGTTATTTAGTGTTTAATCATTACAAGTATTCTTTGCATAATTTAGGTAAAAAAATAATATAGAATTTTTAGTTAAAAATTTAAATAAAAATAATATAAAATTTTCTTAAAGGTTACAGGTATTCTTTGCAAAATTTAGGTAAAAAAGAATTAACAGAAGTCTTCGCAAACAGTTAGAGATTAAGTGAGTTACTTATTTGTACTACATTGAATTGAATATAAAAGTTATAAATAAAATATATGTATATTATACTTTTTTTGTAAAAGTAGCACCTTTGTTTATTTGATGAGTCAATGTTATGTTTAAAGTGGCTATATGATAAGCTTTTGTAAATAATCAGCATAGATTAATTTCAGATAAAAATATTTTCAATACAGTTTTAAAAACGCTAACAATTTAAAGTAATAAATAAATTAAAAGTTTTACGTTTGATAGTGGTAAAAATATACGAAATGGTTAAGATTATGTTGTAAAAAATTGTAAAGCTTGTGAAAAATCAAGGACAATATTTTACTATTTTCTACTTTGTAGGACATATCTCAATTTATCATATGCTATTGAACCAGTTGTGTCAGCAGTGAACTTTCTTTGCTCTCTAAACTAAGCTATCGTCAGTTTAATAATTTTTTTCAACAGAAATGAAAATCAAAAATCCTGATTTGATTTACTTGATGGCTTAGTAATTGTATACTTTTGTGTAGGTTTTTTGAAGCTCACTTAAGACATTACTATCTTATGTAAATTAGCAAAAAAATAGTATATGTATCGTGTTATTAAAACAGCATTCTAAATCTATTAAAAGGTAACTGTTGCAAAATAAAGCATTAGAGCAATTATACAGTGTAATAAATATACTAAAGTGAGATGAAATAGATGTTAATAAGAATTAAATTGGATGAATGTGAATGAGAACGTGAAATTTAATGTAGTGTTAAGAACCATTTAATTAAATGTATAATAAAGAAAATTAAAGAGATTATGTTTATTAAATAATAATTAATTTTAAGTTGAAATAATAAAATGATAATAGTTCTTATTGACTTATTTTAATTTTAAGTTAATCGTATAAATGTGATCCTACCAACATTTAATTATTGATTAAAAATAATTCTGATTATAAAGAAAATAAATAACTAATAATATAAAACTTTTAATCAATATTATTATAAAACAAAGAATTATTCAAATAATCTAATCTTCATTTTATAATGTATTTTCTGAGGTCAAATGAAAATACAATGTAGTATAGATTTAGGCTTTTCCTCCACAAAGCACACTTTATAATTTATGAATTAATTAATTTAATAGGTATATACATATAATTATAAATATTATACTTTAATTATTTTATACAATATTATGATATAATACTTGAAAGCACATTGTTTAACTGAAGCGTAAATATCGATTGAAATTATAACTGCTAAATATTACATTATCAGTGGAGTTACGTTTTATTTGCTCGTTATAAAATATGATTTTTTTATGTTAGTATATAATATGCTACGAAAGCATTTTTTTTATTGTTCTTAATTTTTATGATCGTAAATATTTAATATTGAGTAATTATTTATTATGTACCGTATTATTAAGATAATGATTGTACTTAAAGCGTGGAAAAAATAATAGTCGGTATTTATTTGCAAATTACTATAATCATATAATATTAAAGTAATAGTGTATCATTTAATACATTTTTATATTTATTTTATTATATAAATATATATATAAAAATATTGTTATCTGTACTTGATATAAAAATTAATTAAATGTATATATATTTAAATGCTTCTTAAAGGGTGTAATAAATATAAGATATAATAATAAATTAAATGATTAGGTTTTGCGTTTTGTAAAACGTCAATCAAGAAATAATATTTTTATTTTTCCAACTATATATAATATTTAAAATAGTAGTATTTTTAATATTTTCATATATATATATATATGATGTTTATGTATATACTTATATATAACTCATTTATTACCTAAAATTACATACACGAAGATCAGATTATCTTTTTCTAATTTCAGATTTTTTTAAAATAAAATTGTTATAATGCCTGATTAATTTTACTAAATATAAAAAATCAATTTACAATAATTTCTATTTAAAATATTAAATATTATATTTTTACGGTAAAAATGTTATTTTAAAAAACAGTTTTTTTTAGTAATTTTTGTACAAAATTAATGTATAAAACAAGATTTTTGTAATATTTTTTTATCTGTTCACATAATAATTTAAATATAATTTAATTACAATATATTTTTTGTGAAAAATTAATGCATAAAGTGAGATTTTTGTAGTACTCTTTAATCTGTTCACAAATAATTGTAAGTTTTAAATTAATTTAATTACTATGTAGATCATATAAAGAAACACAATTATATTTAAAGTTTCAACTTCATTTAAAGTGAAAGAAATTTGTATAGTATATCATAGTTTGTCTTATCTTTGTAGCAAAATTGTTGTGGTACAATGTTAATCATAAGAAATATTAGTAATGTAGATACTTTTATTTTTTTTACATTACATATTTTCATAGATTATAAATACGCTGTTATAAATAAATATTTAAAATCGTTAATAATCAAAGAGAAAATACTTACATTTTCTAATGTATAAACAGACATAATTTAAGAAAAATAATTTGAAAAAAAAACACCGAGAGGTACCAATTAATATTTTACAAATATTTATATTTAAGAAGTTATATTTTTTTATTGATTTGTGTGTGTTAAAAACATATCAATATTCAATTTAATCTAAAATGTAATATGGTATTTAAAACGCGGAACAAGTGCACATTCCTCAGCGCAGATAATAGCTGGTATGAAAAATAATCATATCGCAACTTTGTACTGTATGTGCAAGAGGCAAATTCAAAACAAGTTATTCGCGCATGTGCTAAGATTATATTATAAGGGCCGCATACAAAATTATAAATTTTGTACAAATATCAAGAAACTAAGAAACTCATAGTCATTAGTTTTAACAAACATTTTCATTTTTTAAAATAAAGTAAAGTCAGTTCCTTTTATTTTTTCTATGAAATTTGTTTATTTAATTTCGATAAAATCTTAGCAAATCAATAAGTTGGGTTTTAGATTAATTTAATATTAATTTAATCTAGTTAAAATAAACACAAAATAAAAACCTGTCATTTCCATAGGCATATTTCTTACAATATATAATATGAATATTTTTAATTTTTTTTACTGGCTCTGGCGGCGAAACGGTGAGATATAGCAGACCCACAAATTACGCTATTATGCCTGCTTATATATGTATGTATATATGATATTTTTTATATCTTGAAACGTATTACATCTTTTTATTATAATCTTTCAGAAACATTGTGTAGCATTCATATTTTAAAACATTCTTCATGTGCATGAATTTTATGTATAACATACTTTATCTCCAAAGCTTTCTCACAGAACATAAGTGCATTTCACGCTTCGCTGATATTGCATCCTCATTTATGCGATGTCAAAGAAACGCAAAATTTTCCAACAAAGCGATCGTAAAGGAACATGTTGTAGTTTTCAAAAAACATATTACATGACCTTTTTTGCAAGTTGGGCATCACAAAAGCTCAACCGCAGACACCGCGTGCCATAAAAGGTCGCCAGGCACAAATTTGATTACCTTTGAGGTATATATTACAAATCAGATCAAACGAAAACATCATCATTAAATACACAAAGCGTGCGTGGTGAAAAAAGGTTGCCGTTCCGCGCCATTACTCAGGGATTACCAAACGATTTCACTTGTCATATTAACGCTATTAATATTAATGACTTAGCGTTATGAACGCATACGTTTAATGCGACCCTTTCAAGAGGCTTTTTTGATTAATTAGGCTATGTGTGCTAATAATAATAATAATAATAATAATGCGATAAAATATGCTTTTCTCTGGCGAGGGTTTGTGTGAAATTCGCAACTCATATGTATGCTGTGAATTCATGCCAAAAGGAATGATACTTATTTTTGTTGTGGAATAAAATATTTATTGCATATCAATATGTATTTAACTATAGCTATATACGTCTGTAACGTCTCAGACTAGTAATTCAGAGGTTGCGGGTTCGAGCCCCGGCAGCGGTACCCAAATTTTTATTTATAAAAAACGCGTAATTAATAATCGGTAATAATTTATAATTACTAATATAGATTTTACCCATTCCCAGACTTTCAGTATGGTGGTTGATATATTTGATTGACTAAGTTGGTACAAATTTACCCCATTGTAACGCATTGGGCTTACGTCTGTTAGGTTACAACGAAAAATTTATTAATAATAAATAGTAAATCAAATAAAAAAAATTAAAATATTTTTAATAATCAAAAAATAAATAAATCAAAAAGTAAATAAATCTTAGAACGGTGAAATAGAAAGCGACAGTAGCTTGATGGGCATTGTCCAAGGTCGTATTACATTGCAACGGGAATATTGTAGATTCCATGATTTATTATATCCGTGACCGTTTCGCAACAAAGAAATATTCTCTCAATGATAGAGAATATTTATTTTTACTAAGAACAACTTATGTTATTTATGAGATTTATTCTGGTCGTAACGAGGGCTTTTGTGTGTGGTCTATCTTTTACGCTATTGTCTTGTTTCCTTGTTGATGGATGATTATTTTGGTCACAGTAAATTAATGCAAATTTTGAGACAAAGACCTTTTCAAACGTCATCTGTGTTAGGCCGTCACATATAATTAAAATAAATAAAAAATAGATAATTAAAACTGTACTTAAAAAAAAGCAATAAGTTGATTGTGTCGATCAAAGTAAAGGGCAATAATATATTTTTATATAGAAATTTATAATCATAAATAGTATTAATTGTTAAAAATAAAATTATTATTAATAATAGTTTTTCACAGTTATTTAATTACTAATTAATTGCCAATCAAACTAAGCATAAAAATATTTCTCAGAATTTTGCGTTAAACTATATTTAATTAAATCATCTAATAATTCGTGTTTCAGATTATGTGAAGAGTTTATACTTGTATAAATTAACTCAGGAATTATCTGTATAATTTGTGCTATTTATAGTAATAGTTTGACTCTTAAATTAACTTACTGTTATTAAACGATTTAATATAAGTATCATAATATATTCAAATCTGTTTTCAATCAATATATACTGCAATCATATATCATATGAGAATGAATATAAATGTACCCTTTGTAATTTTTTTTATATAATTCGAATGATACTTGTTATGATACAACTTACAGAGCAACAAACGACACGACTCCATTCAAAAGTTTAATTGGCGTCGAAACTTCGAAGAAAAAGATATTACCAGTACTATTTGAGAACGTAGTTATCTATATTGTAATATCATATATTAGTATTTTCTATATTAGTATAAATTAAAACATTGACATACTAAGAGCTAAAAATCGTCATTACCAAGCGTTCCCAGTTCGACAGCGCCGACACGATTTTATTGCTTTTGACATGAATTTTTGACTTCTGAGAAGGTATACTTGTTTTTGCGCACTCCTATTGACCAAAATTTGGTTTAAATACACTTTAAACACTGCTCTTATATCAAAGATAACGATAAATAATATATATTTAAGACATAGTGTAATATCCAAGTGGAGACAACATATGTTTACATATGTCAATACGATTTTTTCCTCTTATACTATATTGTTCTAATACTATAATAAGTCAAATTTAGGTTTGGTTAATTCGTGTGAGTTAGGTTTGGATTTAAACAGCAAATGGTCGTTTTGCAACTGTTAAATTGAGTTTTATAATCATTTTAGAGCAGCATATAATTGCAATGACGCTAATCAGTTAAATAATATATCTACTGGTAAAAATGTATTTGGACTTCACTGTAAAATACATTTATTATATACATCGCATGTAAAGAAATAATGTTAAGTATGAAAATGTAAATAATGCTTCGTAGAAAAAAAAATATAGTCTTACTAGCATCTGCCAGATAAATTATATTTTCACTGTTAAAAATATGTATCTAATTGTGAAAATATATTATATAATATATGATTTCACTTTAATGCCATATATAAAAAAAATATTTTCGGAATAGATTCATGACAATTATTTTTTTTGAACCAAAGAATTTTTGCTTTAAAATCAGATACTTTATTTTAGTTTTTTAGGAGAAAGGGAGGAGGGGGGGCAAATATTGACCCGTCAGTAGTATTTTTTATTATTTCGATTTCATTATGATTCATTGTATTTTATTCAATGACATGCATTTTTCTGACTAAATTAGAAAAGGGGGGGCGGGGCAGAATTCACTATTTACAGTTTTCAACGCAGTTTTTATAACATATTTTTTTCACGCAATGTTCATATGTGCATAATTGTTTTTTTTAATGAAATGTTTTTGTTAAATCGTAATGTAATCCCATTGATATATTACATATTTTTTAGGCGTAAGCCCAATACGTTACAAGAAAATATTGACCATCAGATTTTTTCAGTCTCGGAATCGGTGACAAGTATATAATTAATTTGAAATTGTTGTGTATTATAATTTTCAAGCAATATATCGATAGCTTAAGATGTTTAATTTCTTATTCCATATTTGACAACTTTACAGGAGACACAAAAAACTTTAAAGACTTGAAAATTGGAAAATAAAACAATATCTAAAGTTTATAATTTAATATTTGTAGTGTTTAATTGGAGATTTTAAAGATAGAAATATTTGAGTTAAGTCAGTTTGTTAAGTCATTTTCACTCAAAAGTGGAGATATCAATTTTACACTTTAAACCATCGATATGTCATTCTGTAGCTGAGGCCATTTTTTAATTAAAGCTCATTTTTTATAAATGAAAATTCGACTTTGCTGTCAAGATCCGAGACAGTCAAAACTTTACAGACAATATTATTTCGACCTTTATACTTATTTATATAATATCGCATATATATTCGTAAAAAATATACACTCAGAGAAAAGTTTTTACAAAAATAGATTTGATGCTTTAAAAAGTATAAGAAATTTTCATATGAATATATAATTTTATTTTTCTACTTTGAAAATTTATAATTATAACCCAAGTAGAATTTTTTTTAATAGTTATGTTTTTCTCAAAATATTAGTGCAGTGTTAATATTTTTACTGTATTAGTTAGGTTTAATATTTTTTTTTCTATACCCATCGTTGAAAATCCATAGGACAATCGATTTCAATTTCTTGCCAGCAGCGTCTCAATTAACCGCAGCAGCAACACGTGTAACAATAATTTTATTAATCACACGTGACACGTGACATGTCCGTATCACATTACGTGTACGTGTTCGTTCATTATTAAAGCCAGTGTTGCTCGGTTCGAAATTTACACGACATGCATTGTTGCATAATTTCCGATTCGGGAACAGGACTAATTGTTTCGCATACCCTTAATGGTCTGACCTGTGCCGTCAGGTATACGTGAAACTTACGACTTTGGGCGAAATTTAATACGACAGCCTTCCAGAATTAGATACATATTAATCAACGACAAAATATATTAATTAATGATGAATACAAGCTATGTATGATAGCTTTATATGATATCATACACGTTTTGTTTATTTGACGGTGCTTTACAAACAAACAAGAAATCATATTTATAGTATAAAACAAAAAATCTCTGTTTGTTTATCACACAGAACAGAGAATATATAGAAGTGGCGCTCGCGGTCAAAAGCCGTAACTATGTCCACTGACGTCAGTCGGGCTTGTCACGCTTTGTGCGACGGATATCCACATAATTTTTTTTTATGTTTAAAAAAATTTATACGGTTCTGTTGCTTAGAACAAAAGTTTTTAACACAGATAGTGAAAGCAGCAAAACAAACTATCATTGGTGATTAATTTTTATATCAGAACCAAAGGCATTATCTAGGAGATAAAATGATTCGTGAATATTATTGCGTATGGGCGACAAGGCGGTGGCCATTCAGAATATTTATGGAGCTCATTGATTTCAATGCTTATAAGATATGGATCTATAAGTGGCGAATCAACGATCGATGCCATCGAAAGTATTTCATACGCCTTTTATCGGTAGATATATTTTTTAATATTATTATTTGTAAAATAATATATTTTTTACATTGTCTGAGTAGAAAATGCTTTTGTGTGCGTGCATAAAAAATGACAAAAAGGCATAGCATGGTCTCGATCTACGCTCTATTAAAAATATTTTGGTCTCTCGACAGTTAATAATGTGTTTTCATTAAGGTTTTATATAATTATATTAATTTTTGGTATTTTTTATCATCATCAGAGGGTGACCATAATGGTTGTAATTGTAAAGAATCACCCGGAAGACATATTAATGCCTCATTAGAAGAGGTGGACAATATAATACAGCCGTCGATCTAAATAAGTTTGTTTTTATATTTGTTCAAGCGTTTATGATATAAGTTTATATGATGCTTAGTTATAGCCTTAATGATCATCGAGAGCAAGAGACAAAGATACTCACTTTGACAAGCATTTGACAAGAAGCTGAATTAAATATAACATATTATAAATTGCTTTTAAAATGTACATATATATTAATAATACGTTAACCTAAAAGTTCACAACAGAAAGCCATATAAAAACATTATTCAACGACATTTAAAAAACGACTGATGAGCATCCCAAATGATTGCATTCGAGATCAAGCGGCATCGCATTCCACATATGATCGTAACATAAAAATTGATGTGTTCACACTTGCGTTTTGCCTGCGTTATCACGCAATAATACCAAATAGGCGCGCGATGAGCTTTCATCCGTGAATTCCAGAGCTTTTATGACGTCGGTTTTGCGCTCATTAGGTTGCCGTAAAAATAAAACTCTAATTCAGCGAATGAGACGTAGAGAGTTGAGATAACGACGCAACAGCAACACAGCATCCCGAAACGCTCGTAAAATTTGCGTGCATGCAATGGAACATGCAGGAGGTGCACTGGAACGGATAAAACTTAAGACCTGTTCAAGACTCGGATGCTGTAAAATGGAATATCACGTATACGTATTCGGGGTATTGTGGGTATAATAGTCGGCGATTTGCTCTGAGGTGCTTTTAGTAAAATACGCAAAAGCATATTTCGTTATATAGGAATATAGAATATGAGCTTAGAATAATATGCGTATTTTACCTCAACCTTGAGAATCAGTATAAATTGCAGCAATATAAATACTGAAATATTAAAAAAAGGTCATCTGAATTGACTTTTTGTATTAAATTTTTGATTAATATTTATTTTACTATATATATAAATTATTAATTTATGTTTTTTAACGGGATTTATTGTAATAGCGTATAAAAATAAAGAGGTATAAGTTTTTAATATCATGAATAGTAGCCTAAAACCACACAAATAAAAGATGGTTGAATAATACTAATTGGCAAGTGGCTTTCTTTTTAGAGGTATTAAATCAAAAACACAATAAATCATCTATCAAATAAAATAAAAAACATGTTAAAGCAGGATTATGCAAGTGCTGCTTATATAATATATAGGTACATATATAAAAAAATCCCAAATTAAATTACGATTTGTAGCCTTATCAGCATTAAACAGATAATTTAGCTTTTGTCGGTCTTATATCTATTTATAAAATTAATTAGAAAATCCTACAGCTTTTTAAACATGATGAGCTGGAGGGTATGAAAAGTTTAACTGTAAAAATAATATAATAGCTTGAGAAAAAAAATAAAAGGATTGTGTAAAGGCTCAATCAGAATCAAAATATTTTTTTTTATCATTAGGTGGCAAACTTTTCAAGTGACTCATAGCAAATATATTTATTACTTTAAAGCAAGTTTTAGCTCTGAAACAAAGCCTCTGCTTACACCTGTACAAAATATGCGCCCATTCAAACTTGCTATTGGGGCTTATAAAGTTCTATTATAGTATTAAAAATAAAGGCCAATCAAGCTGACCAATATGTATAAAACAAATATTAAAATTACAAATAACGACTAAAAAAGTAAAATGAAATATTTATAATTTTTTAAATATGCTATTCATGATTTTTGACGGTCGTTATTCTTATTTAAACAACGCTATAACTATTTTGCTTATCGTGTAAATACCCTATATCTATACTATAAAATAGTAAATATATTATATCTGTATCTAATTCAGTTTATATTGTGTTTTAAGAACATATGTACTTGTATTGAAAATATAGACGTAGACCTTGGTTAAATAAGTTGCGCAGGAAAAAAAATTATGCGTCATATCGCTATTTCATTATTTCCAAGATTGCGTATATATCGATTAGTTTTTATTATTTTTCTAAAATCTAATTTTTTTCGATTTATATTGACTTAAAAATGACGATATAAATTTTAATTAAATTAGCTTCAAAGCGGGCTATAATAATTTATTATATTTCAGAAACAATAATCAAACGTTGATATTGAAAGTCCAATGCTCACTCTGAATAATTTATATTATTTAAAAGTCATGTTTTTTGCTTACGTTTTATTTTTTATGATGTATATAATTATAATGAAATTATTTTTTAATCATAAATCATTAAGACGCATAAAAGCTCTCTATCAATATTTATATATAATACTATTTTTCAATAGCAAATTAATTATACATGTATTTTAAAACGCTTAATTGCTTTAATTTTAATGTATTGCAGGTAAACGTATTATAGTAATTGTTTTGCAGTGATATTTTACATTTTTAATAGATATTTGATCATTATGAATGACGTGTATCAGAAAATTATTTTAATATGATATTTATCAGTCAGGCAAAAGTAATTACAAAAAACAGAGCACGACAGCAAAAATATCATACGTGAAATATTAACATTTGACCTACATACTTTTAAAAATGTTTGTTAGTTTAACTTTTTATTTATATTCATAACTTTTTAAACTTTAACATTAACAATATTACAGTTTGATGTAAATTCTATAAAAATATTACATCAAATTTAGTTATAAACAATGTAAAAATCAATAATAAGACAGTTAAGTTTATTTATAAATATATATTAAAAAATATTTGATATTTAATTTTTTCACTTTAAAAATTTATGATTAAAATCGAAAAGCATATTTTTAAAATATAGTAAATAAACTAAATATTAAAAATGATTACTTTCTTATAATAGATTATAAAAATGTATTTATTATTTTTTCAGTGAAAAGAGAAGCTTTCGTTATGATCCAAAATCTCAGAGATAAACGCTTTGATAAATTTCCAAGAATTAGGGAGTATTTACAAAGAAATACTTGTTATTATTTTAACACAAAAAAATACATTTCCAAAAAACAGAACGCGATACAAATATATAGGATTTTAGAAATATTAAGATTCTGGTTAAATATATTATAAATTCATTTAAGAATGGCGTGAATATTCAATTAGATGCAAATTAAATCAGAGCTGTTTAAATTTAATATTAAGTGATAAAAAATAAAATTATTATTTTGCAATGTAATATTTTTGCAAATATATTTGTAGCGAAAAATTAAAAAAGATTCTGTGAATATTTAAATTCGTGTTTTGTGAATCAATATTTCTGATTCTTAAAATAATAAAATTATACAATTATTTCAATAAATACTCCTTGGTTATGTATATTTTATATTGTACTATAACGTAATTAATGTTATACTTAAATTATTAAAATAGTATACAATTTATCTATTCCTTAAAAAACCAATTAAAATCCTAAAATTAAAATAAGTTGATCGCAGAGCATTAAGTAAAAAAAATAAGCGATAGCAATCGTTTTAGGTCATTCCTGTTATAAATACATGATTTTATTACAAACATATTTAAAATCATGATCTGTGGCCAGAATCAACAAAAAACCGTAAAAAATAATTAATTAAATAGATATGTCATGAACCGTAAAATAAGTTTTTTATGGCACATCCAATGTGGGTTTAATAAGGATAACATAACTGCATCTAGACTTTTATATTTATTTGATTAGGTAACACAAAAACTTGTTTTTGTGTGTTTTTTAATATTTGACTACTTAAATATATACATATATATTATAAATTATAATCTAATACATATTTTGATACTAATTTTATATTTAAAAAAATAAAAAACGCAAAGAAATATACATTATTTATCTTTTTAACAATATTTTCACGTAAATATTTAATATCTTCTTAACCTTACAGCATAATAGTAATAAAAATAATAAGAATAACCGAAAAAACACACTAATTGAATTCTCCTTTCGACAAAGCTTTCGTTATCTTCAAAGCTCGACCAAAAAAAGCTACCGAGCGTATCCGAATCGGAAAAATGATATCCGTTTTAATAACGAACGCCAGTGAAAGCTAATATAGCGACTTCAAAGGTAGAATCTGAGTTGATTATCAAGTGAAATTGTGTTGTAAATATGTATGAAATATACCGAGAAAAAATTCAATTTCTCCCCAAAGTCTCATACACACATTGTGAATATTTAATATGCAATATAATGATCAGATGTAACTGTGTTTGTTTGTATTCTGTCCTGCTAGAAATGACCTTAGAAGCAGTGAGTTTGTTTATATTTAAATCTGGTTATAATATGTATAATATAAACGTATTCTATATATAACTATTTATAGCAAAATTTATGTATTAATTTATTAAATATTTACAAACGTAATTGAATAGAAATTTTTAATCGCTTATTTGGTTTGATATAAATTTTATAAATATGTAATATATCATACAATTATATAAAGAATGTATTTTCAAGAAATATGGTATGTTAAGCGGATAAATATTCAGCATTCCATAAATAATTAAATTCCGATTGCTTAAATACTTTTGTGTTTCGGTTGGATTGATATGAATGCCATTTCGATTAACGCACTCATTCGGTTATTTATACATTTTCATAAATCACGACAGTCTATTAAGAAAGTTATGCATAAACAACATCCATACTTTTTGTTGTTGTATTATTATTTAATAATGTGTATCGAGTCAATTTTGTAGCAAAGCTCTACGTTTAATCCGTCTGCGGATTCTATAGTACATAAACCGCCGGTATAAAGTTTCTAATGACGGTCACGCGATGAAAGCTTATAACTTCATATTTTAATGGGTGCCATGTGTAACATAATATTTTTAATACAATTAATCGTTGGCTACGCAGATTTATGAGCGATATATTGTAAAAATGTGATGCATTGCGTTTTAATTTGATTAACTTATTACTCAACAACATATTTATATAAAAAGCATATAATTGTAGTAGATGACCTCCATATTAAACGATAGCATTAAACAACAATTTAAAAAATTACCATAAGGATTTAATATAGATGTTGATAAGCGAAAAACTGCATGTTATTAAAAATCACAAATAACTGAAAAAATATAAAACTAATATAAGCTATTATATTATTAAGAAAATATAATAAAAAACTATACATTAATGAATTATTGTTTTATTTTATCTTATAACTATATTTTTATGTTGTAAAATGTTTAAGAAAATTTTTTTAAGAAATATATTATTTGACAATTATTATCATTGTTATATAAAATGCGTTAAAACATATTTAGAAAATATCATTATAATACAGTAAAAAAACTTCATATTTATATATAATAAAAAATGTACAACGACTACTTTGTTCAGATAATCAAAAAATAAATAATAAAAAAATATTTTATTTGAGTTTAATAATATTTTATGATAATTAAAAATATGAACTACAAAGTATAATGGTGAATTAGAAGAGTGCCAGACTTGATATATAATTATAGTGACATAATCAAATTGCAGTATTAAAATTTAAAGAACAAATAAGAAATAAATACTTGATTTGAATTTCAGGTCTCAATTATTGGTTCAAAATAAAAGATACACGCTGAGACACTATAAAATAGCTTTGGGCTTTATATTTTTTTTCCTTAAAATAGAACCACAAGCGTTTTGTTTTATATTCTTATTTTTTTTTATTAAATTTAGCCTGTACATATATTATATACATATAATAAGTATGTAAAATATATTATTAAAATAAATATATTAAAAAAATGCTAAAGCTTTCAATATCCAAATATAAAAAAGTAAATAATGCAGTTATGTATTGTGATAGTATAAAATATTTTTGTAAAAATTAAGAAGCGTATATTGTTACTGTATATATTCAAGTATTAACATTTTTTTATTGTATTTTAAATAAAACTATTTTAAGCCGTTTCTGGATGCGCTCGCTTTAAATTAAAACACTCTACGTTCATTTTGTTACTCACTTTGTATAAACGGTGTATAATACATGTAAACAAAAAAAAATATTTGATTATAATAATAAAAATAAATTTTGGGCGCGCATTTTTATAACAAATTACAATCATTAAATTGTAAAATAGATTAAAAAAATTCAAAACAAAAATAATATTTAAAACCCTAAAATTTTAGGGGCCGGTATTTACACGCTTGCTAGCTATGGTACCTCATGACAGTGAAGTACCGACAGCTAGTTCTAATATATTATATTATATTATTAGATATTTACTAACGAATGAAACGTATACTAGTGAACTAATTTAAGCGATTTCAGAATTAAATTATTAAAATTAAATAGAAAAAACAACTTAAATACTGCAAGCATCCTGAACACTTTTTAAAAAAGGAAAACGTTTGAAGTTTAAAAAAGCTTTTTTTACAACGGTATTTTTCATAGCATTATTTGAGTTCTTTAATGTACTATTTTATAGCTTGATTTAAGATTAACCCAATTAATATTGATACATTTTTTTTAAGCTTATTTACTAAAAACTTATCTACAGTAATAAAATACAAATTACTCCATTAGATTTTCGATATCATAACGATCCAATACATAGATTGAGCTCAAAAATTTCCACAATTTTAATTACATATTCATAAATACAGTTTTTCCTTTAAAATAACATTTCTTTAACGATCGCACGCGGACCTCATAAAGTCTGGAATATTAAAAATTAATATTTAACTAAGAGCAACATAAATGCCGTATAGCGGCCGCATTAATAAGAAGTATGCAAATTCCTGTCGAACTTGCCATATTACGGTATGCAAAACTATGCCTGAAATTATTCGTATATAAATATAGGGATGGGCAATCGAATCGAAACGTTTTTAAAGTCAGTATCTACAGGGTGTTCGCGACGTCATTTTGTAGGTAGTATCTGAAATGTTATGGAAATTAATTCATAGACTGTTAATACCGGTACCATGGTGGTACGGTTACCCAAAATGCTACGGCACGACACCCTCCACCTCCCGATCACGAAAGAATCAACCCTCTAAATCCCCCCTTACATATATCAAATATCCGCTGCAGGCGATAAAATCCGAGGGGCGATTAATCAGTGATCCGAAAAAATTTCTCGCCGCCTCTGTGTTATAGAATGCATCTTTGAGACTCGTAATAATTAAATTTAAAGTTCATTAAATTTATTATTTTACTTATATATATTGTTCTGAAACAGATTTTTTAAAAATTATAATTCAATACAGATATTTTTAAATGCGGAACTAAAAAATAAGTGATCTAATAAAAACGTACTCATAATTTTTGTCTAAGTCTTAAGAACTATTATTTTGCATCTAAAGAACTTTATTTAAATATTTAAAAAAATAGTTTACTCTTAACCTAAAATAATTTTTTTATATTTGTTATGTATTTTTGTGACTTTTAATATTGAATTTTCTGAATTGCCTTTCTAGAATTCATTTATGGACTAAATACAATGTCATTTAATACATAAATATAAGGAAAAAAATTGATTTTGTTAAAATCGCAAAATACAGTTGAAAGAACCGAACCTCAAATTTTGTATAGGTGCCTAGTCTCCTATAACGTAGTAGTCCTATAACTAAGTCCCGATCTCTATGCTATAGTGGGGCTAAATGTATATACATATGATAATTGCGACTTGTCAATATGAATATTGAAAGAATGAATTATGAAACCAAAAAAAAGAAGGTGAAGATCTTAGGTTGTAGACCCAAAAATAATAAAAAAAATGTAAGGAATTCGAGATATATGATTATAATATTATATAAACAACATTTAAGTATAGTAAATGTATTATTTATGTAATTACTTAATAATTTGTTCCTTACTGATACTTAATTTCCAAAAAAATAATAGTAATTTTTATAAATGGAATAAGGAAACACTTTTGAACATTGAGATGCAAATTAAATATTTATGCTCTATTCTGATTTTTTTTTGTAATATAAGTTTGGGGTTATTAAATAAATACAAACATTTTAGTTTAAGTATTTACACAGAAGACAGTCCATATAACATATATACAGTAAAACAGAAAAAAACATGTAATAAGAAATAATTCCAAACAGTGAAAAGTAGCGACGCGACATTTGCACATGCTATTCTGACTGGCATTTCTAAGGCAATCGTGTTTTTAAAAAATTTAATTTCTTATGAAACTGAACAGCGACGTGCTAACGACCAATTACGTGCTACTGCAATATGTCAATACAATACGCACAGTCTTATATGAAATAAACTGTTGTATAAAAATATTATTATTTATTATATTATGTACTTAAATTAATTAATGGTAATAAAATAAACTATAGTTCTAAATCTTCACTGTATATTAAAAATCTATTATCGTTAAAATATCAACCATCTAAAACTTCAGACAGAATGTTTTCTAAGAAATAAACTATTTTTTGTTATATCTTAGAGTTAAATCTTATAGATAAATATATATGTTTATACGCTTTTATTTAAGCCTATTATTTTTTTTTATAAACAACTATTTTTATTAATAATCTAATGACTTAAGAATATTCATAAATATTTATTAGGCAGCCTTATTCCTATTGTTCCATATACTTTAATTATCGATTATCTAAAGTAAAATTACATACTGTTGTATCATTCTAAACCAATACATGTTTTATATAATATTATATAATATTTTAAGGGCGACCTTAAAAAGCAATAAATATTATAGTATACAGAAACGAAGTGTCAGATCTTTAAAGCAACATTTCAAAAAAGTCACATTATCTCTTCTGTGAAAATCTTTGAAACCTTGAAAGTTATCCGAGATAGTTTTCGCAAGATTCCGAAACAATAAGCTAGATATGAAACGCTTCAAACACATAATATTCTACTACAAATAGATAAAACGTTATGAAACAAACATAATTTTCTTCAAGGTTCTATTATATTATGTATGTATATACTTCTTATTGAATTTCATAAAATAAGCTTCTATATATGTACATATGTATATCAAAATATATAATATATACTTCAAATAAAACTTTTAATATATTATAAAATACAAGCGAAATATTAATATGTAAAATTTAATACGTCAAATAAAATACTAATAAAATTATATATTCCAAATGGAACAAAACGTTTCATGAGAAAATGCGTATTATTCTATTTTAGTGAAATTAAATACTTTTGCCATGCAATCGTTAATTTCAGAAATTTTAATGAGTCGCCAAATTTTGTATTACCTAAATAGATGTAAAGACCATCACATTCAAATGCGTAGTTAAATTCAAGTTAAAGAATAATTTATACAATATTATAAACATCATATTATGGTTTAATTAATTAGCTCATTAGGAATATTTCATTTCTTTATGCTTAAAATAAAATCGTACTCAAGCAAATTTTTTTTTATTTAATTTTTTAAGACAGTTAATTACCACAAATTTAATTACTGTTTTTAAAATATTTAAAAAAATAAAAATACGAAGCATGTTTTTTATAACCAGTGGCTATTATTATTTTTTTATTTATTTTCGTCATGTTTATATGTCTATCCTAAATTTATTCTATTTTAATTTCAAATTAAACTGTTAGTTTTGACGAGTTTTTATTGCTTTCTTGTTATTAATATTTATTATTTATTAATTCATATTAAAATAAAGTAGTATTTAATTATTTTTGGTAACGTATATTCATTTAGATAAGATAATAGAAAATTTTATATGTATTCATAGTGTCAGTAGACGATATGGTAGAATTTAGTTTTGCATATATAATTAGATCTCGCCCGAGAAACGATGGACTGGCGCAATCCAGAAAACAGGCAAATTAGACGAAAGGGTGGACTAGGGGTTGATTTTCCAGCACGTGGTCATCGCGGCCATCCCCAATGATAATTCCGCTCCCTGATTGTGTATTTAAATGTAAATTTTTCACTCGCACTTACCGAGAAAAGCCACGAGGGTTGTACTACCTTGAAATGAAAAAAAATACAACGAGCTTTGAATAAAGGATTATCAGGAATACCAGAGCTTTGACCGTATGCTATTTATTTTTCGGGTGTTTTTTTTAGTGTAAACAAATAATCGCGCCATTGTGGACGCAAAATCATTATATAATAACATTGTGCATAATGGGAATTAAATACGAGGTGATTTTTTATTTGTTGTACACATACAATACTGTATAAATTATATAAGTAGATAAATATAAATAAAAATAAAAAAAAATATATTACACTATTATTAATCACATAAAAAATAACTATACTATATAAAAAAAACAATTATCAACACACATTATAAAAAAATGTATATACTTATGATTATTGTATTTAATTTTTACGAATGAAAAGTTTTACTAAGAAAAATAACCACAACTTTTAATCGGTTGAATATATTTGGTTCAGTGTTTGCAAGCAAAAGTTTTGCTTACGCAATAATATTATTAAATATATAACATTATTAAATAAATAGCATCGATTAGCTTAATCAAAACCCAGCAATTTATTAAATAGTACAAAAATATTGTAAAGCAATATATACATACATAATTTTTAATAAATATCAGTTAAGTTATACTTTAACCCTTTGAGTAGTGAGTTATTTTTTCGGCATATACATCGTGGGAGTGAGTTAATTTTCAGTTTTTTTTTTTTTTTTTAAATTCGTTTTGTTTATTTTTTTCATCGATTATTATTTTTATTTATTGTATTATATTTTTTTTGTATTATATTTATTGATAAGGCAAATTCAAAATATTTTTTTAATAACCATGTTATTATTTTAAATTTAATAATCAATAATGGAATGCTATGAATATATTAGACGCATTGATTTTACACTACAAATTGTTGGTAGTTACATTACATTTTAAATTAGGTAATGTTAGGTTTACTTAAATCGTTAACTATTATAAATTCAACAGGCTGACATACTTATAAATTAAGATACACTTTGACCCTTTATTTCAATTATTAAAATCCCTTTTACATACATATTCTATTTTTATTCTCATAAATAAATCCAATAACACTAAATAAGTCGCCGAATCGACTAAACTTGTACTGGCGCCATAATCGGTATCACAGGCGAGAATATCAGATCATATGTTAAGACACACGATCGTTCATACGTGTGTGGGTGCATTAAACTTTCGTTTTTGGAGCAGTATTAGCTGATGATATATGGGGCGCGTCACGGCCGAGATTTATACAATGTCAGTGATGCGAAATTTTGGCACGCGCTCCCAGTGCGATAATTTCCTACGGCCGCTATGTTTTATTTATGAGGCGAAGGAAACGGAAACCGCTTTATTAATATTTCGCTTAACAAGTGATCAACCCGTTGTTTCCTATCGACTCTCACTACCTCTCTTTTATTCATGGCAAAAAATATATAGTATCTGTCCATAAGTAAGATTTTTATTTTATTGTAATATGCTTTCATACAGTAGATTAAATTTTATTTTGTTTATTGTAAATATTCTGTTGTTACATAAAATGTAATAAAAATAATCAATAACTACAAATAAGTAATGGCACACCAGAGTCTAACCAGTCTGTAAATTAGTAACATTTATTTTATTAATTACAGCTGACAATCAAAATATGTCAAATTGCATGACCTAGCTCAACTATATTTTTGTCTATATTAAGTCTCTGGCTACTGACCTAAAAGACCTGGGTTCGAATCCCTTACGGACCTTAGTGTTTTTAAATTTCTATCGTGTCTGGGTGATCAAAATTAATGATTATTATACAATTATAATTTCCTAGATTTTCCTAATCTCACGGATGAATATCGTAATGATTAATAATTATAGAGATATGTTAGAAAATAATATTAAAATTGTTAAAGATAACTCGATTATATAAATTGTTATTCATTTTAAATTCTTAGGAGTAATTGTAAATAAAAAAATAAATTTTAAGGAACATTGTAATTGCATAAAAAAATAGTAAAAAATAGATATATTTTCTAGGATGAGAAATATGTTGAGTTTTAATATAAAAAAATAGTCTACAAATTATTGTGAAACAATATGCTTAATAAATTGAATAAAAATATATTTAATAGTTGTAAAAGTATGATTGTATATGAAACAAATATGAAATATTTATAAGTTTAAATAAATAAATTATTAAAATTTTAGGCCGGTTTCACACGTGCCGGGTGGATTTGCCCGGCACCGGGCCGGCGCCGTGTAGTGGGGATGGTGTTGTATGGGCTAGTACCTATCATTTCAGACGTGCCGGACAAATCTACCCGGCGCCGGCCCGACGCTGACTGCCGGGTTGTCGCCGGCCGCGCTCACTAAACTGTCCGGCGCCGGGTACCGAATTGAGTGTGGTGGGGGTAAAACTCAAACATGAACCGGGCCTTTGACAGTGATTGTGGTATCTTGTAATAAAATATAATATATATTCCTCGTGTTTAGGCAATAGCGGAAGAAATGGACCTCGAAATTTTAATTATATTAATGTAATCTCTTTTAATTATCTTAGTAGAATACATACAAAAATAAAAAAATAACGCGAAATGTGTGGAAGGACTTATGTGAAGCCGTTAATCCTAAATTACTGGCACCAGTTGACGGGGTATATAGGTCGGGTTGGGAAGAAACCGGCTAGAAACCGGCCACGTGTGAAAGCTTTGTAAACGGCGCCGGCCCGGTGCCGGGTGAATCCATCCGGCACGTGTGAAACCGGCCTTAGGTGCTGTCTTAGTGAAAACAAGGAATAAATAAGGGGTAAATGCTCCAGCAATAATACGATGGTGTGTCGTAGTGACGACTCGTCAATGACCTTAATTTTTTTTAATCGCTCCATATACTAAATATTTAATACAATAAACGTGTATTAATGTTAATTACTTTAGTAACACATTTAAAATATTAGTTACATACAATTTAATTGATTTGTAACATGTGTCAAAAAAAATTAATTCATTGCTGCTATACGAATTTATTTTTAATAAAAATAATATGTAGTTTACTTATTAGTTCCAACAAAATTAAGCTTAATTTTTTTAAGTGAGAAATTGCGAGATATAATAGTATGTGGTGTTCTTATTGCTTTATATTATGCAGTTATAATTTGACAGTGGCTTTAATTATTATGTAACGCCTATTGAAAAGTTACGTTTTAATATAATTACCCGTGAATATTCCTCAAAGCAAAAAAAGACTAATGGACTTTAATTGTCGCGATTTTGAAGTAAATTACTATGTTATTGAAATATATAACAATGCATTATATTTATTGTGCAATGACCTTATGTCTGTACTAAAATAATATAAAATACGTCGCCATTACCAGATTTGTATTCTAAGCTCGCAGAGACGGAATTTTTCATTACTACGCATTTTTACGCGTATATTAAAAATGAAAATGCGGTTATAACTAAATAAAACTAATTTAATTATTAATCAAGGAAAGCTATTTACTAATGGTAAATTATTTGGGTTATATTTCATTGTTGTAGACATAAGTAAACGGTAAGAACAATTGCTGGAAGAGTTGAGCACATTGTGGGTAACATCAATAGGCAATTAAATAGCAAGTGGTTGAAAAAAAATATGATACTTGTAAAAATTCAAGATGTTCAAAGTATTATGAACCATAATATATCTCAATTATTCATGTATTATGAATCAGTTGTGTTAGTGGTGAACTAAATTGTTTGTTAGTTACCTATTTTTTTTATTGAGAAATGAAAGCAAAATATCCTGTCTTTTCCTATTATGACTGAGCCACGATACATTTTAATTGATAAAAAAATTAGCATTCTGCTACTACAATATTATAAAATACTGAATGACTATGGAAATTATTTTTAGCTGTAGATTTGATTTTACTGATTTAACATCCGATGATGGTTAAAATATTCGCGGAACAGATGTGAGCTTAGTTGGAAAAAATATGATTCAAGTTAAAAGCTACTAATGATTTATTGCATTATTCATTAAAGGGAAATATCTCAATATATATGTCTTATTGAACTAGTTGTTTCAGAGGTGAGCTTGATTCGCTCTTGTGATTTTAACGGTTGTTATTTCATTGACTCTTATTTATTAAAAAACAAAGTCAATTGTTCTGTCATACAGGACTTAAATAGCTCTGTCGCGGTTAACTTTTATTGAGATTTTTTAAGCTTGAAGAAGCAATTGAAATTTGACTATCTAGCTTAATCCAGCTCTTAGCTAATATCGTCAAATACTAAATTACTTTGCTCAAGATATTATGGATTTTCTTACCGAATTAAACTTGAAACTGTAAGAAAAAAAACAGTGTTTATATATAAAAATATATTTATTTATTTATTTATTATTTTATTTTATTTTTTTAATTAGCTTAATAGCTAATCTTTACATCTAACAAATTTAGTAAACATATATAAAAATATATAAAAAATACATAACAGAAAGAAAAAATAAAAATATACAATAATAAAGTCTTAATATTATAATTTATTTCTATATGTACGAAGGTGTTTTTTTATTCCATTTATGAAACCCGTTATATTTTTGCTGTTTCGGATTTCTCTTGGAAGACTATTATATAAATCAAAACCTCCGTACATAATTCCCCTAGCCGTACTCGTTTTCTTATACTTAATTATCTTTAAATTTTCTCTATTTCTAGTATTATATTTATGTACATCTTTATTTCTTATTAAATACTTATTAAAATATTCTGGTAACATATTATTTTCTAACTTATATATAAATACTAAAACATTCATACTCAATATTTCTTGAACATTCAACCATCCTAATCTATCAATCATACTTTTACAATTAGTTAATCTATTTTTATTTAAGATTACTCTCATTGCCCTATTTTGTAATTTTTGCAACATTTGTTTATCTAATTTATTTAACATATTTAATAGTGTTGCACAATAATTAAAATGGGGCAATATTATACTATTGTATATTATTTTTTTTATATTTATACTTAATATATTTCTTAATCTAGTAATAAACCTATTTTTTTTAAATATGTAATTACAATGTTCTTTAAAATTTAATTTTGTATCAACAATTACTCCTAAATATTTTATATTATCCACTATTTCTATACTAGAGTTATTTATTACTATTTTGGTACTATTATCTAACACATTTTTATAATTAATAAACATACATTTAGTTTTATTCTCATTTAATTTAAAAACATTATTCTTTAACCATATTTCTAATATACTTAATTCATTATTTAAATTATTTACAATTTCTTTAATGTTATCACCTATGCAATACATTAATGTGTCATCCGCAAATAGATGAATTTTACATTTTTTTACGTTATTAACTATATCATTAATATACAAAACAAATAACAATGGTCACAATTTAGACCCTTGTGGTACTCCATAAGACACTAATTTCTCTTCAGAATATACATTATTTATTTTAACTTTTTGTTTTCTTTTATATAAGTAATTATTAAACCATCTTAAAACTATATCACTTATACATATACTCTCCAATTTCTTTAACATTATTTTTCTGTCTATTGTTTCGAAGGCTCTCTTGAAATCCAAGAAAACTGCTCCAATGATTTTGTTTGTATCCTTAGCCAACAGCCAATCATTTATGACTACTTGTAATGCAGTTTCAGTGGAATGCTTTTCTCTGAATCCCGATTGTTGTTCACATATTATGTTTTGAGAAGTAATAAATTCCTTTAATTGTTTGATTACTACTTCTTCTATTATTTTTTCTATACACGGTAGCATGTTGATTGGTCTCATTTCTTCAACTTTTTTACTATTTTTTATTTTAGGTATAGGTACAATAGTAGCAATCTTTAAATTTTCAGGCATTTCTCCTAAGGAGAGTGCTTTATTTATTAAATAATTTAATTTAGTTCCTATTATTTCCCATGTTTCTTTAATTATATTTATATCTAGTTCATCAGTACTAGTTCCTTTTTTAAATTTACATATTATGTTATGAATTTCATCTAATGATACTGATTTAAATTTACTAAATTTTACAATTATTGCTTTATTATTATATTGTACTAAATTACTAATCCTTGGTATTGAATTCACAATTTCTTCTATGCTCTCAATGTAATATGTATTCATTTTTTCTGCTATTATATAAGGATCTTGATATATATCCATTAATTTCCATTTTTATTATGTCGTTTTTCTGAGTTGGATTAATTAATTGTTTTATTGATTTCCACATCTTATTTGGATCATTTTGTATTTCATCTATCAATTTTTCATACCATTTCTTTTTAGCCATTCCTAATACTTTGACTGCCATATTTCTACATTATGTGTATGTTTTCCATTTTTCATTAAAGACTTAATATTCTATTTGTTCTGTTTTTATTATTTGAAAAATTTTGTATGACTCATCTCTTTTCTTTATAGAATTTTTAGCATCATCATTAAACCACGGTTTTGGGTTGTAACGATATTCCTTTTTAAAATTATATTGACTTTTTGTTTTACAATCTACTATACTCTTATAAATTTTGTTCCATATCATGTTAACATCCATATTATCTACATTCCAGTCACATTTTTGTAATTCTAATCTTAATTTATTAAAATTAATTATATACAGTGACTAATATTTTTTTTTTCAGTTCCTGGCCAAAGAAATTTACCTGGGTATCTATTAATTTGTTCTTACTTTTATTTATTTATTTTTTAGGGCAAAAAAAAGTAAGAAAAAAAAAAAAAACTTTTTGTTTCTTATTAAATTACCTAGCACTTTTTTTTTAAATATTCATGTTATCCGAAAATATGAAAATATGGTATTTGTAATTCATACACAAAACTGAAGCGAAATGTTTTTAATAAGTATAAAAAAATGGTTCTTAATTACTTTTTTGTTATTATTATTGATATGGGTTAAAGTGTAGATAACTAATTTGTAATTAGAACAACAACAAACTCTGTATGATTATGATTAATTGTTTGGCTGAGAAATAACGTTCTTGATTTTTTTATATATTTAATTAATTTACTGTATGAATAGACAAGTTTTTTTTATAAGTGGCATATAGCATTATTTACCATACCGTCCGCCAGGAAACTGATAATATCGATCTTTTCCTGATTTGCAAGCTTATAGCGATAGCAATTATTTGAATTAAATGTATACGTTATAGTTCCTCGAAACCTGGAAGCTGAGAAAAGTCATAAAGTTTCATTAATGACTTAAACCAGTTTTTTCAACGACACGCAAAAATGCAACATAAAATTTGTCATATCCATAAGATTAAAATTCATTAATATATTAAACTCGGACTTACAGTCCGACCTAATAGAAGAATACATTCAGATTTTCATTCGCCCACAGATGTGAGCTTCTAAACCGCAGGCCAGATTTGCAAAGTGTTTGTATTGAACCACCGAAAGATGGAACGGAGAGTGAGAGAAGGGAAAGAGGCTTTTTATTTGCATTTGAAGCTCACAATTTTAAATTGGGCCGGCTGGGTGTTTGCTCTGCATTTGCATTAGATCATGAATAAAAAATGACCTTTTGAAATTTCACTTCGGAAGTCAAACAAATATTTTCGTTAATTATCCCCTTATTGAAAGGGCTCCGTTTCGAAATGGCAACCGAATGGGTTGGCGAGATCGTTTTCTTTCAACTTGTCCCGCATAATATTCCAAGAGCTCCAATTCACGGATCTACGGATTATTACTACAGTTTTGAATAATAAAACGTAGACCCCACTCTTTTTGTATTCTAATTTATACCATTTATATTTTAATGAGTCATGGCTTTCGTATATTTTTTATGTATATGCCGAACAAGCACTTAATCCATTCACTGTCATAAATATATTAAGAGAAAGTTATGCCTATTGTAATAATTTAAAATTAAATACACCAATAGAGGCAAATGTCTGACATAAATATATGTAAAAATAAGTTTCAACTACATTGTATTATGTATACGTTAGCATTTGTGAAAGTTAAGGAGGTTTAAGATAACACACAAAACTTTTACTGGGGATTGACAGATAAGATACTTCACATTTAGAAACTATGATCTGACATAATTCTAGGAAAATACGACTCAGCAACTGTATTATTTAAATATAATATATACGTATAATTTATCATAGAATAATACAATAAATATTATACTAGCATAATAAACATTATTTTATTTATCTACTATTGCTTCAAAAAATCAACAATATAAATTTATTTCTAGTTTAGAGCACAAAATGCTGGTATTGTATTTGGGAGAAAAATTTAAATAAATACATAAAATAATAACCTTGATATTGTATTTCAATAAAAATAATAATCAATACACTTACTATAAAATTTTCTCATTTTATCATAATACTAAAATTTATACGACTACTCTACAAAAGCGATAGCGAAACATTATACATTTGTTATTTTAATAATAAGATATAAACCCATCAATACGTGGAAGAAATCCGACACACATAAAAAATATAATACTAAGTTATAACCCGATAATGAAAATCTCTCCACGTTATATTCGGCTTGAGATGTTCGAATGGAGCTCAATTATTTATAGAACCAACCGTCTGTGACCCAATAATCGCATCTGGACCACAGACTCCGACTTATTTCTTGGCTATTGTATAACACTAGATATTTTCAGAAGTTTCTTTTCAAATAATACATGGTTAGGGTCAGAATACTTTTACTGACACAAAAATAATTCATACAAACAGATCATAACGTACACTTGAGTGCAATTTTCTAACATTCCGGATAAGCGGCTTAAAACTTACTCTTTCATGACAAAACTCGAACTAGCCGTTATTAAACGCTAGTATTATATTTATATGTATTGTATATATATATGAATATAATGTTGTAAATGTACATGTAATTTAAATTTATCTACTTTATTTTTTTTTAAATAAAATATATATATTATAATCCATCGAATAATCTGATAGAAAATCCGTCAATTTTCACTGAAGTTCATATCTAACATTTTATTCAAAGACTAGTCTTTGTGAATTTACAAGCAGCGTACGAAAACACCCCTTAGCACCCCATGAGAGAAGGAACTGTAAAACTTGCAGTCTCTTTGTGCTCATAAATGATTCAAGTTAGCGCCAATGCGACGCGTCGTAAAGCCATGAAAAAAATACCAATTAACTAACCAACATTCTCATTCTGACCTTATGGTGCTCTTTTAAAAATTCACTCAACGTCCAGAAAGTCGTTTGGTGCAAATTGATACAAGTTTAACGATCTCGGTTAAAGTCTCTCTATCTTATGTAAGCTAAATTATTATTTAGGTTAAAAAATATTAAGTTGCTTATGTTTTTTTTTATATAAAGTAATTTTGTTTGTTCTTGGGAACTGGCACGTCTTACTTGTATCTCAAGGGACTAAAATTTTTTTATATATGTAGGATACGGTGTGAATTAAAAGTATATGATAATATTTTATCGTGTACTTTTTCATGAACAGGTGGATCAGAAAAAATAAATTGCGACAGAAATTTTTAAATTAATAAGGCATATATTATTGCGTATTGTTTAACATAATCTTGTAGAGCAGAACTTTCATCTAGTTTATTATTTATTTATTTATTAAAATTATAACCATCGTGACCTGACAGGCAAACCCAATGCGTCACGATAGTCAAAAGTACTAATACATCATAATACATTCAAATATAAACAAGACAAAACAACAGACACAAATCACCTCAACAGGTGTGCATTGTCCCATACGAATTGAACCAAAACTCCATAAGTGCAAGAGAAAATGTCAATATTACTATGGACAGAATTGAGCAGATAAATGGCCTTGGCCAGAGAAGAGTTGGCAAGTGCTCCAGTTCTACACTTAACAGGCAAGAATAGTGGACGCGACCGAGAACTATATCCACCTTCAGGAGCCCACATTTGAAGCTGCTCGAGCACTGAAGGATTGTCTACGATGCCCTTGAGCAATTTCCAGAAGTGTTTAATTACATAAACACTTCTGCGAGTCGACAAAGAAACGTATCCCAGGGCTCCCAAAATAAAAGCACTGGGAAACAAGAACGGATAATACCCGTATTCCTTAAAGTATAAATATCGAAGAAATTTACGTTGTACTTTTTCCAGCTTCAATTCATTACATGGATTCATTACGCCTGGGATCCAAATGATGGAGCTAGTTTCTAGTATGCTGCGGACTAGAGTATCATAAAGAGTGCGCAATACTAAAGTATTCCTGAAGTAACGCGCATTTCTCAAGATAAAACCGAGCATTTTTAAGGATTTGCTATGAGTCTCTGCAATGTGCTGGCTAAATTTCCAACGTTCTTCGAAAGTCACTCCTAAATCCTTAGTTGAAGAAAACCTTTCCAGAAAATATCCGCCTAGATGGTATGAATATTTTGCTGGCGTTAATGATCTTGAAAATGAAATTGTGTGACATTTATTTACACTGAAAGGCAATTGGTTATAGCAAGCCCATTTCCATATAGAGTTGAGATCCTCCTGTAGGTCGAGGGAATCAGAAATCGAATGCATTTTCTTGTAAATTTTCAAGTCATCTGCATATAATAAAAAATCTGAATGCTCTATTGCTGTTTCTATGTCATTAATGAACAATAAAAACAACAATGGACCCAAATTGGATCCTTGAGGTACTCCAGTAGGGGTCTTATATCGTTCTGAAAAAGAGATATTATACTTGACGAATTGATATCTATTGGTCAAGTAATTTGAGAATAGATTTATGAGATCTTCAGAAAACCCAAAATTAGATAACTTTTTTACAAGTAAGGCATGGTTAACTTTATAAAATGCTTTTTCAAAGTCTGTGTATATGACGTCCACTTGTACACCAGAGTCCAATGATTTTGAAACATAGTTAGACAAAACCATTAGATTAGTGACAGTGGATCGAGATTTACGGAAACCATGTTGTTGGTCGAGAAGCATACACCTGCAATGATTAAAAATGTATTTATGCAAAACAATTTCAAATAATTTTGCAGGTGATGAGATCAAAGCTATTGGCCTGTAATTGTCAATCTGAGATTTGGGACCCTTTTTATGAATCGGAGTGACTTTTGAACATTTCCACAATTCTGGAAAACAAGAGGATCTCAAAATTAAATTAAATATAAATTTTAGAGGCTGTAAAATACCAGACTTGCATCCTTTCAGAATGTAGTCTGGAATAAAATCTGGTCCCGAGGTAAAAATGGACTTTAGTCTGCTAAATCCATATTCCATATCAACCAAACTAAAGGTTTTGATTGATAACAAAGATGACCATGAACGATGAGTCTCATCGTAATTAGAATTAAACTCTAAATGTGACCCATCATTATGGTATACGGTTTGAAAATACCTAGCAAATCCATCTGCAATCTCTTCAGAACCTTCAAAATTGATGTTGTTCCAACTCATCGATGACAGTAAGGATTGGCCATCGCGTTTTGAGTTAACGAATTTCCAAAATTTTTTCGGATCTAAAATTATCGACTTTTCACAGTCTCCAATATAGTTCCGATGGCAATCGCAAATCATCAATTTGTATTAGTATTGGATAGCTTAAATGTATCGATTGCATAAAAATACTGATTAAGTAATTCTTTTCCATACCAATAAGTTTATATTACAAAAAAAAAACAATAATTTATTTTAACCTTACAAAAGTTAATATTCCAACCATACAAATATGTTCAATAAATTATTATTTTATATATTGTAGATTCGTTTATTAAATTTTCTAGATCTGCTTGAACTTCAAGTTACTTTTATTGGTCTATTGAGACTGGAACGCGTCGAAACCTTGTTTCGGTACATTTTTTTCAATGACAGAAACGAGCTCCAGATTTATTGAAGCGTACAGAATGTAAAATACAATACAGTTTTGCTTTTGAGCGCGTGTTCTAGAAGTGATGCTTAACAGAAGACGAAGCATAAATCCATTGAACAAAGTATTATGATAGCTCGAGCATTTAAGCGTAGTAGGTATATACAACGACCGTTAGAAGGGACTGTAAGAACGTGGGCGTACTTTTTAACGGCTGCTAGGTACGCGGTCACCGTTCGCGAAACTACAAACGCGCGTGTGCTGTGTCTCTTGACTTGTTTTGTTATATATGAGTCATTACAATATGACATTTATTTGGGTTTAATTGGATTTACACTGACAGTACATTTTAAACAGCATACTACAGCACAAAAAACAAAACAAACAAAGTATAGTATTATATATAATGTATAATATATAATACAAATATTTATTACATATATTGTTTATATTCTGCTCTAAATTATTTTTAATATAATTAATAAGTATTTAGGGCAGATATTTAATTGTTTTTATACTGAGATAAGTTTACCAATTAATATGTTTCTAAAATATATTTTCAATTAAATTCAATATTTTATAATAAAATGCTATACAAGATACTGTTTAGACATTTATTTTGTCATTTTTAAAATAATCAAACCCTTAGCAAAAAGTTCAATATAAGTCGTCCCTTTGAACCCATAGACGATCAGACATCCGAAAATTTAATTTATTTTCCTTCAAATCGATCAAACGCGCCTTTGACATATTTCTAGAAAACTTTAAATAAAAAAAACACGCCAGATCCCAAAATAAATTCCCACATATTCGAAATAACATTTAGAATCATTCGCTTTGAATAACTGTTTCATTCCAAGCGACTAAAATGTTCAATTTCCTAAATTACTTTTTCGAAAAATCGCAAAGGGTGAGTTTAACATTTTTTTCAGCCATTTAAAAGTGTGTGAAAATAAAATTAAGATAACGCTAATAACCAGATCTATTTTAAAAATAAAAAGGTAAATTGCGAGACATCCCTTGTGAGAAGTCTTAGGTCGCAACGAGTCCTTAAACCCTTTAACGCCTTTTTAACTTTGCCCGAAAGCGAAGCCTTTCACTCAGGCTAATTGTTCTTCATAGGAAAGGGTTTAACATTTATCACGATTAAAAATATTAAATAATGTAATAACATAAAATATGGACCATTACGCAAACGGTTTTAAATTTAATTCTATACACATTGAATATTCAAAGGGTATGATCATATCGTGGGCGTTAAAATTGAATGGACCAAAAGGTTAGCCTTTAAGATATCTCAAAGGTAATGTAATTGAATCTTATTATGTTTATTTGCGTGTCAACCCGTTTGGTATATTAAATGCTTGATTTATATTTTCTATAAAAAAATTAAGAAACTTAATAATATATAAATTTAGCTTTGTTCATTCTAAAAGTCACTGTTACCATGGGTATGTGTAATAGAGAGCGGAATAAAACTATGGATTTCTTCTCACGAATTGTTATTACCGGAAATTTCTTGCTAAAATACAGCTTCCACTTTCCGGGGTGGTTACAACGTGATTCCCGGAAAAAATAACACAGAGTTGAAATGGTTTACTTTTAATGATAATGGGAAAGTGCGTTAAAAACAAAGTTATAAAATTTATAATCTTTAAATACGCTTTTATTTCAGTGTTTATAATGCTTACATTTTTTTATATGTAAGCAGATAATAAATCAATTGCCTGGGGTTTTTAGTTGTTTTCCGTTGCCCTTTTACAGCGACATCAGAAGCTGAAGGGGTCAAAAAACCTTAAAATAATAAATTTATAATTTTTATGTATCAAATTGAACTCATGCGGAATTATGTAAATAAATAAAAAATACAGTGATATTTACTAAATACGTAATTATAATTTTTAATGAAACAATGTGTATTTGTTATTGTATTCTATGAATATTTATTAATTCATTATAAAAAAATTATCTGCAAGGGTGCTTCAAATTAGACAAGGGCTAAATACAATAACAAACCATAACCCAAATCAATTCTACCCAATCTCAAACCTGTGCATGTGTTAATGAAATTTTAATCAAAACCTTTCCGGAATGAATTTTAGGCGCAAATTTCATCCCGAGGTCCGTTTCATTACGCATTTTTTCCCTACGCACAAAACACAAAGCGTCCCCCGTTCGTTCGATATCGATCACCCTGGCTTAATTCTTCCCTTTTTTCTCTTCTCTCATCCATTCTGGGGGCTATTGGGCGGTCGGTTGTATTTCACAGGTAAACATCTTTTTGAAATCCCCGGGGCTCATAAATATGTCGATACCGCTCGCGCGGAAGCGCCGGTGTAATTTCATTTCTCGTTTCATTTGCACGTGGAAACCGCAGACTTGATGATTTAATAAATGGAAGGAAATGGAGGATGAGAAGTGGGTGGCAGAAGAAAAAAAAAAGAAGCAGGAAAAAGAAGGCACGTAACGCGCCGAATGGACCGGAGCCATTCGGCTGGAAACGCTCGACCCCCTCGTATATATTTGTCTAGGGAATTCAACGAAGACATCGGTAAAAATGAGTAAACAACCCCGAAGAGCCGCGGAAGATTCTGCAGACACGCAGAAGACTACTTCTTTTTCCTTCTCCAGCTACGAGATGCGGTCGGGGCGCGATGAATTCGCGAGCGGATTACGTTTCATCACACTCAGCTGCTGTGCGGCACGCAATTGTTGCGCGCCAGCGGTTCTCAAAGTGTGCAAACGACTTTATTAGCTATTATGTGTGAGAGTTGGTTAGCGATTCGTGAAATCAGAAATGTGTGTGATGAGATTGATAGCATGTTTTCGTGACATAATTGACTTTCGAGTGTGTGTATTTATAATATGTCAGTGACGCCTAATCTTAATCATTGAGATATGAGCATGAATTATTCAGAAATATGAGTAAAATTATATATTAATCTTTTCATTTATTTATATGTCCCTAATTTATTTGTAAATAAATGTAACAGCTTCTGTATGAGTCGACTTAGAGGGCGCAACCCTTACCGGTGGTCCGGTAAACTTTTGATGATGAACGAGTTAATATTTGTCAAATATTTTTCCATTTATCATTGTTCCAGCCAATTAAATAGTAATGAATAGATATTGTTTTTAATATTAATGAAATAAAAATGTTGTCTTTATGTTTTGCATTATCTTGTGGAATGCGATTGAATTTTGTAAAAATATGTGCATTTGATTAGCATAATCTAGTGTTATCATATAAAGATATTATTTTTTACGCCCATTTTTAGATAGCAAATAACACTATTATGTGTTTTTTTTGGTATTCCTTATCCTGAGTTATGAGTCGTGCTTTGAATATTGATAGGTAAAGAATATCATATAATATAGAACGGCCTATAGGAAGAAATTTAGCGTGCTTTAAAATATTATTCGCCTCGTCTCTAGATCATTCACTCCAAACGCGTGATCAGTGGTGCCTCAAAATTGCAGAAAATATGGCTTGAACATATTTTACGTCCTTCATGGAAGCGATCCGTGAGAAGTGTCATCTGTTCGGACCATTTAAACCCAGATTCCTTTTTTATCATAAAAGGTGGGTTTAAACGGTTAAAAATTTCGAATAATGATCCTAACAATTCTCATAGAAAAATAAATTAATTACGAAAATTAAATCATGTTAGATTAATTTAAAAAAAACGTAAAAAAATAATACACGCAGTAAGGCGAAAACTTTATCGAAGAAACAAAAAGAATATTAATTTGGAAAATATAGTAAAGGCAATAACAGACAAAGGACTTTTAAGTGAGGAAAACGGCTTGCCACTATTAGCAAATTTTGATTCTGATTCAAAAGAGTTGTTAGCTTTTCTAAAAAGAAAAAATAATTTTAAAGTAGCCAAGTATGCAGCCCGAGTTCGATCATTTGCATTAACTTTAAGTTTTTATTCTCCCAAAGCTTATCAATATGTTTGATAGACTTTAAATTTGAACCTGCCTCACATAAGAACCATCAGTAAATGGTATCAGAACTTGAACGAAGATCCAGGGTTTATGTTTGAAGCATTTGGAGCATTAAAAATAAAATCTCAATCGACAAATTATAAACTAGTTTACAGTTTAGTTATTTATTTATTTATTTATTTATTAAAATTATAACCATCGTGACCTGACAGGCAAATTCAATGCGTCACGATAGTCAAAAGTACTAATACATCATAATACATTCAAATATAAACAAGACAAAACAACAGACACAAATCACCTCAACAGGTGTGCATTGTCCCATACGAACTGAACCAAAACTCCATATGTGCAAGAGAAAATGTCAATATTACTATGGACAGAATTGAGCAGATAAATAGCCTTGGCCAGAGAAGAGTTGGCAAGTGCTCCAGTTCTAGACTTAACAGGCAAGAATAGTGGACGCGACCGAGAACTATAACCACCTTCAGGAGCCCACATTTGAAGCTGCTCGAGCACTGAAGGATTGTCTAAGATGCCCTTGAGCAATTTCCAGAAGTGTTTAATTACATAAACACTTCTGCGAGTCGACAAAGAAACGCATCCCAGGGCTCCCAAAATAAAAGCACTGGGAAACAAGAACGGATAATACCCGTATTCCTTCAAGTATAAATATCAAAGAAATTTACGTTGTACTTTTTCCAGTTTCAATTCATTACATTGATTCATTACGCCTGGGATCCAAATGATGGAGCTAGTTTCTAGTATGCTGCGGACTAGAGTATCATAAAGAGTGCGCAATACTAAAGTATTCCTGAAGTAACGCGCATTTCTCAAGATAAAACCGAGCATTTTTAAGGATTTGCTATGAGTCTCTGCAATGTGCTGGCTAAATTTCCAACGTTCTTCGAAAGTCACTCCTAAATCCTTAGTTGAAGAAAACCTTTCCAGAAAATATCCGCCTAGATGGTATGAATATTTTGCCGGCGTTCATGACCTTGAAAATGAAATTGTGTGACATTTATTTACACTGAAAGGCAATTGGTTATAGCAAGCCCATTTCCATATAGAGTTGAGATCCTCCTGTAGGTCGAGGGAATCAGAAATCGAATGCATTTTCTTGTAAATTTTCAAGTCATCTGCATATAATAAAAAATCTGAATGCTCTATTGCTGTTTCTATGTCATTAATGAACAATAAAAACAACAATGGACCCAAATTGGATCCTTGAGGTACTCCAGTAGGGGTCTTATATCGTTCTGAAAAGGAGTTATTATACTTGACGAATTGATATCTATTGGTCAAGTAATTTGAGAATAGATTTATGAGATCTTCAGAAAACCCGAAATTAGATAACTTTTTTACAAGTAAAGCATGGTTAACTTTATCAAATGCTTTTTCAAAATCTGTGTATACGACGTCCACTTGTACACCAGAGTCCAATGATTTTGAAACATAGTTAGACAAAACCATTAGATTAGTGACAGTGGATCGAGATAGATGAAATCGCTATTAGAAAACACACTGAGTGTAATGATATAATAATTATTGGTGATAAAAGTAAATTAATAAATAAAAATATAAATTAGGAAATTACAAATGTGACAACCCTATTCATTGTCAAACGTCACAAGATTATTTTATCCGTCGGCGTTACAAACACTGCCGACAGCGCAGGCGCACACGGCGAGGTTAATGATCGCGCGACTAGCAGTCGAGATCAAAACTTGGCATGATTTTGCCCTATGTCACCGTCTCTATTATATATATATATATATATATATATATATATATATATATATATATATATATATATATATATATATATATATATATATATATATATATATATATATATATATATATTCTTCACTCTATAGTTTTACATTACCACATAAACACGGCTTATAAAGCTTTTAAATATTTTTTTCTTTAATAAAGAAAAAAAAAATTATTTGCGATTCGCATTCTGTACGATATACTATTTTGTAGCGTTATCAAATATGGCTCTATTGTCTGGAATCTAATTAAAGCAAAGTACTCCTTATTGTGAAAAAAAAAAAATTCTGAGATATCTTTAGAAGTTGGAGTACGGGTTGTATCTATGTTTGTATCTTTACCTGAGATACAATTCATTACATTATCAGCGTATCATCTACTGAATGAAGCACTTTTTAAAATTGCTTAGGGGTGGTGTTGACAACACGGCAATGCTCAAGGACTTTTGAGCACTCTAGAGTCGCGATCGCGTCCCTTATTCTTGACCGTTGCGGTCAAAACGGCAGCGCTTGAAAACGCTCTTCTTGCACGAGCCATCCAGCTTCTCAACGATCTTGCCTCAACGATGTTTTTGGCGACGCTAGTAAAAAAATGATGTGGGACTGTGTGCCATTATTGTTTTTTATAATGGCCAACATGAAGCATTAAGAAAACTTATAAAGTCATGGTCAGATTTTTAATAAATAAAAATTAAATGATATATAATATTTTACAATTAATAAATGTCACATAAAAGTTTAGCCTATTTGTATAAATAAATATTCAATATACAGAGTCTGTTGCAGGGACGTGAAACTGTGGCCTTTTTGTTATTAGTCTAGGCCGTAAGAACTACCTTATTGCGACCTTAAAATTTTGTTTTTGCCAAAAATAAACAATTTTTAATTTGTTTGTTTTTACAGTCATTTTTTAAGGAGATACTAATGGGGTTTATTTTATGATATATATAAAATAAAATAATATCATATCTAAATATTTACAGTAATATTATTTTTATAATAAAACCAAATTTTATTTATCACACAGAATAATGTATGATTGAATTTTCCAATGATTTGATTATTCTAGATTGCATTAATCCCATCGATAGATGCGCTAGAACGAAAAATATTGCACAGAAAATCATATATGCATCTCCATGCTTCAAAAATATTATTAAGCTCAAAAGCTCACACGACAACTAATAAATATCGGGGATCACAATATTCTCAGACATGACATGCTTACTAAAATTGATTTGATTTATTATAACATATTTATTGAAATTGTGTTTATATTATCATAATATCACATAAATAAAATTCCATTAAAATTTATTTTGTGTTAATAATACAAAATTAATAATTAATATATTCTATTAAATATTACAGGGTGATTTATATGTATATATCGGTATATACTTGTTTGCGACTGTATTCAACGACGTAAAAATGAATAATAATTTAGCGAGCAAAGTTTCAATTCGAAATGGGACATCCGCGAGCGGCGAGCGCCAGTTTCTTACTTTCGAATCGGGTCCCAAACGGGAAGTTCAAAATTATATTTATTACTCCTGTTTTCCCAAGTCACACGCATATTCTAAAACTGCTAAAGTTTTGATATATACCCGAAAGCACTTAGTCGATTGCAGCGGGCGCGCCTCGCGGACAAACACACCAATTATTCGACGGGTTGGAAAAAATCACGTATTAATATGAAAATGTGATTAAAAAATATATGAACAAGCGCATATCCGAGAAATATTGCTTTTCGCGCTACATTGACCCGTCGGTGTTTAATCTTGTTTTTACGGTTCGTCAGACAGTGAGAAAAAAGCTCTCGAGGGACGCGAAAACTCGACGGCGCTTTGCGAAAATTCGCCCTCATAGCGAATAACATGTATTATTTATATTTTATTATTTTAGCTTGTATATTATGCATTATATAGACTAAATTAAATATTATATGGATTTCTACGCTATATGTTTATGAGAATTTTAGCAGTCTATATTAGGGGTTCTAATTCTCAGAATCACTTGTAATACCTAGACTACAAATTTACTTTTGTGAATATTAGAAATTCCTTGAGTTCAATTATTATTATACATTTTTAATGCAAATATGTTTTTATGTATTCATAGTGCAAAATCGATACCTGTACATATTATATTTATATGTATGAATAAACGCAGTTATTTTATAAATGTATTTAAAAAACTATTTGCCCATTCTACATGTACCTATCATTATTGATCCGACAACTCAAGATGGGTCTTCGCCTCCTCAAAAAATGTTTTTCCATCTCCTTTGGTCCTGTGCCGGGTTACTCCAGTAGTTGACTCCGGCTGCACTGACATATTTTGTCACATCATACAACCAACGAAGCTTTTATCTGGCTTTTCCATTAGCTTTGCCTCATAGCAACTGCCTCATAGATTAGTCAATCCATGCAACGTGCCCTTTCCGTCAAAGATTTCCTAATTTAATAAAGGTAGAGACAGTTTGTTGTTGGTCCTATTACGGCATTCACTCTCCTTTCTTATTAGGCCGTATATTCTATGTAGCACTTTTCTTTAGAATGTGTCAAGCCTAGTATTTGTAGAACTCTCTGAACAATATATCAGCATAAGTCGAATCAATGTTGTGTACATAAGTATTTTTATGCAACGAGATTTGCTCTAATTTATTAGACCAAAATATAATTTTCAGTCACTCTTCGCTGATGGCAATTTTGGTTGTTACTAGACTTCCTAGATAGATAAAGCTGTTGACACAATCAAATAAATACTCATTTATTTAATAGTTTACAGAACGTACTTTGCTTTTTGCTCTTAAATTATTTGGCCTTTTTTCTTGACTCATTCAAAATTTATATTAGTATCTGTTTTGATATTGTTGATGTACGATCATTTTGGTCATATTAAATTAACGTGAATTTTAAGAATAAGACACTTAAAAACGTGGGCATCTGTGTGTGGTCGCCACAATGTTTTTATAAAGCTAAATATTTTTAATAATTTTGTTTATGTGTTTCAGAGGAATATCTTCACTTCCTTTTAGCGTCTCTGTATTAAAGTTGTCTGTATTTGTTGATTTATTATTTTTGTGACGCATTAATTAATTTTTTACTTTCTCCAGGAATGGTTCATCAAGTAGTAATTTTCTTGTTCTTTCTGAATTATTTTCTTGATCGTTTAACAAGTAATCGAAGTTTTTCCACTGTTAAAAACTAGATATATCATGTTAGCTGACGCTTTTTATTTATTTTGCAAACTCACTGGAAATTTTAAGCACTATACATATATATTGTATTAACTGTAAACGAAATAAATAAATTGATATTAATTAGCAAAAATTAACTCACGGAAAATTCGAAATGTCATTAAAAACTTGATCAATCTATGATATTGCACTGCTAAAATTCATCCGAAAAAAGAACTCGATCAGAATCCTACATTTCCGATTAATTATCGCCCCATTAGTTAAATACAGTTATTTAGTAAAATATCAAAAAAATATCTATATGCGTTTATAAGAATCTTTAAAGAATAAAATTATTAATGAGCAGTTTCGTTTCTGCAAAAATTACTCAACAACATTTTAATATGAAAAAGAACAATTAGATATAAAAAAAAGCTTTCAACAAAGTATGATTCATTAACTATACAAATAAAAAAACACTATCTGTTACACCTAATAAGCTCATAGATATAAAGTAAAAGCTATGTTGCTTCACTAAATAATATACACTCGATACCAGATGAAGTTCCTCAATTATGTACGGTGATAATACAGCTATTTTAACTATTGCTTACGGTCTTAAACCATTTGCAAATAAATTACAAAAATATTTTAAGAACTGGAAAATTAGAATCATCCAAATTGAAATAGAAGCGAGTATTTTCACAAAACGTAGACAAAATCTTTCACCTCCTCTCCTAAATGAAGAGAACTGTAACGTGAAATGGAAATTGAGGACTCTAAGTTCATATTTTAAAACTTTAAAGAGCTTGCCGCTATAGCGGCTCTAAGACCAATATTTAATAAATAGAGCGCGTTAGTGATAAAATATATATGTATTAATTAATATGACACATTTTAACATATACCTATCTTGTGTGGAGTAACACCATTGATACTATATTTTTCTGAATTTCAACTCATTTAAAATGAAGCTATAAAAATATTATATATTACACCTTTTTATACTAATCTTAAAAAAATTGCATTTAGCCTTCAAATAGCAACATTTAAAGAACACTAACTATTAAGTAATACTATTATTTAAGTCTAGAAAAAATGAAAAAAAATCTACATTTAATATTTTATTAATGCGTACTACAATATTTATTTAAAAAAATTGGAATATCTATTTTTAATGGAGAGCTTATAATTTTTTGCAACTAAATGTTTAAAAAAAAGTTAAAAATTCCTTATTATTTTTTAAAATGGTAACATAAGCTGCAGTTCCTTTAATTTATGTATCATTTAATCACTAAAATATGTTTTAATATCTAGGATTAGATTTAATTTAGTGATGTATTTAAAATGAATGCTCTGAACTCTCTATTTATTAAAAATATGGTAAATTTTCATTACTAAATTATTGTACCTAATGATTTAAATTTAACAGAAATTCATGAATTTAGAGAGTTATTTATAAATATAAAATCCAGGATTCGAGACAGTATTTTCTCATGATTTCCTAGAAAATTTCGAATGTAATTTTGAGACAGAATCACAGTATTTTTATGCATATATTGCTACTGCTTTTTTTTACAATCTATATATATATTAATCTTTAATAAACTACTCTAAAATAATGCATGTGTTCTATTTATTAGGGTGAAAAAATATTTGTATAAAAAAATTTCATTTTCTGGAACTGAAATATTTATACAAAAATCGTTTTATTAATTATTTTTATTTAAATGTTAATTTCAATATTTTGTTTGTCTTAATTATAAATTTAAATTTGTTACTTATTACTGTAATGATTTTAAAATAACATATATATTTTTTATTTTTTTACAGCTACTTATGATGAGTATATTTAAAAATTGTAGAACTAAATATGTAGTTCGTCTTCAATATGATTCTAATAATATGACTTTCTATTTTATTAAATATAAATATTATATGTATATATATATATATATATATACACTTTGAAAGGTAAAGTAGTAGCTAATGTACGTATGTGTTGATTTACAGTACGCGAATAAGGATTGTCAATTTTTTAAGTGGCTTTCTATAATAAATTGTATTGTATATTTTTTCGAGAAGGCCAGTTGATAAGTTTTTTTGGCTAGAATATTTGAAAGAGACTTTCTTAATAAATATAAAATATATTGTATATACATTTCGAAACAATTCTTCAAGTGAACTTGATTTATTTTTTAATATTTTTTGCTGAGCTTTTCTCGAAAAACTTCACCGAATATCTAAGGCAGACGTTCAAATTGTTATTCGTAGCGCGTTTCGCTATATTTCGATTAAATTTTGTACGTCAACGGCACTTGTGCATTTTCAGTATTGAATCTGAATGCATTGAATCTTTGACAACGTAAAACCGTTTTATATAACACAAAGTCAATATTATTTTATGCACACAATACCTCGCAAAATACAATTAATAAACAATCAAAGTTTGCTCACTGGAAGGTCGTCTCAATGAATTGCTATTGTCAAACTTTAAATTGTATCGAATAGAAAGTTTGAAAGTTGAGCTTTCTCTCTTTCTCTCTCCCTCTCTCTATCACACACACAATGTATAAAAGTTGACATTTTGACAACAACTTAACCAGGTGCTATATTGTGTTTGCGAAGTTGGTTAGTATCGAGTGATGGTTAATTAAGCTCTATATAGTTTGGATGATACGTTAATACGTTAGGTTATATTATATAAAAATATATATTTTATATTTTATTTGTATTATATATATACGTATATGGGTGGAAATTTATTTAGTACAGAATGTTATATAGAAATATATTATATTATATTTTATCCAAATTAATTGTTAATCTATAAAAAGTATAGATTTTAAGATGAAAATTTATTTAGTACTGTGGAGACCCACAGAGTACTTGTTTGTGCAGGATCTTATTCTTGAAACTCGCGTTAATTACTCTGAGCAAAAGTTATTCCTAATGGAATCATACAAAGGCTCTCATTACCATTAAATTTAAAGGGTTCCCTCGTAAATAACACGCAAGGATTTTCCGGTGCATTGAATGAATATTTCTTTGTAACGAAAAGGTCACGGGAAACAATATATCACCGGAAGGCAAATTGCACCCTTATGCTACAAATTCGACCTAAAAGATATCCATCAAACAAATGAGACTGGTTAGCAAGCTTTGCCGCCTTGAATATTTAGGTCTAAACTCCAATGAAGAGAAGGCAGACACTCGAACAGTACTGCAGACGGCCGCTCACAAGATACGGTCATGGACGCTTACATCCTGGGAGGGACTCCACCATTCGAGCACCGCAACAGAGAGGGATCGACCTCCACAATACTGTCGCTGCCACACCAACCAGAACTCTAAGGATCTTCCACGGACAACATCCCTGCGCCAGCTTTTACACCACTGCTCGGAGAATAATGACCTTGCGCATCATAGTCTGTCGCAATATGTAATACATATAATCTCTAGTTTACTGTCAAGACACACCCGAAAGTACAGAACCAGTGATACTTTTACTCTTAAAAATATGTTAAATTATACCAAAAATGGCATTTTGTATGGGAACAAAGATTCATGACTTTGCAATATTATTTATTAAAAAAAGTTTATCTATAATACTAAAAATATTTATATGTATGGCTAATCTGTATTGTTCTCTAATAATTTAAATATTTACATTTTCCTTGACCTTGATTAAATATATAAAATATATTACAGTCATATTTAAACATGTTTACGAAAATGGCACTCTCAGAAAAAGCATTTATTAAAGAAAGCAAAATTAAGGAATATTTAAGAGATAATGTTTTCCATAATTAGGATAAAATATTTACTAAGATGTTTTTAATCAAAAATAAAAATAATAAGCAAATTTTTAATGTATTGTATTTTTTTACAAATAATGTATTATTTTTAATGTAATAGTAGATTTTTTCTGAATTTTAAATATTGTTTTAGAAGAAAAAAAAAATTTAGGCGCAATATTTTAATTGATACAATATATGTAAAATACTTTAATATTAATTTTAAGATTGAAAAAAGATTTATATAACGCCTTTCTTATATATTTTTTACTTTTAGTTAAAGAAACATTTTCGGTATATATTTAGATAAGTACTTGATTTAGAGATAAAAATAATCTACTACAACTATGATATGTTTTTTAGAAAGCAATTGATTTTATTGTTTAAGTTATTTTAATCAATCGTTTCGTATAATTGAGATATTAAATTACAATACAGACTTTTTGCCATGAAGATTAAAATAATACATGTAAATTTATACGCGAATTTGAAATTAAAAATGTCACATTTTCTGGCACGTATAGTTTTGCTAATATTTTTATAAATATAGTACACGTGCATAATTTTACATATAACCGTAAAATATCCGTAAAAATGATAAAATTAATTATAACTTACATTTTTCACCAAAACCCAGCTTTAAATATCCACAATAAATCATTGAAGTAGCAGTTCTGAAAATAAAAATAGTTTTTAAACTGTGTTACGCAATTTATTATTAAAAAACGATATCTTCTAAAAAAACTATATAAAAAATTACTAATTAAAATAATATAAAAACTTTTTTTATATTTTAATAAAAATCTAAAGCTAAGACTTTAAACCATAATCTCTTAACTGTAACTTTTTAAATTTAATGCCTCCTTTTCAAGGATAAAATATAAAATTATCTATCTAGTATAACTTTATAGTTATAATGTTTTTTTTATGCAAACAACACTATATGTTTCATTAACGTTGTTTTTTTTTTTAAATAATTTGACAGCGTGAGTAAAATTTATATTTTTATTTTTAACATAACGATCTTTTTTCAAGTGACTGAAGTATAATTTATAAAAACTCTTAAAAAATCTGACATATTGTTAATGAGCAACTAAATAACGCCACACTAAGTTAAATTGGTGAGTCTTAATGGAGCTCATTTAATTCGGTAGCTACTCGGCTTCCAAGTTCAAATTTATCGTGAAAGGTTTCGGGTAGAGTGTCTTCTAATTATAACTCTTTTCGGTTAATATGTATGGACACGATATGAAATAATCTGTAATCTACAAACTAACTGCGACTCAAGTGAAAATCTGTATTATCTGTAGTCTGACTGACCGTTTGCTACGAATTAATAAATGCTTTTGAAAAAAATATTTTTTGCCTACTTAAAGCAATCTCTATTGTACCCTTACTATTATTATAAACAAAATCAAGAGTACTGTGCATTAGTTAAATATGTTATTAATGCATTATATACAGATTTATTAGGGTATTTTATTGCTGTCACCATCTGTCAATTTATACTTGCAAGCTAATAAAATTGATATTACAATCAAGTCAAGGAATGTGTCTGATATTTTCATATAGCGAAAATAACATCACTTTTCTCTATATAATATTAATAATTTCGACCCGTATATATTTCCCTTGGCTCTCCATCTCACATTTTCCATTTCTTCCTTAGGTACGTTACGTATACACCAACATTTTTTTGCTCTCGGAGGGCGAATTAAACGTTCGCATATATTAAGTTCGTGTCCTTGTTCAACGGCAAATCGGCATACAACTCGGCGTTAACCCGCAAGCGATTTTAGCCCTAAGCCCGTCGGGGTCCAAAAAACAATTTTGGTCCGTGGTAAAAGCAACAGAACAAAAAAAAAACACGAAAATGTAATATACCAATTTCATGCTAATGTTTCGGAAATGAAATATTGTAATGGATTTGATTTCGAAGAATGCTAACTTACAACAAGCGGGGTGGGTTTTTTCGACCCCGTGGAAGGCAATTGTTCACGGTTCATATGACGAATGAACGAGAAATTTTCTTTCTGCTCGTGGAATTAAGAAAGAAACAATATCTCTCTCTATTGTTGCGCGGAGCGATTCGCATGTAAGCGGATAATATATATATCCATGGACTTAGTATCATGTGCAGTGTTTGTTTATAAGAGCGAATTTTGCTTGAAGCACTCAGACGAATGCCAAATTGTTATCGGACGGAATCTATCAGCTTTCAAAATTGACGTCGACGAGTCTACTACTTCAAGATAAAATGACCATAAAACAATATCTGCATAATAATACTGATATTTTTTGTAGCAAATTCTACACTGATGCCAAGAAACACATTTATTAGGAGGTTTTATTTACATATTCACATAATTATATTTTATTTTATACCAATTTTATTTTTTTATCTACTAATTATATATTTAAGTTGTATAGTTTTATTTAAAAACGTAATATGTATTATTTAATTTTAATTTAAATACGTGACACATGTAATTTAATAGTTGTTATTTTACGCAATGTGTTCAAAGGATCCGAGATATCCAGGAGGTCTAAGAATACACAGGTTTACACGATGCGATATATTTCATTGGATTTTTAGCGTAGACTTTACGCAATGAAACAATTTAAAAGTTGTTTGAGTGATGGCAAAAATTCATCGAGCTTTAAAATGCCCTAGAGGGTCGCGATCGCGTCCATTGTTCTCAACCGTGCGGTCAGGACGTCAGCGCTTGAAAACGCTCTTCTTGCGCGAACCATCTAGATTCATAACGACTTTGTCAATCACTGTGCTTTTTGCGAGATGTTGCTCTCCTTTTTTATGTGTGCACTATTGTTGTTTTTTAAGTTAAATGGTTTTATATTAAAAAAATTATATATGCACTTAAATTTTTCAGGTAATCAATAACACTACAGTTATTTGCAGGTCACCACTATTTATAATGTGTACTATATATTTAAAATTAAATTAATGAATTAATATGTATGGTTCTATGCGTTAATTTATATACGTATGTACGTAGCTTACACTTTAATACACTTAATTACGAATGTTAATCATGGGAATTAACAGTAGCCGCTGCAGTGCCGTTTACTGTAGAGCAATTGACGTCATTCTTGTATTAATTGGAAACACAGAATTGCAATAAAGGTGGCCTATCTTGCCGTCGGCTAACAATTTATGAACGCCGCATAATGCTACGTTAAATGTTTTTTTGTCAGCCAAATAACAAGCTGACCGGCAATGCACCACAACTCTACGTTTTGCCTTATTTTTGTCTATAAAAACATTGAGTAAAATACCTATTTTATAATCACAAAATATTTATGCAAACCTAATTATTCAATCGTCAAATTTTAAACTCCTAATATAATTAATTTTGTTAAGATTAAAAATAATATAATCGAGCGCTTGCTTATTGCGCCACCAGAGATCCTCACAGTAACCGCATCCCCAGATGCTACGTCCAAAAGGGTCTGCGCTAATAATAAATAACACAATACAACCAATATTAAATTTAATATATTTTTTAAATATCTTATATGTTTTGATAAAAACTGTTTTTAAAAATCTTAATCTGATTATTTTGATTTTTTTGAAAATTAACTAGAATATTTTATTTTTAAATATTGATATTATTTATTACATTCTGAAATCCAGAGAAATACTCACATAGTTTTGATATGATCCAAAGCGTAAAATATAAAAATATATATTTGGCAAAGAACGCAAGAATTAGGCAGATATCTGCTAATAAAAGTGTGTGAAAAAAGGTAATTTAATATTTACTTTATTTTAATGTTGATTATAAAACATTTTTTAGGTCTTTGCAGTTTTTTCTAAGATATTTTAAAACATTACAAATATTTAAAAAAATTTAAATACCAATTTTAAAATATGTATCTAAATGGCAAAAACTGCAGCAAAAAATATTTTTTTGCAGCAATTTTTATATACTAAATTTCAATTTTTATTAAAAAAATCTATATATAGATTTTTAAAAAAGTATCATATATTTATACAGCAACAGTTAAATATTAACTAAAGCAATATAGAAAAAATATTTTTGCCAGTATTTTCAATATATATTATAATTTATAATATATTTTATTTGTACTGATTTCAAGCTAAGTGTGAAAAAAAAAATAAAGAGGTTTTTAAAGTATAAAATGAATTAAGTTTGGACTCTATATTGTAAGTCAAAAAATAATAAGAACAAAAGTGCACCGACAAAGTAACGCGACAAAATCAACAACCAACATAAGCGAACTTAACAATAGCGCGCGAGAAAAAAGCGTTTAAAACAAAAAAATAAAACTATTTGAGCGCTTAATATAATCTCCAACAAAAATATCAGTTTCTAATGTGTAATATAAAATGAGGCGACGATTCAATATTTTTGGTATTTAATTAATGTTTTGCTATTTGTTAGTAAAATTAATATTTTTGTATAGATATTTACGTTTTATAATTTATATATTTACTATTTTTATATTATCTAATTTGTATGCTTAAACACTTCTGCACATTAAAATTTTAATTAAATCCGTACTAGACTGTTTATACATTAACCAAACTCAATGCTTTTGTTATATGTAATAACGACGGTTTGCGATTTTGTCTGCGCGCTCTTGTCAAAGCAGTTTTGGGATAGATGATGTATATTTATCAATTCAGAGAAAAAATATATTGTCGACATCATAAAAATACTTTTTCATTAACCCATAAGTTGATGTAAATGTTTTAAAACTTTTTATGATGCTAACAAAATATATTTTTTTCCTTAAATTAATAAATAATATATAATATTTTACTGTATACAAAACTTTCTGTTAATTTTTGGCTTAGCCAGCGAGCAGTAAAGAGTCATATTATTTTTCTTTGTGAATGCTTATCAAAAAAGCAACATACGACATTGATTATTTTTTGAATTTTTTAAAGGTAGTTATGCAATTGCGGCAATTAAAAACACTTGCCGCGTGTATGGTGAATATGCCACTAATTTTTATGACACAAAGGTGGTTTAAAAAAAGTTTTGAGTTCTCCCCAATTATCAGTTGGAATGTTTGCTTTGAGTGCAATATAAAAGCACGAATCTTTTTTGCATCGATTGAAAAACTGGACATGGAATATGGCTTGTATACAATAATATGACACAAAAAATATTAAACTGGGCAAGCCCCCTAACCACCCCGAAAGTAAAAATCCATGAAAAAAGGTAATGCTATGTTTATGGTGTACTTGCAAGATTGTGTATTATGAACTTTTGGAACGCAACTAAATGTAATTAAGGTTAATTAATAAAATAAACACCGCTCTTAAATTAGTAAACAGAAAGGGATAGTCTTTCACTATGACAATTCGTGACCTTATTTGGCGATGATGATTCAACACAAACTAAAATAATTGAATTTGGATTTTATTGTGCATTCATCATACCCTCCAGATCTTACTTCTGATTATATGTTGTTTATGGGTTAAAAAAATGTTTAAACAATAAAAAAGTCACATAAATTATATTTTATTTGCATAAATTAGAGAGTTATAACAAACAATAAATATAATGCAATTGCTTAAATTAATTAAATTAAAGAAGAAATCTGAAGAAAAAATTTTACTTTATATGTTTTGCATTAAAGTTTTTTTGAAAAGCCGCCATTTTTAAATTTAAAAAAAAATAGAAAATTAGGTTCATTAACAAACTTATGTACATATATAGTCAAAATATTTTCAAGAGTTTTTAGAACAAGCTCCATGTTTTAAACTTATATAATTATTAATGGAAGCTTTGGCGTTCACTGCTGTATAGTAAAGTCATGCGTGACGCATTACGATATAAGTGTATCCAAAAAAAGCTTACAAAGCAAAGCTGCAAGATTGCTTATATTATTAATAAATATGTATTAAACATTTTCTATGATAGAATACGATTGATAGTGCAGAACTTTGATTCTTTTCTGTCTCACGGGTCATGTTTTAATATCAGAAAGTCCAATTTTTTGTTTCTTTCGCAGTACAAACACACCATTAGATTCCTTCCAATTTATTCTTGGTACTTAATTTTAAATCGCTCAACATCTTTGATTATATCCAAGGTTCGACATTCGTCAATTCCCAAGAGCCGGCAAGAGTGCCAAACGGAATAACATTAAATTATTCCCGATAATGAGACACTACACGGGCACAAGACTAATGATCATTAAGAAGTCATTACCGGCCCCGAGCTTTTGCTCCCGTTTGAGCACCAATTAATCAAAAAACGCTTTTCCTATAACTGAGCTTTCGATGCTTCTCACGGTCCTCACTCGGGGACGCTTTTAATTACAATTTACATGCCTTGAGTCGTCGGAAATTCCACGTATAACGAGGCACCGGTTAATTAATTTACAATATATGACCGCGCTTAAACCACGACCCCTAATCCCCCCACGACTAAGGTGAAGCACTCTTAAATTATGTTTATAAGCATATTCAGAGAGAGAAAACGTGCGTGTGTGCAAAATTTAATTATTTAAAACATATATTTTAATTAAGGCCATATAGAGGGGCAGTGGAGCGGTTGTGCTGTGTTGTGTTTGCATGCTGACAGAAGGTGTTTTTTTAATGGAGTCTTTACGATGGAATTAAATTGTTACGAAAAATTTTATCATGAAGATTCTTTAAAGCTTAATACAAATACTTACACCCAGACATGCGAAAATGTTTTATAGTCATTAGCACTAGAAACTTCATTACAAGTGTAATTTGAAACGCTTCACAAAATATAATTGCTTTATTTTAATGTGATGCTGGAAAATGTGTTTTGCAGTGATAATATGTAGAATTGTATAAAAATAAAACCTATGATATCTATAATTTTTAACAACTATAATGCATTTTTTTCCATATTAAAATATGAACTTTTCTCCATTAAAATATTTATCCACAATATAAAGCTATATATACAATAAAGAAAGGCCACAAATCTCAAAGCTGTGCTTAAAATGGCCTTTAATTTATAATTTAAATCCAAGGGGAAGCAATTACTTTTTTTTCCAAACCATATGAAATGTCAAGAAGGGTAGTACATTAAATAAAATTCTCAGCATCCTTTTTTTTTGCCAAATTTTGCTGATTATTGTTGTTTGTTGTCTTTTTTTAACAACTATAAATATTTTGGTTATACCTCGAATCATCTCAATGGCTTAATAATCGCGAATTGGAAAGGACGTATGACTACCCCCAATTCTTAAAGGTGTTAAGGCATGATACAGAAATATAAAATCACTTTTTTTACACATTTTAGTCAGGAACTTTATCTTAAATTAATACTTACTCCCGACTTGAAATAACACTATATAATAATCGACAGAGACGACTCATAAGACTCAAATTTAGCGAAGCAATAACCTGGGTTTTGAAAGTCGAATCCCAAGAGCTTAAACTCGATATTAGAGACGACTTACGTGATGCAGTTATAAAACTTAAACATATCAAAAAGGCATGTCTCCCTAGGTTGTGCACATTTAATTATCTATCAAAACATTATTTGTATGCATAATAACTGCTATTAAGAAACATACTAATATTAAAATATTAATACATATTTTTGTCACGGAAATAATGAACAATTAATAAAAAAATGAACCAAGGATGATTTCAAAAACGCAAGAAAATCAATTTCAATGACTGTCAACAGCAAAAGAATTCCGACCCAGGCATATTTAAGCCGTGCACGTACAGTGTTTTCGCAAACATTTGCTATGATAAAATAAGCAAATATTTAAGTAAAATATTGTTTGTTCTATATTTAAAGAATGTAGTAAATTAGCGCTTTTAAATAGAGAAACAACAATGTAGAGAGTTTTTAATATATTTTTATACTAACGAACGGTTACCTAATTCTGCCTTTTAACCTGAAGTTGAATTTAAAATACTTTAATCTGGACTTGTGTAGCAGTAATGCAGCCGTTCCATTTTCAAATGATTTGGATACACTATGATGCAAATAAATTTTTGCATAAAATATGTGTGTACCATGTTTTGGTACCGTTCATAAAATAAGTTAAAGTATAACATGACCTTTTTGAAGTCTGCGAGCAGCGCCCGCGGACCTAATAGTCACCAAAAAGTACGCTTGCAGTTTTACGATTCCCTTCATTGTACAAGGTAGAAAATACGGCTTACGTGCACAACAGTGTGTACAATGTAGCACAAAATCAAACTAGGCACATTCGACTCCACTACGCCTCGACGCTCGGACTACTACTTCGCTCCAAAAACTTATTCGACTAACTTACGCCTCGTCTGAGCGTCACATTCAAGATACGCGCTAGAAAAAAAATAGCCACGACTTAAAAATAGACTTACTGACATATACGTTTTAAAGCCGATAACTTTTAAAAGTAGAATATGTCGCAAATTTATTCAATTAAAAGATAATACGTTTCGTTTACTAATAACAGGTTATTGGTTTTATGATTCAAAAATGCGTTAGGAACCGAGCAACTTTATACAACAATTTTGCCAACATATTGGCACATTATGTATATAATGCGTGTATGTGTGTGTGTTGTGGCATATAATTTTTGGTATTACCCCGACCGGAGTAATTGGCCGGTATATGGGAGTTTACCGGTGTACGCTAAATTTCTTTGATGTTGTGAAACTGGTTAAACTTTACATTATTTACTTTGGTACGTTAAGGAAAGTCCCCACTTATATATCCCGTGGGTACAGTGCTAAAAGTTTATGTATTCTTAAAATTTGTATTAAAATATTATCCTTTACGACGATACGCCCGTGAAACTCTACGACGTATTTTAATATAAATATTACAAATATATACTACTAAATTTTTAACTTGACTTTTGCTTTGGGGGTGAAAACACGATTAATCATGTTTTAGTAAGCATTAACCGGAAATTCACGACATGGCAATTTGACAATTTGTTCGAATTTCAAAAACTAAGATGAATTTTAGAAGCTCAAAGCTCAACAGGTATGAAAATGACAAGAGATTTATAATTAAATGTTTATTTTATATACAAACATTGACTTGGGTGAAATTTTAAGCTCATTTATATACTTTTATTAATGAGAATATTATATTTTATAGTTCAAAACAATATTCCACTAAAGTTTAATTATTATTACTATTTTAACACAACTATAATTTGAAACACGTATTGTAATCTCTAATGCAAATAGACGGTACACATAAATGGCTTGTTATACTCAGTGTAATGACAGGTAGTGACAACACAAACGTTGAGCTAAAGCACATATAATAATGTTTGTAGATACATATATAATATAATAGGTAATTAAGATGAAAAATAAATCGAAAGCGCTTAAAGCAAATACCATACAGCGTATTAAAATAGTAGTACAAAATTGGATATATCAGATTTTGGCAACTAAAAGGTTAAAAAATTGAACAAGTAATAAAAAAAAGTTTTTTATTTTAATCTTGAAATTTGTTAAATAAAATTGAACGTGCTTTAAAAAACTGCTACTTTCTTGGTCTTATTATTTTTCGTTGTTTTTGCTTTTAAATATTTTTATTTCAATATAAAATACAAACAAATTAGTAGTAGGAGAGTTCTGACTTAAGTTTTGGATCGAAAATCTTGATGGAAATGAATTCCGAAAGGAAGTGTCGTGAGTATGCTATGTTAGCACATAATTATTAAAAAAAAACATTTTTTTCATCAATTGTTCAATGCGACGCTTAAACGCCAACGACTCACCGGTGCGTCATTTGCTGATTATTTTTTTTATAAATTATGTTTTTAAAACAAGTTACCAAATTATTTACATATTATATTTATTTAATTATTAAATATGATTGTACTATATTAATTTTTTAGTAAACCAAGTATTTAATAATAATTTTTAAAAAGATATATTGACCGATGATGAGAAATAACAGGTGACTCACTAAAAATTCGCTGGCGTTTAAAAGGTTAAAGGCATTTTTTGTCATATTACATATTAACTTAAATTGTACTACATAGTTATTGAGAAAAAAATCATAAAAGCTTTGGCAATCCAAGGGTTTAAATATTTTTACAGTATAAATTGATTTTTAAAATTAGATATTTCAACTTTTGCTATTTTAGCAAGCACTGACAAATTTTATTTTATTTTAAATGGAAAAAATCTGATATTTTAATGGACTATAGAATATTTGCTTGAGAATAATTTTTTATCATAGATTTGTTTTTAATGATCATACGATAGCCAAAGAGTTAAGAGATACAATTTTTATACTCCTAATATTTTTTTACAAAATCAAAATCTAGATTAAAACATTGACACTCACATTTTTTATAGTTGCTTTAAAAAATATTTAATTCAAATAGACAAAAATAATAAAACTAATAATTGAGAATCATTTCTAGAAGCAATCAAACGATGTAATAATTACTGCTATAACGATTATAGTGAAGCAATAAAAATGAATATTTTAAAACCAATACAATCGGCGTCAAAAAATGAATCCGTTAAAAGTAAACGTCATTTTCGACAAAAAAACAGATTTTCATAAACATACATTAAAAGTAGCAATCTAAAAATTATATAATAGAAAATACCATTCACACAAAAAATTATTGTCAATCCTATTTTCTCCCCATTAGCTTCAATTTGTTAGAAAAAAACACGAATTACCTAATAAAACTGATCATTTTTTCAGCTTAAAATATATATTCTTATTACTTTAACTTATGTAATAAATTATAAATAACCATAAAATATGATTCATGCTACGTATAAGCTACGGAAAAAACTAGTGATATTTCGTGAAACATATAACCTTTAGGAATTTGAATATCGGTTCCAAATTTCGGGCGCTTTTCCTCTATATGTGTATGTATATATATTTGTGGTCTATTCGTAGGCTAATTTCATTACAGCAACACCAAACTAATGAAACGTTTCGATAATTCTCTGTGGATAGCAAATACTCAGCAAAGTACTGCTACCGATTGATAGTGACATGCCATTTAATGTCGTTATGCGACGATTGACATACGCTTAGTGTGGTTTGCTCGATAGTGACATTTGATACATCATAAATTAGTATATCTACAGTTTGAATAACGATCTATCATATCAATGAAAGTGCCCATATAATCCACATAAAGAAACTTAAAATTCATAACACTAATCTTTATGCGGCAAATTTGTTAATTATTAACTGATACACAAAATAAAGTTAAGATTATTTTATAAAACAGATGCTTAAACATAAACATAAAAATCTAAAGCAAAAATAAAATATAAACATATTTCATTTTCATGAAAATTTAGTTCAAAAATCGCTGAATCGCATACATCTTAAAAGTCATAATAAATTACTCAGGTTTATATTATTGTGCAGTATGTTGCAGCATGCTGCACGCTATGAAGTAATTGGCATTTTTATGTGTTTTTTACTTTAAATTCTTTATTAATTCCTAGCATGGTTATGTAAATAATGAAATAATGTGTTTTAAATTAATTAGTGCATATTTTATTTTAATTAAATGTATAATTAGAATTGTATATATTTATTAAATCATTAATTAGGTTTTAACATATCTACCGGTCTCAAGATTTTTTTTTATTGACTTGGGTATTTAAAAGCAGCAAATAATATATTTTATAAAGTCACAGTTAACCAAGCGGTCTCAAAAATACTGGTCCCTAATTTGTAAGAATCATAGTAGTAGTAAAAAAGCAAATTCTGACTTGTGAATGTTATTAGTGAATGGAATTAAAAATTATATATTAATCTAAATGATTAGTACACATTTTAATAATATTTTAATCTCATGTCATGATAGTTTTTAATGTGCATTTTGGTTTACTTATTTGTATGTATGTAGAGTAAATAAAAATAATAATTTATTCAATGCATTTGTAAGTACGCTTGACTCAAGATACTAAATACAGTCTCGTGGCTGTGTTGATATTACTATAATTTATTTTACACAAACTACATACACATCGCATATTTTATTAGCCAAAAAGCTCCGACTAAGCACACTGCCAGAACTTTGTGTAACGTCAAATTTATTATTTAACCGTGAACGTACACCAATCGGCTAGTTCAGAACTACGTCACGAACGTAGCCGGTCTAGACTAGTTCCACAAAATCCACGACCATAAAATTGAAAGCCTCCGAATGCGATGCAGACGCGGCGTTTTTAATTTTCGATTCGCTATTTATGTTTTTGAAAATTACGACCTTAGAGTCAGTGTATGTAGACAAAGGAATATGATAAATTCTGATATGCAAGTGCCGCAACGGTTCCATAACCGAGTCCACCGTTGGGAATAATAAATTATGGAACACTTCTTCGTCGTCGAGGTTCTTGCACTCGGCACTGTGCTGTGCGAAAGTTGTTGGCTTTTCGAAAAGACACACCGCGGGACGATGTTTATTGTTCGAGACTGAAATTACAAATTCGCTTCGATGTCTCATGAAAAATGCCTGAGGATGACAAAGGCTAAGCCAAAGAAAGTTTGCTAAAATAAAAATGTAAGTACTTTGTGAAACAATCAATATTGAGATATGTCAAAATTTCAAGAGACAATTACTCATATAATATCCAATACATGTATGTATATAAAATACTAAAAATTTATAATATTATAATGTTTAATATCGGGCATTAATATCGTTTTAATAAATGTGATATTTTACTAGATCATTGTACTTAAACCCAAGTATTATATTACTCTTATTATTACAACAATTTTTTCACTATGAAAATAATATTAATTCTATAGTGTAACTAACACAAGCGTTCCGAACCTTCCGAAATTATTGAAAATTGTTCATATACACTCGACAAGATAATGTTAAGTTAATCTTAACAAAAGACGCGGCGAGTCATTTAAATAATTAAAATTGATTTCGTGTTAATTTTGTCGGGTTAATCAATTAAACCACTCTTTTATTAAATAATTGGTAAGTTTAAAAACCGTCAAAAAGCTAAATTATCACGCTTAAAAATCTAAATATTATGCTAATAAATCATAAACTTATGTTTTAAACAACTATGACGTGAAAATGTTTTTTTTTTTTGTTAAAATGGGACACCACCGTGAGAAAATATTTTTTTAGATTTAGTCAAAGTATCTGCAATAAATAAAAAAAATGAAAGTATCCGTTATAAATGACTATGGAGACGTTTATCACTACAGTTTTAATTGTTACACAAAAAAATTATCTAACACAAACTTTGTCTTGGAAATAAAAATAAACACGCCCTGATAATGTTTTTTTTTAATTGGTACACCACCGTGAGAAAATATTTTTGTAGATTTAGTCAAAGTACTTGCGATAAATCAAAAAGATTGAAAGTATCCGTCATAAATAATTATGGAAAAGTTTATCAGATCTTAATCGATGCACAAAAAAGAATTAACAAACAAACTTTGCATTAAAAATGAAAATTAACACGCACTGATATAAAGATCAGGACAGTTTATTATATTGAAAATCGAACAAATTAATAATATGAAATTATATAGTCAAATTGTTCTAATACTTTTCACAAAGATTTAATTTTAATTTTATTTTCGAGATTAAAAAAATATTTTCTTACAAATGCACAGCTTATTATATTTTATTTAAAAATGCTTAGTTTGTAAATTTAAGTTAGTACAAAATAATCCAACTGTTAATTAAAAAAGACAAATAAAAAATCAAATTTAAATATGGGTTAAATATAAAGAAATGTGTAAAAATTCCAAGAACCAATTTCATTACAAAATTACTTTAGATATAATACTAGATATAAACACACTAAAAAGTTGTAAAAAAGATTAGGATGATGTTTTATAAAATTAGCATGCCTAAAAAAATAAGTTCTGTATGTTACAAAGTTGTCAAAAAATATAAAATCAGTTGGGCTAGATAATGTATGTGCTTATGTACATACATAAATCTAGTTTGCAGTGAGTGTGTATTGCCCGTGAAGTTATATTTTCACTGGAGTTTAAGTAAAATTATATCCAAATAAATTTTTAATGATATTTCTTTTAGGGACAATATATTTTAAAAACAAACGCTAGTGAAATTAAAAGGTAAAAGAGTATTTAAATAAACATTAAATTTTTAATGTGTATAAATAATCAAAGACACTATAAATAACTAATTCAAGAAAATGGCAAAATTATTTTGCGAATAAAAGATACACTGAAAAGTTAAAAAATAATAAAACAGATTAATCTAATAATAACTTAAATTTAGATTGAGTTTTAAAATATAAGATAGTATAAAATAATAAACGTAATAATTAAAAATATAATTAAGAAGGCAAATAAAAAAATGGATGACAAATAAAAATAAATAAAAGTGTGTAAAAAATCGAAGCAACTTTATAAATAACCAATTCATGATAATAGTAAAATCAATCTAAATATAGAAGATACGCTTATATAATTTAATTGATAGACGATAATGAAATTAAACACGACGCTTTCAACGTATATAAAAAAATAAGAGACTTTAAGAATTACCAATTTTAAAACATGGCAAAATTATTCTAGATAAAAAGTAATTATATGTGGTTCTAAAATGTCTAAAAATTTATTTCAACCAGCTTTTAGACGTAAGGTTAGACCTTAAAGCAATTGTCTTCTAATTTATTTCATATTATATTATTCCGAGCTTCCACGAATGATCATTATAAAGAAAGATATTCTCGGAAAAGAATCACTTATCACCAATCCAATCATCGACGACCACGACAAAGACTCTCAAACCGACATATAAAACTTGTGAATACAGTTTTGCCACCCGATACAGATACCTACTCTATATATATTATATAATAAAAATAAATACTATATAATAAAAATTAAAATACTCAAAGAACAAATGGTTTATAATAAATTTAAAAATTCAAAAAACATAATAAATTTAACAGTATTCCTTAGCATGCCTATAGCAATTTATGTCGTTTTATAATGTTATCCTACTCCTTTAGGATGTTGGTAATATTAGGCATATGAATAGTTAAATTGTAAATAATAATAAGTTATTTACACAAACATGTTTATTTGTGTGCAAAGTCATCCCATAACTCACATGCCATTTGTTTCGCGCAACTGGTTCGGTAGTACAAAATTGACCGTGTTTACACTTGAAATTACTAACCGACAGCAAAAAGCGTTTTCGACGCATACATATTTTACCTGTAATTTACGAGCCTTCCGTACCCGGCCCAAAAAATGAACACACTGTGACAACAATAAAACAGTGAATAATATACGAGTGCACACATTAACTACGAAGAGGGTCGCCGTCGACATTATCGGGATAGATTAGGAATATATTTTTTCATTTGGCCCTATGTAGTTTATTATGATGTGGTTATGTGAATCCACTAAGATGGTACTAGATGATATATAAACAATCATGATTAGATTTGAGCGGAATATTAGATTTGAGTGCAATGTACATTTTTATCTATCATCATCTAGTTAGTACGAGTGCTCATTAAGTTTGTATGCAAATTTTAGTGGTATAAAAATTCATACATAAAATTAAAGAGACACGGTACACGCGCGTCTGTAGTCCCGCGGATCTAACAGCCGTCGATATGTACACCCACATGCTTACGATACCCTCCAACGTACGTACAAAACGTACAAAAGCTCAACAATACAAATAAAGTTAGAGCCCTTATAAACTATCCTGTAAAATTTATTTGCAGAACGAGTCATATAAAAAGCTTAAATTATAATGTATTCAAGTAAATAGTTATTTCTGTTATTTTCTTGTTAAGAAGATTGTATTATTATATGTGAATTAAATATAAAGTTTAGCAAGTAAATGTAAAATTTAATAAAAACTTCAGGCGCAAGAAAAATGTTTGTCATTGCTTAGAAAGAAATATTATACAATACTTTAATTTTTTTAATTTGCAGCTCGTTAGTATATAATGACAGTGTATCATATTACACAATTAATTTGTAAATATTATATTTCTAAATACTGTTAAACTCAAGGATATCATTGAATATTAAAATTATGCGGTTATATATAGAATTTCAAATGTTATTTGAGACGTAGAGTATTCTATCACTCGAGGTAAAAAAGATTTGTTATAAATTTTATTTTGGCAGATTTATTAAATTATAAATCAACCCGTCAAAATATATCATATTTTTATCTCTACTAATATTTATAAATTTATGAAATAACCTTTATTTGAAAAATAAAAATAATCCTTATAAACAGATTGTGTCAAATAAACCTTGTGAAATATGAACAATATTAATAAAAAGATTGTTTCGACATAATTTATAAAATTAAATTGCCAAATGATCGAGCGGTTTTTATGTGATATTGTTGTAGTTTCTTAGCGTATATTTATGTTTGTAAACCATGCATTAAAGCGTCTACCAAAGGATTTTAATTGAAACTGTATCGTAATTTTATTGATTAATATAAATATATATATATATATATATATATATATATATATATATATATATATATATATATATATATATATATATATATATATATATATATATATATATATATATATATATATATATATATATATATATATATATATATATATATATATATATATATATATATATATATATATATATATATATATATATATATATATATATATATATATATATATATATATATATATATATATATATATATATATATATATATATATATATATATATATATATATATATATATATATACATATATGAACTAACTCGACTGAAGCAAATATCTGTTTTTTTACTATATTTGCTGATATTAAGAAAAAAATCCTTTTACTGCGTTTTTCCATCGTCTCAGCAACCGATTAATGAAAATCGTCCTGTATATCAGACGCGTGCGGTGAGATATTTTCCCTTTCGCTCGTTTGCGTTATAAGTGACGAGAGTGAGTGAGAGATAAGGGGTGCGTTACATGCGTTCCGCACGTCCTTTTCTTTCACTCACTCTCTTCGCTTAACGTGCGAGCGAGCGAAAGGTAAATATTTTATCGTACGCACCTGTATTACATACAAAAACAGTTAAACAACGTTTAGTGGACTAAGTTAATATATATATAATATGTCAGAACCTACGTTGCGACGAAATTAGTTGCAAGTATTTCGAAAAATGTTATAAAACTAAGTAGTTTATTTATTTATAACTTTAGAAACATGTATTTATTAAAAGCATGCGCCTATCGCATTAAGCACTTTTCAATGTGCATACAAGCACTTAAAATCAATATTTTGAATCATATATTCTATGTGAACAACAATCGGGATTCACAGAAAAACATTCCACTGAGACTGCATTACTAATAGTTATAAATCATTGGTTGTTAACCTAGTATACAAAAAAATCATGAGAGCAGTTTTTTTAGATTTCAAGAGAGCTTTCGAAACAATAGACAGAATAATAATGAATCAGTTATACAATGAAAAAAAAGCAAGCAAAAAGGTAAAATAAAATATGCGTATTCCAAACTCACGTATAAATTCAGACCATTGCTGTTCATATTATATATAAATGATATAAAAAATGTAACATACACCTATTTGTAGACGACACATTAATATATTGCATATGTGATATTATTAAAAGTTGTAGATAATTTAAATAATAAATTAAGTATAAAGAAATATGCCTAAAAAAATGTACTTAAAAATAAATGTATGTTTTTTAATTACAAAAATTTGTTGGATAATATTATACAAAAAGTCATATATCACTCTATTATAAAAAGAGTTAATAATAAAAAAAATTAGGAGTAATTGTAGATAATTTTTTTTAAATATATTAAAAAAATGGTAGAAAAATAGGTATATTATCTAGGATGAAAAATATGTTAAGTATAAACATAAAAAATACAATAGTAATATATTGTATAATATTAGATTTGTAAAAAAAATAGATAAATTGATGTTGCAAAAATTAAAAATAGGGCAATGAAAAAAGTATGATTGATAGATTGGATGGTTAAATGTTCAGGAAATATATTTATATGTAAGTTAGAAAATATTACGTTACAAGAGTATTTTAGGTATTTAATCACAAATAAAGATGTACATATTAGAAGTATAAACACTATAAGTATAGTTTGGTATAAGAAAACGAGTACGGCCAGGGGAATAATATACGCAGGTGTTAATTTAAAAATAAATATCTGACAACCAGCACAAATAAAAATGTGGCCGTTTTTTATAAATTTAATAAAAAACACATTTGTGCATTAAAAAATAAATTTTAATTGTATTTTTTATTTTTATTGTCATTCTATGTTTATATTATTTATGTATGTTTAGTGTAAAAATGAGCTATATTTGATAAATAAATTATTAAAACAAAAAATAAATTAACAAAAATTACAATAAAGTCAAGATGACTGGTAAAGAAAATTAGAACGTGATATTTAGTTAACAATAAAAATATTCTGTTTCGGCCCCGATTTATTGAAGTAGCAAGAAGGTCTAAAGATATTTATTAATTAAAAAAATATATATTTATGTGCATACATTGCGCACACTTTTATCACTTTGGAATTCAGTCGAGTTTCCACTAAGCAGAGCTACGCCGAATATCGACTGAGGCGACCTTCATATATCAAGATAGCAAACGCTTTTTATTTTAAAAGTCACTGGAATCATAAACTTCAACTAGATCTATTATAGATAGCTTGGCGACTACATGATACGTGATTAAAAAATATATATAAATTGAAAAATAATTTTAAAATATAATATGAGGATCTTTAAAAACAAACATTTGCACCGCATGTTATTAAAGCGGCTCGAAAAATTCTTATTCAGCTATTAATACACTTTTAAAAGTAAGAAGGGTAGTTTTGCTACATGACTCCTGTATATATTTTAGATTAATTTATGCTTTCATGAACAAATATATTTATTTTTTAACGCAACTACAGTAGACCACCCAATAACGTGCTATTTGGGTACGTGTAGTTGGGGGACTAGAAAATACATATAGTTTTACTCTCATGTGGGTCATGAAAACGAACATATCTGTAATTTCAAGGTTAATTTTATATTTGTTTATTTGTATCTAAACAATATTCAGGCAAAATAATATAGTAGTAAATGCTCGGAATCATGTGTTTTAAAATGCAAAACTTTTCTTTAAGCCATTAAAATGGTATTTACATATTTTTCAAACAATATCATTATGCTAAAACATAATCCCTACACAATATTTTTTTTTTTTATAATTTTACAAATTAATCATTCATAACATTGCGTGTGTGTAAATCACAACCCACTTACGCATACATTTTGTGTATTTTTTCTGTCATTTGTAACTTTGTGGTAAATTTATTCAGGACAACCGGTCGAACCAGTGACAAATGGCGTGATGATGTGTCTGTCAGCTATTCTGCAATTACGGGGTTGAGATTTTTCATACACAAATGTGTCAGGTAATGGCACCATAAATTCAATATAATTATGTGTGTCAGGTTAACGGTGAGCCCTGATGGTAACAAGTACCAGAAGTCACACGTGATATACTAATCCATCTTATTAAGCCGTAATTTACACCGCCGGCACCCTAAATGCATGTTCATGTAAATGTAACGTATAAATGCGTACATATGTATAGTATGTCATGGTCAAATTATAACAAAAAATACATTAAAATATTTTAATCTTGCCAATAAAATGGCTACAGTATCAGGGAGATAACACAATACAACTTATTCTTAATTTTTAATAAATAACTTTTGCTCTAAGAAAATAATATTCGCGGCTTATACATTGATTTAATATTGTTTAGCTCATACATTTGAATAGGTAAGCTAAGTGAAACGCATTTATGTATATTGAATTACTAAGAAATACAGCTGTTACAGTTCAGCAATGAAATTGGCCGGCAGAAAAAAACTCCGTACGACGGCTGATGGAAATGTTTGACGGATCATTACAGCTTTAGAGCTCTTGAGATCTTTTTATAACTGTGCTTTTAAAATGACTGCAATTTTAGAAAATTATTATAAAACTATTAATATTTTTTTATGAACATAGAATTAAATTTATATTAGGGCTAGAAGCAAAAATAAACATTTTTCAATAAAAAAATATTTTTTACGTAACATGCCAAAAATGTATATTTATATATTAATTTAATACAGTATAGTTTATAGGTGTGCATATATTATGTTATGTTGTGGTATGTAAGGAAAATAAGACGCATTGATTCAAATCATAAACTACTTATTGCAGCTTAGAAAATTGATAAATTGGCCGGCTGAAAATACTATGTAATTAAAAAATTAATATATCGCACAAATTAAATAAAAACAATTATATTTAGGTAATATCACAGTAACTAGTTGTCAACTCCTAACATGCGATTGTGCTAGTTTTGGATAAAAAGTGGAAGCTCTGACGTTCGCTGAACTAAAGCGACTTATTTGAGCCGATCAATGAAGAAGCCAGTGAACGATTAAAATAATACCACAGTTTAGTGAACATATTTTAATTACATGCTTCATAAATAGAAAACTATAAATATGTAAAATGGTAATTAGTTTTTTGTATAAAAAAGTATAGTTAAAATATATAGAAATTTTGTATCGTTTTTATTAAAGAGTATAATACTAAAATTTTACTGCTAACACCTGGTCATAGGAAAATAAAAAAGCGTTGTGATACTTGTCATCGTGTTTCGTACATTTAATCCTTCATAGCTTTTCTACGAGCGACAAACAATTAAAAGCGTACTTTAATTAAGCGATAATTGAACAAAGCGGCAGAATATCTTACAAGGTTTAATTTCTATATTTTTTTTATAAATTAATTAACTTGTTCGATGATTTATCGCCGCGTTTAACGAACCGTGTAACGGCGTAATAACTGGCTTCTTTATACGATGAAATGCCTCTTTTCGACCTACATTTAGGACAGATTGTTTCAAAATGGTAATGAATTAATTAGAAGCATTTTTTTTGTATTTTAAATGGTATTATTATGTGATAAACGTAGTTAAACTTATATTAATAATCATGCTATTATATTTATTTAGAATATAATTAATTATTCTAACCTAAATGTGTGTAAAAAAATATCTACATGAGGGTATATAAAACAGAACCCTGCCATATATAATAATATACATTGAATATTTTTAATTATTACAATACGATCAAAGCTACTAATCTAATTTATAATTCATGCACTAGTTCACTTTTTTAAATCACTATTCCAATCGCAATCTGCAAATTTCAATTCGGCTCACTCTCGCAGTTCTCAAATATTTTTATCGCTCCATTCCTTCGAAAGTCATTCGGTACAATGAATATTTGAACGATATCAGATGGCGCCTATTACCGCCGTACTATGAGTAGTACATTCGTCTCTGCAAATAAGGTCTCTTTGGCCATTTTCGGGGACAAATGTGCACGGCGCAGTGTCGTGTCGTAAAATGTTTTCCAGGGCCGCCAATAATAAACGCGGAAAGTTTGTTTCCTTGATGCCTCTCCTTATTTTGCTCTCTCGGCCGAATCATCATTTCCGCGTTCTGCCGAGCGGCGTCGTGGATGTTTCATATAAATAATGTAGGCTGAAAGTACACCTGCCCTAAAAGTACTCTCATCACCCAAATGGATGTACACATTTTCAAAGTACAATGCCGAATGAACGCGTTCTGATACGACAGCCGACTCGTTATCTCTCTCTCTCTCTCTCTCTCACTCTTTGCCCAATCTATTAGCGATCGTTAATAATGTATGAACTAAATGCAATTTGTACAGAAGGCTTTCAACAATGCTCAATAATTATTTAAACTCTTTGTTATATATTTTTTTTAGTATTTAATTATATAACATGTTACTCGAATACCCCACGATAGTTAAAAACAATACATATGAATATCACAACACAGAATAAGATACATCATTAAATATAATAGCGTATTAAGGAGCCGCATGGCACATGCAAGCCAGCTAGTACAGACGTCTTTGGTCTAACATGCATCAGAAGAGGACGCAATCGTGATTCTTAAAAACGCTCCAGAACCCAAAACTGGATTTTGATTGTCGAAAGCACTCTATACTGAATGACATACAAATCGCATCCCAACGCTCCTTAAAGAAAGGCGCTGAGATGCAAGTACGGATTATAACCAAATATCCTTTCATAAAGGTATCTCAAAAAGCTTATTCAATTTCTTTAGATTAAAAATTATTTATTTGGATAGTTGGAAAATCCAAATTATAGATCCCGAATCAAGAAACTGCGATATAAATAACTAACAGAGCAAAGTGAAATGCATTCCTCATAACAATGACAAGCAATGTCATTTACGTATAGGTACAGAAAACTTCCAGTTGCTCCCAAATGTGATTCCGAAATCCTTAATGGAAGTTTCTCTAGCTAAGATGTTCCAACCAAGATCGTAGAAACAATCTAATGGCGAACTTAATCAAAAAATGACACAATATGGCACTTTCCAGCACTAAAAGGCAGAAGCCCATTTCAATAAAGAACCATAATTACTCTTTAGAGAGAAATCCATTATAGATTGAATGCATTTTTACAATTGAAGACTAAATGAAAAAGAAGCAATGTATTTTTTTTAATTTGTTTTAATTTTGAAATGAATAGTGCTAGACATTCTCTATAAAAATCGTTCACTTTTGGAAAAGCAAACAATGTATGAAGAAATACCAATATCCTGAACATGAAACTGACTAAAAAATGCACGTTTAAATTTAAAACCTTGCATGATAATTTGTATGTCTTTTAGCTTAAAATTTAAGATGGTTAAAATAAACAATTAAATAGTTTTTCTTATATTTAGTGTAAATATAAATAATTTCGTATAAAAAGTTTTATATTCCTTTTAATTGTTAAATGCGAGTTGGACACAAACAAAAGAGTGGAATTAGGAATAATATAAAATGTGATGATATATAATATGTATGTATAGTTCTAGAAACTGTGGACCCTTAGTTTTTACACAAGAATGTTAAGCAACACATATTACAAAAACGCCGCAAAAACAAAAGAGCAAACGCATCACATGCATACACAAAACAGATATTCTCTAGTCTGTGCGTGCATATCATGCTTATGTTATATTAACAAAAGTTCATTTTCTTAAATATGAAGGGGATACTAATTTATTACATTACTCGAAAAATGGAAATAATGCCTAAACAGATGCATTTTAAAATTTAAAAATACGTTAGTTGCAGATTGTCATTTAAGTTGTTCGGTTATGATTTTTTAACACCTTACACTTTATGATAGAAAGTTTTTCAATTAATAAAACTAATAAGTAAAACAACGCATTTTATTAATACATAAAAGTAAATGAGAGTTAATTATAACAGCAAGGGTGAAAAACTGTTCTCATAATAATTACAAGGGTAAGAATATTCCCGCAAAACATATTGAAAGTGTTTGCAGCTACTGAAATATATTTTTTATTTTTTTATATTTAATTTTCCGTTATAAACTGACAGCCCAATACGTTAAATCAATTAAATAAATACCTACAGGTAAGTATTAAGAACCAGATTGAAAAGTCTATTTATAACCAATAGATGTCACTGCAGCTGGGGCTGATTTTTTTTATAATATATTAGCGCATTTTTTTATAAATAAAAATTCGAGTGTCGCTGCCGGGGCTCGAACCCTTAACTTCAGAGTTACTAGTCTGAGACTTTACGGACTACTATACGCTATTTCGTCCTTTGAATATAAAAATACTAATATGAAAGCATAAAGTTGTAAAAAACCACACGTCTATGTAATGTATGCAAAAAAGTTATTATTTTTTGTAAAAAAATTAAACTATAAATACCACTATTTACATTTTGTCGAATTTTACGTAAAAAAATACGCAATGAATTGATTTTTGTCTCATGTTAAAATAAGATATGAAATAAAATCATATAGTATTTTGTCAAAATATTTTTTTTATATTCATCGTTATTCACTGTATATTATTTATTATTAAATAATTAAATATTATTATATATTTTACAGATGTCATAGGTTACGATACTTAGAAAACGTTTATGAAATTACTTGAAATAGACTTTAAATTTTTTTTAAATTTAAAGTCAAAAAATATATAAGCTAGAAAACGATCTCAAAAAAAATTGACAATTAATTACTTCTATACAAAATGCAACTTTTAAATATTTATAATATACGTATTTAAATTTGCTTTCTTATATCACATTTTACTATTGTCATTAATTTTAGGTTCGAGTTGAAAGAGGTAGTACATTAGTAATTTGACAGTAAAAGTTTCTCTAGTGTAATGATTAATGCTATACATTTATTAAAATGTTATTTTATTATTTTTTTTTTTTATTTTTCAATATTTTTAATGTATTTAAGCATTTATATATTCAGAAATATCAAACTTAATTAGCAAATAAGAGAAAATTGTAAATAAATATATTATATAAATATAATTTTATCAGAAAAACAGTCAATGTAAAAAAATACACGAAAAAAGACCAATATATTTTTTTGTGTGTATTGTTGTATTTTTAATTTCAATTCAATATGTTTCAATATTTAATGTTTATATTTAAAACGTATTAAATAAAATATTTCCTTGTAATCAAAAAAAAAAAAATACTTTTTACTATTCCTGTAAAATTTTTTTTTGTGACAATGGTAGTTCTTTAAATAAAGTCTATTAAATTAAAAAAAAAGTACTTAGAAAAAATCATTAATATCTAACTGCTGTATTTATATTATTAAATAATCTAAAGTGCAGAAAGCTTAGTTTGCACCTTTGAGGAACTTCCAAAGTGTAAAGTTTTATTTTGACAATCGACCGCCATAGATAAAAAAACTCTACGATAGCTTAAGTTAAATCATTAAAGCAACCGAGGTCTGACATTTTCTCGACTAATAATTTATGAAAAACTTTGTTCTTATTGAAATACATATATACGACGTATACCTGTATTCCTGTATCAATAGATTTTGTCACCGTTTTTGTGAAGCATAAGCAACAGTGAATCAGGTGGAATGAAACCCATTTGTTAGTATAACAAAACTTGATAAAAGTGAGTGAAGACTATGGATAATTTATTAGAAGCTGATAGCACTGACACTGTTTTATAGTTGTATATACAAATTTTTCCACCCTTTTTATTATTATGGGTGATATTAATGCATTTACAAAAATCAGTTAATAATGTCTGAAGAATCAAAATAAAAAACATGTTTTAGAAGAACATCAGGACTGATTTCGTAACCCTTAAAAATAAATTGGGAAATAAATCGGCTTATAAAAACGCTCCTCTATATATTTGAAGCTGTATTTAAAATGTAAATTAATATAACACAACATTTTATTAAGTATTTTTGTTTTAAAATCTTTTAAAAAAAAAAATTAAAACACAGTAAAAACTAATTTAACAAAAAATATACATTGTATTACCCTGCTTTTTATTATTTAATGTTATTTAGACATTAGAAAAATGCACTAAAATTACAAAATGCAATAGAACTGCATCGTAAGTTTTTCTAATCTTGACAAATAAAAATGACAAATTGGTCTTTATTGAAGCATATGATTGAAGCAAAATGCCTTATTTTATGTGTCGGTTGAACGTAAGCTCCACTGGATGTGAGTACATGGATTGTGTCTGGTGTATTTTTAAGTCAGAAACAAAGTAGAAAATTTCAGTAAAAGTTTAAGTAAATGAAAGAGCGAAAGTCAGCGCTTTGGCTTATATATTATCAGAATAATAATGACTCATTTCTTTCGATAATTGCACTTATCATTGTTGATAGCCATATAAAACTTAAAACCTAATTTTTAGTTTAATATTTTCCAAAGCGGACAAAATATATTTTATTAAAAATAATTTAATTCATCTAAAATATTATTTGTCATAGTCAATAAAAGCATTAAATAAGCAGTTTGTATCAAACAAAATTCTAAATAAAAATAATCAAATATAAAGAAGAAAAAAATTACTTTCATTTGTATTAAGTTTCTCAGTCATATAAAAAAAAATACAAAGACAAATGTCGACAATTTCATTATAGAAAATAATCAGGCGCAAGCACAGAGCGTCACATATAATATGTACATAGTTCATTTTTTTCTGTCATGACAACTAAGTTACACCGTACATGATTAATGCTCCCAAATAGCGCGATATTACTCACTGTTGTGCGCGTTGGTCCGCAAAAATAGAAACGGTGCGACAAAAATGATTTGGGAGTCAGATCCCCTGCCAGGAAATGGCCTACACCAATCTCTTAAGCCGCGAAGATAATATCTGGCTTAGGAATCGGGACGGGCTTTTCACGTTTATGGTGTTCTTTGTCTCAGGATTTCGTCGGGACTTACGCCAGGATTTCCTGACGAATCACGACGGGATGAGTCGCGGCGCCGGGGGGTCTCTCTCTTTCATGCAAACATAACACGGTGCAAAGATTTATGATCATTGGATGTGTATGAAAGTTTGATGCTCAGAAAGATTTCGTTTCAATCAATTCTAAATGTTTTCTTTACTACTTAGCTCTATCCCAATCCTGTCAACTTGACCAGATGTCTTTACTTTAACCATAAACATGTTTTTACTACAGACTCTAAATATTCGCAGTTTCTAACTATGCAAATATAAAATATTGAAATTATATTTGTAAAGTTATAAAGAATCGTGTTAACGATAAAAATAATCAACACTATTTATTTTAATTTAAAATGCTCATCAATTGAACCACTGTTCTATTCACAATTGGAGGAATTAACTGATCCAATTAAATCATAAAAAGACTAATTTAAATAAGGCGTTTAAACTGACTAAGAAAAAAAATTATTCGTTAAGTTGGCACACCACCGTGAGAAGCATTTTATCAGCTCAGTCACAAAGTACCCATCATAAATCAAAAATAATTAAAATAACAAATATTAAAAAGGAATAATTTGGTATTTAATAATACATAAAATAATAAAACAATCTAAAGAACCAGTTTTATATTACATTTTATGGTGTTTTTTTTTCATAAACGAAAAATATGTTTATTATTGTATTATACAACATAAAGTTAATACTATTTTTAAAACTGGTATAGAAGTAAAAAAATGCGAGTTATTAAATCTAAAAAATAATAAATAAATCAGCAACTGCATTTTCATTACCATAAAGGAGACAAAACAGCTATTTAAATTCTAAATAACAATGTGTTGTCTTATCGATATATGGTTTTACTTGATGAAGCACTTTGTAAAGTAACTAATGACTGTGGTTGTAAAGAGTGAAATAGAGCAAAGGTCTGCAACCTATGTTCCGCAGAATTTTCGAAGTGTTTCGTGATAATTAATATCCTTGCATTTATATTGTGTTGTACTATAGTATATTTTTTTCTATTTTGTTGTAACATAGTGCATTTAAGAATTAGTTCAATCAAATATGTACGTGCCATTAATAATGCCCTTCTTCTATCTCATGTTTAATATATTGATTTATCGAGTGATAAATCGTGTATTTAAAACAGTCGCTATTAACTTTTATTGATATAAATATTCACAACTTTATCCATAATCACTATCAATAAGGAATACAGTTTTTACCCACAATGGCCTTTTCAAAGGAGGTGATTAAATCCTTAGATACTGAAGAATATGTGGATTCAGTATATTTATTAAAAATACTTTTTAAAGTTTGAAAGTTTTTTACTAAGTGTAGTTAGCTATGGTCGCTCTGACAAGTATTTCGTACATAGATATATTTTTAGCCCCATGTTTTTTCCCTTTTATAAATGAAATACACGTGGCAATTGGGAACTCAGAAAATTGATTAAATGCTGATGACCTTAGAGTGTTTCAGAGTATTCACAGAAATGTGGATTTACTGTTTTTATAAAAAGGCTTAGAGTCGCTGTAGGGTTGCTTATTGAATAACCGGCTTCCTTTCAGCATTGCCGTTTAACATTTTTATTTTTTTAATATATATGTGCGTAACAGAATAGTGTTTTAACCAAAAAAAGCGTGTCACTTTAACAATATATTGTCAAAAAGTTGTGTTTGAGAATTTTGAAAAAAAAATTCAGATATATATTTAAAAGAGATTCAAAGAGTATCATAAATGAAAGTTAGTTATAAATAAATTAAAAAAATAAATAAAATTATTTTACATTATTATGTCGATTACTCTGTATACAGATATTATAAAAATGAGATACTTTAAAGGTGAGAAAATTAGTACGAGGCAGCATCAACGGTTTTCGAACGAGCGATGCTGATGAAGCGTTATTAAGTACTGTTCATTAAAATTCGTTTATGAGAGCTTAAAAGAGACTTGTATCGCCTATGTATTATCATATGCACACAAAGATATAGTGGCCTATAAATTATCCACTAAATCGTACGATACATTTTTAAAAAAATGTTATATTTTAATAATTCACTTTTCATGCCAAGGTCTTATCAGAATATTTTCAAACATGTACAATTGTCGTTTTTATTTGAAATAAAATTGATACTATCGCTTCGAAAATGGAATAAAAAGGTTTATAGAGTCATTATTGCCGAATTTCGTGAATAAATAATTGCCGATGGTGCGCACGATAAGGTTCATTGTGTTTTTGTTCAATATATGGGAGAAAATAATATTATTCGTAAGTTTGATTTATTATCTATTAGAAGTCGATCCGAAAGGAGTTCAAAACTATTGATTATTTCGTAACATAACAATCATAAGTAGCTATTTGTTCGATGGCTTAGAAAAATGTTTTTGGGAATTGTCAATATAATTTATATATATAAAAATAAAAAGATAATAAAAGATACGCAAAATAATGTTTATTGCTTCTTTTTATTTTTTAGCGCTTAAGAGCTGATGTTGGGCGTAAATATAATCTGCACAATAATAAATTTATAATTTTTTTTCACATCACTTTTTACAGTATTTTAAATAATTTCTAAGACAGTTAATTTGTTATTGTTTGGCTTTGAAGGTTTATTATTTTCTATTTTTAATCCTATTTTGTCAGGAAGAATCATTATTGCTGTGTAATACGACTTTTTTTTTATCTAATTGCATCTCAAGGTAAAATGCATTCTCACATAAATTTATTTATACTACATATAAGCATCTCTTAGAATTTAAATTTTGCAAAGTTACAAATTAATGCAAACAATTCATTATAATAAATCTATATTTATTACTATATTTGTAAAACTAAAAATATAAACATATATTTTATAAGATAAAGAACAACTTTTGTTAAATAAATAAATTAAACGTATAGTCTATAAAGATAAAAAAAAAATATTATTACTTTGGTTTTTCTAGCAAATATATTAAGATATTTGCCTTAAAAACGTTAAAATATAAATGTTATATTGTACTAATATTTTAAATTTGTCTATATTGTTTTTAGTTTATTAGATTTAGTCTAAAATACTTTGTCAAAATGTATAGATTTACTCGTGCTTTAAAATATATTAAAAAGCATTTTAATATAGGGTTATATATATATTATCTATTTTCTCTAGATTGTATATAATACAATAAATATATATATGTATAATACTGATTCTTCATGTTAAAAAATATGCCGTCTTATCTTTGACAAGTAAATTAGTATTTCAAAGCTACAAACATTAAAATGTAAATGTCATAAAAGCTGAAAACATTTGACTTAGAAATTTTGGTTAAAATAAGCTATGAAAATATAATAAATTTAATTTAAAATTTTTGCTGTTTTAGTGAACATATGTTCTGATAATGTCAGGTTAAAATTACAAATGAAAAAATTACAAGTAATAAAATTACACAAAGAAGAAATTTCATATGGAAAGAATTACGCATGGAATAAATTTCACAATACAGTAATTTCTAATTCCCAAGTAACATGTTTTACCTTTTCGATGTGAATCTAAAACAGCAAAAGCGAAACCATGAATGTATATTTTTTTATAAATATATTTTATTGAACATAAAATAATTTTGAACAAAAAAAATATATTTTTGAAATTTCAGAGCAAAAATTACCCAATATAGAATTTACAGATGAATAGAATTACACATGCAATAAATTTCACACTTCAGTAATGTCACATTTCCAGTATCTGGTTTGAATCTATCGGTGTGAATATAAAATATCAAAATCGTAAGCAAAGATATATATTTTTTTACAAATATATTCTATTAGTGATTAAAAATATTTTTAAATAAAAAAAAAATATTTTACGAATAAATCATAAGTAAACATAAAAATAATTATGCGTTATGAAAAACGCAATAAAATTACACGAATAAAATTCACATTTAAAATTACATATGAAAAGAATTACACATGCAAAAAATTTCACACTTAAGTAATTTCAAATTAGCAAGTAAAATGTTTTACCTTCTCAGTGTGAATATGAAATAAGAAAAGCGAAACTATGTTTTTATATTTTTATAAATATATTCTATATTTTTCGTATTCAAAATTAATTCGTACTATTATTAGTATATATCTTTTAAAAATAGATATTTTAGGTTCTTATTTTAATATTATAAAAGAACACTAAAAGTAATATCGATGTAAAGTTAAAATTAATCAGTGTAAAATTTATTGCTTGTGTAATTTTTTCCATTTGTTTTTTTTTTGCCTTGTGTAATTTTATGACATACAAATTTTAACTACTGTTAAAGGTAAGTTGTATCATAACTTATAATAATTCTATAAAAAAGAATATATTGTATTTTTGGAATCAAAATTTCATTATTGAAAAAAAATAAAAATCAACCATGTCCTAAAAACGAGACCTGACATAAAATAATAAACTACTTTGGAATTATACCTATAAACAATTTAAACTAAATTTGTGGCTAGAGAATTTAAATTTCAATGCAATATAAAATAGCGCTAACTTAACATAATTTATGGATAAAAGAATGGTTATTTTTTAATTTATCATTAAAAGTTTCTTGAGTGTCAATCTACGTCTAACTATTTATAGTCATAAAGCAAATCATGTTTTGGTGATATTTATAATAAATTAGATTGAGCAAGATAAATATGAAAATAATCAAGCTTAAATTTGTTCCTAAAATACACGGTATTTTTGTATCAGAAATTGAATTAAAGTGGTATAGCAAAAATGAATGATTTTAATTTATTTTATAAGTAGGTTTTTACTATAATATACAAACATATTTTTGCTTCTGTTTAGCGTCAGTTTTACCAAAAAAAATATAAAATAACGAGCATCAGTCTTACCAACTCTTACAAAAGATTATTTAACCTAAATCAATAATTATCTTTCAACGTCTTTTTCCCGAGAATCAAATCGTTTCTTAATTAAAACTTGGCCTAACCCATCGCCAACACGTAATATTTAATTCGGAACGATAAAACTACGTCACGCGAGTGCTCCAGTTAACATTATTCGAATTTAAACTCCAATTATGCCGCAGTTTGGAACATCTTGCTCTCCGCGCGATTAATTAATTTATGCATCAGGATCACCTGTGCACTGATGAGCCTGCTGGGACGAATATCAGTTATGGCACGGGACATGGGCCCATAATTCCAATAAAGTGGCTAGGGGATGAGCCCGAATGGTATTTCGATTCCATGTACGGACAACATAATAGAATATCCCTCGTAGTTGTAACGAAGATTTATGTGCCACCGAACGCGTGGTTCTTAACATTTTTGGCATCGGAACCCAGCGTGCTTGCCAATGAAGGAGAGATTGCAGATTTGTATGGGGACTTATCGCGGGACGAGACCGAAATTTTTAGAGGCATGGGATATTAATGCTCGTGCGATGTGTTGTCGATATAATAACAACGGGGAAAAGTCGGGAACGGTTTAAAAATAACCGCAGACTAGACTCATTTTTATTTTGTAATAAGAGACACCTAACTAAGATTAAATTCATAAATGTTATTATTATTAAATAATTAGCAGTATTATGAGTGAATATTAATAATTTAACTAGGCGAACTAGTTACATAAAAAAGCAAATCATTTATATATTATTAAAAAAAAAACTTTTGCTTAAAATTGTATTAATTATTTAATACACGATTAATTTATTAATTTCAAAATACTCTTAAAAATTAAATTTATTTTCCAAGCACTTTTAAAATATTCCTAAAAAATGTAGCTCAGCAGTAAAATCTTAATAAAAAATATTTACAATTTAATTTGTGAATAAATATGTAGGGGTCGATTTATGGACTATGGAAACACTGGCGTGGCGGTGGCGAGAGCGACACATTTTTTGGTTGATCACGACTGGAAGATATGAGTTATTATTCGTTCTAGTATCCCAGTATTAACATATGTTTCAATGAAAGTTGTATGTCGCTAAGCATTTATTTAAACAACTAAAGAGTGCTTTCGACTACGTATGTCATTTTAGCATTTTCCATAGGGGTGAGGAAAAGTGGGTCAGTCTATAATCGTTTTTTTAGTATTTTGATTACATTAATATTCATAGTATTGCATTAAATGACGTTTTCTAGCCAAATTCAAGAGAAGAGGGCAAATCGATACACAAGGACAATAATCTTTCTTTCGAGTATAATAATAGTAAATAAGTAAAATTTCATTGCTTGGGCCTGACAAACGACATAGAAAAAATATATTATTATATAATATATTAATTGAAATTAAGCTGCGTTGCCTTTCATTCATCTTATAAAACACCTTTGTTTCATTAAGAAGGTCTGGTGATTTTTAATTCTGTGTGTTCTTGTTTAGATTTTTACCAAGAAATTATTTAAGTTTTCCTTTACAACACATGAGTTAGCTTATCTTAAAAACTGCTGTAATATTTATATAATTAAATATACATTCTCATTTTATACTTAACACGAAAACACAAAAACGAAATACTAGCAAAGAACATATATACATATAATGCCTCGTATAGAAAGATAGATACTTTAAAACTATTTTAGTTGACTCTTCCCCATAAATAAATATATGAATTACATAAAATATGTACTTTTAAAACGAATTACATCAAATATTGTAAAATCAACTTTCCGACAAATATATCGACGTTCGCTATTGTTAGCCCATATCACTTACTTAGCCTCTAGTGCACCATACACCACACTCATCCCATGAATAATTGGCACATTGGAAAATTAATGACGTCATCGGGGGACCGTAACCCTCCAAACTGTGTGCCGGACATATACACAGAGTGTGCATTAAAACAATTGTCTGCCTCATTGGCCATGATATTGGATTGTCAATTATTATCATAATACTTTTTAATGATTATTTAATAATGTGTATATATATAAACATATAAATGGGGCAAGTCTATTTTTTTTAAATAAAAAACTAGTTTTCATCACAAATTATTTAAAAATTTCTGTTTTTAATAATATCATTGACCGAAAAAAAGTGTATTTTTTTAGTTTGTTGATTTTGAAAATGGGGCAAGTCCATTCAAAATAAAATAATTGTGATAAAAATTGAAAAGCATGCTATGTTAGTTAGTTTCCATAGTAACGAGGAAACAAAATTTTGAAAAATGACTAATGGATTTACACACTGTGCTAAGAGAAGAATGCGACCGAGAAATTACAGGACAACATAAAGGACTTTTAAATATCATTTAAATACCAAAGAAGTAAAAGTTTTAGTATGCAAAAAACGTATGAATGGTAAAGAAACAAATGTTACAATTAAATTCTTGAAAACAGGTTTATAAAATCATTGCTTTTGAAAGTGAGGTAAGTCCATTGGGCCCTTTTAAAAACATGTTTCTTGTTAATATATTTATTGCATATAAAAATGTCTAAACAATATAACATAAGTCTATTATTGCGTACTAATATTATTGAATCAGTTCTAACAAACAATTAATTATCCATCAAAAACATATTATTGACTTGCCCCACTTTCAAAATCAACGGCTCATATGTACTATGTATATAATATGAGCGTGTGCTCATCTTAAGATTCGTATTTTGATATTAGTTCGTGACCTAAAGCGTTTTACGTAAGTTCGTTACGGTTAAACGTCTGAACTAATGTCTTGGAATCCATAGGCCGTCGCTTGGAGACTATGCCACTTTGCTCGAGCATTATATTTTGGTCTAATTTGTTCTAATGGGATTATCGGGGTGTTTGGCAGTGCCATTCCAGCTTAAGGCTAACGCTTGACATAAACTTAGGTTACATTTGACCTAATGCGATTTTGCGTAGTACGTAAAATAAATTAACAATAAGTTGCGGCAATCGCACTAATGCTTCTTGGTTAACGCCCACATGTGCGTCTCAAAATATATTTTGAAACGTTTGATGGCGAATTTGGACCTAATTGAAATTTTATTCAGTATCAGAAAATATGTAGCAATCTATCTTTAATATTTAGTAGAGTAACGATGAACTTTATCTACATACCCTTATAATTTAAATAAATCGCTAGAATTTATTTTGTGATATGTTAATGAGACAGATAAGCAGAAAGAATATATATGACAAAAAGGAATATATAATTAAAGAAACATGGGAAATAATAGGAACTAAATTAAATTATTTAATAAATAAAGCACTCTCCTTAGGAGAAATTCCTGAAAATTTAAAGATTGCTACTATTGTACATATACCTAAAATAAAAAATAGTAAAAAAGTTGAAGAAATAAGACCAATCAACATGCTACCGTGTATAGAAAAAATAATAGAAGAAGTAGTAATCAAACAATTAAAGGAATTTATTACTTCTCAAAACATAATATGTGAACAACAATCGGGATTCAGAGAAAAGCATTCGACTGAAACTGCATTACAAGTAGTGATAAATGATTGGCTGTTGGCTAAGGATACATACAAAATCATTGGAGCAGTTTTCTTGGATTTCAAGAGAGCCTTCGAAACAATAGACAGAAAAATAATGTTAAAGAAATTGGAGAGTATAGGTATAAGTGATATAGTTTTAAGATGGTTTAATAATTACTTATATAAAAGAAAACAATAAGTTAAAATAAATAATGTATATTCTGAAGAGAAATTAGTGTCTTATGGAGTACCACAAGGGTCTAAATTGGGACCATTGTTATTTGTTTTGTATATTAATGATATAGTTAATAACGTGAAAAAATGTAAAATTCATCTATTTGCGGATGACACATTAATGTATTGCATAGGTGATAACATTAAAGAAATTGTAAATAATTTAAATAATGAATTAAGTATATTAGAAATATAGTTAAAGAATAATATACTTAAATTAAATGAGAATAAAACTAAATGTATGTTTATTAATTATAAAAATGTGTTAGATAATAGTACCAAAATAGTAATAAATAACTCTAGTATAGAAATAGTGGATAATATAAAATATTTAGGAGTAATTGTTGATACAAAATTAAATTTTAAAGAACATTGTAATTACATATTAAAAAAAATTAGTAGAAAAATAGGTTTATTATCTAGATTAAGAAATATATTAAGTATAAATACAAAAAAAAAAATTTACAATAGTATAATATTGCCCCATTTTAATTATTGTGCAACACTATTAAATATGTTAAATAAATTAGATAAACAAATGTTGCAAAAATTACAAAATAGGGCAATGAGATTAATCTTAAATAAAAATAGATTAACTAATTGTAAAAGTATGATTGATAGATTAGAATGGTTGAATGTTCAAGAAATATTGAGTATGAATGTTTTAGTATTTATATATAAGTTAGAAAATAATATGTTACCAAAATATTTTAATAAGTATTTAATAAGAAATAAAGATGTACATAAATATAATACTAGAAATAAAGAAAATTTTAAGATAATTAAGTATAAGAAAACAAGTACGGCTAGGGGAATTATGTACGGAGGTTTTGATTTATATAATAGTCTTCCAAGAGAAATCCGAAACAGCAAAAATATAACGGGTTTCATAAATGGAATAAAAAAACACCTTCGTACATATAGAAATAAATTATAATATTAAGACTTTATTATTGTATATTTTTATTTTTTCTTTCTGTTATGTATTTTTTATATATTTTTATATATGTTTACTAAATTTGTTAGATGTAAAGATTAGCTATTAAGCTAAATAAATTAATAAAATAAAATAAATAAATAAATAATAATAAGAAAGCTAATAAAACATACTGTCGTAAAGTAGAATTTACATTTATAAAAAAAATAAAATTGTTGTGTCGATCATATTTTACAGCGCAATTTTTCTTCAGCTGTTGTCAATATATAAAATAAATACAAAAGCGTTTTGATTTATGTTACAATTGCAATATTGAAGCGCCACATTTGTTTCGTGCACTTTTTCTTTTAAACACGTAGTTTCAATTGCACGAACCCGATCGACCCCGAAAGTGTCTGCGTCGTGTTTGAATATATTTGACGTTGGATTCGGTCCATTCACCGGAATTTCAATAAACAGTGGATAAATTGTGTATATAGAGTGTCACAGAACATCGGATAGATAATTAAATAGACATAAATTCAATGTTTAACTGAAACTAAACAAATAGTGAATACTCGTGCGTATTTGAATACTTGTTTAAATTAAATAGTTTATGTATGCAGTGATAATGCTTTTAAATTGTTTTGTATCAGAGGATATTGTATATATTAAAAAACAGAAAAGGACTATAAATCCATTTTAAATACTAATTCCTAATCATTGGCAAAACATTTTTTTTTATTTTTAAAATTAAAATTTCTGTTCAAATCTGACATGCGTTAAAACTAAATTGATCATTACTAACTGAATAAATAAATCTGACTTAAAGTATATCTACAGTTACTATTCATTATGGCTAAAACAAGGCAAAACATCACGGCGGCCTAGGATAATACATTCACTGCCTTGATGAGAAGACGATGACCGGCGGGGCCTCGTCCGCTGATCATTAAAATAACAACCATGCAACTATTATGAGTGTTTACTTTGAAACTATTGCGATAAATGGTATCTACATTCTATTTAATCTTAGTAATCAGTAAATTAAAACTAATTCGCGCATAATTTATGTGATCGCTGATGGGGGCTGATGAAGCACTACAAGATGCAGCTTCTTAATACCGATATAATAATGTGGTATTTAATTCAACATACAATTTATTAGGTCACTCTGTATTATCATTCGGCTATCCTAGTTCACAAAAGGGCGTTTTAAATAATCGCCGCAGTCGCTGCGAATTAAGCCGCGATTGGCTCTCAATTAGTTTTAGATACAGGAGAGATTTGTAAGCTGTCTCGGGCGCCGAAGGAGATATTTAATTATATCCTCATTATAAATACAGTTTCGCAAATTGGCTTCGACTTTTCCTCTACGTCAATTGGTCGAATAATTAATAACTCAACGCATCGATCCGAACGCAAAGTAAAGCGGGGAAAAGGGATGAAAGAAGTGTGTTTTACAGGCGAAAAGTTTCACAATAACGCTTTCTTCCCTTCGTTATTATTTTCTCACTCTCGTCCCTTCGTAATGTAATTGCGTGTGATGATGGTGGTAAAATGTATTACAAAACAAAGAAGACACTTAACTCTCGGGGTTAGATGGAGAGTCTGCGCGATGGGGGTGCTTCGAAAATCGTGTAAGATACGCGGGTGGAATTTTAATCTTAAACGCACATTCAAATTTATTTTGTATGTTTTTTACATACAAGATGATTTATTGTAATATTATGTACGTGTTTTAATTTAGATAATTTCATTTTAATAATATTACGCCTATAATTTAAATGGAAAAGGAATCGAACAAGTAACGCAATTTGTTATTTCTCCAACATATTTTATGTGAATAGCAATCGAGCTTTAGGGGGAAACATTTTACAAGGACTGCATTGCAGGTAGTAATAAATGATTGCTTTGTAGCCTAGGATGCAAATAAGATCATTGAAGCAGTATTATTGGATTTTAAAGAGCTTTTGATACTGTTGATAGAGGTGTAATTAATTATAAATGTAAGGATATAACAAATAATAAAATAATTATGGCTTTTAATGTCTTAGTGACATCTTTAAAATCAATTAATTCTTTGATTACATATAACATATAATATATATGTAAAATAATATTTTAGAGATTATGTGATTTTTGTACACAAATATTTTAATTAAATATTTATATGTAATTAATTATTCTTGTCGATAAGATAATAAATGGCTTAATGTTTTTGTTATAATATCATTGGTTTATTTCCTAACAAAGATTATTTTTATTTATTTTATTTTATTAATTTATTTAGATCAATTAATAAATTTGAACTAAACATATATATATAATATATACCATCAACAGAAAATAATTTTATACTAATATTTTACTAATAAAATACCCAACTGTTACAAAAAAAACACACCTTCTTTAATTAGTTATTATTTTAATTTTACAATTATGAAAAATAATTAAAAATAAATAGAATTGGTTAAGAGTAATAATTCTAAATAGATGTGTCTTACTGTTATTTTTTTAAACGTCTTAAAAACAAATATGCCAAAAAAGTCAATAGGGAAAAGATTAAGGTGAACCAAAAAATATGGCATTTTTAAAATAAGACATGTAGTTTTAAAGAAATAAAAATTTCATTTACTATTTATTTAAAATATAATTTTCGGTATAATATTTATTACCTCTTAAATAATATTTTTAATACATTAATTACTTTGCAATTTATATTTTATTCTCCTTGTAACTTTTTTTGAAATTGTAAAAAAAATGGGTTAAAATTTAAAAATACATTATTTTAATTTTTGTATTTACAAGTAAAAAAACGGTATAAACTATGTTAGGACCAGCCGCGATCGTTGCTACGAAGTCAGTAATTAACAGTTCAACTAATTGCTTAATTTTTGTTAGAACTTTAGACTTTCTAAAAACATAGTTTTTTCTATAATTGCGTATTAAATAATCAAATTAATTTTTAAAGCTGATGGTCGCTGCCAAATACAAAAGAATGCAAAAAAGTACATTTATTTGACAATAAAAAATAGTCTAGTTTTACCCAAAATTTTTACAATAGCACGACAATAAAGTAGAAAGTGAAAGTGCCGCTAAAAATTTTTTAATTCATAAGAGTATATAGCCCAAACACGGTTCTCTGAATAATTACTTATTTTACTTATTAAACATTTCTGTCAAAATTTGCTTCCCTAATAAATTTAAATAAAAAAGGGAAAATCTTGGTTTTTATCTAATAAATACCATATAAAACTATTTTAGCTGTGTCTAATGGTGCATTTGATTTGCAATATCAAAGTTTGGCAACAGTGCGTTTTTTACCTGCTCGCTCGGAGATGCTATTGTGGATATTTAAGAGTTACATTATTTTAATAATCGGCATGTTAATGTTAATGGTTGTTGACACGGATTACGCAAAGTACCCATGAATAAAATTCATAAAAGTGTAAATACTGCAGTAATTTTTGCGACTAATTTAGTCGCAATGATAATGAGTCGTCTATAGTCGTAGTTAAAGACTTACGAAAAGCTTTAACTGAAAACCTATTAATTTGATTTCATTGTACTTTTTAGATCAGTTTTATAAACCCTTGCTTGAAGAACCGAACCTTACTTAAACATAGCCACTAAATGATCACTGCATAATTCTAGAATCGGTGCCGTTTTCCAATCATTACTAAACAATAACAAAGAGTCTGATTCCACCCCAAATCATTGTTATTAATCGGAGGAGCAAAGACTAAAAAAGCCGTTGATCTTTTTTTATTTCTCTAAATATATATAGAGCTATATAGGATTAAGTAAATTACTTAATTACGGAACTTTCTTTGAACTCTTTACTTAGAAAATCTACTTTGCTTCCAATTTGGAATATATGAGAGAATATATTGACTCACACCAAGAGACTTTGAGCTGATTCAGTCGAGTTTTCAGCTAGATCTGGTCTAACGACTGTAGTGAAAAGTGGTTACTCACATAAGGGTCGTCTTGGTCGATTTGGTGTAACTCTGCTTGGTATGTTTTTGTCTGAATTCATGCTAATTCCATATTTTTAACATACTTTTATACTTTTGCCCGACGGATTTTTTCAATGTGATAATAATATCTTCAGTGTATTTTAATAATTATTGTAAAATATATAAATTTTATCATATATAAATAAAAATAAGTCAGACAGGAAGATGAATACGTCAAAATATATACTGTATGGATTTTTATATTAGTATTCTCAAGATAATCTACGGAAGTAAATATGTAGCGGGTATTATCATAGTAAATAAATGCCTATGTAATATACCACTCAAATGAAATAAATTAACTTTTTTTGTATTATATTTGAGATATACATATTTATATTATAAATGGAGTAGCAAAATAGTATGACGTACGCTAAAAGTTTTTTTAAAATTAAAAGCATTAAACATAAGTTAGCGCAAATTTTTTTTAACGGTTTAGTCAATTATCTGATCAAAAACAAGACCGTTTTATGCATAAAGGTTACATTATTAAAAGTGAATTTTAGTAATTAAACGATAAATAACATATGTATAATAAATCACCGAAAATAACTTTATTTTGTGCAAAAACAATGATACAGAAAATTTTATTGGACTTACGATTTATATTATATTTTTTTAATAAATATTATATATGTGTATCCTTGAACATAAAAATGTTAATCTTACTGAGTTCAATCATTTAGAAAAAGATGAAACTAATTTTTAGTCAAAATTTAAGTAATGTGTCTGGAATTTAAGTAGTTCAGATTAAACTTATAACAGTAGCTATTTAAAAAAAATATCTGCGTATGCAAAGAAAACGCTTTAATGTTTTTTATTTTTTTAGTAATCCAGCTAAAATCGCAAAAATAAATAATAGTTGACATTTTGGTGCTTTGTGTGAAACTTTTAAGAGAATGATATTTCTAAACAAATAAATAAATCAATATTTTTTTTAGAATTTTTTTTCAATGTTTTAAGCAATTCTTAAAATCTGTATTATTATTTAAAACTTGAAAAAGAATTCACTCTGATGTAAACGAATTTTCCCCTAATATTAAAATATAACTCATTGCCTTATATTGCAGGTCGTTAATTAAAGTATCAAAAGGCAATATTTAATATATTAAATTAAATAGAAAAAAATTCAGTTTTTCAAGTTGTTTTTATTACATTTCACTCCCCAAGAGAGCAACGTGAATAAGGGAAGCCTTCTTTAAAACTTTCATATTCATAAAGGGGCAGACTTGTAAAATAAGGGTGCGCCGCCCCTGTGGCCACTTTATTGTCTTTTTAATTCGTTCTTAAATTTTATAAAGTATGAAACGTGCTCATACACCTGCATAAAGGAAGTACCAAAGTAAATAGGAGCGCAAAATCGCGTTACACGGTTCGCACAATTTAAATTCGGGTATGAAAAACGATTACCGCTGCGTTTTTGCTTTAAACAAAACGAGAGTTAACGAAGTTAAGTTTAGCATTTTTGGCAAAATATAAATTTTCAACGGAAATTAAGTTCTCTCGCTGAGGTCTCTAATGAAGAGGCGTCCGTCTGGGCCTTTTTATACATTTAGAAAGCCTATTATGGCGCCTCAGAGCCTCTTTCACCAGCCAATAAGTTGTGAAATTCGTATAAATGATATATGTGTGTGTCGCTTTTTTACGGCTAAGATGTGCGACAATATATAATACGGTATAAAAAAAACTCGAATTGAGGCTGTATAATATAATAAAATTGCGCCAAGGACAAGTTTTATGTCGGTATTGTGGATTTTTGGTAATTTAAAGATATGACCATATTTTTGCGAATTTTTATTTTGTGGTTAAATTAACGTTGTAATTATATCATTTATTATAAAATGTTTGTGGTTTTTTCAAGAAAAAAATATGCTTGAATATTATTAGCTCTAAACGCTGTAAAAATTATACATTACAAATATTTTATTAATGATTTAATTAACTATAAAAAAATAAATATTTTATAAAAAGGACCATCCATGGATAACTAAGAATTGATTTAGTATTTTAAGAAATTATATTTGCGTTATTATTAATTTAAATTTGAACATGATATATACTTTAAAATAGTTGTTAAAAAACTACACGTGGCAAAAAAGAGTTTGAACAGATTTGCAATTAGCTTAGAAATAGTTTGTGGCAAAAGAGTTAACATAAAATCATAATTATTGTTTTCCTACTAATCAAAGAAAAATATGTATATCTTCTATTTTTTAAAAGCTTTATTTAACTAAGTCTTAATTAAACTCATTTTATAAATTCTCTGAGGTGACCATTTATGGTTTTAAAGTTGTGGTTATTTATTAATATTTTCTTCCACAAAAGCCATAATTGCTGCAAAAATTTTGCTGTGGTACCTCACGACAGTGAGTGACCGACAGCATATCTTAATATAATAAATGCTTAAAATGGATAATACGATGCTCAAAGAGGGATATTATATATCATATGTCAATTATACAACTAGTTTAGTTCTTCAATGTGCCATAGATAAATTAATGAAATATTAGATGAGCATTGGTGCAAGTGATACAAATTCGGTAAGTGCATTTTTATGTACTTTATACTTTTTGTTGTTTAGAAGAATGACTATTATTATTTTAATTATTTGTAACATATCAAACACATAATGCTAGCTAAGATACATCTTAATTTTTTTGTAGATTCATCTAATGGTATAAACCTTACTATAAAAATACATATGTACAATTATTTGCAGATATATTATATGCAAATATATTATTATTTTAGTAGTGATAGAAATTTGTTCTATGTAAAAGTTTGCAGCTCCCTAGATCAAGAATTGTAATTTTCACAAATTCTCTTTGACTGTAAAATACTAGCTACAGTCATCAAATCACTTTGCTTCATAGAGGAAAATGTTTTCTCTAATTATATTTAAACTCATCTTGTTTTTTAATAAACATTTGCATTTTAACATTTTATTATTTCAATTAAAATTATTTTTTATAGTAGGTAATGGCTGTATGATAAATAATACAGAGAGCATTTTCACCCTTATCAATAAAAATATGTTACAATTGATTAGAGAAGCTATGATGTGATGAGAAACACAGAAGACAGACAAGAAGAGACGCCATGGAGTCAACCAAAGACACGAGACACATCAGCGGATCGTCTAGCATCATTACGAGAACACATCACGGCTGCTCCACAATATCACAGCAGACAATAATACAACTCAACATGCCTTCGAAGACCTGTCATTTCCAATGTCTGATAACGGTATTTACATTTTTTATATGTATAGTATACATATGTTATTAAAATATACATTTACTAACTGTTCCAGCATCTAATCAGTGAAATTGATAACATTGTTAAATAAGAAAATACGTAATCCGGTGATTTTTGTATTGTGCTCATTCTGTTGCATCAGTGCAAGTAATGTATATAGTTTTTATGGAACCATTAATAAATGTTTTAATTTAAATGTCATTCTTACAACTTTTTTGAGCAAACAAAAATACATATCGAATGTGAAAGACAGATTTTTTGGCCCAACAAATATATGTCCACGACTAAAGTTTTAGCTGAACATTGATACAAACGACATTACGGCAACAAAATATTCAAAAGATATTTTTTGAGAAACGCTGTTGAAGAAATCTATTTATCGAAGCGTGACAAAAATTTGCATATTGTTCTTTCACGGATTACTAAATATAGGCAAGCTAATCAAATCAAATCTGATCGAAGAATGTAAAGTTTATCGTAAGAAACGTCAAATTATTTAAATTATAAATGAACGACATAATTATACAATAAACATATTCGATGCTATGATGCATTAAAAATATATAATAAAAATTAGCTGCTATGACATATTTATATTATATATAGCTATTGTCAGAACTAATCATAATCGTTAGAATAAATTTTGTAGCAAAGGCTTGTCTGGGTTATAGAATCCGGGTCTTTATTTGATTTAGACAAATTTAAATTGTGGGTTTAGTAACATTTGAGACAGATTGTCCTTTGGTACATCCATGGACTGCAGGCGTCTCCAGTGGGTCGCTCTGAGCTCGACCAATGGATGAGAAGAGAAAAATGGATATATGCAACAAAATATACTTCTCGATTGAGGTTCGCTAGCCTTGAACTCCAATGTGGATGTTCAAGTATGCTAGATGAAGTGTTGAAAAGAAAGTGATTCATGGTTTTCAGGGTACCAGAATTTATATTAATAGTTTGTACATTAGATATTTTGTAGCCCACCTCTCTATAATAAGACGATTCATTATAGAAAAGTAGCGAATTTCTTTCAAATAAATTTCAATTAGCCGATAAGGTAGATTAGAAATGGTTGCGTGCGTTATCTATTATTAAAGATATACATTAATGGTCTCCCACGGTATTTCAATGTAAACTAAAAATGACAATTTTGCAAATTGGTTTAAAACTACACTAATGTGGTCTTAAACAAATATGCAATATATTATTCGCACATCTAATAAGAGTATTTCACAATAATATTTGTTTTATTTATTGTGGCTCTTTCGCTGCAATATAACAGCGTTAGCTAAATTCGTTATACCGAGTCACATAAAATGCCACTAAAAACATTTTTTCAAACTAATTTTATCATCATAATATTGCTCTATAAGTTTAGGAAAATCTAGTGAAACCTAATCTGTCATGATCTATAGAAACTTTAATTATACAATAATCACTAATTCGGATCTTAAAAAATGACAAAAAAATTAAATAATGCTCACTCAGGTATTTTATTTCTACTAGTTTTTTGTGCTGAATTGTTTTATGTTTAAGTTTAAAATAAAAAAAATATTTAGAATCACTATTCATAATCCAATGAAAACATCAATATCTATAATACGCATATGTAATTATCATAATACGTACGTTTTAGTGACTTAGGTTAAATAAAAATTATAATTTTGATAATTCAGATTAATAATAAATATTGATAAATTCATATCAAAAGCTTATCAATTTGAGTAAAGGTGTAACAGTAGACACAATGGTGTGTATCACATAAACATATTATTAATTAGGTTTAATATATCATTATCAACATATACTACAATATAATACATGTTTCAATAAGGTCCTGAAAAATTATCATGAATTTTTTTGTAAAACATAATTTCTTTATAATTAATGATTTAATAATTTCTCTTTTTTCACATTAACTCTAATAATCTATTTTCTAGTAATCCTGAAACATAGATTTAAAGTAATCTACTTTTTCAACTCTTAGTTTAATGAACAGAAAAGTTTGCCTAGAGTTGTCTTATTATTATTTAGTGAGAGATGCATGTATGATTTACAGAACAGAATATCCTGCCTATCCTGTTTTCAAGCTTGTATGCGAGGTCATAAATACTGGCAATTTCTTTCTGCGATATTCGCAACTCATCTGCATGCGTCGCTCGTGAGTCCTTACTTCCCTTTCAGCGGACTCCTTTGGCGTCTCTCTGCGTTTCTTTGCCTGAGTAAATCGCACAAAGAGAATCCGAAAAGAATGCGATTTGATGTTTCCTGGCATAGAAAAAGAGGTTTTTAATAAAAAGGCGAGCACGCCATCGACGACGGTGTGACGTCACACTCGCGGAAAAACAAGAAAGAACAACTGCCTATGTCCGCTTTTCCTCCTCGCCTTCGTTTCCTTTGGCACACATACATACATACACATCACACCTGATCGAACTCGAATTTTGTTACGACGAGAAAAGGACCGTGTTTCGGGAGAGAATAAAAAAAGAAACAACCCACGGAAGAAAAAGTTTCCTGTGAGTAATAAATTAAAAATGTATACACGTCGAAGGCACGCAATGGCGTTTGTGTCTCAGGTGGAAGTAGCTCAAAGAGAGAGTTTTCTCGGGAATATTGAGAAAAAAAATGTTCTTTTTAAATTATATTAAATCAATTTGCTGGTATGCAAACTTTTATCGTTAAGGTAATATCGGAAATTTTAACTAAATTGTAAAATACGCTTATGAATTGGTCCTTTTTCATTGATTGATAACATAATTTGTATGTGAAATTATCGAAAAATATACTTTTAACATAAAATATTTTAATATATATTTTATGATTTGTTATGCAAGATAAAATTAACTGTATGAACGTATTTTTTATTGTTAATATCTACGTTAGGATCTATAGCCATTTGTGACGCATAGTTTGGCCTAAATTTTAATATAAAACCAAATAATATAGTCAAGTTTAATCCTTACATCGCAAAATAAATTAAATAGCTACGTAGAAACATAGCTAAGGTAAAAACAACTATTGAAATATATATACAGTGAAAACTCAGATAGTTTACGAGTGTTTCACAATACGAGTATTAAAAAAACTTTGACTTGATACACATGTAATGTCTTGCATTACGAGCAGTAAATATTGCATCACTTCCTCCTTAACAAAACCCTCCTAATATGTTATCAGGAGAACCCTTGATTTGGCTTGTAAAAAACCGTGGCCTAAAAGCGTTGACAAATTTGCTCATGTCCTTAAAAAAATGTGTCTTTGGAAAAAAAATATAGGACTTAAGGTAAATGAGAACGATATTCAAGAGTTGGTGGAGCATCATGTCCAGAAGCTACATCGCTACAACTTATAAAATATATGTTCATAATTTACATACATAAGCAATAAATACCTACTAGTAAGTATTGCCATTACTTAGACTTATTTGTAGGTCTTTAATAAGTATCATGTTGTAACGCATTGGGTTAACGCTTTGCATATAACAGCGTAGAATTATAAAATACTCTCTAATTTATTAGATTTTTTTTATTTTAACTTAAATTAAATATTTTTATTTATTAGGATTTTCAAAGCTTGGTACACTGCTCCCTGTTTAACCTATCGTTCACACTATAGCGGCAACGACACGATTTAATTACTTTTAGTAAGAATTTTTGAGCAGTAAAACTTTTTTGTGCACTTCCATTAAACAAAATTTGTTTTTTTGTATAATTGTACTGTTACTGTCGTAGTGAGAATTTTCACTAAAATTTAAAAAATTACCTAACCTAACCAATTGTTCACTCTACGATTTTATATTCTATATTTTTGTGTGAATTTTTGAAATTTGATGTGGGTACAATTTTTGCACTTCTCTATTAGTAATTATTTACTTAATTCGTATAAGTAGTAGTGAAATTTCAATATCGCAATTATAGTAGGAACGCTCGGAAAGACTGAAAAATACATAATCAAACCGATCGTTCACACTATGGCGGTAACGGCACGATTTCATTGATTTTAGCGTTCTTAAAAAGTAAGATATTTTCGCTCTCCTATTAAATAAAATTTAGTTTAGTAATCATTAAAATTATACTTAAACCCGTTGAAAATTGTACCGTTACCGTCATAGTGAGAACGGTCGGAAAATTTTAAAAATCACACAAAGTCGAGAGTGAATAGGGCTGTTTATATCCTTAATAAAATATGATACTCATTAGCGAAAATATTAATACAGGTTTTTAAACTTTCGTTGTGACAAGACAGGCGTTAGCCCAATGCGTTATAATTGGTCTAACACAATTAACGCCTTCAAGTACTAGACTGAAATCAAAGTCTGTAACTATTATTACGGCTTACAATCAAGCTAATTTTTTCTTAATGAATTAATCACAAAAGTTTAAGAAAACATAGTTTATAATAATCTATTAAAATTTTATTTATAGACAAGATATAAATTTAATAACATTATCCAATATCATTTACTATTGATACAATTTTCTATTTTGTGAACAGATAAATAAATTGCATTGCTCTTATATTTTCAGCATATTAATGAATGTATTTATACAGCAAAAAATACGTTAAAAAATAATGAACAAGGATAAAAAAGTAAGCGACTAATCTCTACATATTAAAAAAACTTCGTAAAATTTAAACGGTCCTAATGAATTCATGTTTCTGCGTCAGAGCCTAAAAACTTATTATAAATAAGGGATCAATATCTGAAGGTCGCATCTGTCAACGAATATTACATATAATAGCAACTCAGATTTCTTATTAAAATCCTTGCTTAAGATTAACGGCTTCCGACAATTGCAAGTAAAAGTCACAATCATCGAACATTAGAATGTTTTTTTAGTTCACATTTCACACATAAAAGCATCATTAGGAATAATATTCCTATTTAGTAGCATTAACAGCACCCGAATGGCCATTTTAACAAAGCCAGGCAATTTGTTTATAGATGAAATTAAAGCTTTACAATTACCGCTTAAATCGCGTGAGCACTGCGGATATTGTAAAACACGGCGCAGGAAGAAAAAATACATAAAAATAAAACATATTAAAAAATTGGGGTCCGTTGCACAATAAATTATTTGGCGTGTATTCGCGGGCGCGCACACACGTTCAATAAAAATATTTTATGAAACCATGATGTATCTAAATATTATTGCATTTTTATTTTCAATAAAAATTGCTAGATGGCGGGAGCGACAAAATATCCGTGTCATGTTTTTATGGCTGTTTACCGTTTATGACCATTTTTATAGAGAAAAGCACAGTTTTATATTCGGAGCGCGGCTATAAAATGTCGAACGCGCGCCACCGTTTGAGCTTGGTTGATATATTGCGAGCGGTTTTGATTTTCCCTCGAGGTAAAACGGCCAATAGCAATATTTTGCTTACAGTTTTTTATTTATTTATTTTCTTAACAATATTATTTTTTATTAAATTTCGCATATGAAATTTAAAAATGTATTGAATTCACAAAAAAAATACAATTGTGCAAATACTATTCAACTGATATAAATGAAACCTTAAAGTATTGTACTTCAGTCTAAAGACTGCATAATGACTCAAATTGTCTACTGATTCAAATTTATTAAATACGGTTATTAGTCCTTTATATGAGCCGTTGATTTTGAAAGTGGGGCAAGTCCGTATAAAGTTATTGTTGGATAAAAAATATTAGTAAGCAGTAATATACTTATTTTATATTGTCTTAAACAAAAAACATTAAAATCAACGGCTCATATTTGTATGTTTCTTAAGTTAAGGGTACTTCAAAAATCAAAAGCCCAAGCACTGTCAATTATTCATTAGCTGCGATAAGGACAGTTAAACACGCGCGATTTTTGCATTCATTCACTGTTTTTTTTATTCAGTTTTAAACGCTCCGATAAGGTACTCGAGCGCCCTTTCGATAATTCTCCGCATTTTATTGCAGGTTTATGGATTGAAATTTTATTCCGGCAACTCCGGAGTTTATTGCCAGCGGCTCGGGGTCAAATAAAGTGAGGCGGTCCATAAAAATACGCCTAAAAGAATCACGCAAATCCGGCAGGATTTCCGAGGGTTTATTTACAAAGTAGGCTTCCTTTTTTACTGCGTAGGGTCCCGCGGGACCCCATTCCAGATTCAATTTGTACCCTAATTACGAGCGATCACCGCAAGCCTTGCGAGACAAGATGTTTTAAGGAATAGCACAAAAATCGCGCTAAGAACCTGACAGATAGAGCCAGAGAAGTTGAATAAGAGACGAGGTTTAGAGGACCGAATCACAAATCAGAACCTTTATTCAGAATAAAGCATTTCTTCTGTATAATATTACCAGTAAACGAATCAAACTCAGTAGATATACGGTTCGCTTTCAAAGTACTCGATAAGTCACGTTTCAAAATTATATGTCACAATATTTTTTGAGAATAATATTAAAATTTAGTTAAATATTGAAGAGATCATGTATTTAAAAATGATTTTTATTTTAAAATATTATATAAAATTAAAATATAGTATTTGTAAGTTCTTAAAAAAGAGTTATTGGGAACCAATTTATTTATTAGCCCAAGCCAAAAGGAACATTGGCGATAGTGAGGGATTCTTATAGCGACTATTATAAAGAACAACGACCGGTGGTGCCTCGTTTGCCGTTCTCATTTATAACATTTAATCCTTATAAACTTCAATAAATATTATTGCTGTAGTTTAATCTATACTTATTTCCAACTTATCTAAGCGATGTTATATATTTTTTTATTAATAATAATTTGAAAAAAAGGTATTAAAAAATGTTATATTTAAAGTCAATAATAAATTTCATAAATATAAATATATGTATATCGGATTTTTAAGGATTTAATTTTTATCAAAATCGAAAATAAAAAATCTATTATTATTATCTAAATTTAAATATATTTTTTTAAATCATCGTAACCTAACAAATTACCCCTATGCGTCACTATGGTCAGAAAACAATACATATTATTATTACAACATACAAAAATATATAATAAAATTAAATTAAAAATAATACATAAATATATGAATCGGACCAGCTTCTCGTAACTTATAGTAAATGTATGTTTAAACTGGCACGCCCCTTCTAGATATAGAAAAGGTCCTTGACACTATTTGGTACGACGGATTGATATATAAATTGCTAAAAGCTATGGTTCCTTTTCCCTTATCCGCATAATTGATGATTATTTTCACGATAGAATATTTGCAACTCAGTACTGAGAAAAATATCAATGGGAGTGCCGCAGGGTAGCATTCTCGGTCCTTATCTTTTTTCCCTATATATCTATGTGCGTTCTAAACTCACAGTACTGGCAACTTGCGCTATATGTGGATGATTTGGCGATCTATACCTGCTTAACAGCAAGTCGAAGATAAAAATAAATGATGGCAAAACAAAAGTTATCATGTTCTCTTGTAGAACAAGAGCGACTTTCTTATCACAAATAAAAATAAAAATGAGACGATTCCCTGGGAAAAATCTGTCAAATATCTACTTGCACCTGGATTGCCGTCTTAATTGAAATAAACACAAGTTTAAACCATTAGGTAAAAAGGAATCGCAGCCATATCAGCTATTGCTTCAATTTTCCGGAGAAGAAGCGATCTCACTTACAAAAATGATATATGGAGCTCCTGTATAGTTCACCATATCCCATTACTCTATCCACAAAATAGGTATTTTACTAAACAAGTGCTTAAGAATTGCTTTAAATGCTTACAATAAAACTAACGTAAAAAAACATGCGAAGTGGAAGCTTAGAAACAATAAAAGACACTTGTCAGAGAAACTTCTACAAAAGTTTAAAAAGCAGAAAGATCACTGATATTGGCAAATACAACCTTACTAACAAATCGCTTAGGTATAAGCATAAGCTACCTAAAAATATAATACGAAACTAACCGTCTGAAAAGCTTAATGATCTGCATTCAGGTGTCTACTGCTGTGACACCTGTAAGTCCCGCCACTAGCTCCAGTACTCGACATGTAATCAAAAATGCCATGTAAACCATTTTGCCGAGTTCATCCATAAGTGAAATTGTGAGAACTGTTAATTAGTTATAAATAAGTTTAAATTGTGTTTAAAATTTTTAAATACAAAATAACAGATCCGAAAAGTGGTTTTTGTCAACTTTTCCTCTATAAATAATTAGCCTAATAATCTATTATAAATCAAGAAACTGAAAATATTGTATATTAAGGTAATAACTTAGGTTAGGTACTTAATATTATAAATAGTGTATTACAGCAAAAAAAATTGAAAATTGAATAACAAATAAAGAACTTGCTATTTTTTTTATGTATTTTACATATATGTATTATACATACTCGCGATTATAATTGAGAGAAAGTTTACGTTTCTTTCAATTCAATTCCCGATCGTCTAGCCTATCTTAATAATTAAAGTCAGAAAAAGACTATCGATTATTATTTAATAGTAAGAACAGCAATGATGTAATTTTATTGAAATTTGGAATGTTTCGCATTTCTTTATTAATGGCACTGACCATTTGACTATTTTTCATGTAATTTTAGCAAGTGCTTCTAAATCGTTTATTGTATGTTTTTAATATAAAACGCTAACGAGAAAAAACCAAGGACGTCTAAATGAAGCAATAAGTTTTTTGAGCTTTTAGCGAGTCTTTAGAACTAATTTTGTACAAATATCACAAGTTTTTATTTATTATTTATACAAATAATTCAATAGTGTGGAAATAATATTGTTTGCTTTAATAAACTTTATATAGATATATTACAAATTATATATTTTTGTATGTCATAGCTAAATTAATTTAGTATTAAATTTAAAGCTGTAATAAAATATTAAATTTCAATTTTTATATATTCATAAATATTTTTTAAATAACAAGCAAAGTAATTAAGCTTCTATAAAAAATATTAGGAAAAATGTTTTTAATTAAAAAAATTACTAATTAAAAAAAACTAGAATTTATATTTTTTTTTCTAGTTTAATAATGACAAAAATAGATGTTCTTTCAATGTTTTTATTTAATTAAATTAATAAATGTTTATATGACATCGTTTTTTTTTAATGTACGAAAGCTTGATATTGGTTTTATGAATCCATAATAATTAAAAGTTACAGTGAAATATATATATATTTAAATCCCGGATTTCGGAAATAAGAAGATAAGGAATTCATTGATATACTGCCTATATAAATATTTTTAACAATATTTTTTTATCATTTAGAAACTTAAGTCTTGTTTTACATCTTTAAGTAAAAATACATATATGGTTCAACTTTGTAATAATAAAAAATAAAATTGTGTAAAAAAAATGTTTATTTTATTTTATCGCTAAATAAAATTTACTTAAGTTTATTTATTTGTAAGTGGTAGGCTTGGTATTTATATTGGGCCTCAGAAGTTGCTAAATTCTATATATTCCGGCATTTGTGGGAAACGAAGAAACTACAAGTGGAAGTTTTGGCTGCGAAGCATGTTATTTAAATCAGTGCAAGTGTGGCAGCTGCTGAAGGCCTGCTGTGCCCTCTGGAAAATCTACAAGCAAACTTGCGCCAAGTATTACACTTGTAGCAGTAAACTAATATCTATTTAATATATACAGGATGTTTTCGAAACGGATAAATATTAAAGAAAAAAGGAAGCTTCTTTGAAAGTTAGGATAAACATTTTTGTCTTTCTCGCGGATCGTTGACATTGATACAAATAAGGTTTCGCTTTGTGCACGTATGCAATAATGACGTTTGCGAAGAAGAAAAAAGAATAAAAAATGGTGCGATATAAACACAAACCGAGTGAGCGTTCTCCCAGGAGCGGGTAGAACTCTTAAATTTGTTTCGAGATTATTTCTCCTATTCTACAATTGCTATCTGGTTGTGAAATTACATTAAAGTTGGAACGAGTAAAAGTTGCACCTTTCGCGCGTTCAAAGCAGTTGTTACGAATTTGCTCGGCTTGTATTTGAAATAACGTGTCAGGAATCGAAAGACGGAAGGAAGGGCATGTGTATATATGTGTATGTGTGTATGTATGTGCACGTCACTAACCGGTGCCACATGCTCCCGATAACTACACACGAGAAATACTTAAAATGGCTTTTCAATTTAATTTCGCGATCGAAGTCGACGATTATGGAATTCGAAAGGGTGGGATTCCGAGATGGGATGCAAGATTTGAGCCCGTGATTGCTCCGCTTCAGATGGCTTCGTTTTATGTAATATAATACTATACATTTTATTGAGCTGTTTCTGGAATTGTTACTTAAGAACGAGCACAGTAACAATCAAGAATACGAATCTTTTATGTAATGTTAATAATCATTTTCGGATTCTCTATTATTTTCTTGTCAATACCAATTCTTAGATTGCCTTAAATCAATAATATAAATATCAATATTAATCAAGTTTCAAGTCTCTGTTGAATAATCAACAAAAAGTATATACAAATACAGTGATGAAACATTAGTTTACGAGTATAATTTGCTTTGGAAATATGCTCGTATTGTGAAAAACTGGTATAATAAAGCATATTTTAACAGTAATAATAAAATTAAAACCTTAATTAAAATGTTTTAAAATCTAAAAATATTGATATAAAAATGATAATACAATTTACACATACTAGCTGTCGGTCCTTCACTTACGTGAGATACCGCAGCTAGTGTGTGGACAAATACCGAACGCTTAACTTTGTGGTTTATAAATATTTTTTTAAAGCTAGTTTTAGTATTTATTTATTGAAACTAAATATTTTAAACACGGTATAACTCTGCGTTACACATTGCAGAGTATAAATTTGATAAACATATACACTACACTGCATACCATTTTATTTACTGATTGGTATAGTTTTAAAACATTAAAATATATTGCTTGCTCAAGTAATTACTTATTACCAAAATTTAATTTCTACGCTAATGTTAATTTTTTGCACGTTTGCGTTCGATAGATATGCGGTTGATCCAACCACATTTTAGACCGTTCACGCGTTACCGTGTGAATTTACCTACTATGCGAACGACTATTTGATATTTTTTTAGCTATAAGATAATATAGATTTTATTTAAACAAACTACGGATTATGTTTTCTAAAGTAGGTTTACATTAATAATATAAAATAAAACATTTTATGCTATTTAAAAATATGTTTGCAACATAGATAAATATTATTAGAAAAAAACAATTTATTCTAAATAATAATATTAAATAGCATCTGTTACACATTCTCCTAAAAATATTATACTAAGAAATATTTCATTCTACCTGACTGATCCCTTATTTATTTGCTTCAATTTAATTAACCCTTTAACTGCGTTCAAAATATTCCACACAAATTCCGTGCGCGGCACTGTTTTCAATAAATTAAGAAATGGGTTTTTTATACAAAAAAGTATTCTGTTAGTTAATAAAATTTAATGAACATTTATATCTAAATTTTTTTTTAATTCAGAAAAGTTAGAATATGTGTCAAACATTTGGTGTAAATTGTGAAAATTGTTTTGACATAAAATAGACAGGGATTCACATGCGAACTACATACAATTCTATGATAATCGATAGCGAGAATTTGAAGCACTAGTATTTTTGGGTAAAATATTTAATTTCATGATATATACGAATGATTTTAAGCAAACCTTAAAAAATGTTATTAGATTTTGAAACAAACAATTTTGAACCATAAAATACATTAAATAATGCCTGGGGCTTATTTTCCATCACGGCTGGAGCCATCAATTGTGGTGAAAGACTTTTTATATGTCATTGATTGTGTTGTAGCGCATTTTCGGTGTTTGAATATCCGCTTTGTTGAAATCAAGTTTTTCTAAATATCTATATATTAAAGCCTCTAATATTGCCATTTAATATAATATATAAATAAGTAAGTGTAGTTGAAGGTGATGCAAAAATTAAAGACAATATAATGGGCCAAACAATTTGAAATGACAAGTTAAATTTAATTCATAAATTTAACTGAAAGCTACCTGATTTTTTAACATTCATAGTTCTGGGTTTATAAGTTTACCATATTTATGCATCTCAAAAATTTTGTGAAACTAAGACTACGTGTATAATAAAATATAATCTAAATTTTAATATTTGCAAAAATACCTGCCCACTGAGAATTACAATCATTTTAAAAGGAAATAAGACAACTACACGTATCACATGTAAAAATATAAAATTTTAACCATAACAAAACTTATGATATTTGAGGTTCAAATGGAATAAAAACATCGCATTTAACATTAACCTGTCTGCCGGTTAGGTTAGGATATATTCTACGACCTCAAAAATCTAAATATTTAAGCTATATTTATATACTAAACTGGGTAATTTGTCGAGTACTACTTTATTTTGGTTCCTTTAGTTGTCAGTGGGTAATTTAAGTATTTTAATTATGTTCTTATTATTTTTTTTTCTCCATACATTATATTACATGTAGGACAGATTACAATTTTTTCATATATAAAAAATATATTACTTGCAATTATTTTGTTGTATAAAGAGTATATATAAGTTTACTACTACAACTGAATAATATGGTTTTGGATGCAAATTCCAATATAAAAAAATCATAAAAAGATTTTACTATATAAAATAAGAACAATGAAGTTAAATATATACTAACTGAATAATTTGGCTTTCTTTAAGAAAATTTATTGCAAAAAAATTTGCTAAAACTCCTTAACGTAAATATAATATTTTGACACACTCGGAATGAAACGACTGAAATGTTTTTTTGGCACGATATTGGGTTGTATAAATTTCAATTTTGTGTGCAATTGCTTACTATTATTATATGACTTCTACCCACTTGTTTATTACTTGCACATATCACATATTACGTTAGTATGAGAAAGTCATAACCTCAAGCCTTGGGACAATTATATGTAAAAATATAATTTTTCGTAATGTTATTAATTATTGTATAAAGCCCTTACTATTTTTAATTCAATTTCAGAAGCATTGATCATTTTTATGTATTGAAAAACACTCACATTTTGCTCTCAGGAATCCGTCGAAGGAACTCAAAATTTGACGATTTCATCACAAAGGTAGTTCTATAATCGTTTATATAATTTAATTAGTACATATTACACGCATTATGTATAATTTCATTCTCATAGTTAAAATGTACCTTGTTAATTTGCAATTTGAATATTTATAATCCGTTAAATCAAACAACACACATGAAAAAATATTTTTATAAACAACTGTCACGTTGCTACGTTACTTATCTTGTGTTATATTTAAATATTGATTTTTCATTGATGCGTAGTCAGAGCCTTCAAACAAAAACAAAAGAATTTTTCTTTTTAATAAATATAATTAAATATACTCACCATCAGTATTTATCGCAAATGCCTTGAAAAAGGATAACGCGTGAGTTCAGGATTACCGTATTAAAAAGCAGTTTGTAATCTGTTACAAAAATAATTGCCAGTCTTACAGAAAAGGGTAAAATAGAAAATCTTCTATGAAGGTATACAAAGCAAAGAATACTTCCTCAAGTTTTTATTCTGATCTAAAACATCAAACGTCTAAAACAGCAACTCTACAATTTAAACTCACTATTTTTTTTAATTTCAACCAAGAAAAAGCTGACTCATCTTCGGACCATCTAAGATTGCAAGAGTCGCCGCTTCTCTCTTCGCATATCACGGTCAGCTTGATGTCCGGAATCTAGAGTTTAACCCACTTCAAAGACGCCTGAAGCAAGCAGACGTACCCAGGGAATACTAGAGAAATGTAAGTGGCACAAAAATTTAATAACATAAAATTTTGTATAAAAACGAAAATAAGCACACCTGCCATGAAGTTCAATACAGTTGATTCGTTAGGTTTAGACTTTTAGCATATTTGTAAAGTTACGCCAAATCCCTTTTAAAAACAAAAAAGTACCGTTCTATGGTTTATATATTTTAATGCAAAAATGTAGTGAAAGCGTTTTTTTATGTAGGTAGTGAAAATACCGTTACCTGTTTCATGCAATATTTGGATGCGATGCACATATGTACATGCATCTTTTAATATAAGAATAGAAAAATCATATATAAGCCGGAACGCCGGCGTTGGAAAATCACTTATGAATTTAAAATACATTCAAGTCTCATTTTGTTCTTTGTACGAATGAAGCTTACGTCATATAGACACAGACGACACAATATGATCATAAATATTTAGACTAAAACTATAAAAGTTGAGATAAAAGCAGCCGTTTTGCTTCGATCGTCAGATTTGATCGATCCAAGCTGTCATTTTGAGTCGCCAGGAATTAACTCGAGCTTTAAAATAACAAAGCTTGCTTTTGACGCTTTGCTGTTTCTTTTATTGTCATAATATTTTTCGAGATATATTCTTTTTTATTTTGACCATTTGTATTTTAGCTATATTTTATAAAATTTTAAGTGGTTTTATTTTGAAGAGGGAGAGACGTAATAAATACAGTGACTCGCCGACAAGTCAGCAAAAAACATGTTTCAAATCATAGATACACTCTCCTAATTTGTGTTATACATTATTTTTTTCATGAAAAGAGCTTTCCATTGCCAAATAGTATGACCAAGCAAGTTCGTCACATACCCATGAGCGTTTATTCATAAGAATGACTAACCGTTTTTCCCCCCCATACACATATTTTTCAAAACGCAATCGGAGATCTCGATACATCCCGTATCCGCATAAAACACTCACCTCACTCTAACGAACTGGAATAATACACAAAATTTGCATAATGGCATATTGATAAGAGAAAAAATGCCACCGGCGCCAGTGGCGTCGCGTGGTGGAGGTAAAAAAAGTTTTTAAAGTCGCAGACATCAAACATAAATTCTTATTAAGAGCACGTCAGTGAAAGCTCGGCGCGTTGACGTTAATGGGAATTATAAAAAAAGCTTGAATAATGAATAGTATTAGAGTAGGCTCACGCTCGCGAGATAAGCTAAAGCCTTCGTGATCGCACTTCCACACTCTTGCGTGAGTATGTGCAAGCAAAAAATGTGCATTCACACAATGCGACATAAAAATTGGGCTATGTCCATTACATTATTTAATATTAAATATATTTTCCATAATATATTTCAAAATTATTTTTATTATATATTCGTATGCTAAGTTTAAGCCATAAAAATTATTGAAAATTCAAGTGAATTTTTACCTGGACCAAATCGGACGGTTGAAATACAGCTACTATATTTCTCGGGCTTCTAATGGTTGTTTTGGTCAATTCAGTGTAGTTCTGCTTAATGCGAGTTTGACTCAACTTTCGTTATACCAAGTCGAAAGCGAAGTGGTAGTTCAGTGTTCAAATTTTGACTAAAGTTTCTGAGAAAAGTGCTTAGGAAAGTTGTTAACAGCAATGATTGAATATGGTAGTGTTATATCCTATATTTTCTTTATAAATGCAGAAATTTAAACGTCCTTTTTAATCTTCGATCATTGAACCAATTCTAATGATTTGGGGTGGAGCTAGACTTTTTGTTTTTGTATAATATGAAACATATGTTATTATTAGTGTAAGAATCAAAGAAAAAGCAGAGCATTTTGTGAATAGAAATGTAGTACTTACTGACCCTTGTTTTTTTTTATTAAAAAAAGTCTTACAGTGTGAACTAATTACTAATATAAGCAATAGTGAATAACGGTATTGTTAGTTCAATCGGTTACACATAAAAGTTTGCTTGTCACGCCGATGATTTTTAGTAAATAAAAATAACAACTTAATTTTCAGTCAATATTAGGTACGTGAATTTATTGTGAATTAATTTCGACGATTTTAAGAGCATTTCGAATAAAATTTGTAGTAATTATTATAATAGAATAATATATAAGTTTCAACACGTTTTCGAGAACTTTTTTTGGTGGCCGTTGGGGCTAGGACGTCCGCACTTGCCGACTCGCCTGTGGCTATCGCCATCAGGTTCCTTAATACGCTGGCATTGCATTTGTTTAATGTTAGCTACGAGGAACTGGTCCGGTTCATATCATATCATTATAATATTATATGATTTTTTTTGTTTGATACTTTATAGTATATATTATTTTTAAAATATATATAAATATTTTTTTGGTATGGAAATCATACAATTATTTTTTTCGACCAACGTGACGCATTGGAGTAGCCTGTTAGGTTACAATGGTCTGCATTTAATTTAAATAAATAATATTTCACTTTTCAACTGAATTCTGTGTTTCAGATTATAGATTAGAATTTTTAATTATATCTATAAAAATCATTCGTTTTTAAATAGTTTTGATTAACAAATATAATTTTTGTGGCAAATTATTTGTAGTATAGTGTATTTTTTTGTATTTTCTAATTTTTTGCTTATTGAGCAATTATATTTTTTAATTGCTGAATCTGTTTCGTAAACATTTTTATTTGCGAACAATGTTTACATAAATTATACTTATAAACAATATGTTATATTTTTAAACAATGTTTTGTGATATTATTATTCAGCTAAATAACCAATATATTTATTTTTTTAGCAAGAATAATATCAATTTCTATAAATTTATTTCTTAGGAAATAAAAAAGCATTATCGATCGTAATACAAATAATATTTATTATATATTAGTAGCCAGTAGGCTTAAGAAACAAAAATGCTAAATCACGGCTTATTTTAATTTAATATAAAAATAGTTATTTCTTGAAAATAATTTTAAAATATCAGGATTGTGCAAAATTGGTTTTTCAAACTGCTTCGATTGCTATTTAGATTATATGAAAAATATTACTTGACTATTAAAACATATTTTTATTAATATATTAAGCTTTTAATGTCTATGTATATAAAAACCTAATTGAAATAATGATATTTTTAAAAAAAATGGTACAATAAAAAAATTGTATTTTCCTGAAATTTATATTTATACTAATTTATACATATAATCTTTCACTTTATTTAAAATAAAATCTTTACTTAAAAGTAATGATTATCGTAATAATACATTTAATAATTTTCTTAAATCAAAGAAGGAAGCTCGATTAAATTAAATTTTCCCATAAATGATAATTTATTTAAAAGCAATGTGACTGATACATTGTATTTATAAATTTTAACAAAATAAATACTATGTATAGGTTTCTATGTTAAATATTACATATATCAACATTTTTGTTTAAAAACACATTTTAAGAGCATTTTATGTTATCATAATTAAACTACAGTTTGCCTTTATAAACACACACTGGAAAATGCGACGGATTATAGCCGAGTGAAATGTGTTGAATTTGAATTACATCGCGATTGCGGAAAAGCCTTCGTGACTGTTTTGATTTGTGATTTTTGCATGTCGGCGAATGAGACAGCTTTCGAGGGATTCCTGGAATGGTTTAAGTTCGTTTAAAACGAACGTACGCATTAACACGAGCGTTGAAATCTTTTGAGTAGGAGCATTTCAATATGTTTTCATTATAAAATTTATCTATATATACAAATCTAAACTTTAAAAGCTCACACAAAATAAATGTGAGATTCACATTTAAACTTATATATTCTAATTCGATTTGAAATCAAAGGTGTCATTTCAGACATGATCCAATTTTTTTTCAAGACTAAATTCTTAACACGCTATAAACAATAAACGAAAGCTCAGATGAGCGCTAAATGCGAAATTTTTGATATTTTATAACAAAGCGTAGAAGCAAGCTACACTAAAATATATTTTTATGTGTATTATTTGTGCTTAAATAACGCAAAATTTCAATTTGTCAATGAGAGGCGAGAAATATATTTCGGAAAAGTAGCTTCAAGAGAGAATTATGAAAGCTCGTGAATTAAAACGCAACAAAAGCTTCGAGCCGATTATCGAAGGCAGTGCTGTGTCTTGAATAAAAAGTGTGTATATTAACGTTCAAGTATTTTGAAATATACATATATTTCAAGGGTCTCGATAAAAAGAAACGATGTTTTCGTTTGCCAAATTTGCTTGGTGCTTTTTCGAATATTAAAATATTGAGAATTTTTTTTAAATTATGTTTTAATATGATCTTAAAAATATATTTATTCAGTAATATTTAGATCTGAAGTTTTGATTACAACAATTATATCATAATAATGTCTTATATATTATTTTATTGCTCAGTTTAAGTAATATACATTACTGTCAAATCGATACCATAACATAATTCAAACACTTGAGAAGGGTATATATCGAAGTTCTTGTTGTGTTATTGAATAATTTAATCAAAACGAGAAATTACTTAGCCACAAACGCAGCGATAAAGTATAGAAGCTATGGAGATGGAGTTTTCGCGTTTAAATATGAAAATATCGCCTCGACACAATTCCCAGATGAATCAGATGAAAGATGTTCGCTTTTCCGATTATGTAATAAAAACAAGTGCCTATGGGGGAAAGCGCTTTATTCGCGTTTTCCGATATTTTCCCTCGACGAACAGCTGTACGCGTTCGATTGCCCCTTAGCACACACAAAAAAGGGACAATAACGTCAAACTTTTCCTTTATCAATCGCTCGCAAGCCGACGTGGATTTGACAAGGAGATAATGGCAGGCTGAATGGAAAATTGTCTCATTTGACGGTTAATCTGTGAGAGTCAATCGAAAGTATGAATGCCGGTTGTGTAATTTCAGATAACTCGAACTCTCTTTTTTTATCTACGTGTGAGCAAAACAAAACCGCTCAACTATATATATATATATATACATATATCTGGTAAATTAAAAAAATATTTTGAATCAAGAAAAAAATATTAAATACTATGTTACTTAAATTTGTTAAGAAATTCAAGTTTTCTTTTTTGTGCAGATGATTTAAAATTGTTTAAATGTTGCAGACTTCTCTCTAGAGAAATATTTAAAATCTCTAAGGAAATGTGCTTTTTTTAGTGTCGGAAAGTGCCATACTGTGCCATCTTCTCGACCCTGTTTGCGGTCAGATTATTCCTACGATCTCGGTGGCAACATTTTGCCTATAGAAACTTTCACTAAAGATCTCAGAATCTCTTTTAAGAGCACTACACGTAAACAATGTTTACGATAAATATCCTAAGATTTTTGGCTTTGTTTTAAGGATTTATGACACTTTAGTTTGCAGCATTCTTGATTCAGGATATATTATTTGAAATCCTTGAATAATCAAATATCTAAAAAGTTTATGATTTTTTTTAATAACAGATTATTTATATATTGTCTGTTTTTTTTATTTCTGCGCTTTTATTTTTGGAGCGTTAAAATACAATTTGCCGAATTCTCGCAGAAAGTTGTATGTCTCTAAGCATTTCTTTAACCCTTTAAACGCCAGCGGCTTCTTAGTGAGTCACCTGATTTTTTTATTTCTATATTATATATGATAAAATATTTTTTTACTGATACATTAAGCAAGTACAATAATCTTTATTAATTAAATTATAATTATTTGTAAATAATTCGTTCATTTGTTTTAAAAAATTAATTTGCTTAAAAAATAGTCAACAAGTGACTTACTTGTGAGTTTCTGGCGTTTAAGTGGTTAAAATAATATTGACAATCAAATTACAATATTTTAGAGGTGTAAGTATTGGGATTCGGAACATCTTCGAGAACCACAATCGCGTTCTCTTCTGATGCTCATTAGAGCCAAGACGTCCGCACTAGCCGACACGCCTATTACTGTCGCCATCCTGTTCCTTAAAATTTAGAAGTCCAAACTCATCTATATCATGCCCAACGTATTTTTTTATTTTTTTTACGTCATTTTAAGACTTGATGATAAAATTTCATTGAGATATACTTAAATATAATACGGTAAAAACAATTAGTAATTTCTAACCACGTTACCTGGAATTTTTAAATTAATTGGTCTAAAAATGGATTATATGAATTAATTATAAATATCAAATATATATGGAGTATATCAAATAATCAATGATCGTAAGACCTTATATATTTTGATTACCTTTTGGTCCTTCTAATCTTATAAACAAATATTAAATTATTTATTATGCATACGTATGATATGCCAGATGTCAAACATCGTTCATTTTACAAATACTCGCTATGCCGAAAACACTTTGGCGCCCGCGGCAATATTTCAACTTTCCCATAGTGAGTGCGCCGCGCCGTTGTATTTAAATATTAATGCATGTGCCTGAACGAGTTAGTGCTCAAATATTCCGTTTGACATAAAAGCCATGGGATATTATACGCCAGTTCTTCCCAAATGTCGAGGAGGCACACGATACTCTTGGCAAATGTCTGACAACTACTTAGAATCTTGAAAACATTCGCTGTTTCGTGACTATTTACATACCAGCTAATAAGGCAAATTACATATTTGAGCTAGCTTTGATGTAGAAGCCATACTTTGATCGATTTATTTAAAAAAAAAGGTGTGCTTACGACAATAAATAAAAATATTTAATAATCATTCGATCACAAATCGAATCATCGACGACCATAGTGCAGACTCTCAACCGATGAACGCTTGGTGGACTCTCATGATTTGTTTATAAGAACAATACTGTTGGACAAATTCGGTGCTAGCGAGTAGAACACCCCATGAATAACTCTCTGCAACGAATCATTTTCCGAAGAAAAAAATCTTTTAAAAATAAATGCAGAAACAATTTGTTTTATGGGACAAAGTATTGATCTAAATGTACGTTTCTCTTAAAATAAATCACACCTTGTCAATTCATATTTAAACATTTAATTTAATATTATTTTAATACCATTAATAAATTATAACGTAACTTAAGCAGTGATTTCTAAACTTTAATAAACTAGAATTTTGTAATAGTAATATAAATATAACATATATCCTTTTGTATATCCTATGATTGTAACATAGATAGCTATTTATTTATTTTGTACAAAAACTACTAGCAAAAGGTCAACGAAATGTTATTATTAGGTAATCTGTTTGCATTGTGTCTGATTTTAAAATAAACAATAATATTATTTTTTAGCAGCAATTTCAACTAGTTAAATTTTAGTATATTAAAATTCTGAAATATATTAGTATTCAAGTAGTAAATTAATTAATTATTAAAGTATCACTTTTTTATAAATTCAATGTTATAAATGCGTTTTATTTTTTATTAATAATAAATAAATAAAAGTTTCTTTTTATATTTTCACTTTTGTGTACTATCCGATTTTTCAGGTCGTCTTATACTTATTAGTTACTACTAAAAATAAAATTTTAATAGAAACTAAAAATAAACAGTATATTTCTTTATAATAAAATGCTTTTTAGATGTATTAGTATCTTTTATTTTATAAATATATAATATAATATGAAAATATATTAAATTATCAGGATATAAGTCTTGCTTTTAAAGGAAACTGTTTTGTCTGTCATTATAGCAATATATATGTATCATATCATCATCAAATAGGCGTTGTTATGAACTTAATTTTATATAACTACCATAAAAATTAACTAGATTCTATATATTTAAATATTCACAAGTTAATTTAACATAAAAATGTGCTATTTTTTAAATATTTTTTAGATGGCAGTTAAAAAGTAGTTACTTCTTTCATTTCAAGTCGTTTAATTAAACAAATAAAATAGTTAATATTTCACAACATAAAAAAGCATAAATCTAAATCGAAGCAATGAATAGTCATAGGCGTCGCTTAAGCCAAATTTACGATGTCGTTTAGGTCACTAGTTTACGATTACCCACTAAAACCCTCCTCGATGGTTCGGATAAGATTCTTAATCAACTCTGAACACATCAAAGTTAATAAAATTACGTAAGTTAGAAGGCGATTCTATGTCCTTTGAGTCTTTCCGTTTTTTAATCATTATCAAAATTTCTTGCTACATTAGGTACTAAAGTAAAATTGTAACTTTGAACCGAAGAGTTTGCATTTCCGTCGCAGTCACTGCTATCCGGCTAGAACTGCGCTGAAATAAGAATGTTTCCATTCTATCCTTTGTTGCCAGTTGATAACTTCTATAACGGAGCAGTAAAACTTTGAACGGTTAATTTAAGCTTCTGCTTCCATTCTTTCGGCGATGCTTCCGGATAAATCACTTCACTATTTATGTATGTATAGAACAATGAAGTGCAATCTATTTTTGAAAAGCTTGTTATAAAATAATTAAAATTTCATTCAAATCCATGCTACATAACTTTTGATCACTCATAAATTAATTAATTGATTAATATATTAATGGACTTAAATAAAACTACTAAATAAAATAAGTAGAAATATATAAGTATGATTTTTTAATTATATTTTTAACAAGAGTAAATAAATTTATAGTAACATAGTAATATCTAGATTATTTTATATTTAAAAGCACTATTTAACAACTTGAAACTTTCAAATAAATCGTAGGAAAAAAAAATTTTAGTGGTGTAAATTAAAAACCCATATGTTTTTATATAAGGTGTGCTTTCAAATGATATTTTACACCTAGAAAATATAATATTTTCTGTCGAATCTGTCTTTTTTCTTATAGTGTTAAATAACGGCATATAAAAAAGTAAATATTACGAGCAATTTTGTTTGTTAATAAGCTATTTAGTACGACAGATTTCTTTTTAGCATTATAAATTTTATGCAGATGTAGAAACTTTTTTGACTTTAATAAAAAATATATGCTATATTTTTTAATCTATGAAAATCGTCAAACATATAAAAAAGTAAATAGATGCGCAAAATCTTTATAGGGTTAAGATTGTATAAACTTTGCGGTAGCATCTTTTTTTACATAGTACAAACGTATTCATAATAAAAATTATAAAGATATGAATATTTTGTTTAAATTCTGTTGTTTTCTCTTACTTATTCTATAAAAATAATAAAAAATACGTATTTGGTACATTTGAAGCAGCTTGAGATATGGCAACGCTGTCAATAAGCACTTTTTCATAGATTTTTAAGCACTTATATTACTCTTTGCTTTTTTATAAACACCAACTGTCGGTTGTTTATTTCCATTTTAAAGTTGTAGTTAGTGGTTTTAATTCGTGAAAGTCTCCGATCGTCACGGGCGCTTAAAAAAAATTTGCTTTGTAAGTCGCAAAAATTCGTAATAATACGCTTTAAATAAGTAATTGCGATAAATTGCAGTCAAACTTAATTAATCTTATTAAGTTTTACAAAAACAATGCGCTTTGTGCTGTTTTTAAAAATAAAATAGCAAACCCATTATGAGCATAAATACCGATATTTCAAGATAAAATATTAGGTTTATTAAATTAAAAAGACTAAACACATAATAAAAATAATAAAATTAATGAACGAAAACATAATACAAATAATTTTTTTTATGGATATGGAAAAATTTAGGATTTTTTTTGTGAAAAGCATTTAAAATTTAATTAAACAAAAAAATAGTTTGGAACTATAATAAAGTTTATTATTAAAGTTTATTTATTTTCCTACCAGAAAATTTTTAAGGACTTTTTATGTATGTTAATTACATATATTTTATATACCACATATTGTTAAGTAAAGTTAAAATATATATTTTATCATTAAACTTAATTTTAAAATTTGATACCTAAAAAAAAGCAAATTTTTTTTTTTTTCATTTTATAAATCGGATGCTGTAAATGTTTTGAAAACTGTTGTTAGGTTATCAGAGAATATGATGGCATTTTGTTTAGTATTTCTGTCCATTTTATATTTTTTAGTTTATTTGGTAGTTCATGCATTAATGGATGTTTTATTTTTTTGCACCTTTTCAAAGAGAATAACTTTTGGATTTACTGGCAGTGATTTTTGTAGAAACTGTTTTATTGATTAACTATTTATGTCACTTAAGATTTGTTTTAACTCTTTCGTTGCTTTATTTAGTTTGGTTTTAATGCTTGGTTTCCGTTGTTAGTTTTTACATTTTTCTTAATTTTATTTTATCTGAATTTTTTTATTTAACTAGTAAAGATAAATTATCTGGTTTGTAATTTTTTTGTGTTGTACTACAGACTGAATTCTGTATGACCTTCAATTTTTCTTTGTTTGAGGGAAAATTCAGTTTGATGTTTTTCTACCAGGTCCCTAAATAAGTACTAGTATGTATTATCAGCATAAGTCTTGTTAAAGCTTAAGTTATTATTATTGATAAAAATAGATTAATAAAAGGTATGAAGAGGTTTCTGCTTTAAAATAGCCGCTTGATATTTTTTTTAGTAACGCAGAAATCAATCAAGTCAGAAATTTTTGATGGCCAGTAATTTGATTCTTTGATTAATAATGGTTTCAATTTAGCTTTCTCCATTGAATCACAAAGTTTTGCGTCAATTAAAAAATAAAATAACTAAATTAAATCCGAAGTGGATATTAATCAGTTAATGTCAAAAATATTATTTTTTAAGGCAACAAGTTTTAAAGCTTGCCAATTTGTGCATAGTTTATGTATTAATTTTATGATGTTTTTATAATTAAGTGTATTTTTTTATTATTTATATCATTTTTCATGATGCACACTATTGTAAACTATAAAATTAAAGCTTTTAGCGTGAAAGATGATAAAAAATTTAACAGTGAAACGAAGCAAAGTTGTTAAACTTATCAAGATAATTGTTTATTCATATCATAGACACAACTTATAATTTTACTACGTATATACATATATATTTTATATTTATGTAATAATTATTATTTTTCAATATGGTTATATTATCAAAAAAAAAAATACAAATAAATATATTCTTTCCAATTTCTATGTAAATACATAAAAAAATTATTAGTCATGTTATAATATTATATATCTGCTATAATAAAATAACTACTAGCCATAAACGATTAAATTAACTGTTTTTTTAAAGCTCTTGTTCTCAACACATATAAAGGCTATTTTATGTACAGTCAAATTTAGTCATATAATGAAATTCCTTTGTGACTTCAGCTATAAAACAAATATAAAATTAGAAAAGGAATAAAGTTAGTTAATCGCTATTTTAAAACATATTCTAGCACTTTATAGTAGCGTTAATTTAAAACTTATCTCAAGCGTTTACGACTTTTTATACTCGTAATATTATAAAATAGATGCATCTTATATTTTATGAATTTCATCCACTCGTGTATACAATGAGCGAATTTCATCTTAGCCACCAGCTGCCGGGGAGATAATTAAAGTTTCAAGCGTGTCTGGGTTGCCCATCTAGGACTTTTTGATTTGAAACATTGCATTCTAGGACTCAGGTGTTTCTTCATAAACTTATTTAAAAGTACTTCACCCCTGGGAGTTAGCGAAGCTACTTTTTCTTTACCCCGGACACCGAAGGACCGCGTAATTAGTGCACGAAACGAAAAGTACCGCCTTTAATTTATATACATATATCTCAATTGTTATATAAAAGTGATTAAGTTCTTGGTAATAATAGTAAGTGTAATTAATAGTATTATTTAATAAATAATTAACTATTTGACACGTTTTATATTTCTAACATATGGCTTAAATTATGCATTTCTTACAAACAAAACATAAGGATTAAAACTCGCATCAAATAAAGACGTCTGAAAATTATTTAATATTTAACAACCATAATTAGTCAACTAAAATATCGTTACTAATGACGCGTAAAAATAAAAAAATATTAAAATAAACCGTATCAAGCAATATTATCCAATTCATTAAAAGTAAAATTAAAATATTATAGCAGTTACAAAACACTGTAATAAATAAATTTATCATAAAAAATATAGAAAATATCTAAATAGCTTTAAAATAGGGACACAAACATTTCAAAATCCTTATTAAAAATTTGAAATATCAGTTAACGCAGATCAGGAAAAGTAGGAAATGCTAACTAACGATTATTCTATTATACATCTTACGAAAGCGATTATATTAAGAATATCTGCGTTAAAAATCTAATGATTCGATTTGAAAATTTTGCTCAAGTGTCATAAAAACTATAAAAATAAAAAGAACATAAACAGATTAGATAACAAATTGAGTAAACAACTAATAAATAAAAATTTTAGATGCTGTCTTATCTTTTGGGTATTCCACCCAATAAAAAAGAATTGTTCAGTTCCGATTAGCTATCGCTACATTTAGTACAATATTAAAAAAAAATTCTACGTTCAAGAAAATCTCTAGATAATAAATTATTAACGAACATTTCACCTTCCGAGAAAATCGCTTGACAACTTTATTATGAAAAAAATAAGAGCCTCTTAATGTAAGATATAGAAAAAGAAAAGGTAGTGAACATAACGCACATTTATTACATACTGAAGTGAGATGACTATATATAATAGATAAAATAAACTAATGAGGCCTTATAAACTTCAATGTGAGTTATTGGTCTTCTTTAAGACATAATATAATTCAGGACAAAATTTTCTTGAATTTTTAACAAATCTTTATGGTTGATAAATTTTGCGTATTGAACAGATATTTTAAAGTGCAGTAAAATTAACTTATCATTACCAGGAAGTATTGTCAATATTTTTATTGCACCTTTAAGAGTGAATTACAATTTTAAATTTTTAACAGAATAATTAGGTCTCGTGGTTAATACCTACTAGTAAGTATTAACCATTAGACTGAAAGTCTGGAAATCGGTGACATCTATATTAATAATTATAAATTATTATAAATGATATTAAATTATATAATTTATTATAATTAGAGCGCATTTTTTATAAATAAAAATTTGAGTGCCGCTGCTGGGACTCGAACCCGTAACCTCAGAGTTTAAACTTTACTTTAAAATTAAAAAAAATATTTTATGAAATGGAAAATTAAAACTATTTAAGACAAAACAGAAGCAATAATATTTACAAAACATAGACAACCCTTACCTGTACCCGATAAGAGTGAACAAAGGTATAGCATTATCTCTGGGTTATACAAAGTGTCACTTGGACTCCAGATTTAAATTCAATAAACATATAACTGAACTCCGGGCAAAAAGGCTTGGGGCCATTGCGGCTCTGAAACCAATATTTAATAAATAAAAAAAGCGCGCTAACTATAATAAATAAAATCCTAGTCTATAAAAAATTAATCAGACCATTTTTATACTAATTTTATAAAACTTCAAGTTATCTAAAAATAAACCTTTAAAATAATATTTATTACACCGTTTTATGCTAACCTTAAAAAACTCTACACTAGATATTCAATTCCTATTTGTAGAAGGTTTTATGTATTTTTTTTTTAATTTTACTATACTTAGGAATAATTTTTTTATTGTACAACTTTATCAGTGTGAGAGCTATCCATTTCATCGTTATTCATCATGGTTTACGCCCTTAATATTAGCTGCGACGGGTAGATTCGACGGATTTGCCCGTCGCGGATGCCTGGCGGACAAGTCCGACTGTGTGTGGCGAGAAAAGACACAGATTTATCTGTCAGTCGTCTGTCCGTGCTCAAAACGAACGGATTGGTGTGTGCGCTTTTTGTTTGTCCATTCTCAAGAAATTTCGTCCAAATTAAATGGATAGCTCTCGAACTGACTGTGTTAACGCAAACAGAGAATATGTATATTTTTGAAATAAATTTTATTGAAAAAACTTTTAAAATATTTTTTTCTATGAAAATGACAGCTTTCTTTAACTGTTGATATTTAAGGCAAAAATGCATTTTTTTAAGATAAGTATAAAAACGTGTATTATATAATATTTTAAGAGCTTTATTTTAAATGACTTAAAATTCAGAAAAATATTAAGTGATACTATCACAACAAAAAGGTATAAGTTAAAATAGGTCGTATTAATTTGTATAGATTATTCAAATGTTTATTAAATATTGGTCTAAGAGCCGCAATAACGGCAAGCTCTTTTCATTTTCGTTACAGTCCTTTTCCACCTCTCAAAATATTTATTTTGGATTTTTGTAATTTATTTGCAATTGGAATGAGATTGACCCATAAGTTCTAATTAAATAGATGTTTCGTCAGCTTACATATTTTTATTTTTGGGACATCGTTAGTATGCAAAATAAAGAGGAACGGCCCCAACAAACTTCCCTGGGGGACTCCAGCTAGAATTTTACGCGGGATTGAATGTTGATTATTTATTAAAACAACATAGCTTCTACTTTTAAGATAAGCGTATCAAGCGTAGCAAATATTTGTATAGTTAATGAATCAAACCGTCATGCCATTATATTGAAAGCTTTTTCTATATTTAACATTGAAAAACTTATTAAGTTTATGTGTTATCAAGTGATTTTTGGGGAAACCAAACTGTTCATTAATAATTTTATTCACCAAAATTTTTTTTAAACGCATAATGATTTTTTTAAGGGTTTTATAATATGTCATGCTTCTTTTCATTTGATTTCTTGAAAGGCTTCTTGAGTTTAATATTTCTTTCGCTATTATTTGTATATTTCATAGCTGTAACATTGTTTTTTCATTCCAGGTTTCAAAATTTAAGTTTTGTCCCATATCCAGATTTTATTTGCTAATATAAATCCGCCCAGTTAATTATTTTTTTATAACCAGTTGGATTTCTTCATGTAATGTGGTTAACTCCATGAAGGAGACCCTCCTCCTAAATCCGCACTCCAGGCGAAAATCCTGAATTATTAAATCCAATAATTTTCCCAGAAATATGCCATTTATTGTTGTTTGTTCAATACCATAAATAGCTTATGTTAAAAAATCTTAAAAGTAAAGGTCTAGTCGATAATCAGATCCACTAATATTTACGCATATGTATGTATATAGCTTTAGTATTTTAATACATGTAAATTGTTTTTCACACGAAATAAAATTACTTATGTATATAACGAATACCCACAAGCGAGTATATGCTATGAATTATATTATTCCCTAGTCGCTTGCCGATATATACTCACACCAGCTATATTTTCTTTTAATTACCGGCGTTAATATTTTTACAGTAATTCCCGCGCTGTGGATTTCGGCAAATACCGCGGGGCGTGTTCGCCAGAATACATACATACATAGGTTTGAAATATTATATAGCACACACGCAACAGTAAGTTGGGACAATGTTATTATAATGTGATAATGAGAAACGTGTTTGTGTTTCCCGCGAGCTGTGAAATTGGTGTAATCTTTTACTGAGTCGCGAGCGCAAACAAAACTCCTTGTTTTCGGTTGTACACAATATAATTACGCCATTTTTCCGAGAGAATTATTTCACGTGTTGGTATGTTTGTTAATTATTCAAAAATTTTTGATAAATAAATAATCATCGTTTAATTTTAATCTTCTCGAATCTGATACGTATACACAACATAACATGGAAATCTTCTGACTGTATCGCTCAACCAAAAAATATTAAAAATCGAAGCCAAAAAAATGATTACATTATGTTGTATTGATTTGATTATTATTTTAATGATAAATATATTAAAAAAATACCGAAAAATCAATTGCATAGAAAAAAATAAACTCGCAGAGATATTTTATATTTTCAGCGATGTCACATAATTTGATTTATTTATCTTAAATAAATATTCATAAGCAATTTATAAAATTATATATATTCTTTGCAAAGCCACTTACACTTAAAATGTTTACAATTCTGAAGGATGCCTATAGGTAATATTTTTATTTATTTATTTTTGTAATACAAATTTGACGATTTTTATGATTTTACGGCCATTATACAAACGATAATAAAATTTAAAAATAATAATAAAAAAAACAGTAACATAGCAAACCTAAAATAAATTGGCACTATCCCATATCCGAAAACATCCTTGTGTCTGGCAAGCTCATTGAGAATCTGGATGGCTTGTGCAAGACGAGCGTCCTGGTCGCAACGGGCAGAAATAAGGAACGCAATCGCGACTCTCTAGGGAAGTTCGCATTCTAAGATCACTGAGTGACTTTAAAAAAAAAATTAAAAAGACACTACGCCAAAAATGCAATAAACAGTATCGCAACGTACCTATAAAATCAATCACCCTAATAAATATTACATATTATATATAAAAGACGACAAAACTGGGATTACTTGAAATCACCGCTGATCCAGAGCGACAGGGCCAAGGCATTACGAAAGTCATTCTTTATAGGGCAAAGGCCGAAATTGATTATTATATTAACCAGTCGCATTAAGGTCTAAATTTTAAATACCGCCCATAGTAAAGTCAACTTTAGTATCTTAATACATTGTTGAGAACGTTCTTTGGTTAATAAATTAATCCAACGGTGTGAAGTTTGCGTTGTTTCCAAAAAATAAGGTGTGTTTCATAAAATTAACTATTAACCATGTTGCATCTTTGAGGCTGAATTTTAAAGGCAGTTTTGCGATTTTCAGAAAAAATTATTTTTATAAATATTTATTATACATTTATAAAAATTGACTTGGATTTTTAATTAATTATTGAGAAATACTATATTTTTTTGATGTAACAAAAATTTCAGTTTTACTTTTAAATTTATCGCTTCTCATAGTTTTTAATATTATACTTATTTATTTTTATTTACTGGAAAATTATTAAGCAAATACATAGAAATAAACACAAATATAAATTAATTTATAAATTTCTATTTCTACTTTAAGATTTAGTAACCCTAAAAGGTGTGACTTTACAGACAGTAAGGCGCGGGTGAAAACTAGTAAGAATTTATTAGTTAATATTACATATTGCGAGATCGTTATTCTTTGAGTGGTGGTAGAGAAGCTGGCGGAGGGATTATGTAAGTGAAAAATCGTTCTGATTGCTCCCCTTTTTTTGGCTTTCTGCATGCGCTTCTTTCGATCGGAGCGCGCCTAAGCCGCCAAACTAAAAAATAAAAAAATACTGGCATACTGACCAGAAAAAAACTACCCGACTTGATTGATTTTTTCATTGTCAAAGGAATAGAGGTAAAACAAATTCTAGCTAAATCGTGTTTTAAGCTGTTATTAGATCATTCGCCTATACTAATAAAATTACAAACGAATCTAATCCATAAACGATAAACTCCGATCTTATATAATCATAAAACTCATAGGAATATTCGCCAAAATAAACACTAACACAGCCTAGAATCCATCGCGATGCATAATGTGAGTTAACCCATTGCGATCTTGATGATATGTTTGGACTTAACTAAAGATTTGAACGTTAGACACGCGCATTGAAACTATTCTTACGTAAATCAACATGCAATAGCTTCCCATAACTTTTTTAAAATTAAAACTAGTTTAATAAAGTCCACTATATAAATATGTTTTACATTAAGAATCTTAAACTGATATGTATGTATTGAAATGCTATATCGCGATATGAAAAGTTTAAATAATAAATTATCCCGAAGGCTTCCATAAAAGCGATAAATTTATTTTACGTATAAAACATTCCTATATACCACCCCCTATAGATTACCAATATATATTTTTACATACCTGTACACTTGGTTGCTTCGACTTTACCTAGCGGCACACTGTCAAAGCCCAAGGGCGTATGAATAATATATGGGGCAATTATACGCGAAAATCTTGGCTGGAAAATTCAATCAATGCTCGCGCGTGCATCTCACAATAGCGTATGCAAACACGATTACGTATAAAAGGGGAAAAAATGTAAGTCCCACCGGCAAAACTTCCACGTCAAACGCTTTAGAAAAATATTTAATTTCCCATATAAAATGGCGGCGATAATTGAAGAAAAAAAATTCTATCCGTCTTATACGATCAAATTCAAACGCTCCTCAGGGATACTTTTATTTCCCTCTGCGAATTATCCGGGGCGAAATCGTATTATGTCAAGATAGGCAGTAATTTGAAGAAAACTTCCACGGTAAATATTTACCCGTCGTGCGAGATAAAAAAAAAAAGACACTCGCTAAGAGCGTCGAATTCCTAATTGGAGAACTTTCGCCGTATCATAGGCCTCGCTTAAGCCGACAACTTTAGAATAGGTATTAAACACTACGTGTATACCTACGTATTTATATATAGAAATTTATTAATAAATGTGACGGTGAACAGCTGGTGCATATTATGTTTTTAATATGTCACTACAATTATAATACATAAGTGTTATTAAAACAATTTTTATCAATGAATTTCTCATGTTAATATTATATTTACAGATTTACCATTAAATCGAAAATAAATATTTATAATTTAATAAAAAGTATTAAATTTTAAATTTATTGTGCTTAATCAACAATATAATAATAATAATTAAATATTCTTAAATTGTTTCTCAACACTATTTATATATACATATGTATGTATGATATAATACATACAAGCTGTCGGTCTTTCACTATCACGAGGTACCGCAGCAAGTATTTTAACACTTTCGCGGACACTTAAAAAACGTATTGATATACTCTACTAAGACACTAATATAGCTAAAATTTGTAAAAAAATAATATATTTTTTTAAATTACCAATTATTTTCATTGTATATTATATCTTGACCTAAATTTAATTATTATTTATGTATATTCAAAGGTTTTCATATACAGATGTGTCCGCGAAAGTGTTAAAAAAATATTGAGAAAAATAAATTTCGATAATAAATTTTAGTATTAAGTCCCACAAATATTCAATTTATATTACCAATTTGACTATTATTATTTAAAATATTTTCCCAACGCGCCATGATGGCCATTATACAAACAAAGTTACACAATGAAACATTTTAAAAATACACAAAAAAAAACACACCAAGATAAGAACTATCCCACATATTTTTCCAGCTCCTCATAGATATCGCCGAAAACATTTTCGTGCTTAGCAAGTATGTTGAGAAGCTGGATGGCTGATTCAATAAAAGTGCTCTTAAGCGTTGACGTCCTGACGAAATCAGAGAGCATTGACAGATTGTCGAAACTGCACAGTTAATAATTCTTATATGTTGATGTAACTTTAAATTTGAAATTATTAAGAAGCTTCTTTTAATGGAATATCTTAAAGTATAATTCACGGGAGGTGATATATTTAAAAAAATTGAAAATTACTTAACAAAATATAATTTACAATGAAACAAAATAATAAGTGTAACAACTGAAAATTTAAGATAAAATTTGCGAAAATTATCCTGATTACAATTTAATTACAATTCATTGTATTGTAAATCAACAAATATTGTGTGAAAATGTATTAAAAGTTGAACATGTTACATCTTGAATTATTAAACTCATAAAACATAGATAATTCGTTAGTTTCTTCAAGCTATTGAAAATTATTCTTAAAGCTTAGAAAAGTGCTATGACGAGTATGGGATCTAAAATATGATATTATTATATTCTAAAAAAATCAAAAATATTATGGGCTTGTCCGGATTAACTGATATTAACTTTATTTGTGATTTTTCAATACGCGTTTAAATACTTTTTACATTTAAGGAAAAAAATGATATGCCTATGTTATGGTAAAAAGTTTGAATGGATGGCAATTAAAACTCAAGTTGTTCCTTAAACATTTATTGATTAAAAGGGTAGACCACTTTTAAAAAATGTCGATTTTGGGATTTCCGAAAAATTGAGTCAAGTTTGGCAATAGTACTATAAAAAAATAAAAGAGAATCACTTATATTTTTTCGTGATAATAAATATTGTACATTTAAAAATAGTATTTTACTTACGGCCCGCCGTTCATTTTGAATTCCTAATGTGGCCCTTTATCAAAATAGTTTGCCCAGGCCTGCTATATATTATATAATAGATTGACGAGTGAATTATAATAAATTATCTAAGCAAATTGCCTTTTATTTGCTTTGCATCTTGTATGTAAGAAATGCAACTTCAAAAATACTTTGAGTTATGGTTTATGGTAGAGTTCTCAATTTTTCGTAATTTATTTCTTGGTTATTAACGATAAATATTTAATATACTAATTAGTGCAAAAAATAATTACATATTTTTAAATTTAATAAAAAAAAATTAGTTAATAATAATTATCATAATTATGGGTTTTTAAATTCCCGGGAATTGAGACGCAAATTTTTTAAACTGGGAATTTCCGGTACTCAAAACAAATATTTTTTTTATATATATCATACAAAAACGTCCTTTTTCGTGTGATAATTATCTGGGAAATATACGTATTATATGTAGAAAAAAATATTTCCGAAGCGTGCTAAATATATGTACGAAATATTTTATAAATTTTACTACTCTTAATTTTTTTAAATTCTCAGGACTCAAGATAATAAAAAAAATTTGACACAAAATCCCTAAACACAATTCTCTACGATTACTGATCAGCGAGGGCGTCAAAATAAAAATGTTAAATATATTATTTTACGTACCTTTTGTCAATGACGTATTTCCGAGAATGTCAAAAGCAAATTTACAGCGGATATATGAGTGCCTCTCGGAAAATATAGAGAATGTTGCTTCTTTTGGTTGCTATGTATACGATTTGCGACTGTTTCTCGGTCAACTACTAACAAATGAATAATAAATTTAAAAATATTTTTTTGAAATAAAATAATGGCGCCTAAAGGATCATGGATTTTGGAACGGCACTAGTCATTCTAAGAAAAAACGAAATCTATACGAATATTCAATCAATTATATAAATTGATTAAAAATTGGGCTATTAATTAGAATAATCGAATATTCGATCGAGTTCTAATAAGTGACTTAATAAAATAAGTAAATATGGATAGTAATTTTTACCTTACCTTTTGTTTAAAAAATGCCCATATTTTTTGCGATAAAAAAGGTAAGTTTTATACAACTTTTTTTTTAATTTTGTGTATTTTATTTTACGATTAAGCTGATGTCTCGCTTGGACTATTTTAAAAACAATTTACTTTCGTCGGCCTAAATACGCGATATTGCGTATCCGATTATACGTTTATAAAACATTCAAAGCATTTAACTTGAACAAAGAAAAAAGTTATTGCAAAAATATTTTCGCTTAAAAATGCACCAAACGGTTAGTGCCAAGTGTTTGATTGCGGTGCTGATCAACTTACAAACATAGCACCCCCAGACGACGTTGCTATTATAACATTAAATATACAGTATTATCATGTATGTATTAGGCAATAACAAAGAGTCTGGTTCTGTTCCTAAATTTTCTGAATATGAAAATAATTGCAGTGTTTTTTTAATTATAAACTATTTTAAAATACTATTTTTAAAATTATAATTTTTTTCTCGCTTCGCTAAAGTCATCCTAAAAATAATCAGCACGTGTCTTACGATTTTACGGTATACATTAACAGTTCCAAAGCATTTTACTTGAACAGAAAAAAAGTTTTTGCAAAAAATTTTTGCTTAACAAATGCACAAAAAAAGTTAGTGTCAAATGTAAAGGATTGGGGTGCAGTAAAGTTTCAAACACAGCATTATATATAGTGACAACGTTGCTAATAATACTGAATATTCAGTCTAATAAGTATACAATATTAAACAATAACAAAGAGTCTGTTTCCGCTCCTCAAAATCGATTTGCGACTGAAAGGGACGTTGGACGTTTCTTAATTCTCAAGTATATATAAGCCAGAAAACTGTTGTATTAAATTACTTATTTTAGACAGTTTAGTACCTAATCAATCATTTTACTTTAGATTCGGAATGAACAAAAGTTGAGCTGAACTCAGATTAAACTGAGTTATACTGAATCGACTGCAATGACCCTTATAAGATAAAAAAAATATACGGTCAGCATCATCGACTTATTCTATAATTTTTAAATAAAACTCAGGTATAATTAGCCAGCTATAAAATTCGTGGCTCAAATGCGTGAGCGAGTCAGGCTTTATATGATAGGACCGAGCGCACGCACGCAGCCAAATGCTAAAGAGTGTTGTTTAAACTAACTTTTAACGATTTCAGTTAGTGAAAAGTGTTAGATAGTGTTAATATTTACTTATTGTTAAAATTAAAAATTAGAAAAATCAGATGTTAAGCTTTGAAAATTTGTAAAAGTCAATGAAATTTTCTGCAAATTTTATATGGCGTCTATATGTATTATAAGTCAGCTTAACACTAATGGATACTACCATTGTATAAATGTCAACAACCAGCTATAATAATTTTAATATAATTTATTAAGTTAAAATGCTATTTGATTTATTTCTTTTAATTAAATTCACTATTACTTTAATTTAAATGAAAATCATTAAGGTAATCAGTATTAAATGTGAGAAATGTTGATTTCCATATAATGGTTTATTAAAAAATTATTTTGCAGGAAAATACTTTTTTCTTCTTTTTTTATTAATATAAAAATAAAAATTGACGATAAATTATTTGTTATCAAAAACTATAAATAAATAAATCCCTTACATCTTATTTAAGATGAAAAGCAGTTTATCAGAAATATCGAAAAATATTTACTGCAAAACGTTACCTAAAGAAGCTTTTATAAAATATTTAAAGAAAATAATTTATGATTCTTTCTTTGCTAAATTAAATGGTGTATGATCTTTTTTTGTACTTCCACGTTTATATACATAAATCTGTAACATATAAAACTATATATTTCAATGACGAATTATAAAAAAAAATAAGCTTTTACATCAACTGAAAAATTCATTGATTTTTTTAAATAAAAAAAATCGATCGAACTGTTTTTGTACATTAATAGGTCACACACATGTATGCGTTGCTTAATATTGTATAAATAGCTTGTGTGTGGGTCCAAGGCTTCGAAAGCTCGCGTAATATTTTAGCGTATCGCAATTTGTATGCAGATTTTCTAATTAAACGCTACGGCAAAATTATATACGTAAATTATTAAGGTTACACAGAAATCTTAATGGGCGGCACGGGCACGGTACGTACCTACACAGCCTTGATCCTCACTTAAAGCTTAATTAAAAATAGTTTTCCGCGGAAATTTCCACAAAAGCGTTGTGTTTACCGAGGAAAATATGCCTCGCCAACTTTGACACAAAATAAACAATCGGCTCGTATTAAGTATTATTAATGCGAGCTCTCTTTGTATAAATCTTCTCATCCGTGTGTAAGCTTATGTGAAATTATCGTTAAGTTCGTGTATGAAAATATGGTATTATAATAAATGTCTCAAGGTTAAGTATTAATTTGGGCGTGTTTATTTTCCTTTGAATTTGTTGAGAAAAACATTAACAACAAAATCAATGAGAGGGATTTTGTTATTCTAAATTTAACTCTTTCTATATAATAGATTAATAATGGTATGTGTTAGGTAAGCATTTTATTTATTAGTTATTTGACCAATATTACTTGACAAACCTTTTATACAATTATATTCACACAGTCACTAATATATGTATGTATATACTATATACTTTATACCAACAATAACAAGAAGTTTTTCCTGTTAATTTTACATTTTTCAGCAAGTTTTTTTTTGTAAATAAAATAAGCCATTTATATTATAAATTTAATAATATAGTCTTTGACTTATATTTGTGTTTTAGTCACATAATATTGGAATCTGGTTTCAAGAAAAAAACAAAAAAACACATACAATTGGGGAATCTTTGGTTGAATTTTGCGCTTTTAAAATAATAAAAACTGTGTTTGAAAATTAAATAAAGAAAAATACTTGCAGCATTTTTATTATCTGTAACTGTTTAAAGAAGACACAACGACATGGAAATCAAGGATCAGATTGTGCAGGAGAACCAAGTCTGCAGCACGAGGCTTATTTTTAATTCAACTCGATGAATCGACTGATGTGGCATCGTTTTCTTAAATGCCGGTGTTTGCAAAAGAGGACTTTATCTTTTGTTCAACTCTTGAAACAACTACCAAAGCCTCAAATATATTGGAAAAGGTATTATTTTTTTGAATAAGAAAGTCTTGTATGTGGATTCTGTATAGATAGGGGTGGCCCACTTTGTTGTCAGGATCAACTTTTTATATAAAAAATATAGGAGCGAGATACTTATCAAATTAAAAAATATCAGGCATACTTAAGCCCCCTGAGCTAATCGATAACAAAAAGTCATAGTAAACTCTAAAACTCTTTTATCATTAAAAACAATAAATTTGTTTTTGCTGGTTTGGATAATTTTATAGATTCTGTGTTTTTTTACGGAACATATCTAACACTTATATTTCTCTTGAACCATAAAATTTTTTTATGGAAAAAATACATATTTTTTTGTATTATTTATGATTACTAATAAAAAAACACCATCAATATCTAGCAATATAATTTGAATACGCGTTATGTAAATTTAATCGCGACAGCTTTACACATACACACACAATCACTAGGCCGCAACGGGCAAAGCAAACTGAAAACAGGCTGATTCTCTTCCCACTCTCCACTAGTATATGGTTCACGCTATGGATCAAAGTCTCCGTTTCGTATCGATTGAGTAACGATAATGATCGATAATGATCGATACCTTTCGATAACGACAACGATAATTTTTCATTAGCGATTATCGTTCAATATCGTTAATGAACGATAATGAATTTTTAGATTATCGATATTAAGCGATATTTGGCGGGAATGTATAAAATAAAATAATGTAAACCAATGGCGCGCGAAATTATGCGCCCTTTGACTTTACGCTTATGGCCGAACTAGTCCTGAAAAAGTTAAAGATGTGAGTGAGGGACTTTCTGCTGATGATTCACTGACCGCTCAAAAAATATTCCCATTTCTTTTATCTTGGAAAAGTGCTCGCTGCTGATCTAACACAACAACTCACGAAAGAATTCATCACTGAATTTCAGAGACAAATGGAACGAGTTTTGCCGAAACCTATTACTGAAGAGCACCAATCAACTTTAGCCGTATTATAAGGGATTACCTCTTACTTAGTTTAACAAGGAAGAGTGTACTCTAAGAAGATTTCTTGACTCAGATCCATCGTCTCAAGAGGTTGAACAGGAAACTCCAACAAGGCAGCATATCGGACTGGCATCAACTCTTGCCGTCGACGACATGGATTTCATGAATCAGTTGGTGGCTGAAAAAGCTCAGCATGCGACTCTAAATCGACAGTGGAAAAGTAGTGGGACTCCTTTAAGATTTATCCCGGACCTTCATCTTATAAAATTTATGTATTGACCTGGTGGAAAGACTACAACGGGATCTTCCCGTTGTTGGCGGCTAAAGCCAGAAAATGGCCCGAAAAGTGAACGGATTTTTTCTGCTAGAGGAAACCTCGTAACATCTTAGAGTATAAGGATTGATCTGTCAAATATTGAAAAGATCCTCTACATATCACTAAATACAAAATTGAAATTCATATTGTTGAAGAATTATCTGTCGGAGAGAGGGTTGATGAGGAGATTGGACCACAATTTTTAACTCCAAGAAGTCATGCTGGTTCTGCATCCAGTGCAGCAAGTAAGGACTCCCGCAACACTGTGAATGTGACTCCAAGAAAAGCTCAAGAGATTACCGAAAACTTAAAAAAAAGTTACAAAAAATTGCGTATGCTCCAGATTCAGACTCAAAAGATGATGTTGTCAGAATTGGTCCTTCAGAGACTATCAGTGCAAGTTACACAGAATCAAAAACAGATACAGAAACTGATTAAAGACTTATATTGATGTGAATGCATCAATGCATCTTAAAAAGTGATTAAAATATGGTGAATTTTATTAAATTTTAATATTTGTGATTTTTTGCCTTTAAAGATAAAGTAATATTATTAATATTTAATGTTCTGGTCATTTTAATTTATAACTGGTAATTTCAGATAATTTTGTAATATTATTAATTTAATAAAATTTTGTTAACAATTTTTTTTTATCACAAACGATCGTTAATTTTTGAGGTTGTACCAAATTAAACAATATTTATATTAATAATAAACGATATTAATTGATAACAAACGTTGTTATCGATTAATATCGTTTATTATCGATTACACGAACGGTAAAATCGATCGATAAATTTTATTTATCGTTATCGAACATTATCGATTCGAACATTACACTCCTTAGTTCACGCCCAATAAAAATAAAGTTAACCACAGAATATTGTATTTCCTATGAAATTTACAAATATTGATTATTTTTCAAAAAAAAAATATAATTAAGGACTTAAGCTATAGAGCTATCCATACAACAACATCAAAGAAACCGAAATACATGTATATACAATTTTTAATGACATCAATGACAATATATAAAGCCATTTACACAAATTGTATATATTAAGTAAATAATCTATGGTAGCTATTAGAAAAATAGGCTTTCATGTTTGTTTAAGTATTCTTTTTGAAAACTGTATTTTCTTATAATTGGTCATATAAATTAAACGTTTAAGCCTAGTCGACGGGTCAATAGCGTGTCATTATATATCAATTGGATTCACAATGGTTTTCTTATACGTACCTTTCTCGAAAGTGAAAAAGCAATTTTCCCATGAATTTCTAATAAAGAATGCGAAAGGTCCCTTTTTATAATTGATGTCTTGGCACCCCTATATATTTCGTCGTTCATCCAAAAGCCTAGAAAATATATCCTCGCGCGAACTGCCACTTATCCCTTCAAAAATACATATTTCTTGCGACATCGTCCGCGGAGCTTAACCGAATATGTATCATAAAAGCTCGCCCATTCCAATAAGATACTATCCCTTTTACGTAAATTTTCAAAAATACAATTTTCCTACATCCCCTTTATCCATGCTTTCAATTTTGTCTGATCGAATTACAGACCAAATTTCACCGTATATCCATTTATATGTTTCGTATGCGTATGGATGGAAAAAAATTGGTAATTCGAGAGGTCTATACGACGAATTAACTCCGCGCCATATATTATATGGTAACCACGCGTACTGTTTCAATTTATTCGATTATATAATATATAGTCCTATCCTTTGTGTCAGGAGTATTTATTTTTTTATTATTAATATTATACAACAATTAAAAATGACATTTACTCACGAATCCAATCCTCTTCGAAGTGGGTCGAATTCTGGACTACGGACCTCAAGCTGAATCAAGGTTAAAGCAAAGAGGGAAGCGGCTGTTTTTTTAATCTTCTTTATCAGCGGCTCCTCTTGATTTCAAGTTCATACAAAATCGAAGACAATGTTATTATTTTTTTATACACATTTCTCAACTTGAAAAAATTGTGCTCACCCACTTTTTGCTGAAACAGCCAATTAAAACAAGCTTAAGATTTTATTATATTTTTTATATCTTCATCAGTTGTTTTAAAAATAAGTTTGGAATAGCGTCTGACTATTACATCCATTACATGGCCCGACAGGAGATACGGCTTGTAGACGAGGACCATTCGGTCATGAACTGCCATCACCAGAGAGGGACACCACCAGACACTATTGCAGCAGAGAGCATTACACCGTCGCTGCCTCGTCTCTGAGGATCTTATACTAACATCATCCCTCCTCTAGCTTCCCCACCACCGCTCGTAAAAAACAATCTCGCTAATCATAATAATCTGCAATAAACATTTGTAATTTTAATAAATAAATTATTACTAGATTCCACCTGCATCTTACTGGCTGTAAAGTCACACATATTAGAGTTACTGAACCATAAAGTTCTTTCAGGTAAACGTAATTGACAAAAATATTAGGTAATGAGGGAATATATTTTATTGGAATAAATTGACTAGTGGTGCTCTTGTACTTGGTATAAAAGCTAATGAGACATTTAGAAGCGGTCGATAAAAGACGAGATTTTGTCAAAAATAATGTTTTCATAGACTTATTGTTCCAAAAGATAAAATATTTGCCACCCGCATTTTTATAAATATATTATTTTCGACAATGTAATAAATAATTGTTTGTAAGCTCTTATTGTTTTTTTTTTGCTACTCGTAGATAAAACAATAAAGAATCAGCGTATAAAGTATTTTTAGAAGTGCCTGAATGTAAGGAGCGCTTGTTATGGTTAAAAACACGAATTTTTAAAATATAGGTGCATACATATAACTTCTTTGAATTATGTGACTAAAAACATACTAAACTTATTAAAAATTAAATTTCTAAAAATCGAATAAATCTCAAAAGAATTTAATTAAATTATTCGCATCTATTTGCTACTGCAGAATATTATGTTAATTTGCTTTAACATCATCTAGATTCACTGTTATGGATATATCGTAAATAGATCTAAACTAATTTATTCAAATACTTTACATACCATTGGTTTAAAACCACTGAGCATATTATATTATTAAAAAAGTTTTTATTATTTGCGAAACCAAAATTGAATTTAACATGGTCACCGTATACAGACAATTAAACAGATATCGATATCAGATAATACTGAATATCGAATTAAATAATTATTTTGTAAATCTACCGTTGTAAAATGACACGTGTTAACCCATTGCGTTCCATGGTGGTAATAATACAACATATGTTATATTTATATTATACGGTTAGTTCACAACCCAAACCCTGTATTTTTTATCATAGCGTAATTTTAATGATAATCTTTTATATTATCGCTGAGAATCGAATAAAGTAGCCTGTGTCTATTCCGTTTATAATTAAAATTCGATAATAATATAAAATATAGAGTAAATAAGTGAATTAAATATGAAGTACGTTTACGCGTATATAAGGGTATAATGGTTGGTGGGTGGTTGGTTGCGTGGGGGTTGGGTTAGTGTCATTAAAATCGCATTTGGCCCGAAGGTTTGCGTTAATTCAATAAAGCGGATATTTTCGTCCACCGCAATTGATAATCGGGACTTTCTTCAGATTAATTCGGGATCGAAAGAAAGCGGCTGAATATTAAATTATCCGGTCTTGAATCACCTGAAGGGCGAACGCCCTTCGTTTAAAATTTCATAAGACCCCTCCTGCGTATGTATTATATGTACTTGTGCTTGTGTCGTGGATGGAGGAGCGTTTCTCGAAATGAAAAAATGTGCGGACATTTGTCTGAATTTTTCATACGGACTCGGAAACGGGCCTTATAACAACAACAACACGTGAAATAAGTGCCTAAGCAAAATAATAAAAGGAGAAACAATGACCTTCCGGCCGTGCTGTTGTTTCTCCTCCGGCGCTGCGTAACAAGCTCAAAAATATTTAATATAAATATAACATAAAGAAAAATGTATTTAAATATTCACCGATATGTTAGCTTGGTTTTATATAAAATTTACATATATTGCAGACATTGTGTACTTAAAATATTAAAAGCTTATTGAAATTATTATTTTAAAATTTTATTTCGTTACATAAATTTATTAAATTATTTTTGTTACTAATGTGAAATAAATAATTTATCATTGTCATCATTTTATAGTTAATATTATTAATTGCATACATTTTTACAAATATTTTGAGCTTTAAAGTACTTTAAAGTACTTTAGAAAGTCGCGATCGCATCCCGTGTTCTTACCCTTGGCGGTCCGCGCTTGAGAATGCTCTTTTTAGACGAGCTATCCAGCATCTCAATGAGCTTGCCAAACACAAACAAGCTTTTGGCGAAAATCCAATGAGCTGGAAAAATATATTTGAGATGGTACTTATCTATTTTAGGTGTGCAAATATTTTTTTTAATTTAAATAGTTATTTGTATATATGGTCACCATTGTGCATTGAAGAAACTGTCCAGTCATTATGGTTAGATTTTTAATTAAAAATAAAATAAAAAATATCATTATTGAGGTAATACTGAACCACATAGATCGTCATCTTCTTTGATCATGATTAGACAGCTAGTCTAATCGTCATGGAATTTATGTTCTTCTTAAATCATGTATTACATTTATAGTTGCTCTCTAGTGACATGACATAACTTTATTCCAAATATATCTCCCGTCAAGAACAAAAAAGCTGCTTGTCGTATTGATTTCTCTGTTATTTTATTTTTAATATTTGTAAGTAAAATATTTTAAAATGCAATTTTTTTATTGGCGGTAAAATGTTGTCGTATATGACGTTATCTTTTGTCGTCATCACTGTAAAATTATTTTTATAATGCTTTTTTATGTATTCCTGTTAAAATACATTATTAATATTCGAAAGTTATTAAGATATTTTTGAAAATTTTGTAAAATATATAAAAATTGTTAATATCGCAAAATTTAGAAGGTCGAGTAAAATAATACTAGTATCAGTTAAACAGTTTATATTATAATAAATAAATAAACTTTGCGGTTAAAGACAGTAATTACTAAACATTTCATGTTTAGTAAGTTAAAAATATTTATTACAGCCTAAATTTTAATGATAGTTAAAAAACAAAAAATAGTACAATGGTAGCCCGTAGAATGTCTAAACCAAATTTTGCCCAATATGAGTACGCAAAAAACAATTATCCCTTCTCAGAAGGCAAAAATCCACGTCAAAAGCAATAAAATCGTGCCGTCACCATTGCAGTGGGAACGCTCGTTGCCGAGCGTTCCCACTGCGACGGCGCCGACGCGATTTTATTGCTTTTGACGTGAATTTTTGCCTTCTGAGAAGTGATAATTGTTTTTGCGCCCTCCTATTGACCAAAATTCGGTTTGAATATACTTTGACCAGTACTCTTATATTAGAAGTCCGTAAAAATATCAGTAAAAATAAATATCATATTTTTAAAACACAGTGCAGACAAACTCTATACAAAATGCGACGTCTGTCTATACTATTTCTTCCGCTTATTTCTCCCTGAGAGATGAGTTAGCTTATTTAATAAAAGCTATGATTTGTTTTAGAACTTTCATTAGGTTATAAACAGAAAATGGACGTTTCACAACTGTCAAATAGAGTTTCATAGATGTTTTAGAGTAGGATATAATTTCATTAAAATTATATTTTAGCTAGTAAATATATATACTGGTGAAAATATATTTGGACTTCATTGATGAAAATATAACATTTATACATCGCATGTAAATAAGTAATGTATATAAATATATATATTACAATACTATGTATAGAAAAGTTAAAATCATATAATTTTACTAGCAAAAGTATATATTTACTAGTGTAAATGCATTCTGAAATAAATTCACTGAATTCGCATACTTGAAAAAATATTTTTTATATGGATTTTTTGAGGAATAACCCACAAATTTATGGTTAAGAATCAGGAGGGCAAAGGAGGTGGGGGGGGGGGGCAAAAATTTGCCAGTCAGTGGTCGTTTTTTTAACATTTCGATTTCATTAAGATTCATACTATTTCATTAAATGACTTGCATTTTTGCAGGGTCATGAATATATGCGGGAATGCAGGCAACCGAGAATCTTTACATTTTCTCTGAGATTCTTTGTCGGAGACTTTCTCAGAGACGTATTCTATTGATATATACACTTGAACGTCTACTTTGGAGTTCAAGTCATTAGATCTTAAAGTGATATTTAAATTAGTCTACAAACCAAGAAGATGCCGATCTAACTTCAAACTTGCGAAGACTGCAAAAGCCGCCGCTTCTCTCTTCGCACCCCCTGGTCCATCCAGTTCGACTCTAGAGCAAATCCACTTTGGAGACGCCTGCAGCTTACGGACGCATCTACAGAAAACATATTTCAATTGTAGCATATCGAATAAAAAATACTAAAAATAACATCTTAACAAAAATAAACACCTGACCTCGACTACGTTTAATAATTTTTATAATATCAGGACAAAGATATTTAAACAAATTAAGTAATGTCTATTAGTCTCGCTATTATTTATAATTTCGCAATATACTCATATGCAAATTTGAAAAGTCTTAGGGAAAAATTACTACGTTAATAAAATTGTTCACTGAATTCTATGAAGTAAATATTTTTTATTTATTTGTAAAAATATAAATTATGTGGCCAGCAAAAATAATTTAGAAAATTTAAAATACAAAGATTTTTGAGAGCAAGACTACAATTTATCGCAATTACTCGTTAAAAGTGTAATAAAACTTGAAGTATTTGCGATTTGTAGAGCAAGTTTATTTGTCACGCCGACGCACAAGCGCACGTGAAGATCAAAAAATTATATATTTCGTCTTTCAGCTATGTAAACATATAAAATACCTATCAGTAAGGATAAAAATAATCTAGTATTTATAGTTAGGGACAACTTGAAGAATAATAACAAATAAATGTGTCTCACTAAATAGTAAAACGACTTATGCTTCACACTGTATAATATATATTTTTTTCAAGTAACACAACACAGAAATATCTGATGATCTGATAGGCATGAGTTAAACTAGCACACCCTGTTCCTATATACGCAGATAACCCTTTTTCGAACCAACAATCGAAACGAATCTCGAGAACGAGCAATATTTAACGTCGCTCGTGAAAAAGTGTACACACACACAAACGCGACATTAGGGTTATCGGGTCGTATCCCGGCGCCATTTGCAGGGATTTGCAGTCAATTTGGTACCATTAAGTCCGCGGCCGCGGAAGTCTTGCATAAATCAAAATCATATTACGAAGATTTCGCCTCCGCCTATGGAGGTCCCTAGGGGGTTCGCGATCCCGAAATCAAACGGTAGATTTGCGATAAACCGGGTTCTCTCTCGCCCCGCTCTATCTTATACCAAAGCCGTACAGGAACCGGAAGCAGATCATTTGTACTTATTTATTGGGAACGATCATCCGAAACTAATGCGCCGTTGACCCGTGGGATTATCGCGGGATCGTGTAACTAATTCGCAAGAGCGAGATTAAGCCGAGTATATAATATGTGTGCGTATTATAAGGGATGTTTGCAATCAATCAACATCTTGAGTGTAATAAGTAGTAAAATAGGTTTGAATCTAGATTTGCTTTTTGTGACATTTGGGCTTATTTTTATATTTATATACAATTAGGATCGGCGTAAAAAGTATTTTTAGAAGTACCTGAATGCAAGGAAGGTTATTTAAATAAGTCACTAAATATTGAAATAAGATATAGTTTTAATTTAATTGTAACGTATTAAAAAAACTGTTTAAAATCAAACAAAAAAATTTTCAAGTCACAAATTTCTCTAAAACATAATTATTAGTACTTAATTTAAACATTTTAGCATTAAAAAGATAACGATATAATAAAAATATTTTATCTATCGAAATTCTTAATTAATAAATGTGTTAATAAACAAGCAAGCGGTTCTTGAACTATTTTTTATTTTATTTTATTACAAACTAATTAAAATTAAAATTTTAACACCGGTAATACTGGTATTGACTGTTTTTTCTATATCGGTTATATTGGTATTATTGCAATCCCTAGTCAAAACATTTATCCCTTGAGATTTTGTATCATAAAATGCAAATTAAGCTTCTGAACACTTTTTAGTAGGATTTCATTTTGCAAAGTTATAACACTTTTAATTTTTACATTGGCCGCCATTTTGTAAAAAAAAATTATATATTTTTTTCATACAGAACGTATAGGGTGTGCTCAGTAGTTCCATACGATACTAAAAATTTAATTTTAAATCTTTAAAACCAAGCAGTTAAGAGCGTTAACTCTTCTGAAAGTCTCAAAATGGCTCGTATGGGGTCCAATCGAACTGATACATCGCTTGTTTTGAAGCAAAAAACTATTTTTTTATATTTTATTTAGATTATGATTAGGCTTCTAAACGTTTCATATATAGCGATCTTTCGTTAAAATTTAAACCTAATAAGTTACGAGTGTTTAAGTTTTTATACTTGTCGCTATTTTGCAAAAAATTGACACATTAGATTTTGCTAGCAAACATATACAGGGTTCTTAAAAATTCTACACTTTCACCAAAATTCAACTTTAAAGCTGTATAAATAAGCTTACACTAACCTTAACTATATTGCAAGTCTTATAAGCTTATGTATGGTGCGTCGATCGACTGATAACACTAAACATGTTTTGGAAAAAAAAAAAAAATTTAAATTTTAAATTTTTTAAACGGTATCATTAGTATATTCAAAGGCTCTATGTTATATTAAAAATTCAAGTATATATCTTTAAAAGGATAAATTCTTCTCATTTCTAATTTTAAAATCTCATTTTAAACGCAGAAATGCTAATAATCAAATCATAGACTATGCTGTTTTTACCTTGCAAATCTGAATCCATCAACCTTAGTGTTCCTGTGAAATCAGTCCCATAAGCAATTTATTTTGTTTAAGCAGATTTTGATGATCACCTTATTCTTAAAACTTATGCAAAACTTACTTTTGCTTTACCACCGCACATCTATGAGTAAAATCAAGTCTGTAGTTTCTTGTATTTGCACTGCATTTGAAAAAGTCGACGTTAAAGAGATTTTCCTCTAATTGGATAATTAATTTAAATGCACTTTTTGTATTAAGTCTCTTATATAACACTAATTGATAAATATTGAGGTGATAGCTCAAAATATCAAAATAAATAATTTCGGATATAAGAAAATAAATGCATTACCAAGGCGTTGATTAAAACAAGTTTTAATAATGGCAACTGTATCTTAGTTACGCGTTTTCTTAAATCCAGTAAAAAATCGATACCTCGAATTTTCCCAGGCAACGAAATAGTCAACAACCGTTATTATTTAAAATAAAAATCTGCAAAGATCATTCTAATAAAAACCATCAATTGTGCAATATACCGAAATCCGTTGATATATCCAATTGTAAGGTAAATAAAAATAAAATACATTGATTATTATATTATTATGATTATTATTAAGCCTTCATTTGCATCTTTGTATTTCAAGATTCTTGTAAATATTAAATGTCCCTACTTATTTCGCTCTTGTTAACGATGTTTTCAAGTAATAAATCCGCTTTCAGAAAAAATGTTGCAGCTTTAAATTGCTCTATTGCCTTTGAAAATATATTATGTTGTGTTAATAATTCTGATTTTAGTTCGGTACTTTTCTGTTTTAACTAACGCTCGTTTGAACCTAACCTATTTAAATTTTAAAACGTATTTATGTAGTAAATACGTATATATTTTTTTTAGAATAAATTTGACCCACGATAACAGGAAAGTACCTTTAGTTATTGCTACTACTTTTTCTTTATTTGAAAATAATAGGAAATTCAGATTAAAATTTAATATGAAACATGGTAAATATTGCGATGAAAACGCCAAATATCAAACAGCAATTTTTACGGAAAATATTTTATGTAAATTATATTATTGGACATACATTTTACCATGCATATAATAATATTGTTATTTACCTGTGTTTAAATGTCTAAAAAACGATGCAATTGGCTCACAAACTTCCACATCCGTGATTCTAAAATCTGTCTCGAACCTATTTATTTATTTATTTTATCAATTTATTTAGGTTGATAGCTGATTTTCACAATAAACATATTTTAACAAACATAAACAGAAAATAAATAAAAAATTCTTAATAATGTAATTTATTTCTTAATGCACGAAAGTGTTTTTTTATTCCATATAAGAAACCCATTATAGTTTTATTTTTGCGGATTGTCCTAGGATTATTATTATATAAATTAACATCTCTGGTAACTTATATATAAATACTAAAATATTTTTTGAACATTTAACCATTTCAATATATCAATCATACTTATGCAACTAGATTATCTATTTTAATTAAAGACTACTTTAATTGCTTTATTTTGTAATTTTTGCAACATTTTTTTATCTAATTTATAAACATATCTGAAATTGTTGCACAATAAGTAAAATAGGGCAATAAAATAATATTTAAAAATATTGTTTTTGTGTTTATACATAACATATTTTCATTCTTGTTAATATACATATTTTTCTACTAATTTATTTAATATGTAATTACAATGTTCCTTAAAATTTAATTTTGTATCTACAATTATTCCTTAATATTTTGTATTACAAACTATTTTTATAATAGAGTTTTCTATGACTACTTTTATATTATTATCTAACATATTTTTATAATTAATAAACATACATTTAATTTCATTCTCATTTAGTTTAAGTACATTATTTTTAAACCATATTTCTATTAAACTTGATTCATTGTTTAAATTATCTACAACTTCTATAATACTATCACCTATGCAATACATTAATGTGTCGTCTGCAAACAGTTGTATTTTACTTTTTTTTTACATTATTAACTATATCATTAATATATAATATAAATAACAATGGACCCAATTTAGACCCCTGTGATACACCGTTTGATATTAATTTCTCTTTAGAATATGCATAATTTATTTTACCTTTTTTTTCTTTTATTTAAATAATTATTAAACCACCTCAAAACAATTCACTTATACCGATCTTCTCTAATTTCTTCAACATTATTATACTGTCTATTGATTCGAAAGCTCTCTTAAAGTTTAAGAAAACTGCTCCAATGATTTTGTTTCTATCATTTATCGCTACTTGTAATGCAATCTCTGTAAAATATTATTTTCTAAATCCCGATTGTTGTTCACATAGAATGTTTTGAGAAATAATAAAAGTTTTTAATTTTTTGATTACTCCTTCTTTCATCACTTTTTCTATACAAGGCAACATGTTGATTGGTCTCATTTCCTCAACCTTTTAACTAGTTTTTATTTTAGGTATAGATACAACAGTAGCAAGCTTAAAATTTTTAGGTATTTCTTATTCTATTAAAAAATTTAATTTAGTTCCTATTATTTCCCAAGTTTCTTATATTAGATTTACATCTAATTCATCAGTACTGATTTTTTTATTTTGTATATTATGTTATGAATTTTTCCCAATAATACTGATTTAAATTTACTAAATTTTACAATCAATGCTTCATTATTATATTTTACTAAATTACAAAATTAGGTATTAAATTCACAATTTATTCTATATTCTCATTATATTAGGATATATACACATATATTTATTTTGTCGTTTTTTCACATCTTATTTGGATCATATTTTATTTTATTTATCGAAACCTGCATAATAAAATATGTGACACTTTGTAACAGATAGATGCGGCGAGATACATAGAAAAGAGACGGCGAAAAGACAACATCACAGTAGCAGAAGCGAGCAGAGACGCGCTAGAAGACTGCATCGACACGAAACAGCCGACAATAATACAACACGACACACCAACAAAGACTCTCCGAGTTCCAACACCCGCTACTTCAACTCCATCGCCTGATATCTGCATCTACGTTTCTCTACATATGTGGTAAGTATATAAAAATATTAATAACTAGTACCAGCTTTTACTGCGTCTATTTGGCTACACAGCGACTTCTTTAGCTTAAAAATCAATTATGAATATGTCGGTAGATTATGTCGCAATCGACCAGGCACTTCATATAATATTTTGTTTTTCGCCCTTTCTTGGTAAAACACTCAATTACATAAAAAAGCGAGTTCTAAAACACATTTTCGTTGCCAGGTAAAGCAGATTACAAATTGCTATTTGTGACGGCAATCTCGATTGCTCGTGTTGTCCTTTCTCAAAGCATTTGCGACATATTCAATCTTTCTGATGAAATAGAACAGATTTTTTTTTATTGTAAAATTCACAATAAAATATTATAATTGAGTTCATCATTTGAGGAAACGAAAATCTTGTAATTATTTTAGTTTCAGCAAATAAAATGTAACATTTATTTTGCATTTATATTTACTCCACAAAAAACTGATATTTACATTATTTTAATATATAATAATTTAAGTAGTATTTTAATATCGATTTATTATTATATTTTTAATAATGAATTAAAATATATTATTATTGTTATGCAAACTTAATGGATCATAATGTAAATTATTTTCTTTCAAATTTTAGCAAACTAAGGATTATTATTATGATGTCTAAAGAAATTATTATATGCTTTTGGACATTATATTATCATCATATCAACATAATTTTGTCATAACATAACACAATTATCATATTTATATGTATAACATACCATAACATAAATAAGAACGCAAATCTAAAAATCATCTATAAAATAAATGTATTTATTTACATGAAATTTTCTCTTATAACGATTCTATATACAACACGGCTTAAAAAATAATCCTCAAATCTCACACACCATACACAAAAATCAAAAGAGGGCCAAAAGGACCAACGCCATTGTTGCCGGGTCTGACCCACTCTGATTTTAAATATTCGTTTGCCCGCGAAGGTCCGAGGCAACGACGTCGTTAAGTCCAATGAAAGGGTTGACCGTTTTTAAGTATTTAAGGGTAGAGGCGCCCGCCCCAGCTTTTATTTTGTGCATTTTCATCCCCTGCGTAATTATTCATGTAGATTACCCGCGAAAAACTCGCCATTTTCCAATGCGAAATTATTACACGCCATATGCACGAATGTATGTATATAAATACAGAGCTTTTTTTCTGACGGTTTGGTTATTAAGCTCGCCCACCTTGGCTTTGAAACGTACTACTGGGAACAATGTGTTCGCGTCAATTATTTACAGGGCCGGAAAAAGGGCGCTTAAAACGGCGTTGTTCTGACGGATTTTAATATTTTAATGGGTTTCTCAAATTGTGCAATTGCGACGTGAAAGGTTTCGGGTAGAGGAAAAGAATTAGAGCTGTAAAATATCCGCTCGTTTGTGACTAATTCGGGTAAATAGATTAAAGGTATACGCGCCTTATTAATTCATTGACAACTTCACAAGACCGATGCTGGGTGGTGTGAGTCGAGTTTGAGGAATTCGGCGAATGAGAGCCTTAATTACTTAACCGGAAATAATGCGGTGAATGATAAAATTTTAATTGAAGGCTAGACCGCAATCACTAACGAACGTCTAAAGACAGATAGGTGTAATGAATATTTTAACCACGATAATTGACTTAAAAGTTTTTGTGAAAATATTTACACAGATTAAAAAAAAAATATTAATATTATTTCAATAAATTAAAAACCTTACATTTTTAATTTTTTATTGACATTAATAAAGAAATCAACCCTCAAAAAAATTTTAATTAGTAGCTCCTTGTTTGAGCTCTATATATTATAAATAATTCTGTGTTTGGGTCATGTTTCATGACGCTATATATATTCAATATGGATTCACGTCCATCATTATCAATAAAAAGAATAAGCCTCAATGTGTTATTTGTATTAAAAGCTCTGTCAAATGATTTTATGAAAGTAACTAAGTTGCTACCACATTTACAGAACGTTTATTCAAACACAAAAACTATTTTAAACGTCATGAAAATGCTTATTGGTTATTGAAGCTTCTTATGTTATAGAACAAAATATGCGCCTTAAAAATGGTGTTAATTGTATTGGGAAATGGATTAAAAAAATCTCAGCAGTTTCACCGTCAAACAACACGGCTTAAAGGAGGATATAATTGTCTGCAGAATTTTGGTTTATTTCCAATTTAATTCGTGTTTGCAAAATATTTTTTCTCAAGTTCGTGTACCAAAGGAGTTTCTCCTTTGTTTTACTCTTGAAACAAGTATTAAGGCCTCGGATATTAAGATAAGGTTTCATACTTCTTTGAATCAGAAAATCTTTTGTGGAATAATGTGGTTGTTGTACAGATAAATCACCGGCTATATTAGGGAAAAAATCAGGATATTAAGCTCTAAAAGTGAAAAGCGTTGATTATATGATCCAACTTCAAGCACTAGATTTGAAAACACTGCCAATTTTAATATGTAAGGTTCTGTATCAAACAATTTAAATTGTGAATTTTGTGAAAGAGCAGATATGTATTGACATATGCGGTCCATCATCTGCTACTTTTCCACACAAATTTTTAATGGATTTTAAGAAAAAATGTAGCTTAGCGAAGTTCTAAGATATGTTTATTAAATTTATGCTAAGAATCAATGTGTAAACACAGGTTTTTAAGACTTGTTTTTCACGATAATAAATTAATAATAATTGTCTCAGTGACGGGTTGCTCCGGGGCGATCTTGATGTTATGTTTAGTCTTGGAGAATCTGTGATATCTGCGAGACACTTGCACTAGGATTTTTCCGGTGCGAATGGATTCGGTAAATTATTTTTTTTGAAAAGCGAAAAAAAATTTAGGAGGTTAAATGCAAAATCAAGCTAAATAAAACAAAGGCAACTATATTTATACAGCATAAACAAACTGGTATTGGCTTTTTAAAGTAAACGTAGCAGTGATGTAGAATAAAAATCTAGAGTTAAATTTTAGCACTATTTCGCTCTGAATGGCAAACTATTGATAGACAAACAATTTATCAGATTTATTTTACTATATGCTTGCTTGGTGTGGAGTACCGCATAGTCATCCAAAATTTAGCAAATATATAACGTTTATAAACCAACATTGAAAAACTTTAAATCGCAATTCTCTACTATATGCTATAAAATTGTATTAAAATATAAGCATTAAAAGCCAAAGCACATGTTGCTTTAGTGGCTGTGAAACACATTTCAAAGGTTTAATATCTTTAGCTAAATATAATTAAATTACCCTTATTTCTGTAGAATGTTTTTTTAGTTTTTCTTCCTTACATTGAAACTACCGACATTTTATTTTCTGTATTTATTATAAATATATATATTAGCTAACAACAAAACTGTCGTAAAAATAATGACCATATTGAATAAAACGTTTTATATATAAAAGCTTTAAAAGATCATCTGAGTAAAATGTTAATTAATTTACTGATGAAATTTGTTATTTAATTAAAATTTTAAATGCAACGTTTATAAAAAATATTTCTTAGATCAAAGTAAATGTAGCAAGAATAATAAGATTATAAGTTTTTCTTATGATTTGCTATTTTTTAATAATGTTATTACATATATATTTTGTACAAATTTTTTGGGATGACTTTTATTATTTTTTGATATTTTTATAGGTATAGAATATATATATTCATATTTATTCTTTTAAAATTAATTAATAAATATTTCAAGTGTAAATTTTATATTTCATAATATATATATTATTCATTCTTCAATATTTTACATCATTGTTGGCAATAAATGGTTAAGAAAATATTTCACCATCGTCACACACTATATTCGAAAGAAGGTCAAATTTTTATCGTTGCCGTCGAGGGATTCAAGGCGTGCAAGGCCCGCGGGTGCATTAAAACGATCGTTTGTCGCCGATCCCCGGGAAATGTACTCTGGAATATCGGGACGGTAGCGCCATTGCTTCTCAAATAAAACACTTCCGCACCATTTTTACGTCTTTCGAGCGGTAATTTGTCTTGCGGTGGCGTCTGTTTGTGTTCGACCGCCTTCTGTCTGCATTGTTCCCTGGTAGAAATTACCCTTCGTCGCTCGTTAACCCTTTGAGCTTTTTTAAAAATTCACGATAGCGTTTAAAAATCACTTTGAAGTGACTGGAAATGGCATAATGACGTCACCCTATTTAAATTTCAATAAATCAGCTTAAAATTAATATTTTAAATTGTGGTACATATTTTTTTATGTGAGAATTTATGTAATACGTGACTGAGGGGTATTTTGATTTATGCTGCAAAAATTTTTCTCACGGTGGTGTTCCATTTGAACAAAAAATACATTTTTAGTTAGAGATTTTTTTAATACATCACATAGCAAAATGATTTAATAGCATATTTTTGCATTCCTGCGTTGGCATATATTGCTAAAATCGCACTTTTGGCACTTCTTTGTCTTTATGTTGATTATGAAAGTGCAAGTTAAATTCTATGTTAAAAATATTCCCATAAATTTTCTCCTTAACTTGTGTTATTTTCTTTACATTTATCAACGTATAAGAAAATATAAACTTTTTATTATATTCAATTCAATGTTAAATACTATCTATATGGATTGTGAGACCATGTATAATGCCTTTCTGATTGAGCAAAACTCTTAATGTGTTCCTTCTGAATTTACTGAAAGAACCTTCCATTCTACCACGAAAATCTTTTTCAAAATTTTGTTACATTAAGTGCACGATCCACTTTTCTTCTGGATATATTAAATGTGTCTAAAAAAAATTTTTGCATAATAAAATTTTTGATTTTTTATTATCTAAATATTATTTAACTGCAAATTCTTTGCGTTCTCTTGTAATTTCTCGGTCGCATTCTTCTCTTGCACACTTCTGTGTAAAAACATTAGTCTGTAAGACTCCTATACTTTGCTTCTTTGTTACTATGTAAACTAACTAATTTACCACACTTTTTAATTTTTATTAAAATTATTTTATTTTGAATGAGCTTGCCTCATTTTCAAAATCAACAAACAAGTAATATCATTTAGCAAAATAATCGCGCTTATCAGTTAAATTATATTTTTGCTAGTAAAAATATATTTCTAACGGTGAAATTGTGTTTGATATTGTAATACATCATGTTAAACGCATTATATGCGCAGAATATTATTATAAAAATATTAAAAGCGTAGAATAACTAACCATACAACATGGATGAGAGACAAACAGTAATGAATTCTGATAAAAATATAAAAGCGAGCTTTTAACTGAGAGTTTTGTGACTGATCGATATAAAGTGTAAAATATCTGTGAAATTGAAATCTTATCGTTAAATTAAAAAAAGTTTTTTTTTTAATTTTGAGACATATAAAATCACGTGGAAGACACCGTATTTTTTTAATTTAAATAAGAGCAAATTTTTATTATTTATAATATTCATAAAATATACAAAATTGCATAAGTTTTTAGTCTACATTTTCTTATTTATTTATGTTTTACCTATATTTTTTTATACAGCAATATACGCTTATTTATATGTTTTCTACGTTTCTATGTCGTTTCAAAGATCGGTTTGCCCTTTTGGGATTTGCTAAGTAAAAAACTACTGTTTTTCTCGGTGTTCTATGGATTGTCTCGGACGATTTAGTGAAAATCCACTTGGTATGAAAAATTAAACTCTTGTTATTACAATTATATAACTAATAACTAATTATTTAGTTTTATAATCATAAGATTTATAGTCATAAAACTGGTCCAAATAAGTCAGTTAGGCACTTATTATTTGTTTTATTTATATAAAAATTACTGACTTACTGGTGACGTATATTAATTTAATGCTATAAAACAATACTTTGAAATGAATACAGTTATTAAAAGTCTTATTAGTAGGAGCTAATTTTTAACCCGTTGTAATTTATTTAACTAAAACAAGCTTTACATTAAAGCAAATAGATTAAAGATCTGAAATAAGCGTATTCATAAGGGAAGAGAAAACCACTCTATAAAGTTTTTTTAAGCAGAATTATATTTCAAGCAATAGATTAAATGGTATAACATTTTTAAGTAATTGAATTATTTATTATGATAAAATATGTATTGTTTTTAATTAGCTTAGTTAACACTTTCACACAAAGTTAAACTATTATTCACTTGAAAAATCCAATTAACTTTTAATATATTTCTCTTTTGAGCAAGTTAATTGGTATTGCGTCGTTTGAGAATTTCTAGAGGTTATTCAATGCCAATATTCTAAGAAGCGTTAACTAAGAGCTGTATTTTTATTTCTGCAAATAAATTATTTTTATAAATAGATAAGTAATGCAATATTTGTAATAGCTAAGACAATAAATTTTACTTCTTAGAAAAGGTTAGCATTCTAAAAAGATATGTATATATATATATATATATATAAATATTATTTAGAAACGCAATACGAATAATACATAAATAATTTTATTATTAAAATATTAAATTGGTGTTTCTCAGAAGGTTTTGTTAATACGTATAAAATCATACATATGTACATAAACATATTTATAGTTATTCAACCGGAATTTTCGCGTATGTATAAAAGTATACAATAACAACATTAAAGCGTATTATTACCATTATTTATTTTTGATTTTACGTTTGTGTACTCCAATGATAATTTTAATTTAAAACAAGTACGTGTAAATGCTTTTGCGTTAAAATAATAGCTACCAATGAAGAATAAACAAACCGACTATGTTATTTTCTAAGAGAAGTAAATACATTTAATAAAATTAGTTTTATGCTTTTGATCATTTTAATGACAACAAAGATTAAATGAAAATTAATAAAGCATTATTTATATATTACCAAAATTAATTATTATAGTAATGTTAAATTTACAGCAGGTACAATTGTACAACTTTCTAATTTAATTTTCACACATTCTTCAGCCTGATACTTCTCATATATAAATTAAACCTAATTAAACGTTTAACGGTTAAAGTTACAATTCCGATTATGCCTGTCACATTGCGTTTTTATCTGGATATAAGATAACCCAATATAGTTAAGTGCTTATTAGGACTTGTTCATACTTCTCGCTGCCAATGCTTCACATTCCCTCCTCACTCTCTCTCTCTCTCTCTCTCTCTCCGACTGAAAAGCTGAAACTTTTGCTAATTGAAAATAATAGACGAAGTTTGCTAGAGCACCGACTGAAGTTTGCGGAACGAGCTTTAAGAATACGAGCAAAAGTTGATTTATAGTGTATAATATATAGTCTCAGTATTGCCGTTTCCCTGGAGGGCCCTCGTCCCTTGCCCGCTCTTAATTTGTACTTAAAAAATAATATTTTTTCGTGTCCGACGATAATAATAGCCGTAATTAATTCTTAATTTAATATTAAGAAATGAAATATTAAAAACGCTCGATAGAAAAGTTTCAGACGTGAAAAATCCATTAGACAAACGTAATGTAAGGAGCGAACGTCTCCGAAGAGAATCGCATTTGGTGTGTTTGAATATTTAATAATTTAATTTTTAATGTATATTTATATATATGTATGTTTATAATGGTTTTATAATACGTTTATGTGCTTTTTCTGCGCTAATTCAATTAAAACAACACAAGGCCCTTCCGTCGCGAGATAAAATCGCGGACAAAATCGGGTAATGAATTTCTTTGGGCAACAAAGAAGGTTAATTATGTATTCTATTATATTTTATACTTTATAATGTTCTTAAATGTAAACATTTTTAATAGGAGATAGGTTTTCTTTAATGTTGTTATTAAATATAAATTTATTTTATAAATATTGTATATATTTATATAGCCTAAGAGCTTTACATTGCTATTTTTGTGATGTGAGAGTGTAAGATAATAATCGGCAATTCATGACCTTTAAATTAAAAAATTGTATATTATTTAAAGCTAACAATTTATTATTTTTATACTCCTGTGGAGTTCTGGAGTTGATAAAATCTTAAAATTCACTTTCGGCAGCAGCTTAGTTGTTTAATACCTTAGCATGAAAGAAGTTTTGAAATGCTTTAACAAGTGTTAATCTGTTGGTGAGATGTCTGGTGTTTAAGGCAATATTTTATCTCTGAACTTTTGCTCTATCATAATATGTATGGTCGCAGAATTTCTTAGCAACGTATGGTTGTTTGAGTTGTATTTAAAAGTTAAATAAATGTTCAGTAAGTTTTTAAGTCAAAGAGCCATATATGTATTATTATAAATTAAAATAGGGACGTTTGACTTTTCTCCTTACTTAACGAAATATACTATATGCCATAAAACTGCCCTACTTAATTTTTAAATTTGTGTTTTTAAATGTTTATTGTGTTTGGGAGATTTTTAGATAATTATAATTCCGATCGATCATCACAGATTAGGTTTACCTAGATTTCCTAATCTCACGTATGAATTGGAAGCCAAGATTTCGGAATCATTTTACCTTCATCTTTTTTGTTTAACATGCTTCTCGTTTAGTCCGAACAAATGGATTTCTTATCTTGGAAAAAGTCCTAATGAAAGAGACGGTAATTATGTGATCATCATTAAACGCATGTTCGGCTAGTTTCAAATTCTCATTGCTTATTTTTACCGCATTTTTGAGTTCAGATGCTCTTTGTGCGATCCTTCTATATTTTAATTGTTTTTTGACTATATAAGATTTTTTACAATCTGACAAAATATTTGATAAATGCCTTTGGAGTCATTTGGAATTTGAGTATTTTTTATTATTTATTTATTTTATTTTATTAATTTATTTAGCTTAATAGCTAATCTTTACATCTAACAAATTTAGTAAACATATATAAAAATATATAAAAAATACATAACAGAATAAAAAAATAAAAATATACAATAATAAAGTCTTAATATTATAATTTATTTCTATATGTACAAAGGTGTTTTTTTATTCCATTTATGAAACCCGTTATATTTTTGCTGTTTCGGATTTCTCTTGGAAGACTATTATATAAATCAAAACCTCCGTACATAATTTCCCTAGCCGTACTCGTTTTCTTATACTTAATTATCTTAAAATTTTCTCTATTTCTAGTATTATATTTATGTAAATCTTTATTTCTTATTAAATACTTATTAAAATATTCAGGTAACATATTATTTTCTAACTTATATATAAATAATAAAACATTCATACTCAATATTTCTTGAACATTCAACCATTCTAATCTATCAATCATACTTTTACAATTAGTTAATCTATTTTTATTTAAGATTACTCTCATTGCCCTATTTTGTAATTTTTGCAACATTTGTTTATCTAATTTATTCAACATATTTAATATTGTTGCACAATAATTAAAATGGGGCAATATTATACTATTGTAAATTTTTTTTTTTTGTATTTACACTTAATATATTTTTTAATCTAGATAATAAACCTATTTTTCTACTAATTTTTTTTAATATGTAATTACAATGTTCTTTAAAATTTAATTTTGTATCAACAATTACTCCTAAATATTTTATATTATCCACTATTTCTATACTAGAGTTATTTATTACTATTTTGGTACTATTATCTAAAACATTTTTATAATTAATAAACATACATTTAGTTTTATTCTCATTTAATTTACATTATTCTTAAACCATATTTCTAATATACTAAATTCATTATTTAAATTATTTACAATTTCTTTAATGTTATCACCTATGCAATACATTAATGTGTCATCCGCAAATAGATGAATTTTACATTTTTTCACGTTATTAACTATATCATTAATATACAAAACAAATAACAATGGTCCCAATTTTGACCCTTGTGGTACTCCATAAGACACTAATTTCTCTTCAGAATATACATTATTTATTTTACCTTTTTGTTTTCTTTTATATAAGTAATTATTAAACCATCTTAAAACTATATCACTTATACCTATACTCTCCAATTTCTTTAACATTATTTTTCTGTCTATTGTTTCGAAGGCTCTCTTGAAATCCAAGAAAAGTGCTCCAATGATTTAGCTTGTATCCTTAGCCAACAGCCAATAATTTATCATTACTTGTAATGCAGTTTCAGTGGAATTATTTTATTAAAAAAAAAAATTTTTCGACTTAAATGGAAAATGGTTCTGATTTTTTCTCTACCCAGGACCCTTACAATTTTTTCTATAAGTTCCCCTACAAATATTTTACTTTTTCTTTTTCTGTATCCATTAGCTTCAAGAACTGTCAGTTTTTCTGCTCTATCGTAAAGGGATGCAGCCACCGATCTCAGTTGTCCAGGGTGATGTCCGAGGATGAAGAGTGGCAGACTCTTCGAAACGTCAGACACTCCAATACAAGTAAGATCGCGATGGCATTCGTAGCCAATATTGATAAAAAAAAACAAATGGATAACTCGCTATAAAAAATTAATTTATTATATATATATATATATATATATATATATATATATATATATATATATATATATATATATATATATATATATTTTTAAATCTCAAGATTCATCGCAATTTATGCTTACTTGTATTCTATATTTCGGCCGTGATTTTCCGGCCATGATCACGAATTGTTTGCGACTGCCGCTCTTGTCATATATACTCTTTCCGGGGGGCATTATTAAATATATTAATTAATTGTCCATTTGTCTTGGATGCGTTAATGTTTTTGTCTAATGGTGTGGCAATTAGGCCGGTGACATTTTTTTGTGATTTTATTTTTCGTAATGACTCTAAAACCGGAAGCCAAGATTTTGATAATATGCTACTATCATCTCTTTTGTTCATAGCGATTTTTTTGTGGATTTCTATTTCGAGTGCTTCTCGTTTCGTACGAACAAAAGGGTTTTTTATATTAGCTATGGTTTTTGCGCTGCTAAAATAAATTTTATGGTCTTCTGTAAAACTGTGTTCGGCTAAAGTAGAATTGCTCTTGAATTTTTTTACATCATTTTTATGTTCGTTTTCTCTGTGTGCGATGCGTCTGTTAGATTGTCCAATGTAGATTTTTTCATAATCTGCACATGAGATTTCATATACCCCTTGTGATTCATTTTTTAGATGATCTTTCCCTTTAGGAAGCATTGAACTAATTTTGTTTTAAGATTGAAAAATAGTTCTGATATCATGCTTTGTTAGGGTTCTTCCGATCTTTTCTGTTACCCCTTGGATGTATGGAAGACGTGCATGTCCTATGTAATTTTTTTCAATTTTCTTTGTTTCTTTCAAGTTTTCTTTTATAAAACCATTTAATTGTAGTGCTATTTTCACGGTTTTGAGTTCATCATCGATATGTTCTTTCTCGGCTAATATTTTAGCTCTATTGAATAGAGAGGTTGCTCCCGATTTGATCTATGCCAGATGGTGATGGGAATTTGCATGTAGATAGCTATTGGTGTGTGTACTTTTTCGGAATACTGTGTGTCTTAGATAGCCATCTTCTTTTTTTATGATTAATGTGTCCAGGAAGGGTAAATGGCAATTTTCTTCAATTTCTATAATCAATTTTATTTTCGGATGTTGTGTGTTGAAAAAATTAAGGAACACATCCAAGTCCTCTCTTCCGTGGGGCAACACTGCAAATATGTCATCTATCACATATATTCACTAGATGTACTTGAATTGACATTGTGAGTAAGTTTCACCCTTTTTTATGTTATTAATTTTTTGTATAAGGCTATCATCTTTATTAAATGTGTTTTATCAACATGATAGACCAGTGGTATAATCAATAACTAATACTTAAAATACCTGGGTTTGAATCCAATATGAAACTAGATGTTTTTTTATTTATATCATGTCTTGATTGTCTATTTTAGACTAAAAAAACTAATTAACCTAAACTGTGATAATAGATCAGAATTTTTTTATCCATGAGATACGATAAAATTTAGATCATTTTTAACTTCTGTACATATTTTCGAGTTTTAGTACCATGTGGTGCGACTTTATCAGTCAGTGCAAAACCCCAAAGGATCTGTGTAGTAAATATTTTATTACACAAGCTATTTTCTATTCATGTGTCAGAATCGGGTGGCGATATCTAATGCCGAAGAGATGGTTGATTAAAAAGGTTGTAGCAGGGAGTCCTTTCTCTCTTTTTTCTCTCTCTCCCTCTTTTGTTTCGTCGGCATATGTTAATCATTTCAAACGTTCTTCTACAAAATGTTAGACAAATAAAAAATTTCCGTCCGGCAAAGGTGTGTAATTATATTATTATAGTTTATATTACAATTTTGACTTTATTACTTTTTTCTCATAAATTTATTTATCACAAATTTAACTAAATTGTATTGTAATTACTATTTTTAAAACAAGTTTTTTGTCGGTATTATTTAAGCTATGGTAGTTAACGTGTCCTTTAGACTTTGTTTTAATTTTCTTATAATCTACAAACTTTTTTTAATTTTTGATTTTTCTTCAAGGTTACAAAATTACCTATCATGTTAGTCTTAGTTTGTATGTTTAAGGTGAGACTTGCATCGTTTGAAAACCATTCTCCAACTTATAATTTGTAGAATATTTTTTTATCGATTAACTGAGCTCTTAGATAGGCGTACTTTTTTTATTGTCAATTGCGTTACGTTTTTTTAATATAACTTTAAAAAAATATATCTAAAAAATCTTCTGTTCATCCTATATTCGATCATGTCACGTTGCACACAGACACCAACACCCGAGAGCGATAATAGCCTTTTTTATATTCGTAATACCAACCCACAGTTTCCGGGATAGGTCCGCGAACGTCCGTTGATCTGGCTATAATCCGGACATCACCGTGGTTCACCTGGCCCAATAAGTAGGACGGCCCAAGTTTATCTGGCCCGAACACTCGCGTCGTCAGATAGCGGGCGAACGACCAGAAAGGATTTGAACAGACGTCCCTCTTTATCTCCGTTCGTCGGTTGCGAAAACAAAAGCGCTTAGCGAATCCTTTAGCTCAGGAAAGAAGAAAACCAGCTGCGGGTTCTAAAGGACCGGTTCGGTTTTTATTGCAGTCAACCGTTGACAGCTTACCGTGCACTTTGTGCAGATTTCATATGTGCACATCTCCTCGAGCGAAAGCCACGGATGCTTTTGCGAATATAACCGAAGAAAGCAATTGTCTGTCGGTAATGGGGTTTGCGGCGCAAATTGGATTTCGTTACGTCACTTTTGTATTTATTGTATCATATATGTCTTAAACGGTTTTGATTTAAAGCCAATTTATAAATTGGGTATTAGTGTATTTAAGTTATCTCGTTTTATAAAATTTTCAGTTAAAGTAAATATACTTATTTATCAAAAATATTATTTGATAATATTTGTATAAAAAAACAATATATAAAATTATTGTTCCATGAAATAAATTGTTTGGTTAAAACAGTTAGCACCATATGAATAACTCTGCAACAAATCCTTAAAAGTACCGTAAAATGATTAAACCATAAAATTTACCTACCTCTAATTATCGTAATTTAAATAATATATAATCACTTTATTTATAAATATTAATAAACTGTAATTATAATGATATTGTTGCCAAAGAATATGTAAAATTATTTTACATAAATGCCTAGAAATATTTATATTTATTATTGTAGTTATTAAATTTACTACTAGAGTTTCAATAACGTAGAATTAAATAAGTTTAATGATCGAACTATAAACACAAAATTATATTAATTTGCAACAAAAAGACTTTTTTTTTTAAATATTTTAGAAGTTCTCACTGAATATTAAATTCACTACAAATTCGTGAAAAATCGTATGAATGCCTAAAATTAAAAGACTTGCTACAGTTAAATGTTCACAATTATATAAAACGACAATTATTTTTATATCAAAAAGTATTTATTTATTTTTCAACTTAATAATTGTCAACGGGCTATCGTTTTTTTAAGAGAAAAGCACTGGTTTCTGCAATCTTATAACAAAATTCAGAAAGGAGGTCTTGTCTGCGGTAAAATGATGAATGGAAGTTTTCAGACAAAGTGTCTGAGGTGAAGTAATTCCTGAATACCCAATAAAATGGTCCACTCCGTGGTAAATTTTCTTATCCGCATCTTTTTGATAGGACAGCGGTTAGCAAGTTTTTAAATCAAATTGCCGTTGGCCGCTGAGACAGGTAAGAAACGGTCGTTTTGAGTATAACCTCAAATGCACTAATAATCTCTTTTTAAGGCAGCATAAATATAATTATTTTTGAATTAGGCCACTTCTGACTTCCCACGGTGTTTTATTTTTACGAATTATTTTTAGAAAAGATGAACTGTCATTTTTATTTTTTTTATTTTTATTAAAAACGTAGTTTAATTGAACCTGACAAAACTACGCCAAAAATGCTGAATTTTTTAGGTTATTGCTATTTTTTTTAAATAAAAGCTTTTAATATCATTGTAAAAATTTAAGTTTAACTTAAGCACACGTTTATTTATGCGAATAAAAAATTGAAAAAATAAAAATCATTTTGCATTGAAATGATATTATTACCAAAAAAATACAAGATTCGCAATTTTTACCATTTAAAGTTTCTAATAAAAATTAGGATTATTTTTACCGACCAACATAAATATATTTTATCAATGCTGTTGGGGTTTTAAAATTTAAAGATAAGTCTAATCTTTATTAAGCTAAGCAATCAACACCTTATTTTATTTTTGACATTATTTTTATTAACGGTAAAACAGTCTGTTAGATTTAAAAAATAATACGATTTTAAATACATTTAATTGATATCGTGGTGATCGAGACGCGTGGTAAGAATTAATTTATAACTTTATACGGACAGGCAATTTGAATATTTATTACTATGAAGTCATTATGGCTGATCACCCCTGAATAAACTGTTGCTAAATAAATAGATTTTTGCTTGCTAATTTTCAAATCCATCAAAGTTGCTGGCCATCAAACATATTTAAAAGCTTTTCGAAAAAAATCATATAATACAGACTTTAATGGCGCTTCGGATATCATTACTCTGTATATACTTCTAATCAAAATTCAGACTACTCCTACGACTAATCCGGACACTTTAGACATCTGCATTGTATCTGCAATAATTTGCATTAACATATACAATGCAGATTCTTTAAGCGTTTCGATGATTAATATATGACACATATTTGGCTTCTAAGCCCAAAGTGTCAATATAAATATAACGAACATACGTGTTCTAGGGCAAAAAACTAGAGGTAAAAAATAACAATAAATATTTTGATCGATTATTAGGACTCCATATTATTATATTTCAAGCGTAATTTAAAATACATTGTTGAGCTACCTAGCATTATATACTCCAGCAGTTTAATCTGCCTAACTTCATTTTAAAAAAAATCGATCTTAACGAAGTATTAAAGACAAGGTAAATTACGTAAGAGGTGTATAAATATATAAACTAGGTAAGCTCCTATTTGCTCATGTTCAATTTGCGCGACCTAAATTTATTTTTTATTTAATAAACAGTTTCGAATGAAAATACTAAATTAGAATATCGGTTTTTTAGTACTTTAGTATAAATTTGTTTTACTAATTTGGTGTAAGTTTAAGTAATATAGACACATTAAAAAAAATGCGCTATTAATAGAATTCTCAATAACAATTACCATATTTTGTAATTGACAAAAAATAGCAAAGAGAATTTTGTTTTAAATGAACAATTCTTTAAAAAAGGTCCTTTTAATGTCAGCTAATCTGAAAAACGATGGTCAATTTGCTTACGCAATTTTATTATAATAACCTGAATATATAATATTACATTAGCCTATATATGTCCAATTTATTCGGTGTTGTCGAGGAATAAAATAAAAATATATATACTGAAACTTTATATTATTATAATATATATTACTATTTATCATTTATTTAAAATATAAGAAATATATTTATAGCCTTTAAAAAGCAACTTTATTTATTTTATATACTATTATATAATATTATATCGCGTTAAGTTTTCTTCTTTCTATTTTTATTACTTAAATAAATATATACCCTCAATTTGTCGGTACTAGACTGTCTCGAGTTTTTATTCTATTTTTAATAAGAATCTACTAAAAATTAGATTACAGTTTTGATAAGATGTCTCAAGGCATAATATTATATTTATGGTAAAGCATGTTGAATAACTCTCGTTGAAAATTTAATGATCCACTTTATTTTTTTTATTTTGCTTAAGAAGAACGACTAACATAATATTTTTTTCTAGATTTAATATTTAATTAAATCTCACAAATTAATTTATTCGAATCTTTCTGTTGGCAAAAAAAATCATAAAAAACTTATATAATGTTCAATTAATTAATTAATGAAAATAATTTCTATAAAAACTAAATTTATAATTTTAGGATATATATATTTATAATCGCATTTTTATTACATAGCGTCATACATAATTAAAAATAATGGATAGCAAAATTACATTTGCGTAAATATTTAATGTATTAAAATGTACCTTTTTAATGTGATTTTTTTTATTCAATTAAGAATATCTTTTAATGATAAAAATAAGACAAAGATGTTGTAAAAGTGTATACACATTTGAAAAATAATATTTTTTATAATCACTTAGTGAACTACAAACCAATATTTTTGCATGCTTTAATACAGAAATCGTGTAAGTAATTTTTTACTTAAAAATCTTTGAACTGATCTGTCGAAGGTCAAGGGTAGCAAGGTTCTGATATTGTAGTGGATGTAAGATAACATTTTGTTAGGACTTTAGCGCTATGTGATTTCAAGTGTGGTATAAGAATTTGAGTTTTTTTTGTGAACAGAACACAAATTCCGATAATTTTTTTTTAATAAAACATAATGTCTCATTGTATACATTTTATTATATTACAATAAATTAAAATTGTGCCGCACAAAAAGAAGCTTACGAATAAAAAAATACCGCTTGATTTTAAAATGCAATATCCGAAACGCAATTGCGTACGATATTAAAAAGCAGCTGATAAAGCCATGCTAAATTTAAAAGCTTTAAATACTCACATAAAATATGCATTTTGAGCTAGCTTTTAATTTAGATAAAATGTCGCATCGCAAAAATATATTAACACAACTCATATTACGTTTTGGAATGGTTTTCAACCAATATAAGATATGGTGTATTACACATAAACAACCATAATTGTCCCATAAGACGATAGGAGAAAATGTTAGGCGGGATTTTCTCCCCTCTTATAATTTATTAAATGTTCGATTTATTGTAATAGCATATTAAGTACATAAGCATTATTGTATCTCTCTGGGTCAACCGGCAAGATATAATTTACTCGCCGACCAACCAGTTAGGAAGATGCATTCTTAATGAAAGAATAATATATAAATTTTAGGAGTTTTTAATAAGCTTACGTCACTACATGTGATGTTTTAATACTGTAGTAACATATTTTTATTTTGATGATACACCGTTTCGTATTCCTAATTCAAATAGAAAGTAATATATTAATTTTCAGCCGAAGTAATATTTCGGCGATTTTTTATTATCAATGTGGTCAATTACGGTACGGAATTTCACGTCAGATATAGAGTCCATCAAACAGGCCAGTGCCACAAAGGCTGCTAATACTTCACACAGCGCCTTCAGCTCTTAGAGTATGCATTCCAGAGAGTCTGCGCCCTCCAAAGACTGCGACTTTTATCTGAACTAAGCTACAAGCTATGTTTCAATAATATAAAAAATGTTTATGAGTAAAACAAACATTATATCGTAGCAGAAAAAAGTTTAAGATACATAGCTATTTTAGATTTAATAAAAAACTAGTTTTATTATCAGATTTGACCCATAGATTTAAACTCATTCTCGATTCATTAGAAGTAATTTTATTTGGATGATAAAAATTTATTTTAATACTTGGCTATATACAATATGTTTAGTCTGTTATTCTTAGGTATTTCAGTAGCACGTAATTGATCATCAGCACGTAGCTGTTCAGTTTCTTCAGCGGCTTCATTAGCATATATTGCAATGACACATCGTTGTTCAGCTTGACTTTCAACTTTTAATTTAAAAGTTTAAAGTTGAAAACACCACAGTTGACCGATAAATAATAGCTAGAATGACATATGCAAATGTCACGTTGCTACTATTTACCGTTTGGGAAGAGTTCTTGTATCAAACTTATGTAATTTATTGTTTTATAGTATAAACTAAAATTCCTTATTCAGAATTTTTATTTGTTCAAATTTAGTTTGAGGTTATCCTAACTACTGAATATATATTTTGTAAATAAAGCAAATTTTTCATAAATGTTTAGGGCTTAAGTAATATATTTTCAAACGTTTTAAAAGAAACATAGCTGCAAGGACAGTGAAATATGAGGTTAATTAAATTCGCATAGCTTAGAATGTTAGCGTAATATTTCAGCAATGAACCTGAAATATAAATGCAGTTATCCTCACAGACTACATACTGTAGAGGTACTGTATGAAGCTACTATGACGCAATTGTATCTAGAAATTCATCCCCTTTTTGGCTTCGTGCAACATTAAGTAGCTGAGGTTAGTTCAGTTCACCCTTCAAAACATAACATAGTCTTGCGGTTTTCGTCAGCAACGAATAATTGAATAAGTTTTATAGCATGCAAGCCTTGTTATGGCGTCTACCCTTTCATTCTTGATGTGCCACGTCCGAGATGGCAAATACAAAGTCTAAGTACTATTTCATACCAATTTTTACCCCATACCTCATGTCCACTTTTACAAAGAGCCAACCAACGGAGTAATTGCATCGCAAATATTACATGAACTAGTTTAGAGGATTTCAGTCAAAAAATAATAAAAACTATTCTGTCGTACTCGTCTAATTGGCGATATGTTAAATATTAAAGGGCTTCGTCAAAGTTTTCTTCTGAAGAAAGTTTATTGAAAAGGTATACGGGTATTGTTTGAATAATTTCATAGGTTGTGTCTTCTTCTTTGACGGTTTCTTCAGGCGAATATAGTACATAATATGTGGGTATACACGTACATATTAAAATACATACCCTTTGTATATATTAATCATGAACTAATAAGCCAATTGATTTTATTCGTTCAAAAAGGGAAAGTTTTTAATATGATATTTTTAATTTTATTGTTGTCTGTTAAGAATAAATATATTATTTTACATATATCGAAATAAAGCTATATCGTATGAGAAAACGTATTAAAATGCACCTGTCTTTTAGTTTGTTTGTCAGGAATGACGTTTACACGCGAAATAACTATTTTCAGTTTATTGGTGCTCTCGTACAGTTTGTTTGTTGCACGTGCTATATCATGCCAGTCACTTTTTCAAATATAAAAATATTAAATTTCTAACCGTTTGACGTATAGATATTTATTACAGCATATTATAAAGAAAGCATTATATTATAAATGGAAACTAATCTCTCCTTCCGTATAAAAGTTATACAATATACATATTACATATTCTTAAATCAACAACTGTCACAATTTTTATAACATTCTCAAAACTTTTTTCTGAAATAATATAAAAATATATTTAACAATATATATTCTAAAAGTAAACTATTGAAGACAACAAAAATTTGATTAGATTTTCGTATTGATTCTGAGATGATGAACACTCAACATTTTCTGAAGAGCCACAAAGAAATTTTTTCAAAATAATGTGTTTTATAAAAATTTAAATATTCATAAAGCCATAAAAATTATGAATTTCTTTAATAAAACGCAGAAAGATTTTAATAAAAATTTTTCTTTATATTATATTTAATTATACATTAAAATTTAAATTATTTACCAGAATTTTTTTAATAATAAGTCATCAAAATACTCAACGTTTTGATGCGAAATACAGAGAATCTCAGTATTTTATATGCCACATATCCAGAATGTAGTATTTATAAAACTAAACCGTAGCTGTTTCTCAGGGTCAACCGGCAAGATATAATTTACTCGCCGACCAACCAGTTAAAAAAATATTATCCTTCGTAAAATAATGATCAAATAAATGTAAACCCTTTGCGGTCCTTAAACTCCATTCGGTCCATGGTAGATTTGCAAAATTCTTACACACTACCGTTAAATATACTACGAGTAAAATAAATACCAAGCTTCAAAAATTTTAATAAAAATAAAAATGTCGAATGGAAGTCGATATAGTTCTGAAAAGGGTTAAGAGTTTTGAATGAACTATATACTACTTTTACTTAAATCATGACATATGTGAAACGTGTTTTTTGACATGTTTTTTGCTCTATAGTGAAACATGCTTATTTCGACTGACCGATGATGTAATGTTTTATGTCTCTAATCATTCAGAATATAAATAATTAACTAATTTGGTTATTATTTGTTACCCTTTTTTACTTGGACATAACGAAAGCTATTGTGGTGGTCCGTTCAGTCATCCATATTATTATGTGTCAAGTATAGTAAAAACTATAATTCTTACACTCCTCACTCTAATTTGTTATATTTAAAAAAATCTTTGCTTACTGTAACTGTTGTTTTATGTTTCTAATATAATTTTACAATAATTGTAAGTTCCTTAGAGTATGTTTTTTCATTTTTTTTTTCTAATGTTAAACAAACTTATTTTACAAAATAATAGGATAAGGAATATATTTCATGAATATTTTACTAATTTATAACGCTAAGAATTGTGAAAAAATTAAATTTGTCAGTTAAACGTAGCTTAACTTGTCAAGACAATACCTAAATCCTATTACATAGTTCCATTAAATATAAACGTTTAACTATGCGACAAACTACTTACAAACTAATGACGCTGTCTGAAGTTTACATCAAACAACTCAGTTGTTTGGCATACATTAGTAAAAGGCAAACAATGTGTCTGTGTTTCGGATAAAACTTTGTAGCGAATTAGACTAAAATATATTTTATAAAAGGAAAAATATTTGATTTTGTACTAATTTGAAATGCCTCTAAATAAATCTAGCGTAAAAGGCAAAAACCTCTCAACTGTCATTTCTCATATAAATTTATGATTAAATTTTTAAGCGTTGAGCTACAGACTTACACATTTGTCACCATTTACAACTCATTAAAAAGATACAACACATAATTAACCCAAATAAATATTTACAGCGTTAAAGGTTACGAAAGACGAATGCACGTAATACATTTGCGTTATGATATAAAATATTAATATCATAATCGCGCATACTTTATTTAAAGCAGGGACGCTCTGACCGCATCATGTAAACCGGCAGGGGGCTCAGCCTCAGGGGCGTCGTCTCATCGCAGGGGGCTTAACGGCCCCCCAGGGCCATCGCGGCTTCCGCTTAATTAAAATATTGTGCTGAAATATGTCATACCCTAAGCTCAAATCTACCGGTACAGGTACTACACACGGGTCCCACCTTTCATTAGGGATACGCCTAGAATCCTAGATATATTTATGAAAGATTAAATTATATCTAGGATGTGTAGATAGATGATAAGTTATAACATCGCGATGCACTGATAGTAATTATATTGGGTTCATAAATCAATCAAATATTACCTTTACTAATTAGCATAAGTAAATTCTTGAGTTCCAAAAAAATTAATATTTAATAAGTTGCCAAAAATATTTTTTTTAAATTTAATACTTTATTCGCGAGATGTCTGGATAAATGCATCAAAACCGATAGACATTACTTTAACCACAAAACCCTTGTTTCTACGTCACTTAATGCAGTGTTTGCCAACCAGGTGGCCCGTGGATCATTGATGGTCCGCGAATTTATTTTAAATATTTTTGCAATTTTAAATAAATTTAAATATTGTTTTATGTTATTACTATTTTTTAATTTTCGCCTTCTTAACCTTTTGACGACGGATATCACCTATTAAAGTCATCAATAAGATGGCCAGTATGCATTGAGTACATACATGTGTTATGAACCTTTGAGCCTTGTAATATGTTTTTTTGTATAATTTAAGGTTGAAAAACACTTTCTTTTATTGAAATAACATAAAAATAACTTATCCCCTATATATTAAAAGGCGCGCAAAAATGTCAGCCAAAGTGTTAAATAGTATATTCATTGAAAATAACACCAATATTCGGTGATAGCAATGCTTAAAAATAATTAAAGGTTCTAAGATCTCTTGTCATTTAATAATTGAAAAAAGTTTAACAAAAAATACCTGTCTCTCTGTCCGTGTTCGATTCGTTTGTTTTGAGCACGGATAGCAGACAGACGCGAACAGACAAATCTGTGTTTTTTCTCGCCACACACGATCGGATTTGTTCGCCAGGCACCCGCGACGTGCAAATTCGTTGGATGTTATAATATGATATGGTGCGTGTATGGCCAGCAAAGGCATTATAACAGCCATTTGAGATTGCAATTGAAATTATCATATAACAAATGGCAGGACTTTTGAATCCAAATCAACGGGTCTCAAAGTTGTCAGATCGCATACTTGCTAAAATATTCAACTGCCGTTTAAAACCGGTTTAGATGACAGGATGCAACTTATTTAAACTCCAACGCGACGCTTATAAATAGTTCAGTAAAAAAAACAATCTAATATAATTGCACTTTAAGTTTGTCGTTATTGGTCGTGGCAGCAAATAGTCAATGTGAACCCTTCTCAAGTTAGTCTTGTGTATAAAATCAGATACACAGCACCACTAAAATTGGAGACATGGTTCTCATAACACATCAATTACTTTCACTTAAGCTCCTGAATTTGGACATAAGAATTTATATGGACTCGAACCAAGATGAGCCACCGATCAACAGACGAGATTGTGAATAAAACCGCTTCCCTCTTCACGCCAACTCCTGTCCAGCTAAGCGTCCAAAATTCAAAATTAAATCCGCTTTATAGACAATTAGATCCTTTGGACGCAAATACAACTTTTCATATACGTGATTAATTTTTAATCAAATGAGTTACTAAAAAACATTAATTTTTAGGGATTTTTGCAATAAATATTTTTTGCATAAGAATAGTTTAATTTTAACGGCCTTTCCAAACGAACGCAGGTGGCGACTCACAAACGTTATGGTTACATACAGATCATTGCAGCATCTGTGAACGATCTCCAAATCTTTCTCTGAAAAGGTCATGAGTATAAAAAAACTGGTGACTTTTAAGTCATTAAAAACTTGAACTCACTTAGTTTCCACAAACTCAAATTTTAGAAAAGGCCGGTCAATTATTCTTAAATTGCAAATCGACGAAGTAACCGCTTCTCTCTTCACGTAGAAAAATATAAATTATATATAATATAAATCCTAATTTTTATTTCGTCTTTAACCGTAAAAAACACACATGTCATAAAGGTCAGTACATACGTGTGTATCTATTAAAAAATCAGGCCTAATTTGAAATTAATCTAAAAATTGTATTTTACTTGCGAGTTACTTGGTAAGCAGTTTACTTGAATATGTGTAATTATAATACATTATTTGTAATTATTAATTCAGATTTTGTAAACACAAGAGAGTTCGAAACATTTCGACGCCCTAAAGGGATTTCAATTGGGAAGCATGTAAATGACATGTAACATTTTGTTCATTTTAATTCTAATCCCTCGAATACATATGTAAATTTTGTATAAGCGTTTTAATCTAGGAATAGATATCAATAATTATTCAATAGCAGTATAAAAAAACATTACTTCCATTATTGTTGGATAAAAAACTATCGTAAAAGTTGCTTATAACAACTAAAGATTTCTGAATTGTTACAGATTTCAAAACTATAAAAATAATATAAAGATTCTAGTCATATACTTTTTATACTTTGCTTAAAGTTTTTTTTTTGTTGTATAAATATATGCATACAGTACATAGTTACACAAGTAAACAAATCAGTTTCTTTTATGTATTAAATATAATTGTTTTATTTTTAATAAAAATATATAATAAAAAAATAATGATGATAAATATTAATAAAGGTTCTTGTCTTAACAAAACACAAGAAATCATTATATTTTAACATATAAATTTGCCATACAAAAGTCGTGATTTGTATTAATAAAACACTAATAGAGATTATTAGCACAAAGTTTATCGCTACAATTTCCTTACAAATCCTATTGCAATTATCTAAGTTTTGAAGGGTATCCTTCTTTCCTTTGTGAACAACATCTTTTAAAGAAATCATTTGAATTTCTCATTCTACGTTAGATCAAAGAGTTTTGTCAATTGGCTTCAAAACGCTCCAACGAATAAATTAATCACTAATTAGTACCATAAGATCAAAATACGACTCGAAGCTATTTTTTGTTCGTTGTTTCTAAAAATCTCACTTAAATGAACACAATTTGTAATAGTATATTTAATGTTACATTATTAAAAATGAAGCATCGTCCCAACTATTAGGGCACTATGAAGAACAAATATATTTTTCAATGGCATTTTAATAACATATTGTCACCTATCGTGTAATAATACAAATCATCGAAACAGTGTGTCATTTGAATGTAATGTTTCATTGTCTACAAAAAAATAATTATATATTTAAGGTTTGTCAATATAAAAACAGTTTTAGTGGTATTTTTATATTGTTGTTGTTAATCTGTTTTTATATTTTTTTGTACAAAATACTGTTTCGTTGTTCTTGGTGTTACTCGTTCATAATAACTCGTTAAATTTTATAAAAGCTTAAATGATTTTTTTACAAAACCCAAAAATATTTATATTTAAATGATTAATACAAACTACGCGTATATTGTTTATTTTATAAGTTAATGCAAAAATAATTTAATTTTTAAATTATTTATGTCGAAATTACTACTGTTTATTTCTTGGTCTCTTGTACATAAGTGTTAGTAGTTTATTATAATTATTGCTAAATATTTTTTATTATTAGCAATGAGAGGCTCTTTGATAGCGACCGGCCTTTTTGATTTTTTTTCCGACGGGAAACTAAATGGTGATTGCGCTATCACCGGCCCAATTTAATCCCAACAGATAAAATAAAATTGTCAGGGAAAAAACGTTTTGTAGAGGGCTATTTATATTTTAATTTATTATGGGTGAAATTTGACTGCAATCTGATTATACTAGCGTGTCGGCAGCAGAAGGTAGCACATTCTTTTGGTGGACCTCGTCGGGAAAACAACGGCCGGTGCTGCCTCTTTCACCGTTCACTCGCATATATTATTATGTAACATAATTTATAAACTTTTAAATAAAAATAATACTGTTTTTGGAATACTTAGCAAAATTATATATGCTGTCCCTATTTGTTTATAATTTTTTGTCAAATTAAATCGATTTTTTAAAATGATCTGTTATATTAAATCTTTCATTCAGAGGCAGAAACATTTTTTTTAACTGATCTCAAAGTCAAAATTTTGTTACACCATCCGAAGTTTTTCAAATATCAAGTTTACTTGTTTGATTATTGTGTCAATAGTGCATGTGTATGTAATACGACATTTTTCAGCTTCATTAAAATTAGCATAAGCATCAAAAGCTTCATATTTAAATTGTTTCGGGTCTATTGCTATCCTTTTTTATTAAATATAGGGTCTTTATTTACCGACTTAGCTAAATTTATACTCTGTTGCTAAAAAGTCTAAAGTTTTTCATTTCTTATTAGAATTATAACGTCAACATCGAGGCAGGCAAACTCCTCAATGTAGACAACTTGAAAAGACGGTTGAATATGACTAAGCCCTTTGAACTGGTCTAGTTATCATTTAATAAAACTCATTTACTTTATTGTGTAGTGTAGAACAGAAAACAGAAACACCACTATATCTTTCAGGAAAAACGTTCACATGATTCAAAAGAGAAATCCAAAACTAATACAATAGTATTTCATTAAACTCTCACAGATGTTGATCGCGGTTGAGACGGTGTTATTGCTCGGTACAATTCCACGTACCGAGTGTGACATATTATTTAATAAAAAACGTGTCGCGAATGCCGAAACATTAAGCACATGCAAATTGGAACACGTACGCAAACATTCAGAGTGTTGGTACATCTCGAGTGAGATGCCGCAGCATCAGTGCTGCCACCGACAATATAATGCAAAACTAAAAGGCAAGCAGGCTGGCCAATCCTCTTTCTTCGAATGTAAACTCTTAGTCAGTAAGTACTTAACAGCATTGGCAACACTGTCAAAAGAAATTCACTGCTATAAATTAATTTTTTTTTATTACATCAACATTGGTCTTGTTTATGACCAACAATTAATTGTACTCAAAAATTTGATAATTTATGATTAAAGACTATGTTCCTTTATTTTTGTCCAAAAGTATTTTGTTCTACACACTTGTTAAAAATAAATGAGTTTTAGTTGAAATAAGTAGATCAGTTTAAAGGTCTTAGTCATCTTTAGCCGTCTCAAGTTTTTCACATTGAGGAATTTGCTGCCTCGATGTTGATGTGCTATTAGAGCCTCCTTTTTTTTGAGGCACTGACGACAACTTTAACTCCTAGGTCTCTATCGCAAACGTACCATGAAGCATTCACAGTATTTCGTAACACTTTATTTTTTTATTTTTTAATTTTAATTTTTCATTGGGTATGGCTGCATCAAGATGGGTAGCAAAAACTTTGGCTTATTGTTTCTCATCTCTAGCCCAGTCTGCATTTATCGTTGTTATTATCTGCATATAAGTTATATGTATTTTAAACCCTCTTAAAACTTTCCATAAAAAATTAGAAAGATTTAAATGTTTAATTGTATTCGTTTATATCCATATATTGTCTGCTTTATTATCAGAATATTTGCGCTGCATGTCCGTTAAAATACCAAATTTTCTGCATCTCAAATGCTTCATAAATAATGAGTTTTTCTCTCATTAATAAACAACACAAAATTATCTCGTACTAAATTACAAGAAGGTAGAAAAAATATTTTTTGTCGTGTACTGAAAATTGTCAACATGAGGGATGTCTTTTTCCTCGTATTTTTTGAGACAAATAAAAAAATAATTTCAAGGACTATTTAGCCAATAAGTACTATGTAAAAATTTATACATAAACACAACCACAAAAAAAATTAATGAATATTTTATTTTTTGCCTAGCAAAATAAGCTTTTAGAAATACCAATGAATTTAAAGCCGAATCAGATAACCTATTTCTAATTTTTGTGACAAATATTTCTGCTGTTGAAAAATCTCGCTAGTTTTCTGTTGATGTTGATTTTATCATCAGCTTTGATTTATACGTAAAAATATTTTTTGCTTCCGTTTTCCTCTTGATTGGAAAACCTTAAGCTCATTTAATTTTTATTTTTTTAATGGAAAAATCTTCTGTTTGTCCCAAGTGAGATGCCGCAGTGTTACTATTGCCACAAACCGAAAAGCAATCCCCTTTCTTCGAATATACTATTAGGTAATTTCTGGTCAGATTTAATGCAAATAAATTGAGCGTAATTCGTTTAGTCAAGGCTTTCATCCCGCGAGGGTGTTAGTGCGAATTTGCGTACGGGTGGTAGATTTTGCAAAAGGGGGGTGGGCATACCTAAATTTCGAGCAATCACCGTTATTAACTTTTTGCACAGGGCCTGGGGACTAATTACACGGCGCAGAATTACACGGTAAAAATGATAAATCATTGGGGAATAGGTGAAAAATCAGTATTATAAACCTTATAGAACTCTTCTTTATATTATCCCATAAATTTACGCTTGTTTAAAACATTAATTTGGACAAATAATTAAAATTATCTATGTCGTCAACATAAATCATAAACATGCGACTCAGTGTATTGATTTATTAAAAAAAACTTCGGGTTGTATTTTAATAAGGTTGCGGTGATATTTTTGGAGCCAATCATATTTTTTGCATGATTGCATGAATATTAACTTATATAAACATCATTAAAAACGGAAATTTTTATGTGTAATTATAATTTTCATGTAATGCTCATTTTTTTATTAATACGATTTACCAACTTCGCTGTATATTATATATATACATATATAAAAACAAATTACAGGGAACATACATTTGTGGAAAAAGTCGTATTTCAATTAATACAATTGAATAAATTTATCCAATTATTGTGTCTGCAGGTACGAGCGCAAAAAACCGCTTCCGATAAAAAAATAATCAACTCGTTATTAATTAACTTTTTTATTGGCTTCGAATAAATTTCTTTTCATTTATTCATTATCCATTGTCGCGTCGAAAATTAATCGGTAAAATTGGATCGTGTGTATATTTATGCTAAACCCTTTAGCTACTGTCAGACCACTCACTTTTTAATTAATGTATGATAATATCATCCATCTTTTAATACATTCATACCATACATAACGTTGCAAAGTTCGAAGTCAAAATAATAAATAGCATATTTATTTCACTTACTAAGCCAAGTAAAGATTTATTTTTTTAGTTTTGAAAAGTCAGTCTTGCTGTTAATATTTATATTTATAAAGGTATTATTACGTTTTATATTGTTCTAATACAATTATTTATTTTTTAAGAAAATATATAATACAACAACATAATCACCCACAAGAATCATATAAGTAAATATTTTATTTTTGACAATCGAAATGAGCTTTTATTAATACCAATGAATTGACAACTAGAGCAGGTAACATATTTCTTATTTTTAATGTAAGTAATTTTGCTATTTAGATAAGTCACTTCTTTTTTTTTTGATCTTGGCTTCATTGTCAGCAATGATTTATAGACAAAATATTAATTTATTGCTTGGAAAATCCCAAACTCATTTAATTTTTTTTTTAATTAATTACTATCATCACTGATAAAAAGACGTTTTAATAACTTTTTTCTATGAGATTTTTTTGTGTGAGGTTTTTGTAATGTTTTCATAATTTAGATTAACTTTTTTTCATAATGGGATATAATAATTATCAAATAGAAAAAATGAATAAAATACTACTACATTATGTTTACGGTATATGTAAGGTAAATAATAATTACATTTGAAAAAATTATTGAAAATGTTGATAACCGAATTTTTAGTTCAAGAATTTGCAGTTCGTTAGAGATAAGAGCAAATTAGCTTTAAGGCAGGCGACAAACTGATTTTTAAAAAAAATCATCCTTTACGTAAACTGGCTCTGATTTTTTCTAGGAATGAAATAGTCTCAGTTGTACTCTCATTTTGTTACTGTCTTTAATTCTAGCATTATTTTCTATAAACAAATATCCCTGCGCACGATTTGGTGTCAATTTTGTGCAAAAATCCTATGCTGATTACAACATTTGGATCAATATTTCCAAAAATCTGCATTATTTATCTCTGCTCATAGTTTTATACAAATCAATCGTTTCAGATGCTCTCACCATAAGAGTATTATTTTTAACAAATAAAATGTGAAATATTTTACGCACATTTTGATCCATAAAGTCCCGGGAGTTTTTTTGTCATGGGACTACAGATAACAAAAGTAGTCCCGGGATGTCTCGACATCCTTAAATTTTAATGTTTTTTTGTATTGTTTTAATATTTTTTTTGTTGTTCGTGTGTAATTTTTTTACCTATCATGACACACATAAATAACATTTAATTAAATTTAAATAAAAATATTGACTTGTGTACTACTTTATAAAGTCAAATGTAATATGTTTATACATATGTTACTTATTTTTAATACCTGTATTACATGTCCATAATTTACACGTGTTCAATAGTCAAAAGCTATATTTTACGGTCGTGGGTATTATGAGTAAGATAAGTACGCGTCGCTTGGCGTCGTAAACTCAGAACCACCTGTTGGTTCCCATAGGTTCATATCTATGGCAAACAATAAGACGGGAATTAAAGTAATGTAAAGTATACTTCACTATCCTTTAATACTCTCTCAATAAAGATAAAAGAAAAAGCCTTATGCTTTCTGAATTTATGGTGATAAGCATATTTTCTGATTAAAAAAATTGGGTGTTACGGTTTCTTATGAAAATAGAATATTACATTCTTAAATCAAATGTTAAACATACAGTTTTATAAAAAAAATCTTGTGCATATTACTGTAAATGGTATTTTTTATTTAACGTAAAACCGCCGTAGAGGAATTTTTAGTGTCATATTGTTTTTACCATATTAAATTATTTTTAAGTAGAATTTTAATATTATACTATTTGCTTTGACAAAACATTACTTTTGATTTTTTAAATTAATTTTATCGTACATATAATTGAAAAATGAATATAAAATAAATATAAATAAATTTTGTCGCAATGAATTAATAATATTTTAACATAAATTCACTACAAACAATATGCATACGTAGCTTATAGATGACGAATAATACCTATTTTACGCTACTTGCTTATCAATAAAATACAATAATGACAACAAAACAAACATATTATACTGTTTTAATCAAAAACAGATTTCCGAAACGCAGCTTCGTGCCCTAATTAATATAAAAATGTGACACTAAAAGCAAACCGGTCAGGTTCATGCACTTTTACAATTGTATTCCGCGATCTGACGTAAATTCCGAGACACAGCAGCACAAAAAAACAGTACTCTTTTGCTTAAGACTTTTTTCAAATAATGCCAAACTTAAATACAATAAAGTGAATAGAGGTATATTTTTAAACTATTTTAAAATATTTATATCCAGTACCTATTTTTTTGCTTTTAACTTTGACTAAATCTGTATAGCGAATTAGCGAATAAGTTTTTATTATAAGAATGTGCAACTGGTTTTGTTATTCATATTATATTTTTTTATTAACAATATAACAACAATTGAAAATAAAAGATGCTATGTTTATTAAAATTTAGCATCAGACATTCAGTAAGAGAAAATTGTCAAAAATCCTAATTAGTAATTTTACAGTTTTTTATAAAAATATTAATTGAACTATAACTATTTTTTGGTTTGCAAGAAGAAATTAAAATGATAAAATAAATTTCGGAAAAATATAATTAATTAATTAAAATAAAAATAAATAAAGTTAAAAACTATTTACTTAAATAGGGACCTAAAGTTATTAAAACTTTAATTTATGCCTCTTAAATATTATGTAATTATATTTAAATTTAAGTTGCTTTTATTTTAGTCATCAATTCTGAAAATCAGTGGGTGAATATGATCCTGCGAAATATTTTCATGGTTTCTTTTAGTTTGATTATATCAATATTTTTAATTTATTGTATTTAAAGTATACTATATTTCCTTCAGTTAATATAGAAAATCGTGTTATATATTATTTCTGGTACTTTATTTTGAACGACTTATATTTAAAAAAAATGATTAGTGGTGTTACCCCACACCTAGCAAGCGTATGTTAATAGTGGACTTATTAGCTACTTACATATTTACCTATTTTTTTATAATAATACGCATCTTTAGTAATATATAGGTATTAGGGCCGCATTGACAGCAACTCTTTTGAACCTGAGTTCCACGATATGTTTATTTAAATTAGGTTTTAATTTCAAATCACAAGTTTAGTCGCTCTGAAACCAGATTTACTTCAGTTATACAATAATTAAATATAACAATATTAATTGTAAAACATCAATAAATATCAAACTATGTACCTCGATAAATTGATTGATATATTTTTTGTGCAGCTTAATTTATTTTCCAGGGATACACAAAAAACATGTTGCCTTTTTTATGGCATTAATCAATTCACACACTAAACTTCAATATAAGCCTATTATTGATTATATAATAAAGAAAGTTTACTATTAAATTTTTAGTTTGCATTGAAATAGTACTAATTATCTTGGCTCTCCATTATTTTACTATATTTGGATTTTACTATCTTTGTATCCTTATCTTAATCTGTAATGTTTCATATTATTATTTCTCATAAGGCCCCAACATCGGTTGACCCTTTTCGCGTAATTTTCCATAAAAGCAGACCTACTAAATTATACCGTCGCTTTGGGAACTTTTCCCGGGAATCCCGAAATTTGATATCTTTCCCATCGCTAATTTGAATACGTAAACAAGAAAAATGACAAATTCGATTTGGTATTCAGGGCGAACCTTTCATCGAGAAAGTGTTAAGGCTTTCTGAGTTGTATTTTATATTTTCTGTGTAGTATATATTATGCAATACACACGGTCGAGTATTAAATAACGCATTTTTTTGATGCCGCATATTTTTCATTCTATTATTCCATAATATTATGTTACAAAAATAATATAATTTACTAAAAGAAATGTATATTTTTTAATGGGTTCAATGTTATTTATGAAGTATATAATACAGAAAACGCATTAGAATGTATCAATATATCTTAAGAGAGCATATAGAAATATTAAACCATTTTATTTTTTATTTTAATTGCTATATCACAAGTCAGACTATTGATGATTTATGATAACAATAAAAGCATTGTAAATAAATATTTTTACGTTGTGTAATCAATGATGGGCATTTAATTTACCATTAATATACAAAAAACAATTTTTCAATATTGAGATATGAATAAATCATATTTTGCTTCTTTATATTAAATGTATCGATTAGTGTAAACTATGTTTATATAATTATTTTACGTATCAAATTATATTTTATTAAACATCATGTGCATATATACATACAATTATTTAGCAATTCTAGAGTTATTATTATGTTTCTATTTGCCCTCAGGAGTGACTTTGAACACTTGTTAAGGTTATAGTTATATTACCATTATATATTCATGTTATATTAGTCTACGTATTAATTTGCATAAATTAACTTAACGGTTTTTACTTTTTGAAATAGTAAATTATTCTCTAAAGTTAATTATTAAATATTAATTAAATGACACATCTAGCAGTATAAAGTAATTTATTTACTATTCTTGTTCAAAGATTTCATAATTACACGACTCTTAAAAAAACAGAATTAATAAAAATCAATATTTTAAAAATAGCAAAATTACTTACAATATTAATAATAAATCGTTACAACAAATATTTAATGAACAATATACCTAATTTCGTATTTTACGAATAAAGCCAAAATCTTTAGTAAAATAAACCCTTATAAAAATTAAATTATATTATTTTTGTTATTTTTGCTCTTCGTGTAGTTTTTAACTATTACTCTAAAATAAGTAGGCTGTTAGGTAAAATATATTTTAATAATATTTCTGTTATTTTTAATTCGTTATATAATTTATCTACAAATATGCAATTAATTAAAGTGTTGTTTGCAAACACGTGTATTTTACATTTTTCTATATTAATAATTTATATTAAAAACAATAATGATCCTAATTTGGACTTCTGTGGTACACCGTGAAATATTAATATATTTAGAAGAACTATCTATAACCTCTAATTTTATCAACATTGTCAATTGATTCGAAAGCTCTCTTGAAATTCAAGAAAACTGCTCCAAAGATATTGTTTTTATCCTTGGCTAATAGTTACTTTCTACAATACTTTTAATTTGCTTTTAAATGTATTGTTTTATATAATTAATGTAGTTATCTTAAGCGTTTGCTTACGATTTATTAAACTTAAGTTTTGCAACTAATATACAGCGTCAATGGTAAAAAAAACTGCTAAAATCAAATGCACTTTCTTATACTAATTTTTGGGACCATCCATAATTGTTTCGTTAATATAAATTTAACTTTAAATAATTAATTTGATAGTGTAACAATAAAAATGCAATTTAATAACACACGTTTTTAAAAGTAAAATTTTGTGCAAATTATATTTACGCACACCAGCTCTAATTGCTTAAGAATATCTTTTTTTGGTTTAAACTTTTAAAATATGGTGTTTACAATTCGTTAAACGCACTTGTTATGGTTAAGTTATAGTATTGTTTCAAATTCTGTATAATCAGTACCTTTACGGTAGTTAGGCTATGTTAAAAAGATTAATGGTGTTTTTAAAAAATATTTTTTGAATTCAAATTTATAGTGAAATTGCGACCATTTTTTTTAGTTTTTTTTTGAGTTTGATTACAATTTGTTAGACTTAACTTCTACAACAATTCGATTAGTTTGCCAAAATAATGTCTTAGTCTTAAGCTCTACTTTTAATTTAGTAATGAAATATTAAAAAAAATTTTACTTTTTATTCAACATTAAAATGCGAATGCATTTTATAGTTCGTAGCATTTTTTAATCAGGATCTATAATTTTAAATCACTAAATAACCAAAAACTCCACTTAAATCGAAATGGTTCTTAAAATACTTTTATAAGAAAATATTTTATTATTTTCCGTTCTTATACCCCAGCAACTTTCCTTTAGGAGCGTTGGAATACGATTAGAATAAAGTTGTATATAGCTAAGCATTTTTTAAAACTACTGAAAAGTGCTGTTGACAATCAAACTTTTCTCGATGAATTCCGGTTTTGGGTTCCGGAACGTCTTTGAGAATCACAATCGCGTCCTCTTTTTATAACCGTTAGGGCCAGGACGTGCAAACTTGCCACTCGCCTATAGCTGTCGCCATCCAGCTGGCTATTTAATGTCAGCTATGAGGAGCTGGTTCGGTTTTAAGGCATCCAAATACCCGTCCAAATTAATTACCCGGTTCTCGGGTATTTTTTATAAACTAATCGGGTACCCGGTTCGGTTCCGGGCAATTTTTGACAACTATTTTAAATACTAACCCGGAGTTCAAATTTACAAATAATATATATCTTGGATTTTGAATTTTAATCATAAGTCATTTTACTTTTTCACTACCTACTCTGTATGCAGCTGTGATTTTAACGGATTTTTTGGAAGCACCGAATACCGTTGTTCGATAGGGTTAAACTAATCTCTAAATCAGTAAAAAAAGACGGAAAATTTTGCTTCTTTAAAATCGTGTGACAACTGATGTTTAATTTAAAAAAAATAAACAATATATTAAAATGAAAAAAACGGGTACTCGGTAAAAATTACCCGATTCTCGGTTCCTTTGCAAATACGATGGTACCCGGGTACCCGGTTTGGAAGCCTTAATCGGTTTATATCAATAAATGTTTATTTATTTTTTGGTGTATTAAAATAATAATACATATTGTTTTAAGAACGTCACGGTGGGCTAAATTTAATTTCAGTAAATAATAAATAAATATCGGATTTGTCGGGACCATATTTTTACAAAATTGAGCTCCAATTGCTACGGAAAAAATATGTTTTTATCTGTATATTTAATTAGAGATTATATTGTGTAAATAAACGTCAGAATTATTGTGCAATTGTAACAATACTTTGCGTCAAAGACAATTTAGACTGACACATTCAGAATCGGACCTTTGCAGTTAAGCAGTATTTTAACTCTGGTCTTCGGATTTAGTTGAGCTTTTAGTTTGAGGATTTAGTTTGCCACATAGTCATCAGAAAGCAGCTTTATATTAAATTTAATATTTAAAACGTCCAGCGATTAGAGACGATTCATAGAGATATACTACGAATGATTAATTATGACTTCTAATAAATCTAAAAACAGCATTTAATTTACCATAAAAATCAAATGGCAAAAACCATGTTGTGATATTATTTATTAAATATATCCATTTCCAATTAATACACTCTCGGCAATTTAACCCCTTTGCTGCCCCAAGATTCATCAAAAATTCAGTGGTTGCTTCCGGCCGGCGCGGCGTTTGCGTAATTTTCATAACAAATGCATCCATTTAATGCAATCTCTTTAATATTTTAATAACTCACCTGTCACACGAGTACTTTCTATATATATCGCGCACTCACCTGAACAACGGTGGGTACTAAATTGATTTTCATTGCGCCGACTGAAGTTAAAAATGGCCAACCATTGTTGTATGGGATGGGTGTGGGGTATGACAAGTCACCCGGGCTGAATCGGCGTATGAATTACTTATATGAAGCCCCGACCACCGCAAAACCCATTCACCTGGGAGGAATGTATATCCACGTGTGTCCTTTTAAATTACCGCGCTCGTAAATCGTTTCGAAAGGTCGCACATTGGAAGCCCTCTCTCATACGCTGTTTCTCGTCGCGTTGCTCTATTTTAGTTGCGTTTTATTTTTAGTTATATATAATACTATTAAAAATAGATGTGACAAACTTTAGTAGTAAAAAGAAAATATCTAATAAGTCAATATTATTTTTTTGAAGTAAGAATCTGGTGAAAATCAATCGATGCATCTATTTATAGAGATGCTACGATTATGTCTGTTGAAGTAATTTTAATAAAATAAAGTAATATTTGTATTTAAAGAGCTTTAAATACGAATTAAATTAATATTGCTATTGATTTTAAATTTTTTTCTACTACAACAGAGATATTATTTATTAAAATTATAACAAATGTTGCTATATAAAACTATAAATAAAAAGCTCTATAAATAATTTCATTAGATGCTATTTTTAACTATACTGTAATAAAAATCTTTTAGATAATGTAGATTTAGGCAAACGACAGTTTTTGAATATGGTTTGGGGCTCAAATTATTTAAAATGGATTTCTTTTACTCAGACTATAAGAAAATCCATCGCAAATAATAATAAATTTCGCCGTGTGTATAATATAAAAATTAAAATAAATATTATAAATCTATTTATTACATGAAAAGTTACATGAAACCAATACTTTAATAATCGACAGATGGATTGCGTATTAATCGCAACCCATCTATGTGTTATATTACATATAAAAAATATATTTTTTTATATATTACACATATTATCGTTCTATATGTAATGTATATAATTCAACGTAAAACCACTCACATATTCGTGTTCAAAAAACATATATATCTCAATAGTAGAGTCAACATCAAGTTTACGAGAAAATAAGTTATGAAAAAAAAAACCTTTGTGTTTATATATTGAAAATAAAATCGGATCTCAACTTCGTCTCAAATATATGAGAGACTGACTCGTTGGAAAACATTGAAATATTATTAATAAATTGTATGCATACATTAAAAGCTCTTGTTTCCACATATTCGCAAAAGAGACAGGCGTATTTTATTCTGGGGATAATAAAAATTTCAGCATCCCTCACGGGTTCATTTCATTCATTTGAAAAAGAGCCGCCTGGAATACATCAATCACTAGCTAGTTCAGTGACGTACAAATTTAATTAGAATTGTTATTAAGGATTCTACACGGAAAACTATTTTACTGTATAATTTTAATTTATGTAAATATCATACATATATATTTTCAATACGAGCTGAGCTCCACTTTGAATAAAAACTGTGACTTATTTTATTATATATTTACTTAAAAACGTGATTTGCTATATGCAAACATAGCTACGTGAGGCTGGTTTTTATTATAAGTTATATATTTATTGTTAATAATAATTTAATGTGCTTCATCGACGAAACGGTATTTTAAAAATCCCATAAAAGTAATATAAAATACACTTCTAGGTTATTTGAGTTCTATAAAAGTTTATAATTTTTATAGAATTATTATAGAATTTATTATTACATAATAATGATATAATTAATTCTGTTTATGTTTATACTTTGTATTATATGTATGTTTAGTGTACAAATAAAAATTTATATTAGCTAAATAAATTATTAAAATAATAATAACTAAACTGGACTAAGCTTTGACGTTTAGTTAAACCATTCTGTCCTAGCTATAATAGACGAACAAATTTCCACCTATTCTTGTCTTTCAACATCTATAGAGGCAATTATGTTTAATATGACAATGTAAGATGCTTTACTTTACATATTTATAAACAGTTTTACTGCATCCAATGTATTGAAAAAATAATAAAAGCAATCGCATCTTAGGCACTTAAAAAAAATTAAAATTAAATTCATGGCGAATATGCTTATTATAATTTATTAATATATATACATTATTATCCACTAAAATATATTCAAAATTATGCAGAAAACGGTTTGTTTCGTAACGATTTTGATGCCGTGTTAAGACTTGGCACCTCTGTTAATTTAGCTTAAAATATTACGCGAACCATATTAAAAAATGTATTTTTATAATCGGTCACTACAAGACCAAACTTCATGTTAAATAATAATAATAAGTGTGTACATAAATATTTCGATTTAATAAAATATTAACATTTATACATCAGTTTAAGTCTCCAATCAAACATTTTTTTTTTTTATAATTAAATATTATTTGAGTAAAATATTTTAGTTTATATTATATGTATATAATATAATTTACAGTGTCTAATATTTATTCATTTTTTAGGGCAAAAAAAAAAAAAGTAAGAAAAAAAAAATTTTTGTTTCTTATTAAATTAGCTAGCACCTTTTTTTTAAATATTTATGTCATCTTATTTAGGTTTTAAACTAAAGGGTTAGAATGATTTTTATTTCTGTCATGGTAATTTACTTTAAGTTTATCGAAATAATCGCGTAAAGTGTCTATTTTGAAATCTTTATGTATATTTGAGTTTCGGACAAACCATTGAGCATTTGTCACCATTCTTAGCGCAATATTTTGTTGCGTTTGTAGTGATTTCGAATAATTACGACTAAGTATACCTCCCCAGATGGGGGACGCATATGAAATAACTGGTCGGATGATCGATTTGTACAGGAGCAGTTTGTTTTTTACATTTAGTTTGCTCTTTCTGTTTATTAGTGGATATAGATGAGCATAAGTTGTTTTTACTCTTGAAGTTATGTTATTTATATAGGATTTCCATGTTAATTTGGAGTCCAGAGTTAATCCTAAGTATTTGGCTGAATTTTGCCATTCGAGGCTTTTATCGTACATTTTTAATTTAGAGAGATTATTATTAGCATAAGCGTGTTTTCTTCTGCGATTAAACATTACAGCGACGCTTTTGTTGGGATTTGCTGTTATCAGCCACTTATCGAACCACTTTTGAATAGTGTTGAGTTTGTTTTGAAGATGTATTATTGCACGATGGGGGTTTTTATAAGAGCATAAAATGGCGGTATCATCCGCGAATAGGGCAGTAATTACTTTTTTATATAGCTTGGAAGGAAAGTCGCTAGTAAAAATTGTAAATAATAATGGACCCAAAATTGATCCCTGCGGAACGCCTGCCAGAATAGGTCTCGGACTCGATAGATGGTTTTATAATTTAATTTTAAAGGTTCTATTTTTAAGAAAATATTCTAATATTTTGACCAGTTCAGATGGATAATATAATTTATAAATCTGTATCAGTATATAATATTGGCCAAAAAAAGTACCGTGCTAATTTTTGTAAAATGACCAAAAACCAGATAATGAATTTGGCGAGTATTTGGATGCCTTAATCCCGAAGGCATCATCTATATTCCAGCTTATCCACAAGCGCTCAGTCTACAACATATTTCAATTTAGAGTGAATTATACAATTCATCTAAATAAACTGTTACCAGCTTTCTAGCGTCTGTTTTGACTGAAAAGTCACACCCCTTTGGCTTAAAAACCTAAAAAAAATAGATATTAAATTATTAGTAGTTATTAAAAATATAAGCAATAATACTATAAAAATATAAAGCATTTTGCAACAGAAATCACTAAATGCAATGCATAATACTTAATAGCGTATCATACGCTCTACTACCAAGAACCGATCCACTATTTGAACTGAACATATATTATTCATAAATATGATATTTTATCTTTTCCTATTCAGATATGCAAGCAGACATCGTAGTCTGTAAACGATTTTATATTTTATGCTCTTTATTGCCGAGCGTAAAATATGAATCGTTGCAAAAATCATTGTAATTTTTTATAAATAAACACCCACTCATACAACTCATGTTTTATTTATTGCAAACACAGACATACAAAGATATTTAGGTACATATATTAAATATACACAAGTTCGGTATAATTTTTTCTCATCTGGCGCGGAAGGAAGTAGCAAATCGCGCGGAAAACCTTTTGTTTCCATTTTCAATGCAAATGAAACCCCGTTAGGGTTTTTTCTCCCACAAAAGATTGTTTTAGATCTTTTATCGGGAATACATAAATATATAATTGGCGGTACTATTTTTAATTATTTAATGTATTAAAAAAATAGTCGGATAGTGAGAAGAGCTCGATAAACAGATTCGCTCCGATAAGATAATTTAGGCAAACATTTGCAAACAAGTGATCCTAATGCCGCGCAAGAACTTCGGTAGTTGAGTGTAAGGGACTCAAAAGGACTGGAATTGGATTAATATATATGTATATATATGGAAGTGTGAAGGGCTCAAGGCGTTGATTGTCAGCCTGTTTGATTGCTGTTTGCTCTACCATTTAGAATCCACAATTTCATACAATATACTATCTGTAATACATAAACAGATTGAAAATATAATAGTGTGGTATTTGCTGCAAAGTCATAATATGTCATTAATTCTGCTAATAATTCAATACTGTAGGTTTATACCTTAAATTCAATTTATCTTAAATTTAGCATTACGCTTTAAAAGATTATCTCAAACTAAGTCAACAACTTGCTCACAAATAATTTATGTACTTGAGAGAAACATTATTTTTCTCCTTTCGGATGAGGGCGGATACACATGGCCTCAATACGTTTTGCTTATGTGGCACTTATCACTAAATACATATTTCTTATATATCTATAATGCTTACTAGATAACTAATAATGCCACTTGAATTTCTAGATATTTTCCGCCTTAAGATTTCCAGATCAAAGCTTCGCAATTTTGCTTAAAGTAAACATAAAATGAAACGGTACTGTATTGTAAATCTATATTGTAATAATTATATATTAATGATACAGTTCATTATAGTGCGATCAAGAAAATACAGTTTCTGAGACGTACGATATCAAATATATAAAAGGATTCAACGGAAAAGGGAATTTGTTGGCAGTGTATTGTAAATCTATATTTATACTTTTATACAGGAGTCACGATAAATATTTTATATATTATATATATGTATATATATCCATACGGAAAATTTACAATAAGAGCATCGTGAATTATGGCAAGAGCACCTCCTGCACGTTAAACCCATCTTTCGATAAAGGAATAAATAAATAAATAAAAGCCATCAACAGTTCGCGGGCGAATTCAGGCGTGGATTTTATAGCGTATAGGAATAAACCGTGTTATGTACTGAAATGACATTCAATATTTATTATATTTAAGCCATATATGTGTACCTATGTATATGTATATAATGAAATATTATATAACAAAAAAACCTTTGTGAACAGTAATACAGAAGTTTGAAAGGATCATGATCAAAACATATTTTATCCTTAGTCTATTTGTCATATATCTGTTTATGTCACTAGTAAGTGGGATGTTTCTACTCAACTGCGGTGGAATAAACTTCAATAAAGCTAGAAACTATATAAGCTATTTCACAAAAGACTGTCTGGGTTATTGAATCCCGGATCTTTATATGATCGAAACAAAGATTGTTTGTTGCGTAACAGTTGAGACGGGTTATCTGAGGGTGCGTCCATGGGCTGCAGGCGTCTCAGAAGTGGATCGCTCTGAATCCAATAGTTTCTATGATCTTTTGCTGGTCCGACTTGGTTGCGATCCATGTTGAATGTCTCTTTAAGTTTGTGTGTCTTAAACTCTGATGTGTATGTTCAAGTATGTTTCAGACGAAATGGTTATATTCATGGCCTCTTCATGGTAAATTTTGTGGTCCACCTTTTTTTGGTGGGACGACTAATTATAGAAGGGTGGCAATTTTCTTGAAATAAATATCCATTGACCAATAAGATATATTAGAAACGAATACGCGCGTTATCTATTTCAAAGCTAATTAATATTTAATCCTATCTTAATCCGTTAAATGGTATCCCACGGTGTTTCATTTTAAAAAAATGTCTTTAAATATATTTAATTAAAAACATACACAAAATATATTAGTTAGGTAAGATTAAATATTTATTTTAAATAAAACGATACATTAACATAAATAAGAATAACAAATTTATTAATTATATTTACAAAAGAATTTTTCATTACTTTTATTTTGCCATGTTGACTAAATTTTACCATTAATTTTTAATAATACTAAATCTAAATTTAATATGTTCCATTCGTAAATTAAACTGATTTGATTGAAAAATAATTTCTTTTAATAAGTCAGCGTTTATGAAAGCTCTTAAATCAAATTTTATTATTTTAAGAGCGGAAAATAAACGCTTTTTAGCGCACGTGTTAAAGAAAATTATGAAAAGGAGTCGGAATCGGCCGATTTTTTACGACTTCGACTCTACAGTCCTTTTTGTGAGAAACGCATTTCACTTGTATGATCCGTACTATTTATGTATCTCTGTTTCTATTTATTTGTAATTGTTATCAACAATGTACATATGAATGTATATATTGTATATATTAAACATATATTCTATAAAATTTAATAATGGCTGTCGACATTGAAAGTTTTATAAATATGATTTAAATTAAATCCTATTAAATATTTTTTTCTTTTAAAGTTTAAAGCTTAAAGATGTAGGGGCTTATAATTATTTAAACAAAACTTTGCAATTTATTATAAAATAAATCAAAAGGAATTGTTTACAATAATTTTATTTGAATGTTGATAACAAAAATAAATACATTATTAAAAATATGTATAATATAATTATAATATATTATTTTTTGATCCTTGATTTAAGTGAATTTATTTGCATCTTATAAAAAAATCTGAGGTTCAATAAAACAATATAAGTAAAAAAGGGGGGGGGGTCTAAAACTTAAACCATCAAATTTAAATTAGTACTTTAAAATTAATTACAATGGCAGCTGAAAATATTGTTTGTTACAAAACTACTATGGTTATTAAATTTATTAGTTTTAAAATATCCTTAGAATAATGTATATACAATATAATAATTAACCGCATATAAAACTTTTGTTATTTTTATAAAGTTGTATCTAAGAAAAATTAAATTTTAGTCCTAATATATAAATTTTAAAGTCCACAACAAATATTAAATTTTGTTGTGAAAATAAAGTAAGGTGGCAAAAAATGGCAATGAAGTATTTCAGAGCCACTCTTATTATGCCATTTTTCCGTGAGCTTTTGATAATTTTAATATATAAATATGCATATCGTAAAAACACGCCATACGGCTCACCCGTCCCAATATATCGTTGACAGCAAAAATGTGTTTCTATGATATGGAAAAGATTAACAGAAACAATATGAATTTCCGATCATTGTCAATGGATTATAAAATTGTATAATCTTCTTTTTATAAACCACCTAATTGAACAAGCAGAGTTTGCTCCTCATATATTAGCAAAAGTGAAGAATAAATATTTTTTGTTACTTCTTAATCGTAAATTACCTGATAAAATAATTTGTTTTGTGTGGTTAATATCAAAATTGCATATGTTCATATCTCTTACTAGAGAGCTTACCATCAACTGATGCATAACAAGCAATCAAGACATTGCCGAATATAAATCATTGACGGTACATAATAACAATAGACTTAAATGCCGTTTTTTTTTTGTACAACCGTCCCCCGAGTATGCCGTATGTATTTTTTGCAAATACTCGCATATTATTTTTTTTGTTAAACGGCAAATATTTGAGGATGCCGAAACGAAATGTTTTATTGTGAAACAATACCTTCGGACTGTTAAATAGGGATTTCCTGTCTCTTTTCGATACAACGCTTTCACTACCCACTTAATCTTCAAATGGGTTATGCGTAATAATAATATAGCCGGAGAATTTTGCATCTTGAAAATTATGTGGATATATATTTATTATGAATAAATTAAGTATTACATTGGAATTAAAATAACCGGATACTTAGCTACTTTTTGAATATGTGGGTACCTGGGTACCCGATTCTAGTACCCGGGTCGAAAATACTGTTGCTATCTGGTTATTCCATACACTGGCATTACACATTAATTTATTTAATGTCATCTAGTTGAATTCGTATAATTTAATTTTAATATTTAATATTATTTTTATTATCGTTACTATGAATCGTTTTTTTACTATAGTGACGCATTAGATCTTTGAAACGAGCATAAATTGACAAAAACTTAATCTGACATTATGTAAGTTAATACAGATGTATTGCGTTTTTTCAACCAAGTCCAGGTATTCAAAATTATATTTGTATGTACATGTATTACATTTTTTTTTTTGTATCCCTTGTAATATTTTTTTATTATTATTGTGACGCTTTGAGATAACTTGTTAAGTCACGATGATCTTTATTTAATTTAAATTAGGAAACAATGATTCAGAAACAGAAATCAATAGTGTATACAAAAAAATAGTTTTCACTTTTTTTTAAATTTTTAATTCACGATTTTTTTGTGTATAGTTCACCTGTTATGTAGCTTAACACCTTATGTAAAAATGATTACACACACAAACATATTCTCGTCACGTTTTCAATCGTCACTTTAATCCTGCGCGGCAGGGCAGGGTTAATCGGCGTCCGGTTCGCCCCCCACGATTTGAATGTTAACCGTGGGGTAACGGCCGCAATTAACCCCGGGTTAATTTTGACCCCGCTTCATTATGCGGCGACAAACGGCGGTAAGAATGTTAATTTGACTAGTTGCTTGCGGCGACTTTTAACTGCGCTAATTGCTCGGTTGGCTCGTCGTTACAACGAGTGTTTTCGAGAGATGCATTAATTTCGCACGAAAGAGCTTAAAACCACCGCATTTCTTTTGCTCCAGTTTGCGCATCTTATTTTTACATTTTTCCTCTCCTCTGCTGAATCAGACATTTTTGACTTGCTTGTGTATTTTATTTATAATAAACCTTACTAATAGGAAGAGAGAAAAATCTTCTTGTGACAAATTTAAATAGCAGTATTAAAAATAAGGCAGTTGCTAGTTAATATTCACTATAGATAAAAACTTAATAATTAATTGTATTTGTCGTACTTTTAATTATACAGACATATAGTTAAAAAATAGCAACTTATCAAAAAAATGATAAAAAATCGAATTACTCGGATAAAAAACATAAAAATATGTAATAATAAAAATTAAAATAAATGAATTTTATTTTAAAATAACTTGAATTTTTTTTAAAATAGAATATACATTTAAAAATGCTTTAATTTTTTAAATGACTTTATACAAAGTTTTGAACTATGTGAACGAAATTCAATAGAAAAACTGAAATAATTTAAAATTAATTCTAATGAACGATAAAAAATTTAAGAGTACAACCTGATATTTAACCCTTTGAGTAGTGAGTAAATTTAATCACATTTTTTAATTACCTGGGAGTGACTTTATTTTGCACATTTTTCCATAATTAGATTTGTTGTTATTTATTTAATATTAATTTTTATTGCATTTGTAGTAAATTACAAAAAAAAATCAATGATTCTAATATTTTTAGTATGTTTAAATAATTTATTTTCTAATAATTAATTGATATTAATTAATTTCCTAAATTTATTTTACATATTTATTAAATAGTATTTGGCTTTAATGGATTTTTATCAAATCGATACAGAGGCTTTTAATATATTTTATAAAATTAATATAAAATTTTTTTTGTCATGTTTATTTATTTCGTACTTGTTAATTTATTGGGATTATTTTCTATAGAAATCATTTATATTATTTAAAATTAAACATATGTATAACATCATATTGTTTAATATATATTATTTCTTTAGTTATATATATATAAATATATAATTATCTGGGGTACATCAAAACAGTGAAAAAACGACCACCGTACATGTACGGCGATACTCCTCAAAGTGTTATGACTACTTTGAGACCATGTTACTCATAATTGCACTAATGTTTTAAAACTTATATTTTATTTACATATATTATACAATTAATTTTTATATATTATAATAAAATAAACGTAACCACTTCCAAATATCCATCACTTTACTTTAAGATTTCGTTTCGAAAATTTAATAACTAATTGAACTAGATATTTTATTATAAATTATTCTGTATTAAAAACAACCTACTCATATGCTTGACATTGCCTGATATAGTAATAAAATATATTTTATTCACAATGTTAAAATATTTTTATAGCTGATACTAAATTATAATTTTGTAAATTTGTTTTATTTCCTTATAAAGTAAAGTGGGGTATGTTTATTCACGTGAGGGTATCGTTGACCTTAAGTTTATAAATATTTCAAAGGTCCCAACCTATACTAAAACTGTCACATTAAAGTATGTATGAGTAAATACATTGGTCCGTGCCAATTTGTCCGTTTAAATTAGCGAGCATTAAATATCAACCTTTGAAATTTATTGGAATGGTTTATTTTACATGCCCGGTCAATTTAAAACTTTACACATTATTATGTTAAACGTGCTACATTATTCAAACTATGAAATACACTAAAACGATATTAAAGCAGGGCTTTTAAAATTATCAAACGTTAACTGACCTAAATACATTACCGTGGAAATATCATGAAAGCTTGTGTAAATTTGACATTTATACATTAAACGCTTCGAACCCGTGTTAATGGGCAAAATACACATTTATATTAAAGGAGTGACATGTAATTCATAATTAATTGTATAATGTTACCCATCAGAGTGGATTAATATTTGAAAATGTAGAGCTTATTTATTTTATTACAAAATATACAGAATATACGTGTTTTTCATTTTTTCTGATGCATAAACGTATATCATAGATAGTATTGTCCCATACAACAAAAATAAAATCCTTTATGACTCATACACAAAGAGGTGAAGCCAAATTTATTTTTAGAGTATAAAGCAAAAATATATATTTTAAAAATATTATTTCAATGTTTAATACAGCCACTTGCTTCGGTCTAGGAATATCTGCAATAGAAAAAGTCCGTGGATTTTGCAATTTTAATTCATTCTTGATAGTAAAATATTTTTAATTGTTTCAACGTTTCTTTGCAGTTTTCAGCGCACATTATTTATTACATTCACTATCACTAAAGCACCTTAAAAGTTTAGCTATATATTCTGACATAACAAAACTGACTTTTCTCATGATTTCGCCATCTGCAATTTTTTTTTCATACATCGATTCTTGTTTCTTAAGTACAAATTAAAAATTTATCAATATGATATTTATCGATTAATGATCTGAAGTTCAGATTGAAAATTTATCAAATTGAAATATTTCCAAACATTTTTTATGCAATTTAAAAATCAGATTAAAGCATTGAATACATAGTTATTTATAACGCAGTATTCGGTTTATCTCAGTAAAATTGACGTTTTATTAAAAACAAAACGTAAGATAAAAGACAACAGAACAGATACTTCAAATTAAATTTTCGCCATTCTTATAGTATGGTTTTCTTTATAAAAAGGCATGCAATTGCGAATATATTATACATATATAACAATGATAATAAAACGGTGTTCAATACAAGATACTTCTTTAATTTGTTGAATGTAATAAAAATATACTAATTTCGTAATTATCAATTAAATATTTTAACCGTCTAATATAGGTAAGGTCTAAAAATGATCAAAAAAAAATATAGCTAAATTTACAGGCGTGAAAATCTAAATATTATTCTAATAATCATAAGTCCTAGTGACAAAACCAACCGATATGTTATATACAAAGACAGTTTTTAAACACATATGGCAAAAACTGGTATTCTTTGAAAAAATGGAAAACCACCGTGAGAAAATTTTTTTGCATAATAAGTCAAAGTACTTGCCATATATCAGAAAAATAAAAGTATCGTATAAAAACCTTTTGTAATAAAGTTAACATATTTTCTCTTATCACTAACTGGCATCTGACAAATGTAAAATAAAATAAATTAGATTTTGTAATAATAAATATGGAGAGGCATTCAATGAGACGTTTTCTTTACTAGCCAATTCCATAATATTAAAAAATACTAATTGTTTATAAATTAAAAAAATGACCAATGGCAATCCGTTTTAAAACACGTCGCATTTTTTTAATTTTCCGTTTCACTGAAAGGGGCACAAAATCAAATTTTCCATGGAGGGGGTGATAGGTATAAATACGGGAACGCAGACAACCAACGATCACTTCCTCAGACACTCCCTATGAGACTTTATCTGACCCTCACACTTGAACATCCACTTTGGAGTTTGGAAAGGTAAAGAAAGTCTAGATGTTACTTGTAACTAGGGATTCCAATCCCGGGCCAAAATTTTGATCCCGGGATTTCGGTATTGCAATTAGTCGATCCCGGGATCCCGGGACCAGTCCCGGGATAATTTTCATGTTATTTTATCGATAAAAATAATTTAAAATGAATAATACAATATATTTTTACATCTGTTTTTTATAACGTACAATGTATAAAGTACGTATAATTTTAGTCTTGGGCTTAAAATAGAAAATAATATAATAAAAACAAAAAAGGGAAGGTCCTATATATTTATTTGAGAAGAAAAAAATGAACTTTTGACAATGTATGTACATATGTACATTCATAGACACAATTAATTGAAAACATTATTTTGAATAAAACTCACGAAGTAACATCAAAGCATCAAGTGTTTTATAATTTAGCCTTGATCTGATTTTGGTTCCTAAGCAGCCTGCTGCTGAAAAAGCACGTTCAGACTCACAGCCTCAAAGATTCACAGATGACACGTGCAACTCGCGCAAGTTTGTACACGAAATATAACGATGTTGTCAATAATAATTCGATTGTGCTTGATAAATCAATCAATCCGAAAAATTCGGGATTATGTTTTATAATCCCGGGACTCATCAGGTATTGAAAATCGTTTGGGATCCCGGGATCCCGGGATCCGGGATCCCGGGATTGGAATCCCTACTTGTAACCCATCGGCCTTTTAGCAATTAGTAGCTTTAACATAATTTAGATTTTGTATAATATCATAACAAAGTACTTCATTTATATTGATGATCTAAGCCGTCACAATCGACGACTACAGTACTTGTCACAATTATTAGAAATGCTCTCCTTATATCACTATCTATATTAGAGACAGAGACTTTAAGAGCTCTCTAACTTGGACCCATAAAGTCCATTCGAACTTTACTAAAGAGGTAGCCAATCAAATCACAGTAGCAGCCGCTTCTCTCTTCGCATTCCATAATTTATCTGGACATCTGAAATCCAGATTTAAACCTGCTTCAAAACCTTTGAAAAATTAAATGTATAACTAACATAAACAAACTGCGTGACGAGCTCAATTATTGCATAAAAATTAAAAACAATAAGTAAACACCCCTAGAATAAAGATATAGATGTTGACCATAAATTATTTTTTTATGTTTAGTGGTATGCACTCGGTATAATTCACCGCATTTTTTTGTATTCGGATGAAACTATTACAGCTTATAATTATTGTCAAGTCGACAAAATGCAAAATTTATTGTAACTTCGGTAAAATTACTTTGTGATCAAATATCTCAAGTTTGCCCATCCAAAAGTTAAATCAATAGGTTTATGAAATATTGCCTCATACACAATACTTACCAAAACTTTTACTTGTTCAAGGATTTTATCATCTTTTTACAGAAAAATATCCTAGGCAATCAAGCTGCTTTAAAAAGTGCGTTTTAATGTAATTTATAGATCTAAAGAATAATATAATTTCACGCCATCTTTTTTATATAAATTATTTCTTAAGTCCCTTGATATAAAAAATTAATATGAGCTTTTTTTACTGCAAAAATAATCAATAGCAAATGGCAGTATCATTAATGTATATTAAAATACACAACATATACAGGGTTTTAATTTTAATCTAGCAAATGCTCAATTTCTTATGGGATAACTTATACAAAAAACAGTTCCACAAAAGAAATTGCAAGTCATATATCGGTCAACTCGATTATTATATAACACCATAAATTTGATTTTTTTGCGCCTTGGCTTTTACAAGACTCACAATGACGAAGAATTTAATTTCCATAAACGTGTACGAAAAATATTATACGCTATCACCTCACCGCTATAGTGTGAAAGGAAAGCTTTTGCTCGTAACCTATTAAAAATTTTCGCTCGGAAAGCTTTCCATGGCAAAAGTATGCAACGCACTCTCCGAAATTGATCGAAACGTATCTGCCAAAAAAATTAATACGTTTACAAGGCTTTCCTTTTATCTCCGTTTCACTATTCAATCATCATCATACAAGCGGTCCATCCAATTCGCCAAATGTATTCGTTCAAATTCATTTTCCCTTACGCCGCCATGCATTATAATGCAAATGGAAGCAAAGCCTTTTTTGCACACCCTGTATTTTTGTTATTGAAATATGCTGGCCGAGTGTAAATGCATTCGACGTGATTCTATTTGTATGAAAATTATAGTGCAAAAAAATGAAACACTTCGAACACTCGAGCCATAAGAGGCGGCTTGATTCAGCCATTTCTATAATGGAATCGTTTCGTTTCGTATTAAAGACTGTAGTAATGGCAAGAATTCCATTACTGCAAAATTTTATATTGTACAATATCCGTAGCACAGTTTTCTATTAAAGCATATCAACTCATATATATATACGACATTCAACATTTATTTATTTATTTATAACTAACGATTTTAACGTCGTTTAAAGTTTATATCCGAACGAAACTTTTAACGTGTTATTTCCACGGAGTATATGTATTCCACAGAGAATTCCCTCAATAAAGTCAATAGTTGTTATCACACCACGAAGCACGCCCGCCGTTTTATACTTTATAGTTTAGAACATATTGAATGCAAACAAGAAGCTCGTGTGCTCTTGTTTTATGCATTGGATCTAATTCGAAGTATATGCTAAACTTTGAATAATAATATAACTTTGAATTACATTGCCTAATAAAAAATGCACGGAGTCATAATTATTAAGTAGTGACTCTTTTCAGGTGCTAAATATATATAATGATATATTGATTTACAAACTATAAAAATATATTACTCTCGACTAGAGTCTCCAATTCGAGTAATTGAGTACTCGATACTCGAGTATACTTGTCTATTTTTCAAGTACTTGATAATCGAGTATTTTGAATATTACTCGATTAATACTCGAAATTAAAAAAATTTGAAATATTTCAGAAACAAAAATAACTTTAACTCGGTCCGGTAAAGGTTAACGTCTTGCTTTTATTTGGCGTTTATGCCCGAAGTCCCGAGTTAGAGCGGTTACTATCAGGTATAATTTTTTCATAGGTCCATAGTTGCATAGTTCCGGTCGTCGGCTATGGTAGTGGGTACGACGGAGAAATTTCTTTTGTGTTTTCTGTTCGACAGTCCCGACTTATCTAATTTATAAAAAATTTAGGTTTTATGACTATGCAGTTGTAGCGTAAAGTGTTGTAAATTTTTTATACTGATCCCTCAGCTTAAAATATAAATCAAAACAATTGTGTGTTTTAAAGGCATTTAAAGTAAAGTCAGTTCTTTGCGAACCGTTTAGCTCTAGAGTGAAAGGGATTCACCCAAATACATCTTCGAAGGATATAGATTTAAATTCTTCGCATTAATCAGAAGGAGTAGAATATTGTATATTGTTAAGAAAAAAAATCTATTCAAGAAGAATTACAAAATGCTATTTTGTCAATAGTCGAAGGCAATAAGAGAAAAGCAGAGAAGGGAATGAAAGAAGAGAACATAAAAAGAGAGTTCAAAAAATTTTATATCTATAAAAAGCGAACCGATATAAATTAGAAACCTTATCCAACGCGTTAATGACAATAAGACCAACATCAACAGCAACGGAAAGGGTTTTTTCCATAACGGGAATATTAAAACCAAAGGCTAGCAGTAATATTAAATTCGAGACACTTTTTGCATTATTGTTTTTAAAAAGTATGTTCGTGAAGTTAAAATAATTGTAAAAATTAACATACTAAGTATTTTATTTATTTATTTATATGTGCACGAATTTGAATAATAGCTATTTTGGTACATGTGGTAAATACTCGAAAGTACTCGAGTACTCGAGTATTTTAAAATTTTAATATTCGATACTTGAGTAGTTGATGGTTCGAGTAATTGGAGACTCTACTCTCGACTCATAGCTGAAGTTCCTCAAATTATTCTTTATCTTGTATACGAACGCTATTCCAAAAATTAAAAAATACGCTTTGATCTATATATTCTAATGATACAGCTATTTTAACAAGTGCTTAAAGTCTTAACCCCTAAATGCATGATTTTTCCAAATTAAAAATAAAATATTTTTATACTAAAATTAAGCTGAAAATGACGGCAAAAATAATAAAAAAAAAATTTTTATTTGTGGATTAAATTTATAAAAAATGCTTGTTGTAAATATGCAACATCATGCATCATATATTAAAATTAAAAATATACAAAAAATATTGAAAAGTGAAAATTCTTAAAACAATTTTTATTCTTATTAAAACATAAGACCACACCAAATTTTTCACACATGTGATATTCCATTGCATTTCGGAAGTTTGCATCTGTTCCTCTTGTCAATATGGTCCAGTGTCTACATCTGCATGTTTTGTTTATTTTGTGCAACTATTACAAAAAATAGAAATCAAAAATAATTTTTTTCGCCTTCTGCTCAGTCGCTTCCTTCTTCGTGTTCGTGGTCTTCAGTACTGACCATCAAAGAAACTGAGCACTCTGATCATAAATACGGATTTAATAAATTAAAGACAGGGCCTTTTTCTGGACCTGATTCAATTCCCGATTTTATTTTGAAGGGTTGCGAACTCAGTCTCGCTGCTCCTCTAAAATGTATTTATGACCTGATTCTCAAAACATCATCATTTCCTGATCTATGGAAATGCACAAAAGTCACCCCTATTCATAAAAAGGGTGACAAATTATATATAAAGAATTATAGACCAGTCGCAGTGTTGTCAGCTTCTGCTAAATTATTTGAAATAATTATTCATAAATATCTCTATAATCACTTTCGGCAAGTTTTGTTAGACCAACAGCACGGGTTTCGTCCTGCCCGTTCCACTGTTACTAACCTTCTGTCGTTCACCAAAACGGTGACAACTTCTCTCGATGCGGGAATTCAAGTAGACGTCGTGTATACAGATTTTGAGAAAGCCTTTGACAAAGTTTGTCATAGGTTATTATTAAAAAAATTGTCGAACCTCGGTTGCTCGGATAATTTAACTCGGTTATTCTCGAGTTATTTAAGCAATCGTAGACAGTTTGTAACCTATGGTGGCCGATTGTCGAAAGAATACTTTAGCCCTTCGGGGATTGCTCAAGGATCCAATCTAGGCCCTCTGCTTTTTGTGTTATTTATTAATGACAAAAATACAGCAATTACAAATTCAAGTTTTCTTCTGTACGCAGATGATTTAAAATTATATAAATGCATTCGATCTGTTGCGGACTCCTTCTCTCTACAAAGTGATTTAGACTCTCTATGGAGATGGGCTTCCGTTAACCGTCTGCCCTTTAGTGTCGGAAAGTGCCATACTGTGTCATTTTCTCGATCCCATTCGCCATCAGCTTATTTCTACCATCTCGGTGGTAACATTTTGACTAGAGAAACTTCCACTAAAGATCTCGGAATCACTTTTGAGAGCAAATGGAGGTTCTCTCTACACAAACACGACGTCTGTGATAAATCTTCCAAGATGCTCGGCTTTGTTATGAGGAATGCCTTTCACTTTGATGATCCGTCAGTTATTCGCATCCTCTATGACACTTTAGTACGTAGCATTCTTGAATCGGGATCTATAATTTGGAATCCTCGAATAGCCAAATATTCCCTTTTAGTGGAAAAAATTCAAAAAAGGTATTTAAGATACCTTTACAAAAGGAAATTTGGTTATTATCCGTACATATATCCCAGCGCCTTTCTTTTAGGAGCGTTGGGATATGATTCGCTGAGTTCTCGCAGAAAGCTGTATGTCGCTAAGCATTTTTTCAAATTACTAAAAGGTGCTGTCGACAATCCAGCTATTCTCGAGGAATTCCAGTTTTGGGTTCCGGAACATTTTCGAGAATCACAATCGCGACCTCTTTTGATGACCGTTAGGGCTAGGACATCCGCACTTGCCGACTCACCTATAGCTGTGGCCATCCGGCTCCTTAATACGCTGGCATTACATATTGACCTATTTAATGTTAGCTACGAGGATCTGATTCAGTTTGTATCATTTAATTTTGATATTTTATAATTTTTTGTTATGTTTAAGTATTGTTCTATTTATGTATATATACGTTTTTTTATGTTTTATAAATTTAAAATTTGTTTTCGACCATCGTGACGCATTGGTGTAACCTGTTAGGCCACGATGGTCTTAATTTAATCTAAAAAATAAAAAATTACACATAAATTCATTTTATATCCACTAGCACCAATGAAAACAAATGTTGAAATTCCCAAAAATGTGACACATTTGCACCCAATGTTTTTTTAAATGACATCTATCGGAATAATTTGAAAACACAATGGCTTAGCGTTTGTTACACATATGTAACATTATGCAATAGAGTTTCTTTATTGAACGTAGAGTTTTAAGCGCTTTAATAAATTGTTGCAGATTTGCAACACCATGCATTTATGTGTTAAGCTACTGAAGAGCATCTTTTATTTAGTTATTTATAATCTATAGTTTTAAGTGCTATCTGGGCTGTAATAGAAGTTAAGTTCATCGCTGCCTTTATAAAGATCTGTATAATAGATTATATGTACATACATACACATATCTAAAGCACATTACGTATTGCTTGAAATAATCCCAACAATGCTTTTTAGCGAGTGATTTATATTCTTTCAGCGAGTGCTCTCGTTTCGTTCGATTTGCTTTGGTGCATTTCGTTTGGCTTTGAAAGTGAGCTTGTAATTTAAGCGCCCAGCAAGTCATCCATTACGCGGTCTAGATATTAAAAACGGAATGTTCTCAAACGCCACGGGGTGGCTTTAACCCCTCTCCCCAAATTCCACCCACAATCTTGAAAGTGTTGTTCCGGATTCGGTCCGGTCACGGCCGATGAATAACTTATGGCACGTGAGTGGGACAAAAACGGGCCAATATATATTATTCGGCGCTTTGGCCAGACCCGGTGCATACGTTTAATACATCACGATTCTAAAATATTTATCGACGAGCGGAGTTTACTTTTATGACGTTTTTGGGCAAATTATTCACTCTCGCACTATAATATACGAGGCGATACAGTGACGCTCGCTAGGGACGCATATTTATATTATTGCCTCGATTGTTACGTTACGCTTTTATGTTTTATTCCGTATGATTTTTTTTCTCTAAAAGGTATACATACATATATTTAGTGTGGAAAAATCAAACAGTATGTTACATATATACCAGTGGCGTGCGGTCCATACATGTGGTAGTTGCGGCGCATGCCTGGGTATTATAAAACGATTCTAAAAATCAAATTATTTAATATTTTTTTTAATATATGCAATTATAAAACGCTCAAAAATTCAGCTACATACAACCATGCCGAGGGAGCGGCTAAAGCCGACTGCAGCGCGGGCAAGCTGTCTTACGCAGTCGATACGCGTGCGCCATGAATTGCTTATCGGGAATTGAATTGATCGCGCATGCGCACTAGAACTTCAGCCGTTACTTGTGCTCCTGTTTACAGTCGCCCCTCGTCAACCGTTCATGCGGTAGACGTTTTGAACCTGTCTATTTTTTCAGCCTTTTGGCCGTGAAATACAGGTGTGGAATTTCTCGTACACTTTACTTCCCGACGATCGTGTTCTAGATTTAAGGAATACGAAAAGAATTCTTTAGAACCGCTTTTTATTTTTATGAGGTTGATAAGTAAACTTATTTATATATATTTGTCACCAGAATTTCATTTAAAATTTATAAATTGCATTAATAATGCGTTATAATAATTAATTATGAAGCTCAATCGCACTGTGTGTGTTGCATGATCAAATAGTGCAGTGATCGCCAACCAGTGTACCGCGGACCACAGATTTTATTAAACTTACAATTTTTGTGTTCACTAAAATAATTCATATTACACATTTTATAATTTTCACCATAGTAAATTGCTTCTTAATTAAAATCCCAGACAAATATTTGGTGTGAGCAATGTAAAGCGTTAACTCTTCTGCAAGTCTCAAAATGGCTCGTATGGGGCCCGATTGATCTGATACATGGCTTGTTTTGAAGCAAAAACCTATTTTTTATATTTTATTTCAATAAAGTTCAGGTTTCTAAACGTTTTATAGTAGCGATCTTTCCAATAAAATTTAAACCTACTGAGTTATGAGTGTTTAATTTTCTAATATTGTCGCCATTTTGCAAAAAATTTAAACATTTGATTTTGCTAGCAAACATATACAGGGTGCTTAAGAATTTTACACTGTCACCAAAATTCAACTTTAAATCTGTATAAATAAGCCTATACTGACCTTAACTATATTGCAAGTTTTATAAGCGTATGTATGGTGGGTCGATCGACTCAACACTAACCTTGTTTCGGAATAAAAAACTTTTTTATTTAATTTGTAATTTTTTAAACGGTATCATAAGGGTATTCGAAAGCTCTATTTTTTATTAAAAATTCTAGTCTATATCCTTAAAAGGAACCAAATACTAGCGTTAACTATATGCCAAGTCGCATAAAAGCTCAAATGGGGGCCCAATCAATTTACCATAAGACTTGTTTTTAAGAAAAAAAAATAATTTTAATTTTTTTTAAATGCAAATAAAGCTTATGAACACGTTTTGCATACGACATTTTTCAGTAGGATTTGATTTTGAAAAGTTATGACACTTTTAATTTTTACATTGGCCGCCATTTTGTAGAAAAAAAATATTTCTACATACAGTAGTTCTATACGATACTTAAAATTGAGTTTTAAATCTTAAAAACCAAGCATTTAACAGCTGCAAAATGATATATTGAATTAAAAAAGGATATTGAATAATCAATATAAAATAAATGTAAAATACTTTATATCATCAACTAACTCAAGATTGTTTTAAAAATACAAAATATTCTTTTACATGTTTTACTATCTTTTAATTTATTTTAAAGCGCCCTAAATGTATATCATAGCAAAAACGTGCCGTTAACGTACTAAAAAAAAGCTCAAAAAGAAGCTTTTAAAGTCCCTTGAATAATGTATGTATTATGTGTAGCGAAAGCGTAATAAAGTTTTCCCAACTGACAGTGATACTTTAAAGTGATATTTTTCACAAATTTAATATTTATACTACTGCCCAACGTTTTTGTATCAAGTATAGGAGCTTTTAAGCATTGTTTTATTAGCGGGGTTTCAGCGATCAAAGACTGTAGTTGCACAAATAGCACGTTAGTGGTAAAAACTTTAACTGATGGGAGTCACTTTGGCGTCTTGTCTCTTCAACTGGAATGTTCGTTTGCTTAAGAAAATATTACCCTAAGGCATGTGGCAGGGTACATGTGTTTGATACCATCGCCTTAGATGTGTACAGCGAAAAGAAAATGGAAAAGTTAAAATGGGTTCAGAAAATTAAAATATAAAAGCAATGTATTAAAATAATAATATTAACGTATATTTAGTGGCATTTTAAATAATGATTAATTTATCAGTACTAGACTTTATATTATTTCTTATAAACTTTTATGAAAATGATTTCTATTTATCGCACAAATAATAAAAATAAGGGGTGGTGAGATTTTTATTTATCACCCTATTTGAAAAAACAGCAAACGTAGAAAGCTAATTACAAAAAATATGGGTATAATTGGTTTTGTTTGTCTGATTTTCTGTTGGATCTCGCGTTGCATGACCGTTTGAAATTTAAACTGGTTAATTATTTTGCAGCCTTGCACATGTCGTTTCGCATTCCATTGTGTTGCATTCTTCAATATTTTCTTGCCAGGTTTAATTTGAGCTACGTGTTTTATACAATGCCTAATTAATTTGTCATCAGTAAACAGCTCTGCCTTTTTTAAATCAAACTTGCTACTAAATCACAGCTTTTATAATAGATTTTGTGAAAGATTTTTTTAATTTTGCAATTACAGATTTTAATCAGTTCCGTTTATTTGTCTCTCGGATTTATAAATTAAATAATTTTTAAGGGGGTAAGATAATGCGCTTTAATCGTCCAAGAAAAAATAAGTTTTATTTTTAAAATGGAACACTACTGTGGAAAATATTTTATTAGCTCAAGTCATAAAGTATATATAATTCGCTTCGGAAAAAAAAACATCGTCTTAGAAAATATAACGCATGCACTCGGGCTTATCATTGAAACGGGCGTTTTTAATCTAATGTAGTGGCTAACGACATTTTGTTTGAAAAAAACTAATTAGTCTCCAACCGAAAATAAGCGTACAATAAAATATCCCATAAATACAGGAGCACAGACAGCTACGAATACCTTCCCGTCAGACACTTTTTCTAATAACTTGACTAGCATAAAATCATCACTGCTTATTAGTTTTTTGTTTATCATTAATGGTTACTGTGAACCAAATTCTACATTAAAAATTGATAACATGTATTTATATTTTGATTAATTGTAATTCATGAATATTCTTTAAATTGTATTATATACATACATATATCACTATCTGTCAAAGTTAAAAAAGCTTAAAATAATTAGATTACAGTGAAAAAATCTGACTTTCCCCAAATTTTCAGTTATTTTATTAATCATTAGGATCGCGAACATCAAAGGCAAAGGGAATCCGCTTCACCACAGTCCCATTGTCAAGTTTAAAGCTTTTCGGGACGGCATTAAAGCCAGGGTAATCCATGAGCGTTCTTTAAAGTTCTATGAAAGTGTTGTAAAAAAGGGTCACATCAAAATTCCACCTTTGTCCTGCGACAAAACGTACAGCCCCCTATAAGATGGAAAAGTCGGCTCGTGTCATAAAGAGACAACACAGCACTTGACTCGTGACTTTGGCCCGAGACGTGTCACTTAAGGGAACAAACGTACCAACCCCACGTAGTCACCATTTCTCACAAACAACAAATCCACACAACTATGCCACGCAGTTAGGCCAATGCGTGTTCACACAAATGGCATAAGTATCAAAGGGTTTAAATACATTTTTTTTATTTTTACAATTGATGGCTATTTTGAAAGCATGGTAAATCACTAAAGCAACTGTTTAGTAAAGTTTTGATGTATATAAAATATTCATTTATTTTATTAATGACTTACACATAAAAAATGTATACACATATTTGAATAAAAATAAATATATATGTATAAACAAGGAAGAGTCAATAATTTTAGGAAGCGCAGTTGAATTGATATTTATGTATTATCACAAGTTTCTGTTTTAGTTCTAATGTTACTTTCATGGTGAGCATCATAAGTGTCAATATAATAGCATCAAGAATAAGTGTTTGTGCATATTATGTATGTATCATAACAATTTACATACACATACTGATGTCGACGCTGTTGAGCCTCTCTAAAACTTTGAGGTATTAGCACATCCTCCTTATAGTTTAGATCTTGCTCCTTCAGACTATTCCTCGTTTAGTACACTCAAACATAAATTAAGGATCCGTCGTTATAAATAAGTTCGTACAACAGAGAACCAATACGTGGAAATTAAGCAATTAAAATAAAATTTACGGTTGTTTGTAGATAACTATTTCCTTAACCTCTATTCTTTCTGTAAAGCGTAAAACTATTTAATTGAAACGTAGCATTAAATCGAACAAACACTAGCTGGACAAAACCTTTAAATTCATTTCCGATTCTAGGAAATTCAGATACCCAAAACAATAACAGATTCCTAAACAACCATGTTAGTCAATCATTTTAATAATTCATGTGTAAATTTAATGTGTAGTGAATTTTAATTATTTTTATTACATAAATATGATAAATAATATATAAAGAAAAAGTAAGTAAAATATATTGCCATTGACCGCAATAAAATCTTATATATAAGATGAGATTATTATAATTTTGTAAATTAACGCTTGTCTTTTTTTACAAAAATTAGATAGGACGGAAGAGTGTAGTCTGTAACGTCTCAGACTAGTAACTCTGAGGATGCAGTTTCGAGCCCCCGGCAACGAAACTCGAATTTATATTTATAATAAAAAATACGCTCTTATAAAAAAAAACCGGCCCCAGCTGCAAGTTCTAAATTGTATTACACATAATAATTTATAATTATTAAAAAATTAAATGTCACAGATTCCCAGACTTTCAGTCTGGTTGTTGATACTTATTTTGTATTATCTCGTTATAACGCATTAGGCTTTACGCCTGTCAGGTTACAACAAAAGATTTAATAAAAATAAATACATATGTATGTACGTGTATGTATGCAAAAAAACGTGCTTAAAAATGTGAATGTGAAAAATTCTGAAACGCAATCGCGTACGATTTAAAAATCGCTGACGATAATAAATCTAGGTAGTATTTAAATTTTTATTTTTATTAAAAGCACTGCTATTATTTTAATATTTATTATTATTTTAACAAAGTAATACGATACAATTTATTAAGTTACTTTTACAAATGTTTCAGATTAATAAGTCCTTTCAGAATATTACGCTATTTTTTGCAATTTTTTTCGAAACATGCCTATATTTTTTTTTACTAATACAGTAGTAAATTTTGTTTTTTTATATTGTAGGATTAAATTTAAAATAGATAATTGGAAAATTTAAATTTAGCAATATAAAAGCTTACTATAAATATACTATGGAATTCAACTAAAAACTGGCGATAAATACAACACAGCCATTAATCCTCTAAAGGAAACAAAAACAGAATTTGATTTGTGCAAAAAATACAGGAAAAAAACTAGTATTAAAAACTCACATTCATCGTCTGACCAGGAATCTTTAAAGGAAGAATTAAAAAATAAAGGACATAATAAAAAATAAAAATAATAAAAAAACTATTGCCACTGTTTAACATTGATCTAGAACCAAAACAAAATAATAAAGATGTACAAAAAAACATAATTATTGAATTGAGTTCTAAAAATCAAGCTTCACTAGTTAGACAATAAATACCACAATTTAAAAAAGCCAAACATACTGTAAGGATGCATTTAATTAACAAATTTCACAGATAAGTCAAAAATAATGTCTTAAAATATGCAAATTGTAATGGAAATTACCCAGAAAATTGAAGAGGTTGTCTGATATATAAGCAGCTGCAACAAAAACAACATGCACAACTTAAAACAAAACAAATAGAACCAACCATCGCAAATACAACAGGTTCAATCAAGAACAAACCATCATATGCACTAAAAGTTAAAAATGACGCTACGCAACCGATCAAAATATTAATAGAAAACAATGAGTTATCGGAAATGAAAAATAATTATAAAAGAGCTAATGCAACAATAGCTCAATCTATTACAGTAATTGTCTCTAAAATGTCACAATGACTGTCTTACTACACATTGATATATGGAACGCCAACGGTATATCGCAACACACAGAAGAATTTTTTTTTCAACAATATCAAATATACGTCTGACTAGTCTCGAAACTTATTTACGAAAAAAAATACTGTGTTTATATTACGAGTCATACAGACTGATCTGCATACGGAGACATATCAATAATAATTAAAAACGATATTCGAAAAAATACATACAAGCGACTAACGTTAAAATTTGATTCTCATTCTGCCGTATATTATCCCCCAAAGTACAATATTAAAAATTATAAATCCTTTACAGCCTACTTGAAGCAAGTAAGCACACCATACGATCCTGCAAAAAAATCGCAGATTATCTAAAAGCACTCTAGCACGATTTAATTTTATTAACATCGACACATAAAAGTAAATTTAACCTAATAATGATGATCAAAATTGTAAGTTAATTATTTATTATTATTTACTTTGATCTCTACGTGGAAAATATCAAGGCTTATACAGATTTGAGTATAATATTATATATGGTGCTGATTTTTGCTCTTTTCACACTTGTCCCACATTTATATTTTCATAAGGGATCAGTTTAATAACCCCAGGCATTTTACCAGACAAATAAATTACCTAATGAAAAGGGTTGAATTTCAACGAGGATTAATTAAACGAACAAATTTATCCAATGACGGGATGTTCAGAAATTCCGCTGTTGTATTGGAATAAATTAATATTTTCCCCACTGGTGTTGTTGTAGCATATTGTGAAGAAGATAAGGGGTGCGATTCGTACACACACACAAAGCATGACGAATGCACGTAGGGTTGCACATGCCCCTTGATAGTTAGCGGTTCACAAAGCCTTTTCTTGGGTTTCACGAAAGCTTTGATGTCTTTAAAGCAAAACGGAAACAATCATAACTGGAAGGCACTCTTTAAACATACGCCACTAACATTCAGACAATCTGTGAAATCGTGGAAGCAAACAACGAGGATTTGCATAAGAGAGCACTCAAAGTCGCCTTTATTCATAGCAAAGAATACTTAAATATATACTCTTACTTCGACACGAAAATATATCAATTTAGGTGATGTGGTATTTTGATATCATAAAAACTATTCGCTTCACGTCATCATATATGTATATGTTTTCTTACGAAACTTTTAGATCGTCATTATTTACATTCATATTTTTTAACATCTTTGTGGCATGTGAGTAAATCGTTGGTGATATTTTTTTTTTCTTATAAATAAGATTTCAGTGCTGGGAGTCGTTGTTGAATGCAAAAGAGTCCGTATACTAAAATACTAATAACCCTTATTTATCATCTTCAATTTATTATCAGTTATATTAGAGACATGTTTTGGACCATGGAGCGTCTAATATTTTGTTCTGGAATATTTGTTTGATAAATCATAAATTGTGTTCCATAAAAATACTATTTCCGTACTGTATTTTTTTAACTAAGATTCTTAACTACATATATTTCGTATCATTCTGTTTATATTTAACCTATTGACATATGACATATTTTAATGATAAATGCTACATAGATAATAACATTCTTACATGAATCTGTTAATTATGTACAAATGTATTGCTTATAGAATTTTCAATTACGAATTTCCACTTTGTGCTGACGATTTTAAAGTATTTTCAATATTAAAATTAATTCTATTGAATGGGTAAGAACGTGCTTCATTGCACATATTTCGTAACGGATTTGAGTGATAAATTTCTATCTAATTGAATATTTCATTATCATATGTATGTGTTCACATACAATAAAATATGAAGCATTAATAATAATTACGAGAATTAATAATGTATCATCTTAGGGTATAAATATTTCATTTTAATTATTAATATAATTTTAAGGTATTTTTTCTTAAATATTATTGAATACGTATTAAAATGATAAAACTATGTATATATTATAGAATATTATTGAATTAAAAAATATCATAGGTTAAAAAATATTATTTGATATATTTTGTCGTAGTTAAAGATACAAAATCAAAACTTACTAATATTGTGCAACGTACTCCCACTTCCACTTTTCTTGTCGCTACAACTTTTGATCCCACTTCCAGAAGGGTCACTCAATACATACATATATTTAATAAATAAATAAATAATAACTTGGACTAGCCTCCAAATGCTTACATTTAGTACATATATACTTAATGTTTTATTCTGTTGGACACTAGCTACAGATTTTTATACTTTTATCTCAATAATATTGACGCAAATATAAATTTTCTTTAATATTTATATACGTTATTTCTGTAATTAAAAAAATAAAAATAACGGTAACGATCATGATACAATTAGTTAAATAAACGTTTATCTAAGCCTAATTGTCTGGAGCCAGAACAATAGACTTGACCACCTGACCACAACTTGCTGCTAGTTTCAACTTCGCTTGATTCTTGACACAAGTGCAAGTTAAATTGCATATTCAAGTATAAATAGTTTAGTTGTAATGGTTAGGCTAATATTTAGGTTTAGGGTAGAAAAATGCAAATAAAGGCAATATTAATTCAAAAATATTAACTACTATAAACCATTATATATAATAAATTTATTATTGATTTTTATATATTTATTAAAATAGCGTTTAACCTATAATGCTACAGATCATCATCTATCCATGAGTGCATAATATGGTTTTATGGTCTTAAATTTGCTGAGCATATTATTTATAATTCAGTGTTAATTAAATACTGGCAATAAAAAGTTTATACAAGAGATTCTGTGACGCATCGTACAGACATTAGTCGATTCTTACTGGCATGAATACATTACGATCCGCTCACACCTTTTCGCGTGATAGCGAAGCCTAGTGGTCATGTGTTCACGCAATTTTGAGGGTTATAAATAATAACTTGAGATTGTAAAAATGTTGTGTAAACGTTAAAAATGCGTTCATTTAATGATGTAAATATATATGTATGTACATATATAATTATTTTTGTAGCGAAAAAAATATAATCGTTTGTCAAAAAATATAATTTTTTTTAAATTCCGCAAAAATGGCAGCCCTGATATGTTAAGTCCAGTGGTATATTTAGTGACTATTATCTAAAAGATCTGGGTACAAATCGTAGATGCTCTATTGTGTTTTTTAATATTTCTTATATAATATATAATGAAAATTAACATTAAAATCTAATAAAGTTTGTGTAATTAATCACTATGCACTGTAAAAGCAATTTATTTTTTTAGAAAAAAAATTAGCCACCTATTGATATTTTTTATTTATTTGTAAGTCATAGTTAGTATTTTAACTAAATTTAAAAAAAAACTGTTATATTTAATTAATTTTAAGACATAAATAATATAAAAATGTTTAACATAATAAATTCAAAATTTCATTTATTGTTTTCATTTGTTGCATATCTATTTTTCACAAAATTGTTTATTATGTTTTATTTGTTTTATTTACATAGTTTCGCAAATGTTTTATTTATTTTTTTAAGTCATAATTTAAATCTTTGGCTGTTCTCTGGTGACTGCGTGGCTCTTAAACATTGCAGATTGAAACTAGAGTGCTGCTCAGCTTCGTGTTTTTCTCTTAACAGTAAGTCATGAATGTAATATTAATTTTAATTCTAATATAAATGTAAGTCGTGCCTTTGAATGGTGTTTTAGTAAATTATGTTTGTGAGCAACCTCAATGTTCTTAAACTTCATTATGTAATAAAACGTATTTTCTTATGGGAGGTCATTTTTTTATCGAATATGACGTTTACCTATGGCGAATACCTTGTGTCGTCATTGCTTTAAATATGCCATAAAATGCGATTTTTTTTGTGGTGCCAAATATATTTAGAAATCTATTCCTTTTTATGTGGGTGCATTTTTAAAATGTAATGCTATAAAATAAATTGATATGCGTATTATTAAAATTCTGATATTTAAGATTAAAAAGTATATGTTTTTTAATGTACTATGAGTACCACAAATTTATTTGTTAAGTTTATAAAAAAATACGCATATATTTAAGAATAAATATTTAGTGATTATTTCGTCAATTTTTAATACACATATATTTAAATTTAGTGTACATGTCAGGTTTTTAAACTATTCCATCTCATTTGGCAATCGAGAATTAGATTTATTTATTTTCCCTTTTTGACTTTAAACAGTTCTGGCAAAATTTATTTCTTACGGGAGACTATTGTATAAATATTTATAAATTTTTCTAATTTAAGAAATTAATGCTTTGTAATTGTCAGGAATTTACAGTTTTTAACTAAAAGTTCTAAAGAATTTTTCAAAAAATCCTTCCTTTGGTATATTTTTCATTACTTTTTCAACCGTTTTTTCCAAGACGACTTAAGGCAAAATAATTTTAAAAATATTTCGTGAAACCATGCAAATCCACTTAACTCAAGAATCGATGATTACGACAAAACAATACTTAAATTCAAATACAAACATAAAATCCCCGAGCACATATTGCTTTGTAGCAGTTAAACCTATTGTAATGGCTTTAGTTTAAGGTCCACAGGATTAGGTTTGAAATTATACAATTTTGTATATGTTTTATATTTCATATGTGTATGTACATATATATGTTTTTATATATATTATTGGAATCTCAGGATTCATCGCGATTTACACTTACTTTATTTCTATATTTCGGTTGTGATGCTCCAGCCATGATCACAAACTTTCTGTAACTAAAGATTAAAAAAAATCGTGTCCATAGCATTACAGCCGAAATATAAAAATAATATTCCAATAATATTAATACTCGCGAACCTTCAAAAGTCCATATGTATGTATATATATACGTATATGTATATGCGTGTATATTTTTCTTTCTTTATTTTCAATTAAATAATAAAACATTATTATTTTTGTACCATAATTACGAATGAGGAGGAATACGTGAGCGATCGTAATATGTGCGGAAATAGTTAGATTTTATTTTATTGAATAATTTAAGTATGGACTGAGTGCGTTGATGTTAAATCTTAGGTGCTCTATTGTGCGTTCGAACAGCACTTTACTCGGTGGTTTTCTACTGAGATTATTCCATTGCTAAAAAAAGCGTGCCTTTTATTATGTTATGTAGTTATGGAAGAGATCGAATTATTCGTCTGCTCTCAAAGAATTTCGGTCATTAAGAGCGCGCGTTAAGTCTGTGATGATTATCTGTCATCGCAATTATTACAAAAGTTAGTAAAAACACAGATAATTAATAATCCCAAAGCGTTCTGAAAATTCATTTCCACTAAATGACACTGAAGGTGATGATGGCGACGATAAAAAATTATACGCTTCATAAAATATTTCTGACGGTTCTGTTTTAGAGAAATCTTATTCGCTTACTTCTTCTTGTTCTTGGTCTTCTTGGTCTTGAAATTGAGCGTTAAGATCTTTAGTACGGCTTTATTTTTTCCAGATTTCATTTTAAAGAGTTGCAAAGTCAGTCTCGCTGCTCGTATTTGGCCCAGGTTGGACTTTTAAGGAGCCCCCGAGGAGGTGAAATACTCTTATGATTATCGGATGTCATGGTTTTAAACTATCTACGACTGCTTAAATAACTCAAGAGTTAAATCTTTCGAGCAACCGAGGTACGACCATTTTTTTAATAATAACCCATAGTAAACCTTGTCAAAGGCTTTCTCAAATTCTATATATACGACGTCTACTTGAATTCCCGCATCAAGTTATCATTTTAGTGAAATACAGAAGGTTAGTATCAGTGGAACGGCGGGACGAAACCCACGCTGTTGGTAGAGCAAAATTTTACGAAAGTGTTTAAAGACGTATCAATTAATAATTATTTCGAACAATTTCGCAAGATCTGACAACTCTACTTCCTCCCCTTTGGTACGCCACTGTATTTAGCCAACAGATTATTGCGTATTTAAGTATTTTAATAACTTCTTACAAAGTAAGGTTCTTCTTAAACAACCAAGCATCTGGCGAAAGTGCATTTTGATTTTTATCAACTCTATAAGTCACTAAAATGAAAAAAAATTGTACGTTATTTCTGGTATACTTTTATAAATTTAAAATTCAGATTAAAAGCTTTCAATTGAGCTGAATTTTAACTAGTTAATTCGGCTTTCGGATAATATCTAAAAGCTGATTCGCCAGTCAAAAATATTCAACATGTGTGCCTTCGTTTGCGGTCAACGAGTTCCATTGTGTAGTTTAATTGAAATTCGCATACAGACAAGTATATGTACATATGTACAATTAGAACCAAAATACCGCGTATTATAAACATATATATTTCATCTGAAAGCAAACATATTATATAAGTATATTCCACATATTATATATAATATTCCACAGAAAGAGAATATCTTTTCTCCGAGCTCATTTTTTCTCATCTCTTCCGCCCCTTGGGTTGCAGAAGGGTTGTGGAGAAGGGCAAGAAATGCACGAACAAATGTGTGTAAGCAAGCGCCACTTAACAGAAGTGCCGTTTTGAAATAACTTTTATGATGATTGGTCGTGTTGTAGAAGCGTGTTTTTGGCATCTGATATGATTGAAAATATTTTTTTTACGATTTTTTAGCACTAAACCAATATCGTGTGTGTATTGTACGTCCATCGTGATATACAATACGTCGATTCTATATTGTAATAAATGCGTATAAAAGAAGCACAAAGGGCACATACATAAAACTATTTACCAAAAAAAATATTCAGTCAATATTATCAGATTATTTTTTTTTAAATACTTAAAACACAGTTTAAAAATACTTTTAAATACTTAAAACACAGTTTTTTCATCACCTTTTTGAATTTAATCAAAAATATCTCATGGCGTTCATAGACAGTTATTCTAAAACTTTGCAGTCAGCTCGTATGAGTGATATCGATTCAGTGTTAAAAACATTATCGATAATGGAAAGTTACCCTTGAATCTATATCTAAGATTGACGGTGCCATGTTAATTATAAAGTAATGTCTTTGTAATTTTAAGTGGTGTATCTATATAGAGCATATATCCATGAATTCGCAAGTTAAAATATTCGAGATATCACGTCCAAACACGGTATCGAAATCGTTAAGTAGCAAGCCGCCTCTCGGCGAACTATACTATTTTTTTTGATTTTGATGGTGTATCGTTAAATCTATATTTCTATTTGAGTATAAATTTTTGTTATTTATCAACAGCTTTATATATATATATAACAGATTTTAAACCGATCTAAATATTTAGTCAAACTTAATCTATAAAATCCATAATCTAAGCAGATATGTAGTATGATTCTTCAAGGTCCAATTTTCACGCCTATCGATCAGAAAGAAAAAACTATGTCTCCGTGGGTCGCATCCCAGAACTAATCCTTCAACCCGGCTCAGTGCGGGTTTATGAAGGTCGTAAATTCACGTTAACCACGGCGAAAACTTAACTAAAATAACCTTCTTGGCATTGATTTATGCAATTAATTTCGGATATGGATTCGTACGTGTGGAATTGGATGAAATATGTCCACATTACATAATAAGGTTTCATCGGGCGTCGACGACACGAACAACGTATTTATTTACACTTAGGATTATTGTTAGACGTACCGGAAAGAAATCAAATTTTATCGTATCGTAAAAATGGTAATTTGTGCGCTGTCTTTGCAAAAATATCTAAACATAAATAGTAAGGAGCTGATATTTAAAAAAGTTCTGTAAATGTTTATACTAGATTTATTTTTTTTAGTTTAAAAAATTTCCATCAATTTAAAAAACTCATATATTATTATATTTGTTTCTAAAAATCAATAAAGAATTTTTTTAACTAAAAAAATACTAAATTTTATTGAAACAGTGTCACAGTTTTTGCAAAGATGTGCTTAAAAATTCTGTACTAATAATTACTTACGCAATTTTGATATAATTATTTATGTCAATTAAAAAGTCGATTAAATGATTTATTTTCCTTTCTTTCTCCAGTCTCTTATAAACCAGAATTCTGCAGTGATTTTGGGTTTTGTTGCTTTGCTGATTTATAAAGTAAATAGCTGCCAGAAAATCTGTTAGCTTTACAGTTTATATAAATAGTTATATTGTTTAACGTTTAACCTTGATTATGAAAGTACAACACTTCTGATAAAACAAGAGTTTGTTTTCTGCTTTCACTACACTCTCTGGAAGTTGTCCGAACCGAAGTTCAACTGAAGTCGGCCAAGGTCGCCGACTTCCGAGTAGCAGCCACACTGCCACAAATTTCATATGCCGTCCGGATGGTGGGCGTGAATGACGTACGTACGGCGGCTGTTGTCATGTACATATTTGCGCGCGATCAAAAAATGTGCGAAATAATCGCAATTTTTAAATTGTTATTTTAATAAAATTACGCTACTGATAATTATATAAGTTTGTGTGGGCTCTCACCAATACAATATCAGTGAAAATTTTTCGGTCGTAAATATTCAATTTACGCAAAATCTTTATCGGCTCTTGCAAAATGCCATAAGGCATAAAAATGATACCTCAGAAAACGATCACCACATCTGTGACTATCCTAGAATTTGTCGCCTTCGATTCTAAATAAGAATTCGTTATGGCATTATATAATTCGTGACATTTATATAAACCGATCTAGGAAAATACATAAGGATATTCGAAACGATTTTTTTAAACAAAATCAAGTACCACTAATTATTTTTTAATTATGTAATTTTATATGAAAAAAAATATAATAACGATATCTGTTAGAAGAATATACTATCAAAAATATAATTAGTCCCTTTTGGTGCCCTAAAATATTTAAATATGTCAGTAAGAGTCTGTTAAAGTCCCGGATAAGCATGTGGTATTATAACTTGACCACGTGACCACGATGCAGCGCTTGACGTGCGTGTTAACCATAGGACGCCTACGCGCATATTGAAATTAAACCGAGCTACTCGTTCTATTTCAGTTTGCGAAAAACCATATCATTATCTCTCTCACTCTCGTCACTTAACACGCGAGAGAGCGAAAGGTGAAGTATCTCACTGCTCGCGCTTGAAAGAGCAGCTCCAACTTCGGTCCGTTTGCCGACAATTTTCGGAAGCGCTCAAAGCTGGCCAAGTCGACTGAATTACTCCCACTTTACCTCCCGTTCTTGATAACCTCAGACAATTTCCGAGAGATTTTAAGCCGAACTCGACCAAAGTAACCCACTATATTCTCCGTCCTTGGCCAACTTCCAGAGAGTGCAGGCATTAGGGTGACCTTTTATAAGTGAAACCATTGTTGATGACAAAAAAATCAAATAGCGAAATTATAAAAATAGTAAAATAAATCTAACAATCACATTCACTAATTGTTTTTGGTAGATATCTGATAACAAGTATTTTAAATAGACTGTTAATAACATATGCCAACGCAAAATTGATGAGTAGATTTAAAACAATAAATTAAGTTGATTACTTTCTGGTACCGTAATTTACTCACGAATGACGCAATACTCGACCAAAATGTATACGTCATAACAATAACAGAGTTATTGTAATATATCAGAGGGTCGGCGTGTGTTGAATTACATTATTATCAAGCGTTGATTCATCGATAGACTATCGCCGGTTCGGCGGCTCTCAAATATTTCAACCCCCGCGGTCTCATAATGCGATAAATCTCGCCGCCGAACAAATTTCTAACAGATGAGTGTGTGTGACGCTAAAATTCATGGAATCCAATAGGAAACCGTGGGATTCCTGGCGTAGACGCGTACATAGGTACTCCTGGGAATTTCAATTTATTTGGACCGACGCACTTATTTTTCAATCACACCAGCCATTTTACCTTTTAACCCTTGCCGGCCGGAGCGGGGGTCGGTTAAATCCTTTACAAATTGATTTGTGGCCGGGGCAGGTCATCAGCGGACATGTCGTTGGAACGCAATTTAGCGTTTTTGGAATTTAATTTAATATGTGTGTGTTTGTATCGTGTGTAATGTGTTATGGAGCTGTTCGATAAATGTTTACATATTATATATATTTAAGTATATGTACATGGACTTTTTCATTTAATTATAAGTCTAGGGAAAACAATGTAATTTGTTTTTGAGGAAAGATACCATTTAATATTAATTATTCGAATATCGCATTGCAAAGTATACGAATAATCAAATACTATATTAAAATTAAGACCGACCGAACATGAAATTTCAGTTTATATTCAGTTTCAATCGTTGTCAATATCAGCAAATATAATGCTGTTTGTTCATATTGAGTAGACATAAGACACAAGCCATATTATCTGTTCGAGTGCCTTATTTTAATTTCTTTCCAAAATTTCTTTAGCTACCAATCATATTGAGAAAAGGTTGCGACTTAATGCATATCCATAAAAACATCTATTAATCATTTTAAACCAGAAGTAATATATTTAGTAAAGCTGGACGTCAGAAAAAATATTATTGCAATGTCCTCATATTTTTCCCTATTATTTCAGGTGCCTCAAATAATTAGAAACAAAAATTTTTTTTTCTACATATTTTACAATTTACATTTCATTCAGATCAGATAATTTTTAAGACACTTAAAAATCTGTCAAAGCAATTAAACCGCAATTGTTTCTAACAATCGGACCATATAATTTAGCTTTAAAATTGACAGGTCCAAAAATAGGCAAAAACAATTAACTATAGCAAAATTTAGAGGTGTTTGAATCCAATCCTTTTGAAAAAAATGTTATATATTTTTTTAATACATAACGCACGGTAGTTCTATGCGATACTAAAAATTTAATTTTTAATATTTAAAACCAAGCAGTTAGGAGCGTTAACTCTTCTGAAAGTCTCAAAATGGCTAGTATTGGGGTCCGATCGAACTGATACATCGCTTGTTTTGAAGCTAAAAACTATTTTTTTTATATTTTATTTAGATGTATTTTAAGCTTCTTAACGTTTCATGTATAGCAAACTTTTTGTTAAAATTTAAAACTACTGAGTTATGAGTGATTGAATTTTTATACTTGTCGCCATTTTGCAAAAAATTTGACACATTGGATTTTGCTAACAAACATACACAGGAAATACAAAAGGAATCAAGCCAGTGACAAAGCAAGCCAGAATGTGATACACAGATACAAAAAAACGAGTTGTAAACGTTGCAACTAAAAAAGCCCTTTTTAAAAAATAAATAAAAAAGGCTTATTAAGTAAAATAGGAAACCACCGTGAGAAAACTTTTTTTGCAAAATAAGTCAAAGTACTCGCTATTAGTCAGAAAGATCAAAAATATTCGTTACAAATACCCTAAATGATACCTTGATAGTACAGGATTTTTAAACGGCAATTTCTTTTTAAAAATACCCAACATTTACTCTTTCATAATAGGCTGTTCTACTAAAAGGAATGAAAAAATAACTCTCATCAATAGATATAAATACGGTAACGTAAGGAATCATCAATCACTTCATTACACACTCCCTAAGAAACTTCCCCAAACACTTTTACTGAAAATTTGCGAGCCGCCGCTTCTCTCTTCGCACTTTTCGCAGTTTTAAAAGGCACAATTTATTATTTTTTATGTGTGCAAATAATTAAGACTGTCGGGTTTAGCAGGCTTAACTCTGGATTATGGACGTAGAGCTGTACCAGCAGATGTGAAGGGAAATCCGGTGGCTTTTGCGGTTTTCAATTGTCTGAAGTTAAGTCAGCCTCCGCTTAATTAAAATCGAATCTAATTTCAAATGTAAATTTTAGTAGAAATGTTTTTTTGAAAGTCTATAGAAAAGTTTTTTGCGAGTTTTTGTATTGATACACATGCTCCTCTTCATATGAAATTTTTTCGCCTCTTTCTGTGGAACGGCCACAATTATGACCCACTAGTTTGACTCACAGGTGAATCACTTGTTGATTATTTTTAAAATGATTTTTTTTTAATTCGTAAAAACTTTTCTATTAGTGCCATTTATCGGTAAACCAAGTATTTTATATATGTATATTTTCAAAATTAGATCCTGACGCGTGCAGAGAAATAACAGGTGACACACTAACTAGTCTCTGGTGTTTAAAGTGTTAAGCAGATTGCCATTGTCCCTTTAAATAGATTACGAACGGCCGTTTGGATTGCAATCCTGAATGCTAAAAGCATTTGTGACTGATAATCTAAATAATTTTTAACGTTTACTTTGACCTAATACGTTAAACGTTTTTCTGAAAAAAGATAAGCTAAAAATATAATAAAATATTTATATTTTTATAAAATATAAACATTTATATTTTTATAAATATAATAAAATATTTATATTTATAAAAATGCAATGTTTATTAGAATCTAGTAGCAAAAAATATTTCAATATAGAATAGTTTTTTTTTTGTAATAGAAAGTAATTAAAGTGACAAAATAAATGTTATTGATTATTATAAATGTAACTTCTAACATATCTCTTACTAAAATGAATAAAACTCAAAAATATTATAGTACTAGCTATAGAAGCAGCACTATTAAGAAATAATAACTACCTCTTAAATCAAAAATGCTCTTTGATAATACATTATTAAAGAGCATTGTTGATTTGAATTTTGTTATTAGCTACAGCTAATAGCAAAATTCAAATCAACCGTTATGAGTTGTCTCTCAGTTATATTAGTTTTCCGACAGAGCTTTAATAAAGTTTAAGCACTTCTGATATATAATTAAATAGGTCGGATGCATCGGCCGTCGAGTAGTAAGTCGAGTGGGAAAAGCGGAATTACCTAATATTCCAAAATATAGCTTCGCCCCGGGAAAACCCTCGAAGCCATCCTTCGTTAATATTAAATCTCACTCCAAAGTGACCCTTACACGCTCCCGGAGGAGGCCGTTGCCAAACTTTTCGCTTTCTTCTTGAGTGGATAGTTAAAAGTTATAAGGTTTTCTCCCAGGCATATTCCTGAGAAGCATAAAGCCCGTATTGCAAAACATACATATTATATGACGTGCACATTTGTCATGACGCCCTTTCACGTGGGGATTGTTTGGCTCGGCTATATTGCCGCCAATGTTTGCACGTGTAATATTTTCCTCCGTCTTCCGAGGGACAAGAAAATATGCAGTTTATATAATATAGTTGAAGTTAAATCGCCCTAAAGTTGTGCGCTGAAGTTAGTTTCTTAAAAAGTTTTTAACCAAAAAAATAAGTAGTACTTCTTGGTAAAAAAATATCGTTACAAAATGATGATGGAACTTGTTTGAGCATTAAAATATAGCTTGAACTTTGTTATAACAATTTTTAATAGTAGCTTAATAAATTTTATTTAATTAAATTCGGTATCAGTATATAGTATATATAAATCAAAATGCAGTTTGCATGATGTCGTAAAGAAGTGATCAAACTATGTTTTAGATTTCTTACAAACTGTATTTCATTGATAAATACAAATTTGTACAAATGTTTCTTAATACATAATAATAGATACGATTATATTAAATATTATATACTCGTACATACGACAATTCGAATATGACAACCTTTTCCAAAGATACTGTCTCATGGGGTAAAAGTTCCCATGCAAACTTGCCCCACAGCAAATCCAACGTTTTAGGTTCGACTATTGGTATTATGAAGCATACTTCTATTAAAAAAGGATAAGTGCTATAAAACCTTATAAAAATAAATCAATTTTCCACATTAATAAATTTAAATGTACTTCATATATAATATGTAATATTATATATTCGATCATTATCAGGAGAGCATAAATTATTTTTATAGCAAATTTTATGAAATTAAAATAATACTTACTGTATATTTATTTATAAAAAATATTGTGATTTTTAGTGCAATGATTTTTATTTTATATATAAAAGTAATAAATGCATCTGGTTTCAAATTATAATCTTGCTTAAATATCCGTGAAGTTTTCCTTAAATATTTGTAAGTGCGGTCTGCCCAATTTTCATACAATTAAACAACCCTTAAAAAAAAATATTTTTAATGGTAATTGTCTATTTTATTATATAATCAATTTTAAAATATTAAATTTGGTTTTCTTCATCAATATAAATTATTTCGTACACAGTAAAATCTTTCAAGATGTCATTTTTGCTCTTTGACTATAAATTTAATAGTATATAGTATTATTTTTTTTGTTATTATCTGGTCTATTTTAAATTTTCCCAAAACACTGTCAATGTACATTTTATATGTTATGTCATAAATTTTATTTTAAAAATTTAAGTTTAATTTTCACGATATTTAAGCAGAAACTAGTCAATAATATCCAAAAGTGTAACAAATTTTTTCGACAAAATCTTTCTAAGGGTTGCAAAAAACTATTTAATTTGCGTTTTATACATTTTTCAGTGTTTTATTGTAGGCGTAAATTCTTTCTAAAACATTGAAAATTTTATTGCTTTCAACAGTTCAATAAGAAATGTGTTAGATAATAACAAAGAGTGCGCTTCGGCTCCATATCATCGATATTAGTCATAAAATCAAAGATTTAAAGATACATTTAATAAAAAATAGATAAGATCGGTGCCCAAATATCTCCACAAGTGCACTAAATCAAATACCAAAACTCGGATTATAAATTTCAATAAACGATGTTTGCAAAATTGATACAAAGTAGATACGTAGGACTTAATCACATTTCTTAAAAATAAAAAAAACTATAGTTTAGCCAAAATCGCACCAAGCTGAGCTACGCCGAATCGACCAAGGCAACCCTTGGAAAACCGAGGCAAACAGTCGCGTTTTAATTCAACCTTCTGAATTAGTATAAAGCAGTAACTTTAATTTAAAAAGTTTAACTCGATCTGCGATATGCAATAATATGGAAAAAACAGGCACATATACATTATGGCTACATTTCCAACGGTAGTAATAAAAATATATTTTTTATAAAAATAATATTTCTTTTTGATATAAATATTTTACTTTAAAGCTTAAACTTTTGAGTTGAATATATTAAATAAGTATCATATTTATCTAAAAATATTTATATTTAATTTTGCCATATTCCAAGATAATGTTTTTTATTTGATATTGATTGCTTTATAAATTCGTGACATAGTTAATGCACCTTTTTATTCAATTTATACTATATATTGCACAGTTAATTTTAACAAGATTCAAAAAAAATTAGAAAAAAGCAAAAATAATATTTAAACCCTAAAAACTTGAGCTTCCTGTATTCGCACACATTGCTAGCTGCGGTACTTCACGATAGTGAGAGACCGACAGCTATTAAGATTAAAATATAATTGGAACAAATTAAATTGTATCATTTTGGAAAGGAATTTGACTGTTATTTTAAAGTTTATAAAAAATGTTTTAATAACGTATTTCAGAAAAAATTCAAAAAAATATTAGGTTAGTAAAAATATGTATCCATACAATTAAGTAAGTTTATTCTTTCTTAATGGACAGATTCAATTCTGAATATGTTTAAACTAACATTAAAAAAATATAGACCAAACCGTATTTTTACATAAAAATGGTTTAATAAAATTAATTAAATATAACTTCATTGAGGATAGTATTAAAAAGTTTAAGTTAAAAAAAAACATTAGACGTGTTTGCATAATGTATGTTATGAGAGTCTGACAGAATCAGAGAAAATTCTTAGTCGATTATTTTCTATCTAATGCAATATAATCTCCCATATGAATTTAAAAGCATATGATAGGTCTCTTGTGCAGACTCTTAAATTTGTCCAACCAAGTACAAAGAGAATTTTACCATAAAAATCCATTAAAAATATTTAATAAAAAAGTTAGCAATTATCGAAAATGCCAATTAATATGATGACTAGATTCTGAGTCGGATGTAACCAGTAAGCAACAACAACAAAAACAGATGTTGCTTATTCTTAAATATCTCAACTAAGATTGTTAGCCAGTCAGTTAGCTATTCAAGAAGTTTTCAACTATATTGTATTTTTTATATCAGGCATATTCGATTCGACATTTCGTTTTATAATAAGAACAGAAAAATATATTATGCTAACATGGATAACGCTAAAATGCTGAGAGGTAAAATATGCCCCTTATAACTTAACAGTTCAACTACATATAATAGAAAATGATGCCGTTTTACCATAGATAACCACGGCCAGACTGGATATTGAAAAAGTTCAATATGAAACGATTTCACGAGCGAACGCTATGTACTCAAATCGTTGAAATGAGTCAACACAGACTATGATTTTTAAGAGTTGACAGCTTTTTCTTTTACCGCCTGCAGCAGAGATTTTATTCACTTTTCTTAGAATTTTTTTGAGTATATTATATATATATTAATTGCAATGTCTGAAAATAAAATAAAGTACACTGGCGGTGCACTATTATACGGATAAAAACAAAGCTCTTTATGGAGCCTTTCGAGTGCAACGGCGAGCTTTCTGTTTGAATAGAAAATTGCACTATATCCAATTCACAAACGTACAGCACAATTGCAATCAAAACGATGTAATAGTTGCACGAGAATGTTTTCCTTTCTGAAAAAATAGCGAGCGATAGACTGAAAAAGATTTTAACGCTGATACTGCAGCTTGCACCTATCAAGAATAATTACGGCAAAATTCAGCGCCAACTACCGCAATATAAACTTCAATATAGATTAAATATATATATATAGTATTACAAAATATTTTACATACATCTTAACAAAATAGCAAACATTGCTATTTTGTGAATCGCGATGCTACTTTTTCATGGCTAATTTATGTGAGTAATATTGTGTACGATCATATGATCTAGCATCTTAGATTTATCATGGTTTATTTTGGCTATATATTTCCAGTTTATATTTTATTTTTTTTTTTAGCTATTTATTTATGAATAATATCAAAATTGACTTTAAAACAGCTGTACGTCCCAAAAATAAACTAATAACAAAGCCAGTTTTTTCATTCAAGCCTCTAAACTATTCACATAAGTCTTTATTTTTCGCTGATAAAAACACTTTTTTCTCGCCCACGCTATTTGTCTGATACGTGAGCACTATTTTTATCATCCCTCGGTCTCTATTTGTTTACCGTGTAAACACACCATTTTCCGAATTCGCGCCCGCATTGAAACACCCTCGAACAATGACGCGCTCAAAACAAATTTTGAACAATTGTAGTTCGAGTGTGCTCGCTCTTGTCATTGTTTTAACAGGTCCATTGTTTGCGCCGAAACTTTTTCATCATCAGCAGAGCGAAAAACACAACTTTTCAGCTTACAAACACCCCGTCGACGAAAAGAAAACTGATTGATGAACCAATCGTCTAAATAATCGAACGCTCAAAGTCAAACAAAACGCTCGGGTTGACAAAGTTCAAACGGAGGCAAATATACATACGCATAAACAGGTTTTATTTAAATGGAAAAATAAATATTTATACAGTCTTTTTACACACTGTAAATTTTTAACACTTTTCGTCTATGAGGTGTTACTACGGCTCAAATATTTAAGACCAAAAAATGAGTAACTAAAAATATTGCAATTTTTTCTAGACTCTACTTTTTTTAATATTCCTTGTAATATAATACATGGATTAAATAAATAGGCTGTAATTGTATATTTATGTTTCATAAATTTAATTTAAACATACTTTGTAAGAGCTTAAAATATAACTAAAGCAATTATATTTATGATAACCGCGAAAAGGAAAACGTAAAACACTATATAAAAAAAAACTTAATGTTTTTTTTATTATATGGTTCCTTATAAGGTTTTATATACATAAACATCCCTAACAAACATTGAAAGTTAATTTTCTAAAATAAATATTAGTGACGTACATTTTAAGTACTTTAAAACATACATATAATATGTACATATATATAATGAAATATTTCATATATTTTTTATTAAATCGATTCTTCCCCTTGTATAAATAAAATATTCAAAATAGTATAATCATTTCTATATATGTTTTATTGCTCTCAAACAACCACCCGGGAATTTGCTACCCTACGTTTTATCATCACCCCAAACAATGTGCTGTGAAATAATTGGAATTTATATGCAGGTTTATCGTTATTCCGTTTTTATTTGATTTCAGTGTTGCAATTAATTGGTTTTCAATACAACTGCATATCTAAGAGAGTAATAATTGACAACTACAATACAAAGCAATTGCATTTTTATTTTATTTTTAAAATCAGTAAGCTAACTGGTTATATAAATACTAAAATATATTTGTTAAATTAATTAATTAAGGAATAATTAAGGAAGAAAAATGTTGTTGTGTCAGGTCTAGCCTATGCTTAAGTCCACACAGTGTACTGTATTACATACATTTGTTGACGTAACACAATGTTACTAATTAAATGACACAGTGGTGCAGTAAAAACACAATTAAAAGGATTTATATGGATTATCTTTTGAATGAGATAATGATATTAAATAAAATACCTTTTTACCTTATTACCCTTTTCAACTGATCAAAGGATATAAAACACTCTTCTCTAAAATCTGGCATTTAATCCAACAATTCAGCACAGGTATCCTCGGCCATTTGAGTCACACTCGATGACAAATGCTTCTGTACCTACCCCTCCATCACTTTCAGCCTTCCTTTGACTCACGCTACGTCCCATAAAATGTACACCAGCAGAACACTTTGTGCAAATCCCATGGTGACTTTGACCGCCCTAGTGAAAAACATCGCGACCGCTATCATTAATTTTGGAAAATTAAAATTGCGCTCTCGCCGAGGCCATAGATTATCTTCAGCGGCGGTGACGTACCTTCATTAGTCATCTGTGCCCCACAGAGGAGCTTTTCCCTTTCAATGCGATTATAATGCCCGCCTCGAGGTTAAACAATTAAGAAAGCAAGCTTTTTATGTGAGGACGCTTAATGGTTACAAAGCGGGCCCCTTTTTTACTTCGCGTCCGAGACACAAAAAAAAAGGGAGAGGAAACCGAAAGATATCGCATGTTTATGCACAATGGAAGTTGTTATTCATGTTTTTTTCATTATTTATTAATATTGTTTCATACACTTTGAATGTGAATAAGGGCGGGTTTCTTACAATGGATAAAATAAGTTAAAATGTAAATTTTGTCTTAGAATTAAAGAGGCGAATTTTAAATTTTTTATTTATACGGAAAGAGCTTTGTGCTTATTTTTTTCCTGTAAAATCTAACAATTTATGGAGTGCCACAATGATCATATCTAGGTCCACTGTTTTTTAAGCTTATCTTACAAATAATTTATTGGACTTTTTAGTATACTCTAACAATATTAAAATATTGGAACATGAAATTTGTATGTATCAACCATCTAATGAACTTTTAAAAAGATTTTTTTTAATCAAAACATCGTATAAACATAAGGCTTTATTATTATATTTATTTCTTAATTCCATTCAGGAAACGCACAACATTTTTATTTTTGCGGATTGTCCTACGAATATTATTATACAAATTCACACCTCCGTACATTACTCCCCTGGTTGTGCTCGTTTTTTTATACTTCTATTAATAAATCTATGTACATCTTTATTTCTTATTAAATACCTATTAAAATAATCTGGTTACATATTATTTTATATCTTATATTTATTTATTTTATTAATTTATTTAGCTAACATAACTAATTTTAATTAAACATACATATAAAACATTATATAACATTAAATGACCTGATAATATAATTTATTTCTTAATGCACAAATGTTTCTTTATTTTATTTGCGAAACCCGCTACATTTTTATTTTTGCGGATTGTCCTAGGAATATTATCATACAAATTCACACCTCCGTACATTATTTCCCCTGGCCGTACTCGTTTTCTTATACCCAACTATCTTTAAATTGTCTCTATTTTTAGTAATAAATCTATTGACATAATTAATTCTTATATAATACTTAATAAAATATCAATATTTCTTGAACATTTAGTCATTCCAATCTTTCACTCATTCTTCTGCAACTGGTGTATTTTTATTTAAGACGACTCTCATTGCCCTATTTTGTAATTTTTGCAACATCATTTTATTATATGTATTAAACATATCTTATATTATTGCACAATAATTAAAATGGGGCAATATAATACTAATGTAATTTTTTGTGTTTAAACTTCATTCTGAATAATAAACTATTTTTTAGTAACTCTATGATGTAACTAAATGTGCTTTACACCATACATAAATTTTATTGTATAGAGATATAAAAAACTAGAATCTTTGCTTCAATACTTTAAGGTAATTACAAAATTTATTAACAGGTACATAATAATATTTTTACATTACATTGATTTTTAATAAAATAATTACGTAGTATTATTATGCAGTAAATGGAAAAAATACACTTAGTGTTATCTGGCTTTTAATCGATCTATTTTGGCTGGCCTTTAAATGTTTTATTGCTAGTAATGTGTATGCGATTTTTTAATATCGTAAACTTTGTACTATATTAACTAAAAACTATGTAAACTTTCAAGCTATAATATGGTATCAAACATAGAAATAATATTTTAGCAATATTTAAGGTAAAGCAATTTTAGGTTATTTTTTTAGATTATTTTTAAAGAATACTACTGTAGGGTATTTTTTTATTCATACTCTATATTTTTCATCCAAGATAATAATTCTATTTTTTACTTTTTTTTTATTGGTAAAATTTAAAAAAATCAAAAACAATGTTCCATGAAATATATTTTTTTATATACAATTACTCCTGAATATTCTTTATTATCAACTATTTACATTATAGTTATTTAAAACTATTTTAATATATTCATATATAATATATCTTTATAATTAACAATAAACAATATTCTTATTTAGTGCAAATACATTATTTTTTAACCATATTACCTAATTTATTTTATAAACTCAATCATAAAAATATTATGAAAATAACTTTTAATCATCAGAAAAATCAGGAATTCCGAAATTGAATATTTTTTATGGATCAAGATAAGAGTTTCAGTGAATTCCTAATAATCTCGATGTAAGAAAATCCTAATAATATTTTTATAATTAAAGCATAACAGATTAACAAAACCTTTTCCAAAGCAATAAAGATAATCTAAATAGAGATATCGACTTCTTGATAGCAAAAGTAAGAAAAATATACTCTTTGCCAAATTGTAAATACCATATTTTTATTTTAATAAGTAAATATATTAACATTTATACTTATAGATAAAATGCGTGTGGTTTTGCATTTTGTGTTTATAATATTTTCTGGTGTGACAATGATGGTGTTTAATATGCATTTTATAAGATTATTATAAAATTGTGTATTATATATTATTTTTATAGCTATATTACTAGTGTTACTTTACATCGGACAGACATTTATTTTTTTTATAATAAGTGCGCTCTTTCTATTAAATATCAGTCTAAGGGCTACAATGGCGGCCCTTTAGAGCAAAATTCCAAAATACGTTTATTAAATTTAATTTTGGAGTCCAGTTGCACTCCTAGATATTTAACGCTTGTTCTCTATTTTACGTTACTGCCCAGTTTATTTTGTAAATGAAGTAAGTAGTGACAGAGTTTGTCAAAGTTTTGTAAAAATAATTGCGTCTATTTTACTTCACTTGATTATAATTTTCCACCTTTTAAAATATTTATTTGTGATTTTAAAATATTTTTTTAAGGATTTAATAAAATAGCTGTATCATCAGCATATTTTTTTTATTTTTAGGATATCGTTCGTATACAAGATAAAGAGAAATGCTTCAAACAAATTTTCCTGAGAAACTCCAGATGGAATTTCACGCGGTATCGAGTGCTAATTATTTAATGAAACAATATAGTTTTTACTTTTTAACTATGAGCGTATTAAGCGTAGCAGATAGTCAGTGTTTTTGCATTCTTATAGTTAATTAATCACACCGTCATGCCACCATTAAAATATCCGTATATTTTTAATATTAAGATCAGCGCATATATGCTCAGTCAAACTATTAAATGATATCGAGTGATTTTTGTGGAATCAAAACTATTGCTTAATAATTTTATTTCTGTAACTGTTTTTTATGTGTACCTGAATAATATTTGACTACGAATATATTCCGAATCCCTTGAATAATTAACGAAAAAAATCACAGTAGCTTATCTCACATACTCGTACATTTATAGTCGAGAAGAAATAAAATAAATACAATTTCGAGCTGAAACTCGTTTGAGCTTTTTGAATTGAAAGTTTTCCTCATAAAAAAGTAAAGCCGGCAGTATTTGTAAATAGACGAGTCAGTCCCTTTGTAAAGTGCAGATAAGAAATTACCTCTTAACCCTAAGGTCGTACCCCGTTGTTTTCCACTGACAAAGGTTATCACAGAAGCCATTCACATTTCGCAAGAAACACTGACGGAATGGCAAATGTGCGTAACTTTGTAAATTGAAATGATTTGTTCTTGGATGTTGGATGGAAGGGGGGAAAACCCTAAATTTTTGAGGGTGATTGTTCTACCTCGGAATGTAACTATAAAAAAACTAGTAAACAATAGACAATATAAAGTTTCTCAAAAGCGTTATCTATAAGCGAACATAACGTTTGACCCTTGTAAAATCTTCTAAAGCGGCTCTTTAGTTTCGAATCAAAAATATAATTTACGGGCAGATTTAAGCACATGACACTATAAAGCACAATTAAAGCGTATTAGCCTTTATTATGTACCTAATGCAAAAGGGCCAAAATATGACAGTTATGGGTTTTATATGGGATAATAACTAATTTTGGTCGTTATGTATTCATTAAAATGTATTTATACTTGTAGTGTATATCACATATGTGTGTACGTGCAAAGGTGTGTGTATTTATACAGTGCGCGCTAAAGGGAGCGCCTTCCATTAGTCGTATTTGTTTTTACTCACACTTTTTGAAGTGAAATGTGTATTTATCCATCTAAATAGGGGAAACGCCCGAAAACGTATGCTAACTCTCTATGAGCGACTTTATCCGGAAAACTCCCGTTCTAGAGTTCCTCGTTCGAAGCTTTTAAAGCATTGGAAAGTTTTTGAATAATCACGTTTGAAATTAAAATTCTCGATTACATCGAAGGTGGGTAGGTGTGTTATATGAAACATCGAAAGCTCATTAGATGAAATGATACGTGGTGAACGAACAATTCATTAGTAGGCAATGAATATATGATAAAATTGTATTTTAATTATATAACTCACGCATAAAGTGAGCTAATGAAATTATTTTATATTGCTAGCTTCTGAGTTTTATATTTTATATTTTTTAATACAAATTTTGACTGTAAGATTGACACAACATAATTTAAATGGTTCACTTTAACACTGCTATGAAAAACAAACTACTGCTATGTTATTGTTACTAGCAAGTAAATGACTTACTGTTTCTGTGTAAATAATTAATAATAAAGAAAATCAATTCTACACCGTATTTCAGAATATTTCTCTAGAAATTTTTTGCTAATATTATATTATATAATAATTGTAAATGTTTATAGTATTTCATTTATTAGTAAAACTGTGTGAGTGTTTAATATTTTTTTAAACCCAATAAAATATTATATTATGTTACAAAATTATACATTTATTTACTTGAAAGTAATGTTTTAAAAATATATTAAGAACTAATTGTCTACAGTTAAATTCTGCTAGCATACAATTTACCTTTTTTTTAAAGTCATCTCAAATACCTCAAGCTCTTTAGTTAGAGTCTTATATTCACAATCACAATTAACTACAGATTTTAATTATTTTTAGCTGTCCGTTGTAGATAATCTTGCTAAAACTAGATAAAATGATATACATACCTAACCTAACCTAACCTCACACGTCACGATAGTCCAAAGCATAATATATTGTGCCTTTTTTACATGAAATATAATTTTCTTTAACTACTTAAACGCCAGCGACTCACCGGTGCGTTCTCTTAAGATTATTTTTTTAAAACAAGATTATGAATTCATAAATAAAATATATTTTTTTTATAATTATTAAAAAGATATTTTTTAATAATTATTAAGAAAATATTTTTTAATAAATATTAAAGATTATTGTACAAGCTTTATTATTCTGTAAGCCAAGTAGTTTATATTTATTTAAAAAAGGAGAAACAGACGCGTGAAGAGAAATAACAGGTGACTCACTGAAAAGTCGCTGGCGTTTAAAGGGTTAAGCAATGTTCATCTTCCAGTATCAAAATACTTTTAATTATATTGAGTTTCATATACGTTTTATAACAGTATATTTAAATTTCTTAAAATACGTCTAGATTTAAAAAAAATAGATTTGCCACAAGTTCAAGCAATTGTAAAAGTAAAATATGCTAACAATCATTTCTAGCCTATAAAAATTAAATAAAGTACTACTAGCGAATAATTGCTGGCGGTGAATTGCTGGTCATAATTTTTATACAGAATCGACCTCATTATTTAGATGAATAATATTGTGATTTTTTAGATATTTTGTCCTCTGCATATGGTAAACTTATTTTAATTTAGTTACAAATTTTAAAAATCTGACATAATAAATTTAATTTTTTTCTAATTAAATTCCATTGGTGCCGGACTAGCGTAACCAAGAACGAATACACCTGCTCAACAGTTATTTTATATATAAAAATAAATATTTGAGGTTCATTTCTAATTATTTAGACTCGGTAAATTGTTGATCCTTACCTCTGTTAGTATGTGAGCCATAGACTGGCATAAAAAGTCACTTTATAAGTATCACTTTATTTTTTTACTTCCATTCAGAACCTTTGCTGAAATTTAAGCTTTCGCTTTCGACTTGGAATATACTAAAATCTAGCGGTCCATAAAAAGCAGCCGCTTCCACTTTGACCTTTAGCTCTAGTTTAGCCGAATAGTCACTTTCAATCTTTAATTGAACTTGAACTTCGGGATGACTTTGAGACTTACGACGCAACACAATGGCGAGAACAATACAGTACGTGTTTATATTATAATATATGTCCATTGTTATAATTGTGTGACTGAATTAAAACTCTAATATTATTTTTTTCAATACGCCTCATGTTGCATATTATTATAAAAATATTTTCTGGCTTAAATTCTAAAAATGCAATATTTAATGTCAGAAATTTTACATTGGACAAATAAATTTACTCTGGAATGGAAAACGCGCCCGTGTCGGATAACGTTACTAGCGCCACATATAACGTTATCCAATTCGGGCATTTCTAAATGATATACAATGTTTTCTTGGGATCATGGCGGATTATAAACAGGGGCTGGCTCTTGTCGAGATTTCGTCCCTTGTTTCTATCCGCTAGGGTGGCACTTAAAGCCGACGAAAGGGTAGTTGGAGTCTAGTTGGGGGGAAGAAAATATTGCAGTCGATTGCAATCTATGCATACATTAAAGGGCTGAAAGGCGAAACGCCCCCCATCATCGTATAAATTTATGATATCTTTGGGTGAAATTCAAATTTGAATACTTTATGGTGTTTAAAATGTTTAGTTGACTTTAGTAAGAGCGATGTGTGGAGCGGAAAATTTTACTTTATGTATGTATGTATATAACAATACAGTTTCATACTTTTATATGTTAGTGACTTGTTTCTGAGTTTAAGATCAGCCTTGAGAAAATATCTGCTGGAGATTTATACTTATACTAAGTAGAGTTTGAAATTTTCTGAATCAGTCAGAAATTCTCATGAATGAAGGTGGTTAGAAAGTTTTTCGCTGTGTCTATTAAACAATGTTTTTGAAAAAATTTGCAAAATTTAATTAATATTTGCTAATAATTTTACATAATTTTTGCATTTGTGTTGAAAAAGTTTCTATGGTAAAATATACCACAAATTATATTTAAGTCTGGAGCCTTTGGCAATATATAAAAACAGATTTATTCTTAAATTATTTTTGACGAATAGTTATTGTAAAAATTTTTCGAAATTAATCCATTAAATTAAATATTCAATTGCGTTTTAAATTTTACTATTAATTTAGTTAATCGATTTTATTAACCTTTTTCATACAAATTTAATTTAAACTTATCATAAATGACATTGCACAATCTTCAAGTGTTTAGTCTCGGCGTTGTCAAACCTATTACACCCTTCTTATTTTATTTATTTTCTGAATGCTACAGCTTATGTAAAGCTTTACAACCCCCACATCCTTGACATTTTTACTCACCATTTGTGTCGAAATCCAGCTATGAATACGTCTTTCAGCGAATTTTAAAGGACTCAGTAATGCTGCGATGATGTAACCCCGTTTTTCTTAGTTGTTTTTGTTTTCTTTCTTTCAATTCTCGGTCTAGGTTTTATACCATATCTACTAAGCCTTTTGAAATAAAATTATTCACTGGTGCTATGATTCGATCTTTGATCTTTACTTCATCTTAAATAGATTTTTCATGCCAGTTATAATAATACGATATTATAATTAAATTATAATTAAACTGTGAGCAAAAAAATATATAAGATGCTCCACTATTATGTCGAGGGCTATACATTTAATTTTACGATCCCAACCGCTGGGCTGCGTCTTCTAAGGTGAGAGGTCAACTTTACTTACATAGTTAAATAAGAACCCCCTTTGAACATTTTTATAAGTCTAATGAGGTTCTTCTACATATCCACACAATCGCGTAAATGACATATACCTTGACTTACGTTGTATGAAACGTCTCGAAAACGGCTTTTTAATCTACGTAAGCGGCGCTCGGTCGATTCTCTTGCTGCAATGACCGAATCTCATTTAAAAATGGCACGAAATCAAATTTCCGCTCCAGCGCATGCACAGGGGATGATAGCAGATACCTATGTATACAGAAGTGGGTATCGCAAATTAAAAAGTTCAGCCTTTTCGACCGAATCGAATCGGTTTTGATGCGATATCGCAACTCCTTGTAGAAGAAGACTCCGCGGATACTTGAGCTGGTGGCATAATGGAAAGAATCCTTTGAAACGTCGCCGGTTCATTAAGGACGTTTAGTGTCGAGGATCGACCCCACTGCCCCCCAGGAAATTCGCCAAAGGCAAATAAGAGGATCTCTTTGTTCCATTGAATGGACTCGAAAATTCGCCGGGCCGAAAAGATGGGTTTAATTTTTTGATAATCTGCATGGCTACGAAAAATTTATAGTTATCTTGATAACTCTGCTCTACATGTATACAATTTCTTTTTTGTATATAATTTATATATTTACAATATGTAGTACATTATGCAATTATAAGTAATATATACACCATATATTTTAAAAGATATAATATATATAGTTATAAGATACGATTCCCTGTTTTCTTTAATCAAATTATTTTCTACAAATTAGTTTTGGGTCCGGAATGTTTTTAAGAATCACGATCGCTTCCTCTTTTAATGTTTGTTAGAGCCAAGATATCACTGGTCGACTAACCTATGACTATCGCCATCCAGCTTCTTAATACGCTAGCATTTAATGTCAGCTACGAGGAGCTGATCTGGGGTGTATATTTTAATTTTAATATTTTATGATTTTTTCTCTTAAATACATACATTATTTTTATATTTTTGTGTGTATTATAATAATACAATATATTGCTTTTTATTTTGACCATCATGATGCATTGCGATAATCTGTCAGATACACTATATATTAAGTTAATTCTTACAATATTCATCAAGTTTCGTTACTTATTTATTGTCATGGCAAATTGGAAATTTGATTGAATGGCAATTTTGCCTCAATCAATATTAGTGGACCCAAATATTTCAGCAGCTAGTGAGATTGAATAATAATTTGTACTGTAGTAGTTTAATTATATTTGAGAATTACAAAATTCAACTGTAACTTAAGTCGTATTTTAAATAAAAAAAACTGCTTTTACTGCCTTTTACGATAATATTTACAATATAATTCGATAAATGTGTATTTGGAAAGGTTGTTAATTTTGTTAATAAAATATTACATTAACTCTGAATACATCAGTTGCAACGTCACAAATGAGCGCGGACAAATGGGCGTGCGTCAAAAGAGCGCTGCAATATAAGCGCTGCGTCATAAGAGCGAAAAAATACTTGGAGAAAATTAAGTAATGAATATTTTAGAAATTAGGTATACAAAATAAATGTAAATTGTGAAAAAATTACAAAGAATAAAAATTCACGGAATATATGCGGTAAAATTAGTATTTTATGTGCCAGAGCGTAATGACGATTAAAATGATTAGCCAATAAAAACATTATTATTTATTAATCATTACGTACATATGAAAGTATGGCTCCCCATCCCCATATGTACGATATACATATATTTTTACTAAAATGAAACGCTGTTTTTAATTTATCATTAGATTTGTTTTGTAATGTTTCATTAAATTGACAAATAATTATCGACTCGACTTGCAATAAATACATACAGTTATAGGGCAGGTATATGGCTCGTCAGACCTTTTTTTTCATTTATTATAGACAACTACACTTTATCGCGAATGTCGGCTGAGTACGAATATTATATAATATATTTTTATTAATTAAACTATTACTGTTTTAATCGTTTAATCTGTAAGAAAATTTATATATTATTAAAACTACACATATGATATATGTTTGTTAATCGAAAATTTCTATATGTATGGTCAGAAATGTGCCAAGACGTTTGGTTAATTTAGTAATTTAATCAATTATTGTGTTTACTATACATATACATATACATATGTACGTATTAGTCGTAATGAATCTTTTCCAGCAGATGTTCGAGCTTTTTTACTTGAATTTTACAACTTCGGTGAAAGGTACATATTTGCAGATAAGCAAATAGCAAATAAAAATTTCGTAAAACTTTTTTCGAAAACATTTTTTTAATTTATAATGGATAAATAAAATATAATATTCAATTTTCACAGTATCGCGGTTGGTTTTGAGTTCCTTCGGTTTAAGGAATTTTTGAAAATTTTTATTGGTATATTTTCTATTGTTAAAACACGAAGATGCCACGACACCTTAAGTCTGATCATCCCAGAAGATGGGCACACGTGAGAATATAGGCTTTTACATGTACAAGGTGTCTATGATGAAAAAAATCTATTTTATATACCTAATTTATTAACACGATTATTTCATTAATTAATTTACCCACTTTAAACCCTTTCATTGTTGATATAAATACCACGAATGACTTACAACTATCTATAGGGATTAATCTTCCTAATAGATTTACAGATTCACCAATTACTACTTTAAGTTTTAATGTCGTAAAAATAATTTTAAACGAGTGCGTATAATCCGTGTCATTCACCAATGTCATGCATTGGTTGCACCTGGACAGCGATGATTTTTTTTGTAAAGGGTTACAATTAGGTATTTAAAAAGTCCACTATCTTTTTGATAATCATAATTTTCAAATGATTTTATTAATCTTAAACTTTGCGCTTAAAATTTAAATTGCGCTTGTTTTCGCCATTCACGATAAAGTGTAGCAGTCTAAAATAAATGAAAAAAAGGTCTGGCGGGCCACATACCTGCCCTACAACTGTACGCATTTATTGCAAGTCGAGTCGATAATTATTTGTCAATTTAATGAAACATTACAAAACAAATCTAATGATAAATTCAAAATCAGCGTTTTATTTTAGTAAAAATATATGTATATCATACGTATGGAGATGGGGAGCCATACTTTCGTACGTACGTAATAATTAATAAATAATAATGTTTTCATTGGCTAATCATTATACTCATCATTACGCTCTGGCACATAAATACTAATTTTACCGCCTATATCTCGTGAATTTTTATTCTTTGTAAATTTCTCACAATTTACTTATATTATGTATACCTAATTTCTAAAATATTCATTACTTGATTTTCTCCACGTATTTTTGCGCTCTTATGACGTGCTCTCTTTTGTCAAACGCTCATATGACTGTCTGCGGATTTGACGCACGCTATTTTGTTACAGCGCTACTTTGGTAAACGCTCTTATGACGCAGCGCTAATATGACGGCGCTCATTTGTCGCACGCTCTTTTGACCGGCCGCCTACATCAACATATATCTATAAAAAATCGTGATTTTAAATGGAACAGATTTTAAAGTTGTAATATATTATATGTGTATATCTAAAATAGTTACATATAATATGGTCAATATTGACCTCTTTTTTATTTTTAATATCGAAGTTTTCTGCTTGTTTATATTTCATTATATTTACATCTTAAGATAGTTTGTAATATATTATGTCATGGATATGTATTTGAGATTCATATTAAATGAAGGATTCTTATACGGATTTAGTTCATTATTATTTCAGAGAAATATTCATATAGCTTTTATTGTATAAAGCTTCTAAGAAGAATCTTTCTGCAAATAGTTTTATTCCTATTACAGACTCATGTTGTACAAATAGCGTTTTTTATTACTTGCTTATAAATAATTTGAAAGGATTTTTTTATTATTATTATATGGATTGAAATGTTAATTTATATAGATATGTACTAATTGATTATTAAATTTATATTTATTGTATTGTACTATGAATCTCGAGAGAATTGTTTGAGATATAGTGCCCTAGGCAGTAGCTTTGTATCTATGAACGGGCAACTTTAATAGGTAAAAGTTTTGACGTGATGAATCAAAGAGGATGTTCAAATGCACTAAAGGAAGATGTAAGATCTACATAATAGTATTGAGAAATAGTAATCTAATTCTACAATAAATTAAACAAGCTTTTTTACAATAATTTGCTTTATTTGCGAATATTTGTTACAAATAGATGCGTATCCAACACATGATATATTATTTACAATAAAGTATCTTGTTAAGTAGACCAAATATCACAGCGGTTAATAAAATTATTCTCCACATATTTTTCCTTCACACGTATTATTAATTTTACACGCACTCCAATTGTTCGTCAATTTTGTTATTTTAATTATTAATAATAAATATACATGATTTCTATTATATATATATAAATTATATAAAATCGTCAATTTTTTGATCTATCGAGTGATTTGGGACGAATGCAGTTTTGTGTGAAAATAAAACGACTTTATCGTCACTCTGCGTGTTCAACACGTTCTATATAAATATATACATAATTCGTATCTGGCATACATATATATTTAATATGTATACATATACAACTCCATACAAAATTAATGATTTAAGACATAATTTTTTTCGTATGTACAAAATATGTTTTTTTTTTTCTTCTTCGTTTTAGATTAATTTATACATTAACAAAGACTGAGAAAATAAATTTACATTCATAAACATTTAATTAAAATTAATTATGTAGCTCATCAACAAGCATAGTAATGTTAAAAAAATGAAAACCGCTCGATTCTCGTTCAGTGGTGTGCTCGAACCGCTACCTGTAAATTAATAATAAATAATTAATAATCAATATATTGTAAAGTGTTAATTTGGAATAAAACTCATGCATCAATGTGCGTCAAATCAAATGGGAGATCACATATTTAAGTTGTATATACAAAATAAAAACACAAAACCCAAAATAAAAATAATATGTGAGTCCCAGTATTATTTTCTTTATTAAAAAAATATCAAGGTCGATCTTTGTGAGTCTGTCGTGTGTTATAAGTGTCTGATAATTGTCTGTGAATATCTGGAAGTAACAATATTAAATTTTGAAGGTTCTTATACAGCTATTAAATACACTTGCCTGGCCCGTGAACTTCCAAAGCATTGTCGACAGCTGCCGTTAGCTGTGCTGTCGGCATGACTCCTGGCAGCATGAGGCACGCACAAAAGGTAATAAATTTCAAGCTTATGATATAGAAAATATACACAAAAAAAAAAAAAAGACAAAATAGAAAATAGAACCTAGGAGATTTACGACCGTTCGACCCTGATTGCGAAAAAGCTCGAAGAGTTCGAGCACATTTTTCGTAACATACTCAACACTATAATAAATCGATAAATGCAGAAAGAGCATGTTTATGTACTAAGGTACTGTACAACATATTTTAACTTAAGAATACAAAAATAATTTTATATTTGAAATTAAATGCTGATTTTTTCCGTATCATATTTTTCAAAAATGCTGCTCGTTCACACTGTTCCGATTACATTGCTTTATTACATTTTTTATTTTTCTTAAGCTTTGCCTTAATTAAATATTTACAAAAAATATTATATATATATATTTAAATGTAACATTAAAAATTGATTATATTTAGTTTTAGATTGATACTACTGTTTATGATGCGCATATTATTTATCAGCCATATTGAAAGCGTAGTTTGTGTTTTTTGGTCAAGTATTGACAACATATTATGTCACGCTAAAGAATTTGCATTAAATTTTATAATAAAAATGTAATAAAGTAGTTAATTTCTGAATAAGGCTTTTGGCGAATATGTCTAAACGAAGTGTTTACAATCGGTACAAATGTTTTAAAGAGAGTTGTAAATACTTATTATATTTATGGCACCGAAACAAGATTAAAAAATTACGTCAAGTTTAATTAAAAGGCAAGTTTCTCTTCACTCTTTTCATTTAATATAACAGTTTACTTAACTATTAATTCCTAATACCAGGTAATACGACTAAAAAGTATTATTAATTCGCAGTTTTACATCAACAGTACAAAAAGTATCTTAGTCACTGATTAACGTCCCATATAAGCATTTGTGCATTTCGTTCAATCAACAAAGAATATGTTTTCCTAGATTTTCCTAATCCCACGGAAGAATATCGCCATGATTAATTCAAATAGAGCTAGGTCGTACATATTAGGTTTTAAAAAATTGTTATTATGAGCAATTTCAGCTCAAATAAATTATTTTATATAAATTCAACCAAAAAAAATATATCTGAAGCGCAATCGCGTACGACTTAAAAGCCCCCGTCGATAATAAATTTATTTATATCAAATAGTGCAAAAAATAACATAAATATTTGTAGCATAAAACAGATATTGTATTTTAAGCATCCAATGCAAATTTTTAAAATATGATTAGTCATAAGAGTATCATATACATATATTATATATCAGTGGCGTGCGGTGACTTTTGAAACAGGGGTGGGGAGAAACAAAAGCTATATTTTTTAAATTATTTTCTGTATTTGAGCAACATATTATGTATTTATTTTTTTAAAATAATTTTATTCGACGCTTCTGCTTATAAAAGTCATCAATAACCACATCATATAATATATTGTCTTTCATTAATTTGTCTAAAAGTATTTTTTCTATTGATATTACTGCAAGAGTTGACAATCTATTCTCACTTTGACTATTTCTAGTGAATGTATTTATTCATTTCAATTAAAAATTAATTTTAATAAATTGAATACTTCCGTTAAAATATAATTTAGTTAAATTTTAATAATCACAATGCAATTTATAGCTTTTAAATGGAATTTCGGAGACAAATATAAATAAATAAGTTTAGCTTTCAACCTCATTAAATTAAAAAAAGTTCCATACGAGCATTGAAGTGATATAAAAAGCGGTTCTGGAAAATTAAAAAAAAATGTTGGAAAAATAGACAGAATAGACGTAAATCGCATGAACCGTTGATGACGGACAAATACAAGCACGAGTAACGGTTGAAGATCTAGTACGCATGCGCGACCAATTCAATTCCTGATAAGCAATTCATGGCGCACGACAGCGCAAGACAGCTGACCAGCCAGCTCGCCCGCACTGCATTCGACTTTAGCCGCGCTCTCGGTATGGTTGTCTGTAGCCGTTTTTCTGAGCGATTACTTTACGATTACGATTCATAATTTTTACAACTATGTTTTACTTTTAAATTAAATCTAATATAATTATTTAATTGATTTAATAACTATATTTATATGTTAAACTATGCATTGATTTTAAATAATCTAGTATTTTTTCTACAATCACTTATAATTTTTCGGTTAGAACATTTATTAGTACTACATATTATCATTAATATCGATACAATATTTTAATTACTAAAAAAAGAAAAACCTTACTACAGCAGTCTGTATAATATTATTTTTTAATTTTAACAACAAAAAACATTTTTTTTAATTAAAAAGTTGAAAATTACGTATTAAATATAATTATTTAAATTTGACTACATAAAATAAAAACTTAGATGATATATAAATTTTAAAGACAATTTTTATGACGTATTAAAGAAAAAGCTTTTAATTTTAACTATAAATTATATTATGAACAATTCCATAAAATACAATATATGCTCCTCCATAATATTCTATAATTTTACTACAACTTGCAATATCTGAAAAATGTATATATAAGGTAAACCAAAAGTAACCCTAGTGCCCATTTTATATAAATATATTCCATGAACCATTAATGCAATGAACAAATGATAAGATAAGGTTCAATTACTTTTCATTTACGTATTACCTCAAAAGTATATTCTAATGTGCTGATTTTTCAAACGTAACAATATCATTGTATGAAAAGATTTTACATTTTTTTATTGATTTTATTCAATCTATGCATATAAATTTGCTAATTTTTCAAATTTATTATTCATTCTTTATGTTGTTTTTATAGTCGTGATAGTTTGAAATATATGTTATTTGATAGTTAAAAATAAAGAGACCGAAAGTTACATATATTTATAAAACTTCCGCATTTAGAGATTCAAATTTATTCTAAACACTTTATTTTTAAATTTTATTTTATATTAATAAATCAAATATCAAACAATATTTAATAAAAATAAAGTACACATTTCATTGAGGAACTGAAAAAATTATGCTCAAATTAAAATGTCGCTTATATTTTTTTAAATAACATAAATGCTGTATTTATATAATATTATTATTTTTCTGTCAAGTAAAGACTTTTCTTTGATTAAAGCTTTCATTTTATTTTATTTTACAATGTCAGTTATTTTATTTATATATTTGTATAGACAATTTGACTAAATTAAACATATTTTAAAAATAGCTCTCTTTTATATGGTACGCTGTGAATAAATTCCATACATTTTGAACACAGTAAAAATCAAAAATAAATATCCCATATTGCTGAGCTAAATCCGTATAAGGCAAATAAATATATTTATATCTTTGACTCTTTTAAATATATATAAGCTCTCACAATGTGTTCCTTAAGGAATAGATTTATAGCCGTCTCGCGCAATTGATCTACACCGACTATAAATAACTGTGAATTACTATTTACATAATTTACGATAATGGTAGTTTATCGACCGCTTATATTTGACCTATAAATTATTTGAAGCATAAATGATTTGGAAGATTTGATAGTACCAAAAATATTAAATTTATTTATATATATATAAATACTGCTAGAAAGTATCGTAACCCATTAAATATTCGTGTATATATTATAATTTGTTAGTAGTTATATTTTACCTTGTTAATTTTAGTACAATTACATTTAAAACGTATATTTGTATATATATATATTCTAATTTTACATGTTAACTAAACAAATACGATCAAAATGTTATGTAGAGAATAAGAAAATACCTGGATGGTATGTGAATTGCTTGCTAGCCACGTAATTAGCTTGAGAGACCATCATTTGGCAGACAAAATCCTCTTGGTCCTCCAAGTCCGAGTCCTTTACGACGGTTGTTCCTATGATGTCGAAAAGACCATCTGCTCCAAGCTCCACGTCAGTTTTCACCTCCTTAATCACATTCCTGGGGAATAAACGAGCATGGCATTAATTAAAGTTAGGTTTTATTAAGAAATATTTTCGGCTGTAACCCGTCGCGTAACTTTAACGGCGAAAATTTAACTGAGACATCTGTTTGAGTTAAAAAGCGATTTCGCTATAATGAAATTTTAGGGATCATTTTTAAACTATTTAATTTAAAAACGTATGTCTCTCTTGTATAACACCCGGTAGATTAAATTTTACAGCAAATCATATTTATCATATCAATATTTTTAAACAATAATAACTTTTTAATTTTATTTGTGGACCACGCAAAAAATTTTGATTAAAAGACGATCTGAAATTAATTACAATCTTATAATGAAAAAATTACAGGTGAGTTGAAAAAATATCAAATAATAAGACAAAATTTAAGTTGTATTTGAAGTATTATATGTTTATTGTTTAAACATAAGATTTTTACAAGAGTTAACTAATAGTGAAAACTCAGTATAGCGAAGCTCATGGGAGCAATAAAAAAAATTCGTTATATTGAATGTAAGGAAAATGACATATTTTTTTTTTAATTACCATATTACTACAGCATCGAAATAACCTCTTACAAGATTGTTTTTTATGCATTTTAAATATACTGTAATGAACACAATGAAATTTGTTGAAAAAATGTTTTATAAAAAAAATTGAGGTTCGGCGAAATACCTTGAATGTTGCTAAATCAAGGTCGAACTGAATTCGGAGAAATATTGTGTCAAGTTATAACGGATCAAAATATATCGTTATACTGAGATCAGTCTTCGTTACAATAAAAACATTTTTTATGAACGTTTATCAGGGACAAATTAAAGATTCGTTATACTGAGAATTTCGTTATTTTGGTATTCGTTACAAAGAGATTTCACTGTATCAGTTATTATAAAAATTTCTAACAGTTTTGGCATAGTTTATTTTATAATTTATGCTGTATTATTACCATATAATATTTAATAATCAGTAAAGATTATAAAATAAAAATGTCTTTTTAAACGTTAAAATATATCGTCTTTTTTTTTTAGCAGATAAACTAATGTTTACATGTTCCGTCTGCATTTAAAATTTTATTTATATTAAATTGTATTAAAAAATAAGCAACAAATCGTACATATTATAAAATTATCTTTATATATTTTATTACCATTGTAAAATAAATTTGATTCATGATACATAAAGTCACTGGTTACGACCTTTTATTGAGTTATTAAAGGCTTATTTTTGGCATCGAAGCTTATTTAATTATTCATTGACGATGTACTTAGACTATGATAGTTCGCACATTAATGAAAGGTAGCTTAAATATGTTTCAAACTTATTAAGACAAAAAACATATTATGTAAGATCTTTGGAAAATAAACCTAAATAAATTTAAACCAATACTGCATAAAAAAAGCAGATTTATTATATGTTTTTTTAAAACAGGAAGCCATTGTTTACTAAATAAAAGTATATATAAAACAATATATTTATAACTCGCCATTTTTTATGAAAGTATAAACATTATAGTTAAATTGTTTTTATATATTATTTTCCGTTTAACTTTTATATATATATATATATATATATATATATATATATATATATATATATATATATATATATATATATATATATATATATATATATATATATATATATATATATATATATATATATATATATATATATATATATATATATATATATATATATATATATATATATATATATATATATATATATATATATATATTATTTAACCCTTAAATATATTCTTTAAAATTCGTTGTTCCATCAGCACATACAAATTTTATTGCATTACACAAATATCAAGATCCTAAACTACTTGAAAACAAATAAAAAATTAAGTAAAGAATACCTCGATAGCTTAAATAGTAAATTAAGAATTAAATAATAACGATCTATCACAAGAAAATAGCGTTTAATATATTATTTAAATGCAGATCGTTGAAAATATAAATAAATAAAGTGTAACACCTCATACATGATTACACCAGTCAACATACACGGGTCAAGCGCGTCTGAAATCCCGCGAACAGTGCCCGTTGATCTAGCATATGATTTCTTCTAGTACGGATTATTTGCACGACGCGACACAAAACAAGACTATTTATTCGCTACAAGGACGCCACGGATATCTTCGACTAGGCCTCACCTTCTGTAGACTTCAAGAGTAACTGATATCTACTTTCGAAGGATTAATATATAAATTAATATGTGTATAGTAGATATTTTGCAACTAATCATGCAATACATAATTTATTAAATGTCTTACAGTATGATGTGGAAAGATAATATTACAATATGTAAATTATTCTAAATAAATTTTATATTTTAATTATTAAAATGTTACTAAGCAAAATGTCAATGAAAGGATAAGTTTAATTATTAAAAAGCGAACCAAAAATAAAATCTAATAATAGAAGTCCCGATTTAGTCTTGTCGTCTTTTATGATAAATTATTTTCGTAATATACGTGATCGTCAGATATAAAAACACGGTCGAAATTAGCCGAACTTTCTTTCTAACCACAGCCTTCTTCCCTTTCAACTATGCATAAATCATACGACACAGACACGTGGCGTATATAAATTAAGCTCTAACGGCGAAAGCTCATTTTAAATTCGAGTGCGACACGCACGACGGCAGCGGAGTTAAAAGCTTTCGCCGATTTATATATTATGAGCACATAATTAAACATTAATCCGGTAGCAATTTGCGCGATTGTCGAGCTTCAAAATGCATTAATGCAAGTCGGTTGTTATCATATCTTTTTATATTTCGGTCGATACGTGACACCGTCACATAAAAAATGCGCATAAATAAATACATTTATTATTTAATTCCATTTTTATACGATTATCAGCAACGTGAAAGTTGAAATATCAAATATAGAACTCAAAAATAAACACCTAGTAGTAGCCCATAGTGGACGCAGTGCGAAATAACAAAAAAATATACAATTCATAGGATAGTCTGATCCGTTTGTTTGAATTTAAATAGAGATCGTAAATAATACGTAGGTATAACATAGTTTCAATTTAACTTTTATACTAATAAATATGTAAGTTTACAAAACTTGAAGTAATATATATTACAAAATATAAATAGTATTAGAAAATAATAAAAATTTGTAACATAAAAATAATATTGCTAAGACCTAAAAATCTTGAGCTTCAACTTTATCTTGATACTAATTTACGTTAAAACACGAGGTAGATCGCATTAAAACTTAAGAGTAAACCGGGCAACTGTACCGAAGTATTTCCATCTCATGGGAATGGTTTTGCGGTACGACGTTTTCAATCCTAACCAGTTGTTGCTGCCAATCTAATTAACCGTGTTTTGATTGGTAACTGAAGATAAATAATGGGTTCTTTACTACAACGTGTCACTAAAAAATAAAGATATAAAATTAGACAAGCCCTAATAAGCCCAAATTTGTTTTGATTGCAAGGGTATTTTATAGTATAAAACACAATCAAACAATTACAGCTGAATGTTGTTATAATCAATAACTAAAATTAAACACAGCTCTTGTAAAGGTTAGACCTCAATTGGTAAACAGAAAGAGGGTTGATTTTCACTATGAAAATACATGACCTCATGTGGCGATGATGAACCAACACAAGCTAATATAATTGAATTGGGATGTTATTGAGCACCCACTTTGCTCCTTCTGATTATTATTTGTTGATTATTTATTTATTTTATTAATTTATTTAGCTTTATATCTAATTTTTGACATCAAGAAATTTTAACTAAACATCGTTTATCTAACATTAAAAATTAAAAAAGTTAAAGATTTTTTAATTTTTTAATCACTTTTTTTTAATAATTTTAACGTAGTTTCATTTTTTCTAAAAAAAACTACAAATATTATATATAATTGGTACAGATAAAATTTCTCAGTCATTAATTTTTCTATTTTTAAAATAGTTCTTGTTTTTAAAATATCATATTTTTTTTAAAATCTACTAAAAACGTCAAAACTTTCTCACGAACCTATATATGAATTAAAAGACTTAGTAATAAAATAGTTTATGGACTATTTAAGTAGTAGAAAGTAAAAATTAAACAAAAAATATAATAAAGAGAACCTCAGGGATATAAGTTGAGTCCATTACTGTTTGTGTTATACTACAACATATATCTAAATTATAATGTGGATGTATTTATAATTTATATAAATCATCTACAATATTTTTATATGGGTAAGAGTGTTAAATAAGTAATATAACTTTGAAATTATAATTTATTATATAATATTTCAATTATGAATTTAAGTAAAAGTGTCCGAAAAAGAGTGTATGGGGTTCCTGTTTTTATACTAACAGCCTTCCATAAGAGATTTTGTTTTTCGCTCGCCCTTTTCAGTGAAATGACCAATTACAAAAATGTGTCAATTTCTGACACAGAATACCGTTAGCCGTTTAGAATGACAACTCTAAATGCATGTGTAGTCTTTTATCAATGCATCTGCAACGGATACTTTAAATATATCTGATTCATTGCGCGTACTTTGACATAATCTGCAAAAAGCTTTTCTCACGGTGATGTCCCATTTTAGCAAAGAAGTTAAAATTAAATATAAATACAATCAAATTATTGTTATTGAAAAGGGAAAAATATCGTTGATGGACGCATATTATAATTAGCTAACACAATACAGTAATACAGTGAATATAAAAAATAAATTAAAATTTCAAATATGTAATAGAAAAGATTTGTAAAAAATGGCAGATAAAGTAGCGCTGTAACAAAATAGCGTGCGTCAAATTCGCAGACAGTAATATGAGCATTTGACGTACATCATAAAAGCGCAAAAATACTTGGAGAAAATCAAGTAATGAATATTTTAAGAATTAGGTAAACAAAATATAAGTAAATTGTGAGAAATTTACAAAGAATACAAATTCACGAATTAGTATTTTATGTTTCAGAGCGAAATGACGATTAAAATGATTAACCAATTAAAAACATTATTATTTATTAATTATTACGTACATATGAAAGTATGGTTCCCAATCCCCATCCGTACAATATATTATATATATATTTTGTACAAAAATGAAACGCTGATTTTGAAATTATCATTACATTTGTTCTGTAATGTTTCATTAAATTGACAAATAATTATCGACTCGACTTGCAATGAATGCATACAGTTATAGGGCAGGTATATGGCCCGCCATACCTTTTTTTCATTTATTTTAGACTACTACTTTCATATTTTTGCTAGGATTTTTATTTTTCAAATCAAATATTAAATGTGTTTATGAAATAGCCTATTGCTAAAAAAACATAAACAATGTCAATGATCTAGATCTAAAATCGTTGATGACTACCGAAGTATCTTTGGAGACCGATCCTAGAATCTGTGCCAATTTTCTTACAACGCATCTTACAACACACTATTACGTTTTACTGAAGCGCCTGATTATATAAATGATAATATATTAATATTTTGTATAAAAAATCTCATAAAACAAATTTTATCCAATTGATAAATTTGATTCTCCAGGCTAATTTGTCAAACATTGCAGAATAAAGAATTTCATATAAATTTTAAAACATATACATGTATTACAATTTTTTTAATTACAGACAAACATTTATTAAAATCAATTTGTTACATAAGCAGTAATTTCAATATAAATTTTATTAATGACTGAACTGCGTATTTAGTTGTCCCTTAATCTCAAACCCAACGAACTTAGAAGTCGATTATCTCAAAACATAGAACATATCATCTCATCTAATCACAATGTTTTTCTCAATAACATTCCCTGTCTGATAGTAGCGGGGGGTGAATTGCAGTGGTTTATAATTTATTCGAACCCGAATGAGGCTTTTGTCCGTCAATTAAGCGGCGTTGAATACCTCATCTTGTCCAACTGAAACACCCCCGTAGCTTCGAAACTACCCTTGCTATATTTACTTTGCACCCCGCTAATGTAGCACGCAAGTGCACAAACTCGACCCCGTCGAACGTCCCTCGAGGGTTCGAGGGCGCCGAATAAAAATGTCGATTCCGCCCCCGGCAATTAGCGCGAGCCGCCCCTGGACCCAGGAAATTGTTTGACGTGGTGTCTGGGTAGAAGCTTTAATTTGATCGTTTGACAATTTATTTTGATTATTTACTGATTTAATTAAGTGATGTACGTTTGGCTTTAGAATAACAGCGTTTATATATTAAACTTTAGAAACACTAAACTGACTAAAACAATCTCAATTAAGAAAATACAATTTGGAGTCTAATATTTATAAAATCTTTAAAAAAAATTGAAATACTTATGCAACTTCTAGAAAGTGGTTTGGTGATTATTAGGCACGTCGAAAATTTCATACAAGAAAAATTCTGATCATAGATGACCAATATACACATATATGTATATTCATTATATGTATATAAAAATAATATCTGTGTGTATGTAACAGATATAAATATGGTTTTATTAAAAAAATATTTTAAAATTATATATATTTAAATTGGTATGATACACTTATATTACCTTTGATTACATTATTTTTTTTACTTAAAAATAGTGCAAAATATAAAGCAGAAAATCAAAAATTTTCACTGTGTGCGCAATAATCCAGTCATCAAAAAAAGATGACGCTATCAATTCGCATATATAACGTTATCTAAACCAAATCAAACACAAACCATCAGTACTACCATATAACTATCATTAAATGAATTTATTTTCAATCGTCAAATGTCAAATCTCAGTCCTATTCGTACTTCAATTTTGGTATAATTATTGATTGGGTTTTTCACTTAGAGAAACATCGCTCTAGTTATATAAAATAAGATTTTCCATTTAAATATAAAATATATTTTATACTTTTCGTTTTATATATTCTTGCTTATTATTCGTCTCAGTTTCATATCAGATTTGTCACTAATTGAATTTGCGGAACTCGGGCTCTTTCGAATCGAATACGATACAACCCTAAAAACAGGGCGGGGTTGAACCTTTATTTAAATTTAACCCTAACCCGTTACCGACTAAAATGTTATTTTTTTATTATAATAATAAAATATATATTATTACTCAGACCAAAACAAGTAATTTTATAACTGTCTAAGAAGCACAATAAATTCAGTTTTTATATTTTACAAAAGCACAATAAAAGTATTTGCAGATAAGCGGTTAAGCTGAACCAGTAATTGCGAAGAGAGAAGCGGCGGCAGCGGCTTCTGCAATTTTTGTTGGTCTAAAGTTGAATGCGAAACTAATTTCGGATGCCTTAAACTTAAGGGAATGTTTAAGTGTCAGAGAGAAAGTGATTATTGGTTGCTTGCGTTTCAATATTTATATCCATGGCCATATTTTTTTCGGTGGGACGTCTAATTATACAAATGTGGTGAGTTTTTTAAATCAAATTTCGAACAGCCGTTTTTAGGAAAGCGACAGAGCGACGTTTTGATTTATAGTGTGTACTTTGTGATTTAGACTGTTAAAATGTTTCTCACTGTTGTGTCGCATTTTACAGAAAAAAACAAACTGGCCTTTTTATGACTTAACAACAAGTTAATCCCACATTTTTTTAATAGCAGAGTGGTTCGATTAATAAAATGACAAAGTTGTGTTACGTGTAATCTTATCAATATAATGTAAAATGTGAGCCGTTGTGTTTGAAATTGGTATAAGTTTATTTATTTATACATAGAGATATTTAGAGGTTTGCGTTTTAATCAACCTAAAAATGTTGGCAAACGTTAATCAATTTGGGTAATGTTTTATAATTTAATATGAAATTTTAATATGCAATAATAATTATTAAAAAAGTTACAGAGAATAAAACGATTTTTTATTTTTAATCCCTAATAAATATTGATCTAAAAAACTATTTTTTTAAACGTAGTTATTATTGTTTTAAATAAAATATATATATATTTGTATTTATATTATTTATTTTTATATATTTTAAGCACTAAGTCAAAAAGTCGGATCTTTTTGACTTAGTGCTTAAAAAGCAGTATTCACTAAAATGAGGAATCTTTCTGATTACAATACCAAAATTCAGTGCTAAATAATATAGAAAGCGTACACAAATTTAATACCCGTTTCTGAGTGCTTTAGAAAAACCCTTTCCTTCGCACAGCGATTGATAGCCAAAATTTTCAGACATGCTATACAGTTCATTTTGGGTAGCCGGTAAAAAATAGAAAGTGTTCCAAAGCTCACAAGTTCACAAAAAAAATATATGATGATATAATCAGTAATAATTGAAACTTGTTTAAATTTATTTTATTGTTTTTATTTTTAATTTGGAATATTTTCCTAAAATAAAATTGAATAATAATTTTAGTGTATAAATACAAATAATTCAGACAAACACTAATATATGTAGGTACATTTGTATACACATAAAATATCACATAATCTTAAATTTTGAGACTGAATTTATCTAGACAGATTGCAGATATTTATTAAAAATCAAATGCGTGAAAACTAATGAATAATGAACAAGTCCATTCGTTACGCCAACGCACGTGACGATCGGAAATTCGGGCGGTTCACCCAAGCAAAAGGTCGGTGCTTGTAAAATGAGGTCTTTACATTTGCCGAGAAAATCAAATAACAAGTATCCTATGACAGAATTGCCAAATCTTCAAATTTTAAAATTATGACCGTAACACAAAATCATTATTATGTGAAAGTTACCAGTCAATAACAATCTGTTTTCAGCCTTAAATCGTGGCATTAGCCCAAATTTCGAGAATATGTAAAGCAAATTTTTTTTGTTTTAAAAATATATTCCATGTGAAGCTTCCACTGAATATAAATATTAAACTTGGGAAACAAGTATTCAATCGAACTCGCACTAAGCTGAGCTACGCCGAACATCGACCGCTATTTACCGAAACAGAGGAAGCAGCTTTACGACTGACTTCTATGAGACGCAGACAAGTCCATGAGAAATATAGTAATCTTTAATTCACTAATTTATTATTGAATTTTATATGCATATCTGTGTATATGCATTCAAATTATAATGGTATAGCCACGCACGAATACTATCAAAATAGCCCCATAAATTTATAAATATTCATTTTCTGAGTAGTATATTTGATAATATTGAATCACCTATAAAATACATTAGATCATAATGCGTATATATCGCCACTTACGATTGCACTTAGTCACTATGTTACTAGGGTCACCTTAACCATTACGCCGATACGCCTCTTGGCTCAACATGGTTTTTCGAGGGTTAAACGTTTACACAGACAAAAAGGGCATCCCAAACCGAACTTAGCACGATCGATGCTCCGTATAAAAATTGCAAAGATCCGAAAAATAACCCCTTCTCGATTTTTATATGTAAAAAGCCTCCCGTGCGACCCTACGCTCGCGACAAATTACGTTTACCAGTCAAAGCTGACAAGGCGATTTTTTCCTCGTTCTCTCTCTCTCCAAGAATCGTTCTTATTCCACATTTATACAAACGTTTACGTGTATGTGTGTATATTTTCCATTTTCATTTGCTTTATTTTTCTTTATTCCGTATACCTAATAAAAAGCGATTGTGGCGCTCCGGTCACGCTAATACCGATCGAAACGAGGGGATTGAGGTACGTTACGTATTTACTCGGCGGAGGGCGCTTTACGTATTTACGCGGCGCTACACACAGAAATCACATAATAAAGCTATTCGGTTATTAGTCAAAGTTCAAGGGTCGATAATGGAGGTGATAAAGGAAAACTTTTACATTCTGTGCACTTGACCAACATTTATGTATTGTGGTAGTTTTTCAGATTATCCACTGGCACGAAACAGCCTTTGCCGTGTAAATAGATTTAATAACGATTTGTATACGTTTGATCGAGTGCAGGGGTTTGATATATAACATAAAAATACATTAATTTAATTTTAGAATCACTGAAGATTTTATGCATAATGTTATAAATAAATTACAATTTCATTTAATTTGTAAATTTTATCAATAAAAGAACCTGATGTATATTTTAGGAAAACTTAATTTAAAATGTGACTTTATGAATTAACAATATTTAGCGAACGACTAAAAGCATTTTTATATTTTAAAATATTAATTTCTATGATAGCATAAAATTAAGTACGAAATTCATAGCTTTTTCTGAATTAAGAAACTGCGCACGTAGTTAAATTTTACTTAATGCATTCTTTATATTATTTCACTCATAAATAATATTTTTCTAAAGAGGTAGAGATGTTCATTTTAAAATGCAGCGCTATTTTATCGCTACAAAAATAATACTACATGATTTACAAGCTGAAAGTTCAATAATTTTAACAAATTGTGACAAAATTCGTTTAATAAAATTTTAATATGAACTACACTCATCCTTCGATTTACGCAGTAAATACGTTCCAAGAAAAATCTTAATTTCGTAAGTTGATGCAAGTAACGAAATTCAGGTGTACTTTTCAACGTTTCTTGTAAGGAACAAACTGTTCAGCGACACGCGTGCATTCCAAAAAGCAACTGCATGGGCAATGAGAGATGTTCCAGGTGTAGGTCAAGTACAAAAAAAAGCGAAGTTTGATTTGGAGTATTTAGAAAAATATGTTTTTCTTAACTGCGTAAATTGAGGATACGTTTTATAGACACTATTAAATATAATTCTGTCGGCTACAATTATATATGCATAAAAATTATATTGCTACAAATATTTAAAACTCTAATTTAAATATATAGTTAGTTGATCTGTAGTAACACTTTATAACATGTGTATTTTTATATTATTTTTGCCGATAGAAATCGAAATCTAAATAGAAAATAGAACATGAGATATAAAAAAACTTAAAAATATACCTTAAACCAGGGCTTCCCAAACTTTTTCAGCGACGGAACACTTGGCAAATCCAAAAATTTTGGCGGAACACTTAGCTTATTTTTTACGCTGAGTAATTCATAATAAAATAAAACATGTTATTAAAGAAATGTTATTAAATTTATTTAATAAACATAAAAATACAAATAAATAAAACTCCTAATGACTGATGATTTTGGGTTCTTAAATAAATTTTTTTTTTATATCAGGCACAATTTTGGTTAGTTGTATTTTCATATCTGCAGCGGCGTGGAGTCTATTTCTGTATTTTGTTTTTGTTGCAACATACTTAAAAAATTCCACTTCGCATAAATACGTCGTGGAAAACGGAAGTAAACAAACCAGAGCTTGTTTTGACACCTTGGGGAACTCTTCAGTCAGACTCGCCCAGAAATCATTTAATGGCTGATGTTTTTGTTTCAAATCAGAGTCATTAACTTAATTCTCATAATCCCTTAAGCCCACTGGTTTTACTGTCACGGAAAATGGATTCCGAACCCAGGAATCGTCCTTACTAGTTTTCGGAAAATACTCCGAAAGAGTTATTTTCAAGTAATATAGGTGTTCTAAAAATACTTGTCAAACTTTTTTATCTACTTGAAAATTCAATTCATTTAAACATTCATATCCAACACAGGAAAACAATCAAAATTATTAGATTCAACCGATAAAATCTGAAATTGTATTTTTTTATCAAAAGATTCAATTTTATCTCTCATATTAAAAATTGTAATACTTTTTTCTTGTAATTATAAGTTAACATCATTTCACTTTGTAAAAATATCCGCCAGATATGCAGATGTATCAACCAGGAAGGATTTGTTAAAAAAATTATAAAATGATGTTGCAAATTATTTTTTGCTTTCAAGAAGACTAATAATTCATTTCGAAGTTCATAAAGTCTTAATAGTACTTTTCCTCTGGATAGCCATCTCACTTCAGTATGTAATAAAAGTGATTCATGTTCACTACCCATTTCATCGCACAAAATTTTAAATAATCTGGATTGAAGTGGTCTAGATTTTACATAGTTTATCATTTTCACGGCTACTTCATAACATTTTTTAAATTTGTGGAAATTTTTTTAGTCAACAGTGCATGCCTATGCAAAATACAGTGACTGCTAGTAGCATATCTATAGTCTATTTATTTTCAAGAGTCAGTGCGCAAGAACATTGTTTAACGCGTAATCATAACATGCTTTTAAATTTCTGCCCTGTGATTGGTCGTTCGCCGTAAGATCAATCGTTTCATTGAGAACGACCAAGCACAAGGCAGAAATTTAAGAGCACATTTTGATTACGCGTTAAACAATGTTCTTGCGCACTGACTCTTGAAAATAAATAGACTATAGTCACATAAATAAAATTCGTATAACAAGCACTAATATCGTGTGATTAATTAACAAAAAAAATATTGTTTAAATATGATAAAATTTTAAAGTTAAAAAAAACAACACCGACTTATGAAACTTTTCTCTCCAGATTTGATACACATCAATGTTGAATATTTAACACATATTTTCAAGCTTTTTTATCAGATTTATGAACAATTTTTATGTATTAGCAAGACTAACAATTTTTTTAATCTACTCTAAATTTTTGTGAAATATCTATTTAGGCTCCGCGGAACACATATTTTGGATCCGCGGAACACCAGTGTTCCGCGGAACATAGTTTGGGAAACCATGCCTTAAACTATGCAATAAATTTTTTTTTTGAAATCTCATTTTTTTATTTACCTAAAATATAATAACTATTAACATATTAAATATCATTTTTGTATAAACTATAACATATTTTATAATCAGAATTAGTAACTTATACAATTTACGAAGACCCCAAATATAATATGATTCACAAACAAAATAAACTGATTGTATCTGTATCATTAATGTTATACTAAAACGTTTTTTTAGATAACTACAATTAAATTTTATGCTTATTTTTTTGCTAAAAATCATATTTTTCTAAAAAAATTACCTTAACAAAATACTCAAAAGAATATAGTATATATTTGGACATTTTAATCTATATGTATAAGTTTAAAAGTATAAATTATAAATATTAAAAAAATAGGTTTTTTATTAATTTATGTTTATTTCTTATTGAAATTATATTTTCAATAGTAAAAGTTTAAAATTTCACTAATTTAGCTAATGAAAATGTAAATATCAAGCAATCAATATCCGTAAAGTGTGGTTGAAACTCAACTTGACAGTTGCGAAACGTCTATTTGCTATTCAAACCCAAACCTAACCTAAACAAATTAAGCAAACCCAACTTGACCTAATGAAAGTACAAAAAATTAAATTATATTCTTACAAGGAAAAATATTTATTTATCAGTGAAAATAAATTGTCACTGGTAATACACATTCACTGTAACATATATTATTAAATATTGAAAGTTTACATTTTACATGTAACATAAAGCTGTATTATGCTGTAAATATTTTTTTTTTAATTAAACAAATTTGACAAAAAGGTGCTCAATTTAGAATACTTGAACTGCGTTTTTAAGCACACCTCTTAAATAGAAAATGAAATAATAGCTCATTGCTAATATGGCAAAAAAATACGATTTTATAAAAAAAAATTTAACAATATTCTGACAAATTTTACACTAAAAATCATACTGCAAAAATCTATTTTTAAGGAAAAAATATGGTTTATTAAATCTATAAAATCAAATTTTGTCAGAGAAAATATTTCGTCGACTATTGTATAATTCTAAATATAGATCGAATAACGTTAAAAATGTGTGTTGTTATTAAATCTCGTAAGTTATTAAAAGTTTCAAAAATACGCAGTTAAAATAAGACGTTCTATAAAAATATAAATATATGATTTTGGTTTATTACTTTCGATTAGTCTGTTTTAATATATATTTTAAGTGATTTGTATTTATTATAAGTAAAAATAAATTAAGCTTACGATGCAATGATTTTTTTCTAAAGTAAGTTTATTTACACTATAATTAATACGTAAATATGTATTTGAATAACAAAAAAAGTATATGATACATAAAGAAACTGTCGGTCAGTTTAGGTTTTATTTTTAAACTAAAAAAAATCATAAAACAACACAAAAAATTAGTAGTAGTATAACCTATTTTAATTAGTTTCAAAATGAAAAAATGAATTAAAAATCTACTTTAATATTTATAAATGTGTAATATTTCAACATTTTTCACAAGAAAAACTTAATTATAATTTTACTTAATTTAAAAGCTTTTACAATCACCTCGCACGTTTCAGTTTAAAACTTACAGCTAAACCACAATTATTCTTTTTAGTTTAAAACCGCTCCAAACTCCCAACTAATTAAAAATGCGAGATTATTTCTTATTGTTGTACAGTACTTTTTTAATTAAAATTCATTCCATCGACTACCAGTTCAATACGAGAGTAGAGCACAATACAGATTAATTAAAACACGATAAAAAATATTATTGAATTAATATAATATTTGTACAAAAATTGAAGCTCTTCTTCAGTGATTGAAAGTGATTTAATTTAACAAATTAAATTATTTAACCACAAACGCTATTGAAATAAAATATAAGAAAAATAAACCCACAGCCAGCCATAATTCATTCATCATTTCGTTAATTGAACCCTAACGAGCTCCTTTGTCTGCGAACATTATAGAGTATATTTATAATATTAATCATTACAGATATGTACGCATTACGCATGATAAAATATTTTTATCTCAGACGAATGTATTATTTAATTTCAGAGCATTTTTCAATACCGTTGATAATTATTAATTATGTTTGAACAGAGTTCGTCTCCTTTGTTCCTTCGTGCTTGTTTATTTATTTTTTTCTGCTCGTGTAAATATAATATATAATACGTATTCTTATGTATAGTATGCGATGGCAAAAAAATCGTAATATCTTGATTAAATAATATTATGTGAGATTAATGGTGTAGGGAAATAAGGGGACGAGTCCTACGCTTTTTGTTTTATATATTTATATATTAAAATGTATTTTTGTATAATTTAATTTGAGAAAAATGTCGCTAATTAAAATTATCGTGAAGAAAACATGGGAAATGCGTGTTGGGAGTTGAAAGCGATCGGAAATTGACCTGAATTTTAAGGTTTTTCAACGTTGGAAGCACGCGATCTGAGTTTATTGGGGCGCTGAAAGGTTTTCTGAGCATTATTGTTTTATAACATATAAATTTTTGTGTATGCAAATTGTTCAAAAATTAATTTAACTTGGATCGTTGGAATTTCAAAACCATATATATGTTTATTTTTATTAAAGCGAAACGTGCATGCTAAATTTTCTAGTAAAATGTGTAGCGTATACAAGTAATTAAAATAATATGCAATAAATGTATCAATTAATATTACAAATACTCATATCCGAATAGCAATAAATATATTATATTTTTTAATATTTAGATTGTGTTACATAATTTCAGCAACAAATTTTTAATTCTAGTATAAAAGTATATCTATGTCTTATCAACAAATCTTGTGTATATATATATATATATATATACAAGACAATGAAAAATTATTGAACCGTTTCTCAAGGAAATTCGTGTCTAGACATTTGGGTACGATTATGTATTTATGTAAGAGGAATATTTAGAAAGAAAAGATACAAGGATAGTAAAAATAGATGCGTTTTTACTTAGTTAGCAACAGTATCATAGTAGTTGTATGTTGTACTTTAGATGTGTGTTTAAATTTAAATAAATTAATAAAATATCATAAAACATTTTTTTGCTTTCAAGCAATTACAATATGGACATGTTTAAAATAACTTAAATTAATTTGAAGCAGAAAGATGTGACGTTTATGATAAAGTAAGAAATATAAAACCGTAATTTGTTACGTGTCAATAAATGTCTAGAATTGTCTTTTAACAATAAATAAATAAATTTTCGTGAATAAAAAAGAGCAGATGCAAGACTTGTATTATAATAAAACCGAGATACTCTTTTACAGACCTATTACAGACCTATGATAAATATATTTATCATAGGTCTTTTTGTAACATAACATGCGATGAGCCTAATGCATTACAATGGAGGTAAAAACGATTATCACATATATTTTATTAATTAATTACTAATATTTAAGCTACTATTTACTACATAGCTTGATTATTTTAAAATTGTATCACATTTATTCACGAGATTAGAAAAATCTGGGGTGATTAAACAAAATTATAGTTTTAAAATCATCACTAACTCTGATTTTTCAGATACGTTAGAAATTAAAAAAAATAATCTGGTAAAAACCGCATGAATTTAAAAAAAATTTTAATATAAAAGCGTGAAAAAACTTTTTATTTTATTATCCATATTGTTTTATTGTATGTATATTTAGAAATATATTGTCGTTACATCCAGAATTTTTTTTTAATTATTAATTTGTCAAATTATTGGGAAGAGAAGGGTTTGAAGACTTAAATATTAATGCAATCGAAGTAATAACTGAAGATTGATTAGTTAGGCATATTTTAATATCTGAATCGGATCATAAAAGTGAAATCGAATCGCTCAGTAAATCTGTCAAACCATCATTATTTACTGAAATTTTTTTAAATGAAGCTCTCCAGCTAGCCATAAAATTGAAAAACATTGTGTTAAAAATGCAGTTTTTTAACTTGTCCCAAACCCTAAAAAAATTAAGACCGCAAAAATGTAAGTTCATCGGTTAGCGAGTGGTTAATTCTCTCGCCGACCGACCCCAAGTCAGTTGATAATTAACCTTCGACCTGCAACCGCACGCCGCTTGCTGACCTCAGTGTATATTACAATGTAAAACTAAATATATGTTTATGTGGATTTAAATACAACAATATTAAAGCAGTTTATAGACATTATACATAAATAAATTATATTTCTCACTATACTAAGTATGCATGGTTGATTCTTTAAAGGGTGCGAAAATAGTTTGATAATGGCTAGTTACTATTCATAAAATTAATATTCCTTAAAGCACAATACGCTTAAACTTTACAATATATAATTTAATTCAGAGTCTATAAAAAGTTATATTAATTTAATTTAATTTTCTACTCACAGTATACATTTACTTTCGGAGCATTTATATTTCGCTTAGATAGACGTTGTCAACAAATTACTGTTGTTTAAAGTTCAGTAGTTTGACATTTATACTGAAATACACAGAATTCGATCTAATTTTCCCAAACCACAACAAACTAACATCTGACTTGATCAACCTACGAATGCCAAATTTCAATTAGGCAATTTTCGCCGTCTAACCTACGCCATACGCTATCATTGAATAATGCACGGCATCATCAATGATGCAAAGATCAATTATTCATCTCAGAGCTAGAGAATTTAGTTGCCGTTGCGCGAGAGAATATTTTATTTCGGCCGTTTCCTGCAATTTGTATCGAAGCAAGTGACCGAAATTAGATTTATGGCTGAACGGAATCGTTTCTGACACCCACCTTTTCCTCGTGGCGAAAAACAAACATTAAAATGACACTCACGATGGAGATGTGATTGTTAAGGTCGGCTGTGGATATACGTCTTCGGCCAGGCAGACCAGCTTCACTGAATCGCCGTCCTTCTTCTCGTGGTTTAGCTGGAAGTTCTTGCCGGGAGCTAATGGAAAAGAAAAATATATTTTAAATAATTTGTATTAACAAAATGTAAAATAAATTATCCCAATTTCAGAAAGAATTAACTTCTAAATTTATATAACAAACAATAGTAACGCAAAAATAAGTCAACTCTCGAATTACAATATAATATCTACAATACACATCGTGCACACAAAATAGTTTATTTATTTATTTTTTATTGCTAACATTCAATAACGGTTTTAAGTTAAAGTTCAATGCTATTTAACTGGAAACTTAACACTACTAAAATTTGGATAAATGTCTTTATATTAAGGCATTCCATGTTATTGGTTCTATAATTATTTAAATTTGGTTTTGTAGAAGTTCTATTCCATTAAAAAATAAGTTAATTTATTGTCTTGTAAATTATTATTAAATCATTTTTAATATAATTTTAGCTTTAATGGTTGAGATTAAAATATGTATTTTTAAGACTAAATTTTAAAAAACCTTGTTTTCTTGGAAAGCGTATGTTCTGTTTATGTTATATAATAACAATATATTTATGTAATTTTTATTTTACTTTTCAATGTAGTTTTAGTTCTATGAAAGCGAAGCGCGAGATTATGTAAGTACCGCGCAAAATAAACTAAGTCATCATGGTAAGATTTTAAAGCAATAAATTAATATAATGTTATACAAAAACCATTTAAACCTAACCTGATTAAAATATTAAAGAAAAAGTTGTGTTTAAAAATTAAAATTATATTAATATTTATTTTTATTAAATCTAACTATAATATTATTTATTTAAAAATAATATTTTTAATGTATTGTTAATTTTTCCGTTTTGATTTAAAAAATATACGTTTTACTTGAAAAAATATGAGCGTTTAGGTAAAAATATGTCTGAATGGAGATAAAAATGTAATAGTAGAAAGAATTTCGTTTATGCAATTCCTGATTTTTTCACTTCGCCAGCCATCCCTATCATAAAAATGGAGCCGGTAAAACTACATACCAGAATTACTAGAAATTGTTAGGTACTGTTAGACTTGCCTGAGATACAGCAATATGTTTCTTTTATATTGACACGTCGCGCATATTGTACAAAAATATTGAACATATTAATTTAATTTATTTTAAATTTACATTATATCTTAAAATCTTATGGCGAACAGGATCTAGAAAATGACAGTATGGCACTTTTCGACACTAAAAGGTTTAACAGTTAACGAAAGCCAATCTCCATAGTCTAAATCACTATGCAGAGAGAAGGAGTTTGTAATAGATTTAATGCATTTATACATCAACATGCAAAAGAAAACTTGAATTTGTAACTGCCGTATTTATGTCATTAATAAATATTGTGAAGAGCAGATGGCCTAGATTGGACCCTTGAAAAACACTGTCAACGATCGCTTAAATAACTTGAGAATAGTTGAAATAAATTATAAGCATGACAAACTTTGTCGAAGGCCTTCTCAAAATCTACTTGAATTCCCGCATCGAGAGATTTTGATACGGTTTTGGTGAAAGACAATGTTAATATTAGTGGAACGGGTGAGACGAAACCTATGCTGTTAGTCCAACAAAACTTGCCGAAAGTAAATAAAAGCGAATCTATGAATAATTATTTTAAAGAATTTAATAGGAGCTGACAACACTGTGACATTATACATAATTTGTCACCCTTTTTATGAATAGGGGTGACAAATTGTGTATAAAATTTGGAAAGAGCTGATAATAATGCAACTGGTCTATAGTTATTTACGCATAATTTTTCGCCCTTTCAAGAAATTATGACGCCTTGAAAATCATATTAAAAATGCGTGTTAGAAAAGCAGCAAAACTGACTTCGCAATTCTTCAAAATAAAATCATTCAGAAGAACACTATGTCTTCAACTTCTCAAAGCCGTATCAAAGATCTGAGCGTTCAGTTTCTTTGATGGTCTGTACTGAAAACTAAGTACAATAAGTACAAGAAAATAATAATAAATTTTAAACAAATTTATTAAATAAAAAATTGCATTACTACATTTTATATTATTGTTTGTAGAAATTATGTCAGAATTGTGTTGTTGTTTTATAAATATATGCAGTGTTTTTGATCTTGGTTTGCTTCAAAAATCACAGGCTCACTAATTAAATATTTTCCTAAAATAACTCTAATAATATTATAATACGAAAAGCTTATTAAACGTTAATTAAAACTAATTTTCCAATACTTTCAAAGATAAACCTCCAATTCAAAGACCCGTTCGTGCGCAAAATTTGTATTAATTTTACACGCGAAAACCGTGCAGTTAAAAGCATAACCCACCATCAAGCTTAACATACAAATTCCTAATATTATCCACAGCCAGCATAACTGCACACACATACTTTATAATCAAATGCCGTATGCTTTCTATACCGATTGATAAAGCACATTATTACATTTCCAATTATAATCGTACTCAACGTTTCAATACCTTTTACAGTTAATTTCAGATAATTCGAACGAGTTCTGTTTCACGTTATTAATAATAAAATTTACCGGCAATTATTGTATAGTAATTAACCTCTTCGCACGAACGCATTGAATATTAAATGTACTATATACACTATCGATTATGGGCAGTAATTGTATCGCGCGTGCGAAGGCCGCATTATATGGATTTTGTGTCAAAGCAATGCTTTTTATTCATACTATGTATAGAACACAAAATGTGTATTATTATTATTACTATTATTCAGTGTATTTCTTTTTATACAGTACGATAATTCGAAACAAACAACTGAGAACACGATTATCGCAGTGACTGTAAATAATGTTTTATTGATGAACTGAAAGGCAAAACTGTGTCATAATAATAAATGTCCAGTAGTAAGTAAAAAATGTCTGTAATATATATTAATAACGCTGAGTGTATAAATAAGATTTATGTAAGTGCTACGAGTGTAATAAATGTTTTATTTATAGGTTAAGAGTACAAAGAATATGATTTATATATATTTTATTTTATATAAATATAAGACTCGATATTTTTAAGTAAAAAAAATGTTATACTACTACTTAATACAATTTAATTCTATTGTTAAAATTGTAACGTTATAAGACACGCTGTTAATCAAAATAACAATTTCTTAGAGTGGTTCTACCGCGAATTACGTCTTATTTTTCATATTGTATAATAGACGTAATAATATAATGTAACAACTTTCGCAAAATTCTTGGGTAAGATAATATCCTGTTAAACAACAACAAAATATAAAATAAATATATACTACTTAAATATTAGAAAAAATACCTCATCTTAAAACTTATTTATTATGGAAATGGTACAAAGATTTTCTCAAGTTTCAAGTGCTTATTTATATTGTAACAGTCTTAAATTTTAATCATGATTATATTAAATATTAATTTTCTTAAGTAGCTTATTTGAAGAGTATTGCAATTGAAAAATAGATAAACAATTTTTGTTATAATAGCTTAATTTCAATATTATTTTATTGAAATTTATAGGATTTAAGAACTGAAATTATATTTTGCTTCGTTGTTAATGAAACAGTTTTATTCTATATTTTTAATTCTGTAGATAAAAATATTTAGACAATTCAATGAATTATTTACAATTAAATAATATGTATAAAATTATTATGATTAAAAAGATGCATAGCAATAACTTCATGAATTTCATATTAATAGGCTCGTTTTATTTTACTAATGTCGGATTTAATAATTGTACCACTTTTCTATTCAACAATTGGACCAAACGACAAGTTTAGAAACACACAACGAGAAAACCTTTATGCAGATTAAGTTAAAGTAACTGGCGTTAATCAAAAATAATACAAGTATGGGAGATCTTATTCTTTAAACTCGCGTTAATGACTGTGACCAAAAATGATCATTCATCAACAAGGATAAACTAGACAATAATGAAAAAGATGGGATCACACAAAAGCCCTAGTTACAGTTAGAAAAAAGGGTTTTACATAAATAACACGCAAGGATTTTCTGATGCATTGAATGAATATTTCTTTGTTACTAAACGGTCACGGGAAACAATATATCACCAGAAGACAAAAAAAATCACCGTAACGCCACAATATTCCCGTTGCACAATTCGATTTGATAGAAGGATGTCAATTAAGTAAATGTTATACATATTTCGTTGTTCTAAGAAACGTGTGCAACAATTGGCTGGATGATCGCTGTATGATTTTGATTCGTCAGCGAGTTTTTCAACCCTTATTTAATTTAGGTTTGTCTCCAATGGAGATTTGAACAGAGGAATTGACCTCCAGACACTGAAAGATCTTCCACGAACATCATATCTGCGCCAGCTTTTCCACCACTGCTCAGATAAAATGATACTCGCCCATCATAGTAACTCGCAATATATAATCTAATAAATTAAAACCAGTTTCGGCCTGCGTTTTACTGGCTGCGAAGTCACACCCCTTATGGTTACTAAACCTTAAACAAGTATCCGTCAAAAATTCGTGTTCTGATCTAAGAGCAATGCCAATTTTTGACAAACTTTTGTATTTGTCTGTTCCACCGAAAGGAACAGAAAACAAAATCTGTTATGAATAAATTCTGGAACGCGCGTAACCAACGAAAATTTGCTTAGACACTTATACTGACATTCAAATTTAGAGTACAAGGTATCAGCAGTTCAAGAGCTCTCCAACTTGGACTCACAAATTTCATACAAATTTTAACCAAGAGTAGGCCGACCAAACTTTGAATCATCGAAAATATTAGAAGCCGCTGCTTCTCTCTTCGCATCCCCTGGTCCAGCTCAACCCCTGGAGCCTACGGACGCCTTCACGGAAAACTTACATACATAAAAATGTATAAGACGATCTTAATTACTGCACAACGTCTTTGTCTTTGAAAAACTAAAATAAACACCCCTGACACGAAGATCAGGACACCATAATTTATAATGTCTAAAAATAAATTATTTTAATCGATTGCAATTAAGTGAACCATTACTTAGCTGAAAGTCTAAATAATATAATGGCTAGTAAAATCTAGGCGTAAAAATGCCCATCGATTGACGCTATATACGGATTGGTAAACTATATACGTCAAAAGATTCCAAAATTGTTAGAATCGGCAATGTTTTAATTTATGTATATGGAATGTAATATTTTGGGTTTAGTAAATTGTTGATGTATTCTATCGCATTCCTTTGTAATTGTCACCGACCATTCGGGATTCTGGGTGTCATAGTCCACCACGCATTTGTATGAGTTATATATTTATTTTTTCAATATTGTTTTGAAACAATGAGTTTAATAACTAAGCAATTGTATAAGTATCTTTAAAAAAATATATTTTTGATTAAATAAAATACTGTCTTGATTAAGTTGAAATAATATTATTAAAACGTTTTTCTTTGTATATTGTTCATGAAAGAATAAAACTGAACTTTTTTTCAAAATTTTTAATAAAATAATTATACTTGATAAAATCGCGGATTTAATGATAATAAGGAAGGGTTGAAAATAAGTATTGAGAGTTAAAAAAATGTTTTGTGTCTTAAAATAGCTGTGAAGCTTATTATTGATCGACGTGAGCGATATGGATGTAGACCACCATGTTTGGATCATAAACACACGTTCTTAGAATATAAAAGTGTGCTGTTTCAGATGAGCAATTTATTTAATACAGTCGATATTTTTTACAAAATTGTGTTTGGGTATGTAATATTTTTAGTATACGCATAATGTTTTCACTTAAATCGATGTTAATTAAAAGCCTAGAAACAACCTTACATTGTAAATAAAAAAATATTTTTAAAAATATTTTTTACTACATATAATAAAAAAAATGAATAATTAATAAAATAAAATTTAATTTATACAATATATATATACCGTTCATACATATTAAAAAGGGCACGTGAAATCAGTATATATATATTTATATATCGGTTTCTCAAAAAAGCTTGTTTACTTCTGTATTTAAATTTTCCCCCTTATTGAATTATAAACATAATTATGAAGAAATATCCATTAAAATTGTGGTATTTATAACTTTTTGTTTTCCTAAATGTCCATTTTATATAATGCAAAAAAACATTAATTAGTAATTGTTAATTAAATAAATGTATTTGCTCTTCGCTAAATAATATTTTTCAGCCCATCAAAGATACAGAATATAAACAGCTGTGTTTGCAGTATATTTCTTTAAATTGAAATTTTAAGCTATTCAATTATAGTACAGTGTATTCTAAAAAAATAACGCGCAATAATATATAGTATTAGTTTCAAAATAATATATATTCAAATTTTCGCACAAATAAATATTCAGTCAAAAACATTTATGCATTTGAATTAGTGTTATCTATTTTGTCTTCCACCTTAAAAAAATCAATAGAAAACAGTATAAGGACGACGTAGGATATTACTGAAATTTTAGGAGCGATTAACCTAAAATGAAGTGCAAATAAAACAATATTTTTATATAAATTTATCTATTAGTTTTTTTTTTAAATTGTTTTGTTTTTTTAAACAATTGGTGTAATTTATGAATTTGATGTGGAGCACCCTGTGAACATTGTGATGAAATTACTCACCAAGACTTTCTAAAAGCTTATAAAATTAATTGATCAGCAGAACTCGCATCAAGCGGAGCTACGCCGAGTATCGACTGAGACGATTTTTAGAAGATGGAAAAATACACTTCGCTAAAAAGCAGGGTTTGACGCTTTAATAATGGCCTACACATCCACCGGTAAATTCTATAGAGCATTTATGGTCAAAATAATAATAAAAGGTTGCCCAACACAATTGCAAATTCAAAACTGAGCTGCGAAAAAAAAATACAGATGGAATGGAGAAAATTGTCTCCATCTACCTGCAAGTGATTAGTTGAAAGTATGCCAAAAAAGGTTACAGCTTATTAAAGCTGTAACCTTTAATTATAAAGCTTAAGGTGGACTTACTAAATATAAAAATAAGCTTAAAATAAACACATTAAACAACCTTGATCAGATATTTATATTTTCACTATTTTTTAGGATATAACACACATTTATTGGGATGCCCTCTTTTAAAATTTAATAATAAATATTTTAATTTTACTTTTTATTTTTCTTTAAATGTATTAAATTGTAATGCAGAAAAAGTTATTTTTTACTTATGCGGAATTACGTAAATAAAATTTAATTAAAACAATAATTCACTGCGTATATTTTTTATACTAATATTTAATGCACAAAAATAATATGTAAAATATGTATCAAATTTTTTTTAATAAATTTGACTCTTTACATGTATAACAAAATAAGTTTATTTACTTAAAAAAATAAAAGGTTACTAGAAACATATTAATCCAATTCAGTAGTCGAACTTAAAATTCCAGTAACGCAGATACAAAAAGCGATTACATAGTCTCTGACTCGTGCTTAAATTTGTTGAATTCAAGTGTTAAAAAAGGTTCAAGGAATTCGGTCCAGATGCTAGTATTGACTTTTTCTAGAGCAGTGCTATTCAATCCTCAGAGATCTTAAAGCTGTTCGCACCGTAATAATAATGCAATATTTATGTTCATAGATATGCATAAATTGAAAGGATGAACATGGCCAAGCGCATATCTCAAATAAGGTGGTGTTATAATATAAACAAGTGAAAGGAGGAGCCGAAAGTGCCATTACAGCATCTCAAGGCCGGGCAATAAATACAAATTATCATAAAAAACTCATCTCACTACAAGACGTAGGTACGGAAGGGAAGTGCAGATTATGTTAAATATATAATAAAACCATTCCCGATGCTCGATTTTGGCACGTCTCGGGGCGGTGTTCGCCGGAAGCAAATTTATGCCGCAAAACGTTTTATGGCCGCATTGAAAAATATAAAATACAACACACTGAGTCTCGGTACACAATGATTCATAACAACATATTGTAAGTTTCAAACTGGAGTAACGTAAATACGACGTGAAAAAAAATTGGCACCGTATATGGGAATTTGATATGCGAACATATGTTGGATAACATGTGGTATGTTTTGATTTGAAGAGAGAATAAAGCGAATATTTTGATTAACCTTTTTTCAGTACCCGACAAACGTATCTTTTCATGCAGCAATACAATACAATAACACTATTAAATAAATAAACTTTACTTTTTAATTATTTAAAAAATAAAATATTAAATGAAAAACTTACAATATTCAATATTTATAATTTATTTATATAAATTTCCTAAAGGAAGGCAATGTTTCGGTTTATCTACCTTTCAGAATTGAAGAAAGTTCAACGTCCTTTATAGTTCTATATCGTCTAGCCAATACTGTGATTTAAGACAGAACCTAAATCTTTTTTATTGTCATATAAATATCATGCGAAACAGCCATTTGAAATCCGTGAAATTCAGCAACAAAATGGAATGTGAATCTAGTGATTTTTAGTGTGGGTCAAATTTTTCAACACCGACTTTTGCTTAGATACACAATATCGTTTTTATTACGCCGAAGAATTAATTCCTGACGGGGTATTTAAAAGATGTGATTCAGAATGACAATAACGTATTTTCAGGCCAACTCGAAAAAACCCGACTCCTTGTTATTATCAAATAAATATATTATTAGACTGTATCTGCATAAATTCGAAATCAATCAAATTTGACAACGTCGTCATTGTACAGAATGTGATATCTTGGGCTCCAGTATATGTTTAAACTTGAGTCAGGAGTAAGGTAGTTGTTCTAGATAAGTTTTCTGACTAATTTTATGAAGACAGGTCTATAAGGAAGTAATTTATTGATTGAAGTAACTGAATGGAGTTAATTTCTGATTAAGATGTTCCTTTCAATTTTTGATTCGGGTCAAAACAGATTTTTTTTATTATATAATCTGCGTAACGGTGGTTTAGAAGTCGCTCAAATTCAGCCATGTCGTGGTTTTATAGAATTTATAACATATGTTTAGGTATCTAATCCACTTGTTTGGTGCAGATATTTAGGCAAAGACTTTTTTGTGCCTTTGTTTATGTATGGTTCACGATTTTCATGCGAGTGCTTTTGAAACTGTCAATAGATACTGTTTAATAAATGTCCGCTTAAAACAGCAATGGTATAACCTCAAGAGAAAATGTAAGTATAATACACACAAATAAATCATATTATTATAATTAGGTTTTTAACGACTTATTTTTCACACAGATATTAAAAAAAAATTAAAGGCCAAAGATTGCTAAAATTTAAACGTTTGATTTTCATTAAAAGTTCATATTAAATCTCGAATACGATAATTGTTAATTAATATAAGTAAATAGCTTTTTATTTTTTGTAATGGCAGATATTTAACGAGAGCTTTCGAAACAATAGACAGAATAATAATGTTACAGAAATTAAATAAATGGTTTTAAGATAGCGTAAAATTATTTAAAAAAAGAAAGCAAAAAATCAAAATAAATTATGTGTATTTCAAAGAGAAAATAATATCTCATGGTGTACCACAGGGGTCTAAAATGGGACCATTGCTGTTTATAATATATATTAATATTATAATTAATATTATAAAAAAAATGTAAAATACATCTGTTTGCGAACGACACATTAATAGATAATTAAAATGTAGATAATTAAAATAATGAATTAAATATTACATAAATATGGGTAAAAAGTAATGTTTAAATTAAAAAATAGTATATATATATATATATATATATATATATATATATATATATATATATATATATATATATATATATATATATATATATATATATATATATATATATATATATATATATATATATATATATATATATATATATATATATATATATATATATATATATATATATATATATATATATATATATATATATATATATATATATATATATATATATATATATATATATATATATATATATATATATATATATATATATATATATATATATATATATATATATATATATGAATAATAATTATAAAAATATGTTAATCTAGATAATAATATAAAAATAATTGTAGATAACTCCATTATAGGATATGTTGATAATGTAGAATATTTAGAAGTAATTGTAGATAAAAAAAATTTAAGGATCATTTTAATTACATATTATAAAAATAGTAGAAAAATAAGAATATTATCGAGGATCAAAAATATGTTAAATTTAAATATTCTAATTTTTAACATAATTTTTTTTTTTTTTTTAATAATCGCCATTTTGCCACAAGATGGGGGATTATGCTAACTATTAAACGATTTCTATCAAAAACTACTTTAAACAAGTAAAAATATTAGAACATATAAGTAAAAATAAATAACGTGGCTTATTAAAAAAAACATGCATTAATAAATTAAGAAATTAAGATAATACATTAATTCAGTAAAAATCCTGTTAACATTTTAACCTAAATAAAGAGATGCTTTTTATCGTTTATAAACAAACTAGAAAATTTTAAAATGTGAAAAAAGTACATGGTTGTGTAATTTTACAACGTTTTATTTTTAATATACATTTAATAGATCTTTGACCTGAAAGCTACAGTAATTAAAAAACTACCGACGAACATTTTAAAATGTTTTTAGTTGAATAAACGGTGGAATTTCAACATTTATTTAAATTGAAAAAACGATAAACGTTAACAACATAATGTTCTTTTTGAAAATAAATATTAAAACACGAAAATTATTACATTATCATAATTATGTTTTACATACTTATAAATAGAGCAATTATTTATTTTTGATAAAAAAAAATACAGATCCAAATGACAAAACATATTAATAAATTATCACTAAGAACATATTCTTTACTTGCTAGTTATATATATTAAAACTGTTTTTAGCGAAGCAATTTCAAAGAAGCACTTTTTTTCTTTATTATATAATAACTCATTTAATTCAATAACGCCTAAATACTTAAATTAAAAGTAAATAAAAGTGACATTTCCATTTTTAATTTTAGACGTTACATAATTTATTCTGTCTCGTTTCATAGCTATAATAGCCTTAGCGCAAAGTTTTTATTATCATTCAATTACTTAGTAGTTAAATAAATACATTTAATTAAATAAAACTATATAATTAATTTAACAAACCGCGTAAATTTTTTAAAGCTTAAACGACCGTTCTTGAAAGGTCAAACAGGCGACTTTAATAAAATATGATATTTATGATATTATCAGAATATTTTAATAATCTATCATACCGTCTCGTCTAGCCAAAACTAATTCAATTCAAATGTCAAAAGCAGTCGCAATAATTACTCCATTTATTTTTATCCACGTAATCTCAATTGTCACGATCTTTGTTATACAATAATATTTTTAAAACTTTTCAAGGACAAGTTCGCTTAGCAAAAAACGCGATAGTCTTTGCGGAGCACGAAAGCGTAAACGTTAGCGTTAACGTTACGCGAAGCGCATCGTAATGTGACCGTTACAGCACGGTTGGGCATATAGTGCACTTTCTAATTTACGAAACCGACATGCATAAAATGTAATAAAACGGTATGTGGTATACATCAAAAAAATAAATGTAGAATGTGTACTTACTGAAAACCAGCATCGAATTCGATTTGTAGTCTTCGTCGTCGAACGTCGAAACTACACAAATGTAGTTTCCTGTCATATTGGCTCCCGGGTTGAGGATCTTGAGCGCTCTGTGAGAATGTAGGGAGTCTTCTGTAAATTTAATTTAGCATCAGCTTCGATGTTGGTGTGAACGATTTGGATTTAGGTGCAAGGAAAACATATTTTTAAACGAAATCGAGTTGAGCCTTTTTCTATTTATATCTGTTGGTGGTACGTTACTGATTCAACATAACTACAGCATAAAAAGTCGATTATTTTGAGAACAAATGATCTGAGTTATGTGTTACTAATTAAAAATATAGAATATATACCAATTAACACATATATAATTAATTTGATTATATGGAAGTAATGTTCCAAGCAAAGTTTGGTGTAAACTACTAATTATTTGTATTTTACAAATAGTCAACGTGTATAAATAAGTAGGTTTTCTTCAGTTTACAAGTATTTAAACAATTAAATGTAGATAGTCTAACAATCATATGAACATAGACGAAGACATGTGTTAAAATTTTTTCTTATACCTGACGTTTGATAATTAAATATTTGGGCCAAAGTAACGTGAAAGACTAATTAAATGTTTGTATGTACATAAATTACTCTTTACAATGACACTAAAGTTTTATCATTTTTTATGATATATATCGTTAATTAATATACTGTTTAACTCCCTTTTTTAATCAAATTGCTTAATATCAAGTCTCATAAAATTGATAAATACATTAAAAGAAAACGTACGTAGATGGACTGCTTATTTTCTGCAAAAGAAACAAGAGGTAAAAATCTAAATAAATTTTAAGAGAACTACAGTTTTTTTTTAAGTTGTATGCTATGATAATATCTTGTAAATTTAATTCTAAATCTAACAAATTTAATTTAAAGTAACCTTACGTTTTATAACTATTACTTAGGGTTAAATTGACCACTGCTTAGTTTGCAAAACATTGTTATGTGTGAAATTTAACTGATGTAAATTTTAAATTAAAGTTTATAGATTATATTAGAATAAGTTAATACATACAAAAACCTTATATGTTATTGAAACTGAACCAAAGTTCAAATCTGATCTTTAAAAATATATTTAAATCCATTCACTTATAAATATTACAAAAATATACTAAGCGAATGGTTTTTCTAAAAGTTTTTCACGTGGTCAAAGTCACTCGTATAAATTTTCATACAATATGAGCTAACAAATATTTTATGAACAATATTTTTTGCCGGTATGCTTAAAAATAAAATATTCCGTACATGTAATTTTAAGAAGCTTTTTTATTCGAGTTAAAATTAATATAGTAAACTCCCATATCCATATATAACCAATTAGGTTCGTAGGGAATAATACAATAAAAATTTAATAATTGCTTTAAAACTTGTCTGAATACATACATACACGATATTTATATTTTTTAAGATTTTTAAATATCATTATTTTGTACATGTTCATAGATTTTTTATATAATATATGGAAGACTTTTAATGATATTTATAAAGAGAAAAAAATCAACGATAATTATCTATAAAATAAGGAGAAGCTAAGAAAACGAAAAAAATATTAATATTATTACTCGTCGCACGACGACGAGCGGTGGTACACGCGGACGTTTATCAACGCGAGAATATTTCGTAATGCGAATTATCTGTACCTACACAACTGTACTTATAATAATTTCTAAAAGTTTATTAGCAAAAAAAAAGTATGATATTTTATTATTTTATTCATCTACAATTTTTACGTCCGTTCCTATAAACGAGTAGATCTAGACAGTTTTCCTGATTTTTCTAATTGATAGATTGAAAGATAATGTTGTAAAAGTAAATGATTTTGTGTATTGTTAATTTAATGCTATCAGTGAAATACTGCAAATATTCCATTTTAATAGTATTATATTTTAACTATTTACTGATATTAATATTTTTTATTAATTATTGTTAAAAAATCACTAAACTGATTTTATGTATGTATGTCTCCTATGTTAGCTAAGAATTGAGGCATGTTTTGTCGGCGTAACAAACAAACAATTATGCGTATCCGAGCAGACGACCTTGTGCCATTTACATTAATATTTCAGAATAAAAGCATTGAAACTGTTGAACTTTACTTTACAACCGAGCAATACTGCATTATTAAATGCACATTTTAAAGAATAGCGACATTACTAAATTTAAAACATATTAGTTTTTTGTTGTTGTATTTAAAACATCATAAATAATGACCTTAGCAAACTTTCAAAAACCATAAACAGTGATTATGTTATGTCTTATTCCTTGTCGTCATCATACAACAACCACAATGATTTCACTTACAAAAAGCTACTCAGAATACTCATAAACAAAAAATCAATCTCGAATCACACATTTCATTGAATGACGACGTTGCCAATATTACCGATTTAAAATCTACCGAGAGTCAAATAAAATATGTATTAGACAAAAAATATTTCGATTCTGCCTCAGATCATCAAATTTAGTCAGAGGATCAAGGATCTTTTTTATATTAATTCTAATGTCATATTTTCGCGTTCATATACCAAATTAATGATGATGTTAACAATACTGATTTACGCAATTATACAATCTAATAAGATATTTATTAGACAATAGCAAAGAGTCTGGTTTAGCCCCAAATCATCGATATTGGTCAAAAGACCAAAGACAGTAAGGGACGTTATAATTAATTCTCAAGGTCGTACTGAATCACTCTCTATTGGCTTTATTCAGAACTAGCACTTCGCTTCAGACTTGGAACAATTCCATAGATCAGCAAAGTCGCAACAAGCGGAGCTGAGATGGCCCTTAGAGGCTTGAAAAAGCAGCAGCGTTCATTTTGACCGTTCGATCAGGTCTAATTAAGCAATCACCTAATATCTAGAGTTAAAATTTATTTATGATACGACTTGAAGATTACCAAGATGCAGTACAAGATGCGAGAACCGACAGTATTACATTTATAATTAAAATAAAAATATACTCTATCCAATAACGTGTCGTTAAAAAAATCTAAATAAACTGTAGTGATTTGAACCACCTGCAAAATTCATTTAGAGATCACTATAAATACCATTTACCATTATTTTAAAATGATTTAAATACACTCCATGTATTCTAATTTGTTCGATTTCTAAAATTTAGATGTGAATATCTGTTATTCAATGGTATACATGTTTACTAATTATAGATAAACGTTAGCTAATGTAAATTTAAAAAATAGAATAATAGAGGTAAGGTTAAAATAGCCCAAATATTTCAATTTCCGGTATGAAATTTTATTAATTTCTTCCTCAGCGACACGTTTCGGATATCGTGTCAATTTCCATACATCATATTAAATTTTTAAGCGTCTCACGAACGTATCACCGAGAAAATTCTCAACATTCGCGCCTCCACTTTGCGAAATTTAATATGCGATAATGCACACATGTACATACACATAATAATAGCACACACGTGTTTGCGCCACAGCTTATTAAAAAATATGCCACTCGACATTTTTTGCATCGTTCTCTTTTAATACGTCCTACTCTTTAAAGATTCACGTGCTTTAATTTTTAAAATACTCAACACATTCGCATCAAGTTTAGTCGAAGCAAGATAATTAATATTAATATATACTCAACATTTGAATATGCGTATTTTTTGCAGTTGAATCAGATATAACATTCTGTTTTATAATAAAAAGCAAGCCTCGTTAATTCGTTTCTGAAATTACGTTACACATACATATGTATGGGATATGTCAAAAGAACAAAGATCAGAGATATGTATGTCGAATTTGTGTTAGCATTGTTACATTGTACTACCCACAATAAAGTTCCCTGAATGTTGTAATTTTTCCTGGATTTTCTCTGAGAGTACTACGTGACAGATTGTGCACAAATATTATTTTTAATATTTTATAGTAATTATTTTTTAACATATTTTTCAACTTGTTTGACAATAACGTAACACATTAAATTGAGTATTTCTTTGTGTGTGTTTTTATTTGACAATAGTGAAATATTAAAAAGCGAACGATTTATTCTCGAAACAATTTCGAGAATAGCAAAGTGCTTATTTGACGTAAAAAGATTTCTTTACAGCTTTTTATATTAAATAATATTCTATAATACAATATTAAATCTGAGTGAAGTCTCAATAAATTATGTCATGATATATAAAAATCACTTGTATATATTGTTTCTGATTTCTTAGCATTAATATATCTCATCTCGAAAATAAATGCTAATAAGATACTTAAATATATTAATTTCGCTTAATATTTACATTTTATTAAGACTTTTCAACAATAAAATAAGCAATATTTTAATATACTACGTATTTAATAATATAAAGTTAACATTTAAATACATTTTTTTATTATAAAATCATTAGCAACCGATTTGCGTTAAATTTGAGAGAACGTAGATTTTAACGATCAAAATAATCAAGTAGCGTTTGTGTTACGTTTTTATTACTTATTTCACCGATAATCTTTTCAAAATTAAATTAACAAAGATGATTTTGCGACAAAGTTTAATTTCTATTTTGGCTGTACGCCGGTTGTGACTTAAAGTTGTGTTTAAAATTTAAAATGTGTACAAAATCATTTTGGCCGGCGGAAAAAAACTCCATACTCAAAATTTAGGACTTCTGTTTTTTTGTAAATATGTCTTTATATTTATTTAAATCCATGTTTTGCAACTCATATTCAACATATTGCTACTCTTTTGCAGACAATGTAAAATTTTACAGTTTAATAATTGAAACAACGTACATTAAATAATTGAATTTAAAAAAACATATAAAATCCCTGTTTGCTACTTTTTAGTCTTTTTTAAATTATTAAACACAAATTTTAGGATTTTTTCAAAAATATTAATTACAATATTTTTCTGTTAAAATTTCAATAGTTTATTGTATTTTATTTAGTCTCAACTATTTGTAAACACTATTTCTATTAAAAGATTTTTAAATATATAAATTCACAATCTTTTCAATATGTCTTATTATTTATTTCATTTTTTTTACATCCACACATCTGTAATCGATATAGTTTTAAAATTGGAATTGTGTATGTTTTTTCATCTTAATAATATGATAATACTTTTTCAGTATTATTACATTAAGTCTTTTCAAAATTTGTGGGAATAAGCATATTTTAACTATAAATTGCAAACTTTTTAGTATATTTTCAGAAACATTTCTTATGAAGTAAGAAATCGTTATTTTTTCTTTGGAAACGATCGAGAATAATTTCTCGAGCAGAAACATTACTTGTATATTTATTAATTTATCGTACTTCAAAATTAAACTTAGTTTAATAAAGTATTTATATTTTAATATAAACATTTAATTGATAAAATGTAATGAAATTATAATTAAGCGTTGCAATATTTTATTTTTAATTAGAATTACGTAATCCTTGATAATATACATATTTTGATTTATATGTTATCTAATTAAGTTTCGATTAAAAAATAACGAGCATCCGCGCTAATATAATTGACAGTTTAACGCAGTCGTATAGGCCGGCGAAAAATAATTAAGTACACCGGCTAGTCAAAATCTGCTTGAAATTATTACTTTTTAGCTAAACTTTGCTAACAATTCAGGTCTATCTTATTATGTAAACATTCATTTAAATATCTGTATTTCGCAACTGATTATTATTTTGGCAGGCGGGGAAAAAATTTGTACACCAGCTAGTAAAAATTATTGATTGAATTTTGAATAATGACTGCAAAAAGACCTTTATAAATATGTCTTCTACAACTCGAATTATGTAAAACATTAATTAAAAATTTTAATATTTTACAGATTATGTAAGAATAAATATATTGTATTTAAATTTTAATAATAATTATATAACTGCGTTAAATTAATTGTGAAAGTTTAGCTCTATCTACATTAAATTAATAGCTCATTTATTTGTATGGTTCATCGTTTTTTAAAACGCTATATAAATATTAAAAATATGGTGTCTTATCCATTGATCATACAACATTGAAAGCATACATTAACATAGTTCCTATAAGCTAAATAAATTTGTTTTTAATTTTTCTGTATATTTTACATGGCAATATAAAATCAAGATTATTTTTAATTTGACAAAAATTTCAATCTAAATGGATGTTTTAGTGATATGTATTTAAACTGTATAATACCTAAAAATACACTATTAACCCTTTATTTGCCAAGCTAATATTTTAATGTCAATATATTACATAATAAAAATATGTTACTTAGTTCTAAAAAAATAATCTATAGCTTAATAAAAACGTAATGGATTTTTTTGACAATGTTGACATCGTATCACGCAATTTTCGCTTAAGTAGCAAAAGTCCGTAAATACGAGTTTGGCAAGTTAAGGGTTAAATCCAAAACTCGTATTTACAAAAATATACTACTTCTAGTATATAAAGGATGCTTTATTCTTTTTTATTAAAAAGCATTATTATAAACAAAAACTTGTTTTAAAAAACAAACTTTCGAAAGAGAATTATATTTAAAACATTGCCATTAAGCAAAAACTTTTAATATTATTGGTTTCCATAAGCTTTTTTATGAAAATACATATAAAATGCTTGACACAGCTCATTGCGGATCAGCGAAAGTAGAGTTGAAAGACCAGAGAAACTTACACATTTATACATATCTAAGAATTCAGAGATGCAAGATTACCACTACAAGGACTTTGTGCTTGAGCGCCTGCTAAAACACTTTTGATCAAAATAAACTGACACCTAAAAATAAATCTTAATAAAAAACAACCACCTAGCACTATAATGCAAAAGCATAATTTTCTGTTTTTTTAAATGCTTCTCGAAGAGAAATCGATAAAATCAAACAAATGCACTAATTAAATCAAATCCTTAAAAAACAATAAATCACGAATTACATGTTATAAAACTTTTAAATAAACATACATTTAAGCAAATAAATGCAAACTAGGCGCTCTTGTGTAATAAAGTGGTTAAAATTTTAAGTAGAATAAATACAGATCATTTTAATAAAGACGGGTAAGAAGAAATTATTCGTAGAAGCAAGCAACACGAATATTTATGGCAAATAAGTCATTATAGCTGAATACCCCTAAAGGTAAATAATATGAAAAAGCTTAAATAATTATGCTTGCACCAGATGCAATTTTATGATGGCTAAAGGTTAATTATAAGGATGAAAAACAACTAAAATATTTATGGCAACAAAGTCATTATGGCTGACCACCCTTAAAGGTAAATAATATAAAAAATCTTAAATCATTATTTTTTCACCAGATGCAATTTTATGATGACTAAAGGTCTATCATAAGGGTGAAAAACAAACGAATATTTATGGCAACAAAGTCATTATGGCTGACCACCTTTAAAGGTAAATAATATGAAAATGCTTAAATACTAATTACACTTGTACCAGATGCAATTTTGTGATGACTAAAAGCCTATCATAAAAGTAGAAACCTCGTTTAACCTAATTGCTTAAGATGATAAAAACATACACATGATTTGTTAGAGCTACTGAACATTAATTATCGTTACAACTCCAGATACTTTTACGAATTTTATTAGGGTAAAATGAATTACTTTTTGAAATACTAAACATAAAAAAAAGATTCATGAAGCATTTCATTAGCTGGCTAATTATAAGTTTAAATATAGAATGCATACGTTTTTAGATTATAAAAGATTTTCCTCGATAAAATTAATTTATTATAAATTGCCAATAGTTTATTGATAATGTATCGTTTTTAATCTTATATTAAGATTGTATATTTTATATGTTGTATTACGCTATTTCTCTATTTTAGTCCTCCCCTTTTTGCTGTTTCTGTCAATGCATGCATATCCAGAGGGTTATATAATATATAAGGTGATTTTCGACCGGATTATATAAGCAAAACCCTTGTTCCAACGACCTGGATCTGATTTCCAGGTCTCGCATAAAACTTTCCCCAATTCCATCACACAGGTCGACCTCTATCCGTCCGCGAATAATCTGCCAAACGAAAGGAAAAGCCGAAAAAGACGTCAGCTTCCGATATCAACGTCCATCAATAAATCGATGTCGGTCGCTCTCCCACCCCGCCGTTAATAAATCAAGCGAAAAACATAAATTGATTTTTATCTGTGACAGCCACGTCAAAGTTGAGCAGCAGCGGCTTTCAATTACAGCCCGCGGTCCGATCGCGGCAACCAGATACGCCTCGATGTCATACGAGACGCTCGTCTTAACGTAATTTTGCCGTGTGTGCTATTTCGTTAGTAACAAAATAACCAACAATTGTGAATGTCGTATGTCATTAGGTGAATATTTCGTGTGTGTGATAAGAATAATTAATAGTCATTGGGGTTAGGGGAAGGGGTGTAAATGTGACTTTGTCAAAGGCAAATTAATTTTACGCTTGTCATTTTTATGACAGTTATATGAGTCAAATAAATTTTACTATCAATCAAAACAAACACAATGTATCAGTGGTATAAAGCATAGTTGACTAGTATTATATAATAAATTTTCAATGATGTTTATTAACTCAGACCAAAATTTTCATAAAGGCGAAAAACTGCATGAAAAAAGTAAATGGCAGTTATACATTTTATTATAACATAGCCCGTAACCATTGGATCGACAAATAATGTACTAATAATTATAGACATGTCATAAATGCTTGTTTAATACATTCATAACCACATAAAAGACACAAAAGGAAGATCGGAATTAATGATAAATAAATAAATAAAATTTAAACCGATCATGACATATTGAATTTTTTTATAACTACACGGAGTAATTTTGTGATGAATAATCAAAATAAAATCAATTATGACATATATTGATTATCATAGATTTACAAACTTTAATTCCAATCTAATATCTGACTACTTAATTCGTAATTATTGATTGTGTTTACTTGGTTGTGTAGCATTGTTGCAACGAAAGATTTACAATAAATAAATTATTTTGTGTAATAACACACAAATGACAAATCAATACCAACTTCAAAATATATACATTTTAAAATATTACTTTATCCCCTAAGAAACAAATGTTTTCATTGTCACTGTACAAACGTGAAAGAGTGCAATTCGGTTAATAATGCAGTTAAAAGCTGAAGCGTTTTTAATCCTCTCGGAAAAACTTTTCCAATTCCGATTCGCAAACCCTCTGTGTATTATAATGATGCAAAAAAAATTCACCCCGTCATATTTTCTTTCTTCTGGGACCCTCCTTAGAAGTACCCTCCAAATAATGTCAGTCTGAAGATACTTAGAAATCAATTAATTCGAGGGGAAAAACGTTTTATCATTGTTGTTTCATATTTGCTTAAAATAATATATTTATTTTACAATAAATTTTATTTTTATCTAGAAGCTGTCAGTTATTTGATATTGATGTAATCGAACATCAATAACGTTTCATCTCGATTATAATATTAATTTTGTATAAAATATTAATAAAATATTGTGGGTAGCAAAGGCACAATATTCAAATTACAAAAAAAAAAAAAAAACTAACGTGCCTTTAATTTTTTTTAAAAAAAACATTAAAACGTAAATATAGCATAATTTTGCATATTAAATATTTTGATAAAAGTATTCAGTTCACTGCATTCTTTTTTTCATTGAAATATTGTTTAATTTTTTTATTAGATTATTAACGTATATTGATTATGATACACGACACTTTTGATAGAGAATATCGCGTTGATATTTTTTGAGATAATGAGATCATAGTTAATCTTACTTTTTAATTTAAGACAAATATAAATATATATGTGTGTGAAATTTAAATAATAACGTTGCATAAATATCACGATATATTATTTATGATATGGCAGTAAAATACCAAAGAAAATAATAATACATTTTATGTATATCAGAAACTGTTTTATTGCCAGCTATATTTAATATAAAATATTTATGTTATAAAACTATCGATTACTACCTCATATATAGCAACAACTAACTAGATAATTTTGATATAAAAAAAATTTAAAAAAATAAAACCTTTTTAATGCATTAAATAGTAATATAATTATGGCATTTTTTAATAGTAAAATATATTAAATATTTTGCGTTAAATACCCAAAAAAATTGACAGCGCTGCAAGATTCTTTATTGAATTTTTTTCTAAAGTCTGTGCTAATTTAATGTGAGTGAGATATAAGAGCGTACGCACCGCACGCTCTTGTCTCTCACTCACTCTCATCTCTTAACATACGAGCGAGCGAAAGAGAAAGTTTCTCACCGTACGCGCCTCGACAACACAGTTTTTACAGATCTGAATAGCTTAAACTTAAATTTACAAGGTTTCGGCACAAGTTTTTACGGTTTTTTTTTGTTTTGATACATAAAAGCCTTTTTTAAGTGAGATGTAGAGACTACAGCTAAATATTTTTTTATTAAATTAAATTTTCCTTAAGTAAAAAAGTATCACAACTGCACAAAATAAAATAGAACCCACGCATAAAAAATACAAACATATTTTAAATCGTTATGTGACTAGTTCGGCGAAAGATTTTAACAATTTAAAAGCTTGGAACAGAAAATTAAAATAAATAAAAATTCTGATGTAGTCTATCATAATTTAGTAACTAAGTGGTTTCAAATGAATGTAAATTGATGATTTGAGGGGGGGAAATGCAGAATTTCTAGACAGCATCTGGGGTCAAGTTGTTCACTTAAAGTCCAAACTTAAGAATCTAGAAAGAAATCGTTTAAAATATGAAAGAAAGTGCCACCACAAACAAAAAACTTGGTATGCTTAAAACCGATTACCAGACATTTTGAACATCCTGAAAAATCTAGCGAAGGCTTTACTCACAGTTTTTTCTTATATGTACTTTTTTGAAACCTTATTCTCGGCGTTATATAATATTAAGACCAATAAAAGAAACTGATAATTGAGACTTGAAGTGCATGAAGTAGCAACCTTCAATTGAAGATTTTTTTAATAGCAATTTAATAAATAAAAAAGACACTAATTTATTTATTAAAAAATGTTATATATAGCTTTTTTAATAAATAAAAATATTACAAAATTATAGACATTTTTAGATGTGAAACTGGAACAATTAAAAATGTAAGAGAGCTTATTTTTCAGAATATTTTTACAAATTAAATTACGCTAATATTCAATTAAATATTTAAACCAGAACAGATAATATACATTAAATAAAATGGAGACACCTAAAAGATGTCAGTTGCATTTTACTCAAAACAGAAAAGAAGCATTCGATAATATTGCAATTACTCGGCTTAACAAGTGCGTATTCCTTAGCGATTTTAACCGTAAACAACCGTAGTGTTTGATAGTATGAAAATCTGCATCCAAAACAATATATTAACATACAAAATTTCACGCATTCTTAAGCAACAAATATTTATTCTTTTTTTTACTTGGATCATTATTTAAGGACATTTCTCTTTAGAGCTAATTTTCACACCTTAGCAAGCAAAATCTAAAATAAATATTTTTTTATAAATTATATTTTATTACAAATTTAATTGAATCACCAAAGCTTGCCACTTTTAATGGATAAAACCAAAGCTTTTACAGCCGAGAGAGGTTTGTAAATAAGCTTTCGAAAGAATAGCCCATAAAAATCGGTTCAACTATGAAAAAATTGATAGTTAATTTATGTTACCAGATTAACGATAACTACATAACGTCATCATAGTAATAAAAACCAATGAACGTATAAACAATTTTGTAGTAACTGAGTTGTAAATTCACATAACATAATGTACTTTTTGAGCAATAAATATACCAGTCAGTAAGACACACATTACGTATCTTAATACTTAAAATAAAACTCCTTAATCCGCCTTTTCTTACCCTTCTGGAGTAAAAATATTTAAGATATGAAAGTAAAAATAAAATCTAGTCATAATTAAATAATATTTGAATGTTATTCTAGCGAAAAAAATATCTGCCGAATTAAATGTTTTGTTATATGATTGTTTTATGTTATAAAAAAACAATATAAACTTTCTATGCTGTTTATTTTAGCTTAAAAAACATTAGAGCATTAAATTTTTCAGACTTTAAGTCAGTGGGAAGCTTAATTTTAATTAAAGCTGCTGCCAAAAAGACTATGTATGTTAAAAAAATATTATCATAATAAATTACATTACACAGACTCGGTTCAATTTAAAGGGGATAAAAATACAATATCAGTCATTAAGAAGTCTACAGCTGCACAATATTTACTCTAAAATATGAAGAATTTCTGGAATTTCTTCAATTACAATTACATTTCTTCAATTGCATTAATATAAATATTTAACATGTAGCTAAAACTACTGACTTGATTGCATAAATGAGCTCAATATACATATAAAAAATTCTATCAATAATGCGTCTTTAGCAAATTTAATTATTCTGCCCTGAAAAACAAATAATACGGGGATGTTTTACCGTAGCGAATAAAATTATTTGTTATTAATAATAAAGGGTTTTTAAAGTATTTTTTTAAATATGAAAATAATCTTTAAAAATATATCACAAAACAATTTTTTAAATATAAATTTTCTAGTCGAGTGCTTTATTTGAAGTTTATGTCATACAATGTACTGCTTATATAAATATGACATGTATTTGTTTATTATAGCATGTCGATAATGTTTATTTAGTACAAAATGGCGTAGTACACCCTCCATAGTAATTCAGCGCCCCATACACAACCTAATAAAGCCACTCGTTTTTTTTTTCTTTCTTTAGGAAAAAATGTTTAAGCCCGACGACATTTATGGCGTTGTTGCACTAACAAATGGCCGCGCTTTTGAAGCACTTTATTTTTATGAAAACGAAAAATGGAATAAACGCACACCGACAAAGAGCGGGCGGTATAACAGCGCGCAACGCCCGTATAAACATGTCAAAGGTTAAAGCCTTAATTAATTCGCGCTTTCGCCTCGTTCTTCTCACAGTTAAAAAAACAATTTGAGTAGAAATATATTTTTCGAGTGAGCACAAAAAATGACGCCCTATTCGATTGCACAGAGAGTCGAATTTAAGTGATTGAATCTGAATCCGCTTTTTCCATCTATGGATCGATACATACACATTCTATTTATATATTTATGAAATACGTAATTCTGATAATGAAATTTGATTAGGATCATAGGAGTGTAGTAATATTCAATTATCTACGAGAATCAACCAACGATTAAGATATTATTATTTACCATAAAAATCGGCAACCAAATTTCTACTGTAAAGTGATGAAAATAACTCATGACAGTATATAATGGTATTAAAGCAGTCTCATAAAAAGTCTGTCAATTAGACTGTGATTTAAAAAATCATTTATTTTTGAAGCGTTAAAAGCGCCATAAACAATCCAGTAATAAATCTAATTTCTGGAATTTTGGTAAATAAAAACACTTTTTAATTGCCAAAATTGTTGCCAAAGTTGAAATTGTGCAGCTGTGGTCTTTTTTTCACATTTAAATCTATAGGAATAATTTTTAATTATAAGTATGTTTAAAATATATTTTAGCAGTAGATATAACTAAAAATAAATTGCATATGCATTTATGATTCAAAGTTTGAAACACTTTATGATCCATTATTTTTTTATTGTCTTGATACTTTTATTGTCATTTTTATAACATTTGTATAAACCTGTATTTTTCGATTCTTTATAACTTTACAAATATATTCAAATATTTTATGGTTTATTATTTGATATATAAATAATAAAAAATAACGATTATTCGCAAACTCTACTTAGCACATAAACCAGCAATGAAAATGTGAAACAAATAAGGTGCTTAATATTTGGTATCTCGTAGTATCCATGCGAGACAGTTTTTAAATTTTTGTCATGAAACTTCTGAGCAACTATTAAATTGAGCTAAAATACGTAATAATATGTGTTTGATTGTGATTTAAAAATAAATCTTTGCAATGAAAGCGCCCTGAAGAGCTAACATAAAAAATGCACGTCAAGTTCGGTCAAATACTAAAGTTTTCATTAATTATAACGGTTTAGTTTATTACGAATTCATACATTATTAGTTATTTACTTTATTTTATGCCGTTTACGTGAGGCAGAACTGCAGAAAAGCATATTTTCGATTTTACTGGTTCACATTTCACTACTAATTCGTGATCTTTAGCCAAAAATGACACCGCCGTACTCACTAGATATGGTCTTAAATGACTATTTTCGGCCTTTACGTGACTTTAAAAAGACAACGTTTTGCAAATTTAGAGGAGAGATAAAGGCAAAATCACCGAACGAGTTAGACTATGTTAGATAATACAATTAACAATTATTTTTGGAATTGAAAAAACCGCTAAGTATATAATATATTTATATTTAATTTATATTTAAATAATAAATATAATTCAATTCAAAATTTATAATAATAAAAATTAAAATAAAATCAAGGAGAGGGACAATTTTAATATCAAAGGTGCAAATGTATTTTTTTTTTAGAAGGTTGAATTATCATATTAGAAACTTTTTTTTGATAGTAATGTTTAATCTAAAAAATGTTCTATATATATATACTAAAATTTTAAGGACAAGACTATCCTTAACTCTATGGTTGCCGAAATCTAATACATTGGCTTTTGCTACTTTGACATAAATTAAAATCAGAAATCTTTTTAATGGGCTATGTGGAAATTGTTTAAGCATACATATATTTTTTATCATTTAATAAATTGATTTTTTACTATAAAAAAAAATTTTTTTTAAATATTAAAATACCGGTATAAAAAACCCTACTATAAATACTACACAAAATATTTATAGATAAAGGATGACACAAATCCTAACAATAACAGTAGTTTAATTTTATCTCCGCAACAAAAATCACACTCGATTGACTTCCGAGCTTTAGATAGAAGAAAAAATATATTATTTCTTCAAAGATATATATTTTATTATACCAAACGCTATATACATCGAGAGACGCAGTAATACGAAACCTCTCGACGGTTTTATTGGTTCGTTTCGATTATTTCCATCCGAGGAAAAATGACGGGACTCGACGCGACGTAACGTACCAACAACTCTACTTTATGCGCGCAAAAAACGGGGGGCGACGTTTTATTTTATTTTTTATGAAAGTAAAAATGTCTTTATTGGAACTTACGTGAAGCTTTATAGCCTAAGTCCAACTTGCCCTTGAACGGGCCGACGTCCTGCGGGGGTTGTTTGTGTATCCATTGGTACACGGGATTACTCTTGTTATTGAAAAACCATTTTACTACGAGGCCGTTGCTGTTTTCTGCCGAAATCACAAAAAGAACAAAAGTAAATATTGTGTTTTAATCTTGAATAAATAAACACTGTATACAGGATGAATTCGTTATCATATTTAGATCGTTAGATTGTCAGTTATATAATATAAAGCTGCTTTAAATTAGATACAACGCTATATTTACAGGCATAAAGTAAGTTGTCTGTAGAATTTAAAATAGCTAACAGGTTAATTAGTTGATATATAAATTATATAAATCAAGGTTAAAACATATAATAGCTAAGTAACATGTTTGTCAATATGTCTATAAAAAAATTTAATATTTATAATACACTACATACTTCTTTCATTACATAGTTAATATTTACAATATATTTTATTTATACATAATTATTGATATTAAGAAAATGTTTGTCCTGCCTTCAATACACAATCCATAGACTATACAATAATATTTCTTGTCAGGCTTATCGCTGTGCTTATAACGCTTTAACCGTCTGCGTGTCTTTAGAGGTCAGAATTCCCTTGCCACCTACATCGGATTTAACTCCAATCTGTCGTTTTTATCTTTATTTTATATGTCATCATTTATTACAAATTATGTAACGTATCTCATTGTTTTTTATTGAAATTATTAGATTATTTCAATGTCAGATTTTTTGGCTGTATTCCAGATTTTATTTCATAATGACAGTTGAGATATTCGATTGATTAGCTTCAATGTTTTAGTTTTATTTTTTCTTAAATTTGAATCCATTGTATAAATAATAAATATATTAATAGTTGCATACCTAATATATTTTATAAAACAGTCAGTGCATACAACATCGTTCAACGTGTTATCATCACGTGCTAATCGATTTCTACCCTGTGATTGGTCGTTCACCGTGGGAGTATTCAGATACACAGGACAGCAGTATTATGCCCTTAAGTTTTGTCCTAGTTTTCTGTGGACTTTTGGTGTTTTAATATTTAATTATATTTGCCATGATTTAGCCCTGATTTCAGTTATTTGTATTTTTTGTACTGATTCTTAATTTTTTAATAGATCTTCAATATGTTTCATTAACTAGTGGTAAATTCTCTTTAGGTTGATTTGGTCTCATTTGCTTAAATTCTAATTTTTTAGGCTATCCTTTAGATATTTATAGTTATTTTGGTTTAAGTTTGATGTGCAATAAAACGCTTCACTGTCAATTGTTTGTCAATTAAACACAATCTTGCTAATTATTGTTTAGAAAATATTTAAAAATAACGCAGGCAACACTCGAGTGTCTTCGCGAAAAGCCTTTTTATATTATTAATAGCTTAATGATTTTTTTACAAATTTATCTTTACCACTTTTATATTGCATTTGTATCATAATATTTTACTTTTCTCTACATTGTCTTTTGAGAGTGGTCAACCATAATGACGTATTGACCGTTAATAATCATATCGTCTGTCCGTATGTAGGTATATTTTTACGCGTCTCAAGAGTATTTTGTCAGTAATTTTTGGCTATTGTGGTTTTAGGTTGCTATGCAATAAAACACTACATTGTAAATTGACAGCCAATAAAACACAATCTTTCTAATTATTGTTTAGCAGATAATTAAAAATAATGCAGGCACCACTCGAGTGTCTTCGCGAAAAGCCTTTTTATATTATTTAGAGCTTGATGAATCTTGTACAAATTAATTTTACTACTTTTTTATTGCATGGTTATTTTTATAGCATTTGTAACACGTTATTTATTTTTTCTCTGCATTATCTTTACGGAGTGATCAGCCATAATGATTTATTGGCCATTAATAATCGTATTGTATATATCTTGTTTTTAGTCAAAGGAACATATAATTTTGTTTTTCTCGACCATCGTTTTTTAATTTTGAACAGCCAACTGTTATTGCATAAAAGTCTTGTTTGAGTCGTTTTGTTCAATACACAATCTCTGCGCTTTTATATAAATTGATTTCAATTATATCTGTGCATTTTTATTCAGTATTGGTGGCAGCTTTGTAGATCTCGTAGAAGTATCTTTTTTTTAAGCAAGTACAGTACTTTTTATATTGATATTATTCATCTATATACCAATTTAACTTCCATAACAGTGGCTTTTTGCTGCAGAAAAATAATTTCATTGAGAAAAATTAGTTCATTTTCATACAGAGCAGCATTTCATTGCTATAGGATGTGAAGCACATGTCTTTTAATCAATAATATTTTATGCTATTTTCATCCTAAAAAAATCGGCAATTGTTAATAATTGTGATCGTTTCATATTAAATAAAACTTTGAATATGTTTGGATGTTAAACATTTCACCATTCACTAACATAAAATATATTCAATATATTTAAAATAATGTAATAAACTATATAGCTTTATTTTATTTATAACCCTTTCAGTAATTAGGTCAAAACCATAAGCTTTATAGATAATAATCTTCATTTTAATAATGATAATACTTCATTGTACTACATTTTTTATATGTACATTAATTTAATAAGGTGTCTTTAAAAAGCATTATTTTTATCTTTCATTTAGCGATTTAGACGTAGAAAGTGTATTAAAGGCAGTAGGCATAATAATTGTTAATTTTACACTTTTTTTAAGTTTTTATTTTGTACCTAAAAAATCTTCGTTTTTGTACCTTTAATATATATTATATTTTTTTAAATATACCTATTTTTTAACATTAAATATTTTAGCTACTATTTAAAATTTGTTATTGCTACAAAATATACAAAGTATAGAGTGGCAATATATTGTAATAAGGTTTAAAAACTGATATTAACAGTTTTAAATTTATTATTTAAATATAAGCTAACATTTTTTAAATTCATAATAATTGATATATATGTTTTAAACCAATTCATCCTGTATAAACTAAAACACTAAAGTATAGTTAATGTATATTAGAATAACTTTGACCTATTTTAAAGTTATTTTGAATGATATATTTATTAGTAATAATCTGTAATATTAGACTGAATTTAATGGTCATCTATTAAATGTGACGAAGTAGGTCAAAGTTATCCCCACACAAATACACATTTTCATATGAAACATAAGCATCCTAATTATTTATCTATTACATAATTTTATTTAAAGCATATGTATTTTTAATATAAAGAAAAAATTTAAATTACACTAATAATTAATGTATACGTAGTACGTTTTTTTTTCATTTCAAGATTATATTGTATCTATTTAAATATGTTTTAATGTACACAATTAAAATTTACTTACTTTAAAATTTAAAATTATACACTGCATTATTTTTTCCGTGTATCCTTAATTTGTAAAGTACATTAGTATATAAAAAAAACAAACAAACAAACTGTTTTCAAAGTTGTATTCGCAGTCCAGCACGGCCTCTTGGCTACCTAATTCTACTAATGGAGGAACATCCAGTCTTGTAATATGGACCCCGGCGCAAACTGTAACAAAAAATATAAATATTTATTAAAAAATATACACACATAATATTATATTATATTCTCAAATAAACACAAGTTAATTTCCAAGTATAATGTATGACGCAGATTACACGCAAATATAAAATGTAATCTCTGGAGACTTAACCTGTGGTTAAATACAAAGGACGCGATATTATTACGGCATAATGAACAATATATATATAAAGAATTAACGAAATGAAAATGAATTAACCTCTCTCGTGAAAATGTGTGAAGTGGGTTAACGTTTTGATTATGATTTACACACATTTTCGAAAAATATAAATATTCATAGAGAGTACAGAATACAAAAACCATTTATTATTTTAGCCTGCGTGTATATTTTACAGAAATTTCAAAAGCTTTTAAAAAATGTAATAATTATTTGAATAAATTTAAGAATCAAAAATGATATACCTTTAATGATATCGCATATACAAAATGAGAAGATAAACATATGTTTGATATTTACATATTTTTTTTAAATAAAAAATAAAATTGTGCATATTTTAAAATAATTGAATTATTACAAATATTTACAAAACTTATATTAAAGTAAAAATTAAATGATATTTTGTACTATATTTTAAATTGAACTAAAAAGACTTGAACAAATGATAGTATCCCCAAATATAAATAGATCAAAAATACGTTTTATTAGCATTTATACGGTTTGACCGACATTAACCTCAATCTTCATACGTACTAAGTATATATTACATGTTCACATTAAAACATACTTAGTTCAATCTATCGTATATGTAGATGAAATCGGAAGCAATGATAATGTTTATGTATTATAAAAGGCAAAATTCACTTTTCGACCCCATCGCCCGTCGCCGTGAATTAAAATTTTGAAGATTTATGATTGTTTATCTAATTTAATCAATGTATTCTTCTAATCTTCCACACGTTATGTATATATTTCATTTTCATAGTTATAACACACTTAGTTAATATGCAATTCAATTATTTTTATTCGGTCAAATGACGAATTATTAAAAATTATTGTCGCGAAACAAAAGTTTGTTATTAAATAACAATTATTTAAAACCGTTGTCACGGTACTGTCGGCCATCTTGTTTTCTATTTGAATGCTTATTTTTCATTGGTCGAAACAACAGAACGCATTACCGGTGTCTCGGAAAGCAATGAAGCAAATTTAATTTTTATTATTATTTATTATTATATTTAAATATATTTCTTTTGTTTACGTGTATTATACACCGTTCATACAAAGCGATTATATTTACAGAGTAGATAATTGATCGTAAAATGTTTAATTTTAAGTTCTGCGCGTCTGGAAACGACTGCTTAGAACAATTATATATAAGATTAGAACAATTATACATAAGATATTATTTTCTAGCCTCAATATTAAAAAAAAAATAGCTCACAAAGCATGACAATTCACTGCTATGGATTGTGTTGCACATACAATATATTTCTAATAATTTACAATAAAATTATGACTTTGTTTTAAAAAGAGAAATATTATTTAGTTTCAGTAATTAAACATTAGATCAAATAAATTTCAGGAACATAAATTCGATTTTAGAGCAAAAATGCACTGCTATAGATTGTCTAGTATTGTGACAAATTAGGTTTATAATATATAAATGTACAAAACTGCCAAGTAATTAAAAGCGAATTCACAATAGTACCGTAATATAATTATCACCCAGCACTAATGATAAAGTTGAATATAAATAAAAATAGCATAATTGCGAATCAAAATCAATCGTAATGTATGTGAATGGTCATTTGTGAATTTTGTAAATTTTAATTTAATAAATAATTTACTTTTATGTTTGAACTGGAGACGAGTGAGTGTGTGCGTTGATGTAAATCTACTCTCCCGGCCTTCTATAAGGCGCTATATGGTGCATTCGTACAGTTCTTTATTCGAAAAATTTAAGAAACGTTTCATTTGTAGAAGATTATTTAGTTATTATCCGTTCTTCTATCTTAAAGTCTTCTTTAAGTATTTTTGTAAAATGAAATAACATTATTGGACTATAAATTCTAGGAGCATAAAGCTTTGAATCTATCAACGTTTTGGTAAAATATTAAATAATATTAGAGAAAATAATTTAATTGCGTTTAAAAAATCTCTCGTCCGACAGACAAGAGCCAAAAGAAATATTTGCTTTAACACAGTCAGTTACAGAGCTATTAATTTCATCATTATTAAAAATTGAGAAAGAGGTGGCAAGTTTGCGTTTACGTCCCTACTATTAGCTCTATAGCACATGTTGATAATGTGAGGACTTGTTTGTGTAACATAAAAAAATTATCTGTAGTCTTCAACATTAAACATATGGTTAAAATTATATTTCACAGTTTAAGACGTAATTTTATTTATTGAAAAAATCTGACGGTTCACCAAAATACTCAAACATTTATTTATATTAAATATATAATAATAGAAATCCATATAATGAAACTCTGCTTAATTAACTCAAAGACTTGTTTTATAATAAAGTAATTTTAACCACATAATTTTTTTATCAAAAATTGAATTAAAAATCCAAGACAATGCACTGCTATATATTGTGTAGTACATAACCTTTACCTAGTAATATGTTATGCATATACGTTTAACTCACACATTTTTTAATTTAATATTTATTACATTATAGAAGCGCGACAAAATTGATGTTTGAACTTTTGACTAAATCTTTTATAGAAGTTCAATAGAATTTATTTCTTTAATTATTTGATTGGTTAACTTAATAAACATATTAAAAACAACACAGAATAAGCAGTAAAATGAGTGAAAAACAACTTACAAACTTATTTTTTTTTAAATAGGCAAATACTAACTATTTAAATACTGATAAAAATAAAATATGTAATATTATTGTTTAAAAGAAATAATCTATGACTGTAACAACAACTTTAAAGATCACTATAGAGTTTTTAATATTATGTGCCATCAATCACAAATTATTAGGTCATCATAATAACCACTTGAATAACGAAAAGAGAAATTTCCCACACAACAAAAGCATAAATCCATTTACTTAAATTAGGACCAAACACATAACACAACGAAAGAGAGATGTTGCTACTACAATAGAATAGCGTCAAAATATGAAATATTGCACAAGAAAATATACACTCTTTCAGCCTCAAAACCCGAAAGTAACGATTTTCAGATCATTAAGAAAGCTTGTATAAGTGTATGATATTACCTAAAAAATAAATAAATGCAAATACATATTTTTTATTACAGAATGCTCAGATTTTAATTTATTGATGGTGACCATAATATTTCAAACGAAAATTCAAAATTTATTTTATTTATAACCCTTATCTTCTATGGTTCAAATTAAAACATACGCCTATGAATTATCACTAAACAATACGACTTAAACATAAAGTTCCCTGAAATTTTTTTAAGTTTCGATTGGTCTCTAAAATAAATAATATTTTAAACTATCTTGAAAATTCACAATTTTAATTAATAACAGTCAATAAATAATAAAATGAAAAGTTTTGCTGAATAACATTAACCTTTAAATTATTATTATTAATATACACATTTAAATCATTGATGTACCACAACAATACATTTAGAGACCGTACAGACCCTTTGTATAGTAACATTAAGTGTTAATAATGTATACTGTAATAAATTTAACCATTTATTACACACACGTGTATGCGGGTGTTACTTCACATGAGATTTGGGATCGGAATGGATTTAACAGTTGTTCTGAATCTTTTATTTATATACAAGGATAGTATAAACTATTTATACGATTTTTTTATATCATAAACACGTGATAGTAAGCTGTTAAAAAGAAATTTAAATGCTGTCTCTCCAAACGATAATAGCTGCAATATGACGTATGTTCGCTTCAATTTTAAGTGTGGCTGTAATTCAGTTTGGTTTATGTTGTGCTTTAAAAGCTCGGGCCAAAGGGGTCGAGGTCAGGGGCGTGAAACTCAAAATTGGTTTTAAACTCGACGCTCGTTAAGTCTCCTCGTTTATGCGCCATAAATCGCCTATTTGCGGAAAATCAACAAAATTTATTAACGACGCGAGCGGGAAAGTTGTAACGTTACGTAAGTACTACGCAAATATGGCGATTGCAATGGAAATTTACAAGAAACTGTGAAAAGTATACATATATATATGTATACACATATTGATATGTACGATAAAGTTAATGTAACCATTTCGTAGCATTCCTTAATGTGGAATCCTAATACAACTTAATATTTATTATTATTATAAAGCATACAAAGAAAATTCCCAAAATATTTGTATGTGAAGGAATGTGTTTTTTTCCGTTTGAATATTCCGTATAGCTAGGATATGACTCACTGAGTTTCCGTAGAAATGTGTACCTAAAAATATTTTTAATGTTAATGAATAATTTTTTATGTAAAATTATTTTGTATTATGATCTCAGACTGATATAACTGATCAATACATAATTATGAGTTTATCTTCAATATGGAACTAAAGCCATGAATTTTAAATATTATTTTTAAATTACATATGCTTTATTAAACTTAATATGCCGCTTAAAAAAGTAGACAGATTTATTATTAAAAATGGTTTGACAAACTTTGATAAAAGTTCCAGTTTATTTCTCTCGTATAATGTAAAAAGCTTTAGTAATAAATAAATTATTTAAAATGCAAACCCTAGATTGGCAAAATACCAAAAATCATACACTTTCATGTAAATTTCTTATAGATACAACAATTCGGACAACCCATAAATTGTCATGAAAACATAATAATAAAAATAATAATTGAATTCCATATCACCTAATATTATTTAGGTTATCAATGATCTAACGATTTTTTTTGTAACTATTTGGAGAAATGTCAGCATTTGTTGTTTTTTGTGTAAGGATTTTGACAAAACTAATTAGAAATCTGCAACGCTGCAGTAATTCGTCGTAACAAGATATTATTAATTGATAATTCAGTCTAAACAAAACATTTTAACACCAAGAGTTGCACAATAGCCACGCAAAGCTATCAATTACCATCAATGACTACAAAAATTCGTCAATCTTTTTTTTATAAGCCTCAAGAAACGTATTAAAAAACCATTAATAGCCTCGCATCGATTATATTTGTTTGAAATATTCTTTGCAATTGTTGTACGACCACCTTTAGAAATAAACTTCCACAAAGGGAAGATTAAGGTGGAACTAAGCACTAAATTTTTCGATTGGTTTTGATCTATATTCGTCCAAGTTTTTACAAAGGACTATTATAAAGTATGTGAACTTACTTGATTTTTAGAAAAATTATCTTCGTCGAAAAATTTTGGATAATTTTTAGAAAAATTAATGAAAAACATGTATTGTGAAAAACACAAAGAAAAAAATTTTAGTCCCGTTTCTTTTTTATTGAATGTTAAAGCAGCTGTTTATCAGAATCTTTTATTAACATCGGTCGTAAAAAATAGAAGTTAAGAAGTAAAAAAATAAATATAAAAAATATAGAAAATACGCAGATATTACACTTTTTTTAGTCTGAAAAAATACGGAAATTTAGCAATATTATAAAAACTGTTTTCTTATTTTCTGAATTATTAAGTTTAACGCGCGATTTTACATAAGAAATGACTGTCGAATGTCATTTTTTTTAGAGATTTGTAAGCTAATGTAATTGTGTCGGATGGCTCAAAAGCCATTTTTTATTAACAAATTCCTCCGTTATTTAAATGCATTATTATCATTCCAACATATTTTAGCGTTTATTCACTAGGTTCTTTAATGTGTTCATTTTAAATAATGGGTTTCAAGTAAATTAACCCTTCGAGTAGTGAGTCAGAAATATTATTACACTTTTGTGTAACAACAATACCATCTTTTTATAAGAAAAATATTACACATAAACACATTTGTCAATTTGTTAATTTACATATATTTGTTAACTTTTCCATAATTATTTATGTTATTATTCATAGTAAATTATACAAAAAAAAATCAGTGATTTTCAACGATTCATTGCTTTGATTTATTTTACTACATTTTGGTATTAGTGTGTAATAATTTATTTTAACACTTTTCAATTATAAAATTAAGTTAATTTATATTACATGTTTTTATATAATATATTTGACTTCTGTGATTTTTTTTAAAATCAAATCAGAAGCTCTTAATATTTTTTATAAAATTATTGTAAAATATTTTTTGCTTAATTTATTTATTTTGTACAGTAATTTATTTCTATTATTGTCTATTTAAATCAATGCATTAAATTAATTAAAAAAATATTATATACATAACTATCTGGAGTACCGCAAAATAGTAAAAGATCGACAACCGTACATGTACGGCGGTACCGCTCAATTTATATAGCTTCATAAGTAGGGTAAATTTTGCCGCATAACTTTATTTAATTTAATAATGTGCCTAATTGTTAATATTAACAATCTGATTACTTATCATGGTTGCCACACAGCAATAAATAAATAATTATTTATAAACTTTCATTCTATAAAATTCGGTAGTCAGATTAAAAAATACTTTTTTTCTTACTATTTATATCATTAAAAATATATTATAGAGATTAATATTATGATAAATAATACACCGAAATTATTAGATATGTATATAAATTTTAAAATAGCAAAAAATAAATAAATGTCATATTAATGTAAATAGTTTTTATCATTCTATCGATCACTTTAAATTATGTTTATAAATATTTTATTAATTAAATAACATAGATTTAATAAAATTGGATAATAGTAAAAAACTACTACAAAGAAAATCTCCTGTCATTCAGTGACAGCAGAAGATTTTTTAATAACGTGGTAAATTTGGCTTTGAGATGATCTTTCATCATCTTAAAGTTTTGGCTAAAATCCAAATCGTAATTAGTGTTACATGAAAACACTATAACAGCATTTTAGACATGAAAAATCACAAGCAATTCTCAAATAGGATTGTTATTTTTTTATAAATTCTGATGATTACATTTAAGCGTTTAATACTATTGCAAAAAATAATTCATGTACTTGAATATACTAGAACAATTCCATTACACATAAGTGAACCATATTTTAACAGTGATACATATATGTAAAAAATCAATATAATTTATTATATATTAAATATAGTACAAAATATTGCATAATAAATATTTTAACTACAAAAAGTACCTAAATTTAGAGCATAGTTATGGGTAATCACAATAGTTTACCACTCGTGAATCAAACATTTATCACGTTTGATGTCTACCCATAAACTTCATATTATTAGTATTTATATACATACATAACATCAATAATGATAAACACATGCAACACATATGTGTTTCAAAGTCTGTAGATACTTTATTGTTATTCATGAGCTGTATGTTGATTTTAGCTAGAGAACGTATTCCCGTCCGCTTTGCAAACGTTCTTGGCTCGTTTATAGCTAGCTAGAGCAACCATCGCGGTGACAAAACGTTAATAAACCTTAGGCTATATTTACTTAATCCTGGTGAATGAAGAGGCTAAAGCTAAATAATTTGGGAAGCCAAAATGTGTCGTGATCCGGTGTTACCGACCCAACTATATTTGATTGCATCCAATTAACGATTGTTTGGTTAATCTCGTTATCGCGCAAACCCCAACTGGGTAATATATATTATGGTATAAGTAATAATTATACATATCTAACCTAATCCCCAACGCAAATTCCCTACTCCTTAATTTTGTTTTTTTTTAATTGGATTTTTCTCCAAATATGTAATAGTTTTTAATCGTTTTAATTGCACAAGAAAGAGAATTTGTCAAGTCGATAGTATTATAATAATTTAATAGGATAGTTTGTGTCGGGACCGCCAATAATCGTTGCGATGAAATTAGTCGCGAAGTGTCTCATAACATTAATTGATTTATTTGTGTGCCTTTGATCTTCTAAAAAATCGAAAAGCACTTGCATCTACATCTTAAGCATACATACTCATGCAAAAATAATTTAAATAAAATTTTAAGCAATAGTTAGTAAAAAATAAGTCTTAGAAATGTACTGAAAAATACTAAATAATTTTTTTATTTAATTTAAGTTTTTTTCTAAAATATATATAATCTATTTTTTCATGGTAATGATAAAACATAAATTTCCCATGTGTTATTTTATTTTATTATAAATATTTATTAAAATGTTATTTTGAAATAAATTTTCTATATAAAACTTCCTCTAAATACAATCTGGCATATATTTTTACTCTGCATAATAGCAAAATGGAAAGACACAGCGATGTAATTCATACTCTAGTATGCTTATTGTTCTATAAATTGTCACTATTACAAAGTAAGTCGTTTGCTACTGTAACAAGTGATAGTTATTATGTAAATAAACATATTTATGTGTATACAAAATTTTTTCTATATAATATCGCCCGAGTGTTATAAAAAAATTGTATGAGACTGTATTGTACGAATATTTTTTTAGAAAAGTAATTTAAAATATAAATAAATAAATATAAATAAGACATTGTCATTTCCAAAGTGTAAAAGTTGTAAAAGACTTTTATGTTTTTATTTTGGTTATTTTAATATATGTACATTATACAAAATATATTAATCAAAAAGTTTTATTATGATTATAGCATTATTTATAATAATTAATATAAGATTGTTTTTAATGTGTTTAAAAGCTATAATATATTCATTTCAGCATTTAAATATTAATTTGTATGGCTTTGTATTAATTCTCAAGCTTAACAAACTTTGTTAAATTACTATATCACTATATTTGATATATGCAGTCAAACTCAGATTGAAAGATAATATCTATTACAAAGTTAATATTATTATAATATAATTTACAAGATCCAATCTCGACTCGTTTACATTACATTTTCATAATACTCGAACTAGTGTTATGTTTATATTAAAAAGTATTTATAAAATATGAAATCAGCAATTCAAAGAAAACATTGAAATAAATAATGCGTTATTTTGTAATTAATACATATATTCTATTCAACTCTAATTTGCTAGCTAAGATAACTAATAGCTATTGTAATGAAGTAACGATACATAATAAGATTTTATGTATAAAAATTAAGAACAAGAATATTTGTAAAATATTACAAATGCATATCACTATTAAAACAAATTTATGGTAGTATAAAGTTTAACATTTTTGCCTAAAATAGTTATAAAAATTATTTAAAAAAAATTCAAATGTGTGACTACTAAAAAAATATTAGCAGCAAAAAAAATGTTTTTTTTGCTGCTAATATTTTTAATATTATTAACGACCCTAAACTTTATCAGCTAACACATATTACCCAATCTTAAGTCAGTGAAATTTTAGAAGCACATGATTCTATCGAACTTTAGTTGCATCTCTACCGTACACATTACAATAATTAGTTACTATTCACTAACTAGGACAACTTAAGCTTAATTAAACAAAAAATATGTTTATATAAAATATAATAATTATTCACTATATGAACCGCATATTCCTTGAATCATTTCCTATTGCGGTATGTATCACAATAGTGTCATTTCATGATGCATAATAAATCATTGTTATCAATATAATATTCTCTTCCGCTGACATGTGTGTGAATGGAATTTAACCAGAAAATACTTGTATATCATAATGCAGATAAAGTCATAAACTATCGAAGTAGGTTGAACGTTTAAACCTAAAAACTTTTCGACATAGTTTAAAATTTAAAACGCCATCATCCCTTCTCAGACTCCTTAGAGGTAAGTTTCTCCATCTTCCATGAATAAATAACGCACCCTCTAAAGGCGACGATTATTATTATGGCGGTGCGAATATAAAGTGGCCATTATTCGGGTGATATATAAAATATTTAGATAGATACAGTTTTTTTTCGGTTAAATGAAATCTAATGTGCAACGCTCTCCGGCTCTCTGTGTCCTTCGGACCACTTCGATATTTATTGCCTCATCTCGGCGAGTGTTCAAAAATGCAAAACTCGATGAATGCTATATAAACAAAATTTTAACGCGCAGTTAACTGGCGAAAATTAACCGCGAGTGAGACATAACCGCGTTCTTTCCGAGCCAATTATATTCGACTGGTTAATTATTAGCGACACGGGAGCAGAGATGGTTTTTGTATTTTTATTTTTATACAACGTCAACAATGTCATTAAAATTAATTATCTGAACTTATATAAGTATTCGATAATATTTTTTGTGGATTTTTAACGTGAACTTTGCCACTACGATATCTTAAAAATAAATGCGATTAATTCAACACAGTATATTCATACAATTTAATTGTAGTAATAAATGTGTAAGTTTAACTTTTGAAAATATCGTCCGTGTCTATTCGACGTAAGCTTCACTGAATGCGAGTTCAAGATCGAACTATCGCGTATTCAAAGTCGAAAATGATTTCAGGTTAAGAATTACTTTTTGCAATCGAAAAATTGTATTTTTGTATTTAAAGTAATATTTAAATATTTCACCGCTCACGGCATATATTTTTTAATTTCCAGTATGTGTTAAACTCTTATAAGCCTTATAAACTTTTATGTTTTATATTTAATTTATCCATCGATTTAAAGACTTAATGCCACATAAAGATTCAAAAGATGCCACCCGCATTAAAAGGGTTAAAATTCGCACATTCGTTCTTTATAAGTACCATTTTATATTGAATTTCGCTTTATATGAAATATATTTAATTTTCCTTTTAACCAGGCCGCTAAAACGCAGTTTCATTATACGTACGTAATAGACTTTAAACAAGTTAATCGCCACAAATATCTATACTGGCTTCGTACATATTTAAAAATAAACTAAAACTGATCTAACTGACAGTAAATCATGTATGTTAAAGTAATTTAATTTAACAGCTAAAGACTAGTATTGTACCTTTTAAAAAATAATTTAAAAAATTCTCGTAGTATAAGGCAGGCGCGTCGCCTTGTTCTCGTCGCTTAATGCGTTTTGGAACCCACACGCCTTCTCAATATTTTTTGCATGGTAGACCACGAATATCATCAACGATAATTTTTGGTGACATACTTCTATGCTTGTCTTCAAATGATTTAAACCTGGAAAAATCCAGATTTAAATCATTTGAACCATTTTAGTTACAAGTGCATAAAAACACCTTACTCGAAACAAAATCTTTCATTGAAACTTGAGGTGTTTTTTTGTTGTCATATGTGTAACGAGCTCTCCAGATGTTAATCCAAGCACTACCGAAAGAAAGAGATGCAAACCGAACGACAAATTAGTCGCAACTGAACGTCAAAGTTATTCACTATAAAAACGTTCTTTCAAGTGGGTACCCCTAATATTACGGTAAGATTTAATAATTACCTGGAATTATCAAATTACTAAAATTCATCGTAAAATATGTTAATCTATTGATAGATTTTGGAAACAATTTTTTGACTAGTCTGTGCCAACCGCTGGAGATTTGTTATCAATGGTTCTTAATTTATTTATTTTTAAAATCAAGGACGTCGCAATAAGAACACTCTTGTTTACAAAATAAATACAAGGGCATTTAATACATAAAAAATGAGGGACAAGTTTGATTTGCTGGTTTCGTTAAATTCACAAAATACAGTTGAAAGAACCTAACCTCAAATTTTGTATGGATTCCTAGTCCCCTATAACGTAGTATTCTCAATCTCTACGCTATAGGGGTTCGACTGAATTTTGATGGTATTTATTTTATAACAACAGCATTAAATTTCAACAAAAAACTGTTCATTTTTTAATTATTATTTAACGTTACGAACTATATTATTAGTATCATATATTGTTTCATACTGTTATAGAAACTTGGATCAGAAGCGATCCACTGAAAGCCAATTTATTGATTTTGCTTGCGGTAATTACGTAACTATGTATATTTTTATTAATGTCAGTCTTTTTTTAAGTATGTAGATTTTTACACAAGTTCTTTGAGTCCAAGTAAATGTTTTTTTTCTTGCATATTTTACATTTCAAACCCTTTAACTCTATTTTATTGGAATACTGAGTAATTAGATAAATTCGTATAAATGACGCTATACATATGGCCGTTTATACAAAATGAAAGAAGCAATAAATATAAAGATACTTTCATATTTCTCACAAAAAAAAACTATTTATACGCATATAAACACACGCGTAGAGTCAACCGACAATTTATTTCAGAGAGTGACTACAGTTTATTTATGTCCATGGAGACGATGAAATCATGTGAAATAAAAATATACATATGTATACACGCAAACATTTTTTTATTATAAAATTCTCGCCTAATTTAAACACATGTGCTTATGTATAGTGCATTCGATAAACGTGTGTTTAACTCGGTCGGTTATTTCAAGAGGGTGAACGTAAACACATCTACATAGTTATAGAGAGTAAGAAAGCAAACTGAAAGTTTATGACGCCATAATACACATTAAATGCGCATTAGCGCCGTTGAAAAAACTGTGATGATTTAAACCTTAAGAAAAATATACCTCTGGTTTTTTTTGTAAGTGTTTTTCTATAAATCCTTGAGACAAACTATCGCAGGATTACACACATGGCCAGTTAACCTTCGCCTTTTAAGGATTAGATCACAAAGCCAAATAATCTTTAAAAGAAAAATGTGTCTGTGAAATTATATAAAAATATAAAGTTGTAAATAATATATATTTTTAGTAATTTTTGTGCAGAATATCAAGTCAATTTGAAACACTTTCGTCTAATAAAAATTTTAATATACTTTGCAAGTCAAACTAGATGATGCATGGTAGATTATTTATTACTATCATCACTTTTTATATAGTATTATAACAGCATTTCTAAATATACATATTTTTAGAACTTTTTATTAATACACAGTCACTACATATATTTTATGATAAATCACATGTATTTTTGAAAGCAAAAGATAATATATTATGCATATAATGAAAGTATATGATTTGACAAAAGAGAACCAATAAAATGCCTAAATTATATTCTGGAATTTCTGAAAAGGATATATGCAAAAAAACACTATACAGCACAGATAAAACAATAAAATAATATTTGGTTGTTTGTATGGTAAAATTAGAACGATAATTGTATGTATATAGCCAATCCTTTATAGATCCTCAAAAAACATATTTTATGTTTTCTCTACAGTATACATGATATAAAACAATAAACATTCATTGAACGGCAAATAAAATACACATCAATCCATTAGATTTAACGTCAATTCTCAATAAATCACAATAAAGACTTCCTGCCATGTCACATCTTTATTTCAATCGAAGAAACTCGTGTCATAAAAATGAAAACACTTGATTGAGTATTTTATTTATAAACTCTATCTTGATTACATAAAATACTATTTCAAAACAATGACCTTATACTTTAACAATAACCTAACTAAGATGCTTTGTGTTCGATATTTGTAATTAAATTTGTATTCATTGATATGCGATTATCTCCATATTTATACATGAAAAGAAGCTCCAAATCGAGGTCAGACTGCCGATTTTTAGGCACATTTCCAAAAGTAAAGAAGACAATTTAGAGCAGCTAGTTGTGATGTAAGAAAAAAATCGACGTGTCAAAAAGATTTTCAAAAATACGATAAAAAAATCATTACAATATGAAAAAAATCATTAACAGTGTTTTGATCCCCAACATATATAATTTATTGTCATTAATACATTTGTACTAAAATAGTAATATAATTGTCATAAAAAAAACAATATGAAAATATTTACAAATATCTAATAAATCAGCAATTTATTTATTGTATGACGCTGTGACAATATCATAGCAATTTAACTAATTAAAATAAAAAACACGGTAGTAATAAATCATTGCTGTTAACAAATATTTTATCTTATCTCAGAAGTATTTGCTTAAATTAACCGCAACGCTATTATTTTTACTATAATCAAGCAAATGTTTTTTTTTATACACATATGAGCTAAAGAAGCTCATTATTTTTTTTAGTATCTCATATGTACGGCCTAGATAGATTTGAATTATTCATCATTTATCCGTGAGATTAGGAAAATCTAAGAAAACATCATCCGTGGCGATCGATCGGAAATATAATTTTAATTTAATCAATAATTCTGATCTCTGACACGATAGAAATTAAAAAATACTAGGATATATATGTATATATAAAACTTAAAATTATAGCTCTTTTAAAGTAGTCATAAAACTTGGAAAACTACGTTGAAATCAACAGTATCAATAAACCATACTTTAACACAAAAAAGCGGTCAGCCTCAAATATCGACACCGGGCAGGTAGCGTGCATCCTACAATTACACATTCTCGAATTTTAACATTGTTACCAGATTAATTCCAACGCGAATAAATCAGTATTAAAATAAATTGATTAGTAATTAAAACAAAATGATCAGCATTTAATTTATAATTTAAATTATTGACAGTAGCGAAACACCGATTTACTGTAAAGTTGTAACGTCATAAATTTGGATTAAAATATTTTTTTATACTGAGATCAGTTTTCGTTACAATGAAAATATTTGGTATAAAAGTTTTTCGGGGACAAATTTAAGATTCGTTATACTGAGAATTTCGTTATTTCGGTATTTGTTATAAATATTTTGCACTGTATACATATATTTACAAATATATACTTTTGCCAATTACATATTGGCAATCAATAAATTTAGATTATTTTATTTTAAATTTCAATAAAAAGCTCAAAATTATTGAACACGTTAACAATTTCGAATACTTTTTGCTACAACAGTTAATAGACTTTGATGTCGCTGATAATATTTCAGCGATTTTAATGAACTCTCATTTGTATAATACAATATTTAAACCAATCAGAGCTGTTTTGATTGATCTTTTGATTTTATTCAAATTATTAAGATTGTATTATAAATTATATGTTATTTTGCAAATCAAAATAATTTTATTTTTATACCACACAAATTTTAATTAAAGATGTTTTATATACAAGTACTTTATAGTGTGATATAATATTCCTTCCTTTTATAGTATATATTTCATATAATTTCTCAAGCAGAAACTTTCGTCACTCTGCATAAAACAGCTTTTGACGTGTGGTTTTTATTTGGTTCATTCTTATGGGAAATCTTCATTTCATTCCCTCGGCATTTTCAGACCTCAAGTCTTTCCATACTATTGCTATCGCTTCTCAAAATATACAAAAGGAGATTAAAATATTCGCAGCCTATAACAAAAAGAATAGAGACTAGACGCTCAATTTGTTTCTAATGATATGTGAACTGCCAGTTAACCATTAATTTGTTAGTTTAATAGAATTTTATGCATTTTAAAAACACTAGGAACGCGGTGTGATTAAAAAAAAAGGCGAATGAATTTTTATAGCAGCAACTGCTGCCGCTACATTCATTTGAAGTAATAAGTCCAATAGCTCGATCCGTTGAGATAGTCAGTGTCAAATCATGTATTTTTAACAACGCGTTAACATTAAATTGCAAAAAAGTGTCAAAGAAGCTCATAAAATGTATGGCGATAATTTGGATCAGACTATAACAGAACAATACTATTCTAACTGTGTGAATAAATTAAATTAAAGCGAACTGTTCCAACAATATAGTGCTTGAGCACACATAGAAACAAGTATTTTATCAGAACAAGATAATGTGGATCATTACAGTATCGATGGACCAAGTGTACTTATCAAAGAATCCAGCTACTCTAAAATCTAGATACAATAATCAAGAATCAAATTTAATTTTCTAGCACGACTTTACTACACAAAGACAATTAGTATTAATAAAATGAATGTCGTTCAAATTAATCAAATACCGCTACCCAATTGTGCAACGATTTTCTCCATTTTGCTGAATACCTTTAATAGTTTAATTTTATTACTCATTACTATTTCGCAAAATGTTTGTGCGAACGTTCGCGTCACGAGAGAGCGCTTGCATTCTTAATTCACTTTGGGGACTCTCGGGTCCCTTAGATCTTATTAAACAAGTTGGCCAAAGTTCTCCTGGGATAATCGGATCGTTCGGATGTTGCAGCTTTATTAATGGAATCTAACATTCCGTCATAATCCTGGCGGGGAGCTCGAGTTACTCTCGATGAAGTTTCCTCAGTGGAAAGTTGCGTAATAACCGCGTCTTGACTACTGCTTCTCACTTAAGGTTAAGCGATAACCGCAGTTTTAATTATTTATTACGAATATAATTTAATCTCACCAGATTTATTGAAAATCCTTACATACTGACGATATTTTGCGATATGTTATGTTTTTAAATAATTAAAAATAAGTACATTTAACTAACGCAAAATTAAATCATTTAATAATTTGCGATCGATTTTTAATTATATTTCTATATATAATAGAAATTATTTAAGAAATAAAACCATATAAAATTTTAAGCAACTGAAACTTTCATATTTTGATTAAAGCTTAAACAAAAAAAAAAGAGAAAATAAACTCTTAATAGGTTTATTATATTGAAGATTGCTTCATTATGCTTCAACGAGCTTTTAATAATAATGAAATGGCGCCGTCGTTTTGCTCGTGTGTTCGGTTTTAACTTTGTACGGTATAATTTTAATTAAGAGTGAAACGTACATCTTAATTTATTTTTAACCGTCTGACTTATTAGTGAAACGTTAAGTAAATTTCCTTTAAAGTCAAGAAAATAAAAACAATTTCATTATAACAAGTTTTAGCCTTATATAAAGCACTTTTACTACAAATCTACCTTGTATTTTATTCTGCTTTTTAATATATATTTAATATTTTAATAATTTATTTAACTAATTATTTATACACTAGACTAACAGAATATAAAAAAGATTTTAATATTATAATATAGGAATATTAGTATACAAATTCACCACTCATACATCATTCCCCTAGCCGTACTCGTTTTTTTTATACCTAGCTATCCTAAGTTGTCCTTTGTGTTTATACTTAACACATTTTTCATCCTAGATAATAAACCCATTTTTTGACTATGTAATTACAATGTTAAATTTAATTTTTAATTTACAATTACTCTTAATTATTTTATATTAACAACTAACATAATAGAGTTAACTATAACTATTTGTATATTATTACCTAACATATTTTTATAATTAATATACATGTTTTTTAACCATAGTTCTATTATACTTAATTCATTATTTAAATTATATGCATTAATAAATAAATTAATTATTAAAATAAATGCAGAAATCTGTACCGAAAATATGAAATAGCAAATATGAGCCAAGTATTGGTCACAGTTTATTGTTCAATTAATTATAATTAACCAAATATGTACAACAAAATGTAAATGACAGGATTGGGTGGCGGAGTAACATATATAAGTCTGAGAGTCTTCGCTGTGGTCGTCGATGATTGCACTGATTTGTTGGTTGCCATTAGCTATGTACTAGAAAAGTGCTAGTCAATGATTGGTGGTTTTTAATACTGATCATTGGAAAAAGTTTTGACGAATTGGAGACGAGATTAATAGCATTATGGTCCAACTTATTTGTCTCGTGCTGCATCTGTATTCGAACATATGCGACTACCATGAGCTACGCTATCTATTCCTTATTTTAAGCTAACCAAGTTAAATTTATGTTCTGATGTCCCGAAACCATGAGAGCTCTTTTATTCTTAGCCATCGTTTGCCTTTTATTCTACCCTCCATTATCACCTGTTGACGGCAATACTCAGGGCCACGGAATTTTCTGCGCTTCACGGTACTAAGAAGCTCTCTATTTTTTTTTGAAGCAATAGCGTTCCTTTCAGGAGATATTTAGCTTACTACTAGGACCATTCACGTATCGCATCTATACATTAATACGGACCACATGAAAAAGTATATAATTCACAAACGTAATTTAATCACATTTTCTGACAACATTAAATGTTTTTTTTATGTTTCTGGAGACATTCCTTGCAATTGCTATTTTTAATAATTTTTGCGTTAATTGATCATGTTTAAAAATAAAAATAAATTTTGTTTGGGTGACTGCTTAACAAACTGGAACTTTGCCGCAGACATCGATCGTGTCGGCTTAGGTAGAGAGCGAAAGTGGAGCAATTCATTGGACCACAAATGACTATGAAGCATTGTAGTGTTATAGCCATGGATCACTAAAGGGCCAGTTGGTAAGGCTATGCTCGAACATACATAAGAAGCGGGTGGGAACATCGATAATATCTTTACTCCAGTCCGATACTTACAAAGGATAATTCAAACAATCCGATGCAAGGACGAATTTATTTATAAATTTATAAATATATCTCTAAGCATTACAAAGTCACGAATGGCATGTTTTTAAAATTTATAAAGATTTAATTATTTTATTAGGCATGTTATTTTTTAGTTTGAGTGGCTATTGTGCAATTCTGTGTGTTCTGCCAAATTAAAATATTCATTGATAAAAGCTAAATTATTGTCATGTATGCAATTTCTAAATGTAAATAAAAAATAAATTAAGTTTTGAATTGTCAATAATATTGGTTATTTTACTGAGATTTACTGTTTGACTGTTTGTCTGAAAGTAACTGATAATTTATTTTTAATTAACTGACCATTTTGATGCCAATGAAACAGAAAAAGTATTTCAATTTAATTTTTAATATTGATTGTGAATATATTTATTATGTAGTATGAATCACATTTTTTCATATAGACTTTGATACATAGTATATATTAAATTAGTTTTAAACGGAGTATGGAGTATTTAAACTCCAAATCATAATTTTGCTATCACTTGGAATAAAAAGTGTACATCTATAATTACGAGTCTTGTGCTACAATAATAAAATATTTTATAAAGCAATATATAATGAAAAAATAAATGTGAAAAATACTAAGTATTATTTTTAATACATAAATAAATTAAATAATCATAAAATAAATTAAAATTAGAAAAAACTTCGTCGCATCTTACGCGTTAAAAGCGCCATAAATCAAATTCCATTAGTCATTACACTATATTTGCATTAACACATTCAGTTTAAGAGCTATTCATTTCACCATTATTTATAATTTAGAAAGAGATGGCAAGTTTGGGTTAACGCCTCAACTATTAGCTCTAAATCACATGATACGAAATTATATAGATATTATTTTCTAAAATTTTGGCTAATTGTAATAAAAAATTTTAAAGTAAGTAGTAAACACTAGACTGATATTAAATACATCTATGTTATTGCTTATAAACTATTATCATAGCTTACAATGCACGACTATACTCTATTTTCGTTAACACAGTCAGTTCGAGATCTATCCATTTCATCATTATTCATAATTGAGAAAGAGATGGCAAGTTTGATATACATATCATTTTGATTATATTTTGAAAAAAAAATATAGAAATTAAAATCAATATTATGTTTTTTTTTTATATTTGTCAATTAATCAGAGTAATGATAAGTATATCGAACGTATATCCGTATCGTGTGCTTTAGAGCTAATAGTAGGGGCGTAACCGCAAATTTTCCGTCTCTTTTTAAATTATGAATAATGATGGAATGGATAGCTCACGAACTGACTGTGTTAACGCAAATAGAGTATAGGTATTTTTTATGCCGTAACGATAGAGTAATTTCTCAACCACTCGATGCTTGTACACAAGTACAAAAAATGTATTAGATTGATAGTAGTTAAGTGCAATTTAAATACAAAAGTTTTTTTCCTAAGAATCGACGATATTTAAAATCAAAAACTAAAACAAAAACTAAAATCGAAACTGCGTTTTAATATATTCAAAGAATTACACTTCACTGTTTTACAAGAGCGCACGAATTGTCACAAATCAGATCAGAGATTGCGCGGAAAATGATCTTATTATAATACACGTTCCTATAAATAATTTTGATTCAGACTTAATTTTAAAACGTGGTGTTTTCGAAATAATTTTCTTGCCAAAAAACATTCTATCAATAACATTTTATTACAGAGCAAATTATACTAGAAAAAATTTACAAACACATTTATTACTTCAATACGTCAATTTTACCAAACATTAAGATTAACATTTAGATATTTTTTAATATAATGTAATACAATTATAAACACATGAACAAACAAACACAAATATGAAAAAATAGCAATTTATGACTGAAAAATACCAACATACGAAAATTGTGGCATAAAGCATAAAATACACGTATAAATTGAGCGTATTCATACTTAAAACCCATAATTTTTCCGCGTGAAAGCTCTCAGAAACCTCGATTGAAAGGCGAGATTTTTTCAACATACACACACGTTACCCATATTTTCTCGTGCAATATATAATTATACAAATATGTACATACGCACTTATTCCCATATAGATTTTCTCCATGCGAAATTTTCCATTATGCCTACTGCCGAAATATTATTTTGTCTGGAATTACGCCAAAATACCGAAGCGGTTGGAGCATGAACACATCGGAGACGTTTATAATTGGTTCCTGACACACAAACGCACATACACACTCCTCTGAATGCGGCACAAGACAAACTCTGGTTTGTTTATCGGTCAACGAAACGATTTGCCTGACCTTTAACTGCGATGATTTACACTTCACTATCTATAATAATATATATGAAAGCACTCATGTATTTATCTGGCCCAAGCGGTATTCCATTCATTCATTATCAAATATTATAATATCTTCAAAAATATCGTTGACTTAATCTTTACCGATATCATAATAAAACACCATTCATTCCCACTAAAGTTTTGACACCCTTCTTCGTGTAAAGTAAAATTTGTATAACACGACCTATGGTACTCAAAGCAAGATCTAATCTTTCTCTAAATACCATCAAGAACTCACTAAAAGGATCTCATAAATCTAATTGATTTATTTGTCTCGTAGACATTTTAAGAACATTTTGCGTTGCAAAGAAATGCTACTTTTATTTTGACTTGGAAAACGAAATATTAATTTATTGTGCATTTATTCCTTAAATTGATTTTGAATACAACAAAAATATCTTTAAAAGAGGAACAGTGAATTGGATAAACATACTTTGAATCATATTTATAAGGAATGTACCTCATTAAAAGTTTTGCTAAAATACCAATGAAAGCTGGTGCAGAATTTTTTTATTTAACTTAATGTTAAGACAAAAATGGATATTTGGGCAGCTATATTTATAGTATTTTTTATTGAAATAATATTTTGTGCGTGACAAAGTTTGCCGTTTGTCATGATTTTAATAACAATACCGATATTTTTTGACGAGTTATAAATTAATTTTAATAACTTAAAGTGGAAGCTAGGAGTTTATCTCTTGTAAAGAATAAAAATAACTTTTGCTTGTATAATCTAAAAAAATACTTTTGATATTTGAATATTTTTCAACAGAAAAAAATAGAAATTTTGAACATAATGTTAAAAACACTCAAAACAGCAGGAACAATCAAACCAAAGTTTAGAACCAATTTAAAACATTTGAAGTTTTATTTGTTTGCATTTTTAAATATATATGCAGATATTTTATTTATTTAAAATGAATTTTCAATACTGTTTTGATTGTTTATTTATTTCATACTTAAGAGACCATTCGAATATTTTTAGTTTTACTATATGATATGATGTCTAAAATGTAATTATATTATTTTTAATATAACAAATATTTTAAAAACCCTGCTAAAACCCAAACTTCAAAATAAATTTATTTTATATTAAATTTATTAGTCAGAATTTATATTAAAATATCAGAATATAAGCGTTCATAATAAATATTAGATATTTGGTAACAATCATTTTGACAGATGGACAGAATCATTTTTTTAGTCAGTATATATAAAGAACATTGTTGGATGTTGACAAAATCATTGCCGCTCTGTCGTTATTCCCACTTCGTTCGTCGCTCTGAATACCTTCGCGTCCTACATCGAGAGTTATTCATGGAGTATTCAAAGTTCTGACTAACACTCGCTCGCACCTAATCTATCTTACAGTTTTGGTGAGAGTGAGATATTTTATATTATATTTCTAAAATAAATAAATTATTGCCCATTTATATTTATAAGTGTTACAATATTTTTTCCCATTCATATGATCGTCCTTTATTTTTATTCTAACCATTTGATATTTATTCTGATCCTGAATAATATAATTACGAGCGCTCATTATTTTTATTTTAATCGTCCTATATTTTTGTTCTGACTGTATTATATTTATTTTGACCGAAATTTGAATTTAATTTTGATTTAAATTCTGACCATTTAATTTGTTGCATATAAATAATCACATAGTATATTTACATATGTATAAAATCACAAAAATATTAAACGAGTCTAAATGTATAGACCGATATGCAATATTACAATATTACAAAAAAACAATAAATGTACTTGAACCACTTTCATTTATAACGGTTTATATACACATTAAATATATGCAGTTTTAAATGCATATGGTTTTTATTAATTAAGTTTATTTAACATATTAAATATGAATCAATAAGACAATGCGAATTTCTAGAATATATAAAATTATTTCATTTTTTAACATAAGTTGAATAGCACTCTAGTTTTTTTAACAAAAAGACTAGTGCTATTCACGTTTTTTAAAATAATCCTACGATATTAAAAATTAAAGTTGTAATAATATTTTTTTAGTACTAGAAGCTAAAGACAACTATTTTAAAACCATGTCGAAAATTAAAAAAGTAATTATTGAAAATCATAATATCGTAAATATATACTATGTAAATGATTTATAATAAAATATATAAGTTGCGACTTGGGATATTTTGTAATGTTTGTATTAAAATCTACTTAAAACTGGTCATTGAAAGTATTAAGGTTTTTGAGTGATTTCAGACTTAAAAGATAATCTATTCAATAACTTTGTCTAGACATATTTAATCATATGCATGAGAATATATAACACAAAGAAGATAAACTATTTGAATATTTAGAGATACTTGGTAGCTATTAATTAATAACAGCAATAGATTTTTTAACATGGATACAATAATTTTATATGTATAAAATATTTTTTTTGTTCCATTTTATACAAAAAATTAACCATTTTCTAATTAACTATATATGTACTGTGTATCATTATCTATTATAATAAATTAAATTTATACAAAAAAAAATTGAATATTAAAGAAAAGTTATTTGTGGCATAAATAAATAACAGGATAAAACAATTGATATGTATACACTTACATTGAAATACAAACCATGTTTATGTTTCAAAGTATAAATTGTGTGTGCAATATAAAAAATGTAAAAAAATAACATAAAACTTTGGTTTACATTGGAGTATAAGTTATACAAAATTTGATAAATTTATGGTATATTTACCTGATAAGCACACCACCACCGTAACGTGGAAAAGTAAACAATGGCACCAGCTCTTCGACATCTTGTAACTTTTCATATCGACTCTTTTCGATTATAGTCTTGTAAACTTTAATTAAATGATAATAATATTGAATTAAAATATTTGTAACGATGCACGTTCACTAGCAAACATCGCCGGTCTGCGAAAGTCCTATCGTTCTTTCGGTATCACGTATCCATACCTGCGAACACTTTTACTTTAACGCACTGTCTTTATCAGCGTATTATGTAACTACACTGTTTCAATGTTATGTGTTTTTATATATTTTTTGCAGATTTGCATATTGAAAATGAAGAAATTTGCATTTTTTTCCCCCGCGATCATGCCGTGAAATTATAACGTTTCGACATGCAAACGCGCACGCAGGGAATTATTCAAAATTGCTTATATTATATCGAAAAATGCTAATACGCAAATAAAGCACGGAGTATTTATAAGCATTATTCACTAACGACTATTTAAACCGTTATATTGAAATTTGACAGATGTCATAAAGCCAATTAATTCGACCAGCTGCCTTTACATTTAAAAAAATATTTATATTTTTCGTTATACATTACTGCATAAAGAAAAAAATATTATATATCATACAATAACAATTAAAATAAACTATAATATTGAGACTCTTTTATAGATTGAAATATATTATTTTTATTCGGAAGAGAGATGTACATATGTGTTATGATTTAAAACAGATGCGATTCGCCAAAAATAAACGATCATGGTCGAGTTTTAAAGTGTTAAATACAAAATACTTGACATTCGTCATAACATCAAAAAATCGAGCGTCCTTTATTTACAATATCGCATTCGTGATTATAAACTTGTCGATCGTCGATCGAACGTCATAACAGCTGAATTTACGACCATTAAAAAATATTCAACACCTCACAGATTTAACGTTTAGGATCTGACATCGTGAATCGCGGCCATGTCGAAATTTAAATTATGACGCTAAAATTTTTAAGCGCTACGATAGCTCCACGTGGGCGCTTTCGCGTACCGTAGCATGTCAACTGCGAACCGTCCCGAGCGCGAAAAGACGTCGCAGTAGCAGAGCGTCCGGACGCGGACTGTCGTCGCGACGCCGCTCGGTCGGCCGGGGGCGGAGAGCCCGAAAGGGGGCGGCGCGGGGGCGCCGCGGCAGGAAAATCCCGTTGCACCGATATAAACGGAGCGAGAAAAATCAACAGGTTCGCGCGCTCTTCTCTCGCCGCACGGCGCACGAAGCGTGTCGACAAATTAATTTCAGACGGTTTCGTCGATTCTTATAATAGCTTCTTTAGTTCGATTGATTATTCTGCACTTGACATATTTATTTTTAATCAACCGTGAGACTTGTGCCCCTTATTTTTTTCAGAAATACGAGAGAATTTTTCAATTTCTTAGGAAATAAAAAAAGCGCACTGTAATTATAAATTAATTACTATTTGGCATTAATAAAGGTATATATAAACTAATAAATAGTTTATTTTACCGTATGTTTTATACATAAACATTAATAATATTTATAACATGAGTAATAGGAAATTTTTTATATTTTTATTTTACTAAGGCTTATTTGATTTAAAAATCACTTTGCCCCTTCGCATGGAACGTATTAAAGTCTAGATACTTACTAACTTCTACATAATAATTTATTTTGAGAGACTTTGATAAATCCGGACTTTTCTGCATTCAACATCGCCACCCGAAACTGGTACCTACTTAATATACATGTACAATAAAATTCATACCACAACTATCCACTAACGCCTTTTTGTGACACAACTCGGAGCTAAAATATGAAATATATATATCAGGTTGTCTCATAAGTCTTTGCGTATTTTATTTTCTTACGTTTCCAAAAATGTATAACTTTTTAAAAATTAACTCAATAAGATAATGTTATGCATTTGGTGGGATATGAAGTGCATAATTAATTATAAATTATTGGATTATATGCAGACAATTACGACAGACAAATAGCGTGCTCAGCTTATTCGTTTAGAAGCGACTCAAACCGTAAAAAGCATTTCTATTATGAATTAAAGAAGGGTAATTTTACACCAATACAGCACTGGCCCTCGTGTATCTAAGAAGACGATGGAAAAAAGCAATGCATTTTCTTGGGCACTTCTTTCTCATCCAACATATTTTTTAGACATTGCTTCAAACGACTAACATCTATTTAGATCCCTGAAGCAGTTTATAATTGGAAAAAAATATTTTACAAAAACAGATATAAAAAATTACAATAAAGAATTTATTTATTCCAAAAATACATTATATTTCAAATCAGATAAAAAAAATTATTAATGTGTGGAGAATAACTAGAAAAAAATTAAAAATATATAATTTAGTATTACACGTTTTATTTTTTAATTCGTTTAACCCGCACCTTAAAAAACGCAAAGAGTTATTTTATAAAGGCGTGTGCATTCAATCACATAATAAATAATGTAATACGCAATAGTTTCGTTTGAACATTCGTTTGCTTGAGATGTCAGTCGAAAAATCTGTTCATTGTCGACATCCGGATCATAGCAATTGAAAATGGACGTTTGGATTATTATAGTCAATCGAGTCGTCGTATAGTCGACAAAATGTCATCCTAAAACATTTAGATACAACACGTGACATAAAACACGTGTCATCATATCTCATTATATGCACAAACTTCATTAACTTCCCAGCTAAACAAATCAGATTATTGCTAATATTAAGTCTAATTATAGATGTGTTTCGATTAGATTATGACAAAACAATTAATGTTATTATTACTTTTTATATGGAATAGTTAACTTTACTATACTTTTTAAGATCATTTTTAATCTTTATTATAAAGCCAAATTTGCAGCAAGGTAATAATAAAACTAAAATCATCGTTTTTAAAATACAAACCAAAAATGCAACTTACTGTTCCTGAATGGGATAAAAAATCTTATTTTTTAAATCGTTTTATAAATTGTAATAATATAAACACCATGAAATTAAACTTTCATTGAATAAAAGAAAAGTTGAAAACCGTAAAAAATATGTTCCTACTTTAATAACCCTAAAGGAAATACGTTTTTCTAATTTCGTAATCCGTAAATCTTGTTGTAAGCCTGTGTCAGTTGATGAAGGTAACTCTTGTTAATCTGAATTCTAAGAAGGACTGAAATATATTTGGCTGAACTTTTTCCATTATAATCAACCCAAAATACATAGCTGGGTTTTAGGTGAATATTAATAATTTTAATTTGACAGAGGAAAATGTCTACTTCGTAAATAAAGTATTACATAACTACTTTTTTATTTCGGCGTAAAACCATTCTATTTGAATTAAAATAATATTCTTAAATTGATAAATTAATGAGTCCTATTTACGCTGACAAATCCGAAACGTTGGAACATCTAAAAACCAACATCCGCCAAGTTATAACCGATATACCATCCGAAATGTACGAAAAAGCAATCGAAAATTACATCGAAAGGATCGGCTGCTGCAAAAGGTCAAGAAGTGGCCATTTAATTGATATTATTTTTCATTGTGATGGCGTCATGACAGTTCCCAGTGTAGCCACACCACCACTCAAAATGAGAAGCGAATGTTTTTAAGAACTGGCAACACTCTCTCTCTCGCCGTGGCCAAGGATTAGCACGCAACGTCCCCGCCAGCTCTCCGAAAAAATATTATTTTATTTAATAACTATCAGAACCTACATGCGCTATAACACAATTAACGAAATAGATCAAATGTTCGACAACTCAAAAAAAATAGAAGATATTCTTAAGTTAGTAGGTTATTTTAAAAAAAAAAGTTAGAAAACCCTTCACCTTAGTTCACTTCTTAAAATAATAATAGCTAATGATGTTTGAAACGAATTTGATATACATAAATATCGGATCCGTAACGGCGTTTGTTTTGTGCGGATTTGCATATAAATTAAATAACTAGAAATAAATTAACCGCGACGAATTATTAAGCTGATTGAAATAAAATCTTTGCGTCTTGAAACAACAAATATAAAAATTGCAACGCACACCCGTTTTTGAGATAAGCGTTAAATGATAATAAAGGGTGAGCTTTTCCAACATTTTGTTTCATTCAACGAATGAATTCTGCGAATTTCAGTCATAGTAGATACCCGATAAACATTTATACACAAATATTTTTTGAAAGCATAAAAGCATTTTTTGTTTATAAGAACTGTCTCATTGTCTCGCATTTCGAAACAAAATAAAGGCGCATAAGGAACTGTGGATTTTGGAGCGACACTAGTCAGTCGAGAATATTGAGAAAGAAAACGACAACCTGAGTTGCTCAAATACACAAATTGTATCATTGTAAGATTTTTTCAATTTTCATTCAAGACAGTATAAACAAATATTTTATCAATTATTTGAATATTCATATAATTGAAAGTCAAGCGAATAATTTGTACATTTGACTGAGAACCTTATATCTAACCCTGATGGCAAAAACAGTGTCAGTTTTTAAGCGTAATGGTGACAAACAATATAACTATTTATTTGTTTTGATCTCAGTTTATCGTAATTGTTTTTTGTTTACAAACTTGTACAAGAGTAATGGAGAAATTGCGTCCAAGAATCACATTTCCCCCAAATTTTAACAACAGACTACTACTGTGATAATATGAACAGCCAGCTAATTCAATTATACGACTCTTTATATCCGGCGCATTTATAATTTTCAAAAAAATATTTATATTTTTACCCAAGGAAGCAGATTCTAAAATACGTGTTTCGAATAATAAATGGAATTTCGTATAGAAAATTGGTTTTAGACCTTAATTTGGAGATGAAACTCGATTTATGTAATTTTTCGAAATAGCTGAGTTTGATTTAACGAGGACGTAAGATGCCCCTAATAGATCGACTGCTTATTGAATGAGACGGGGAGATGGGTTAGAAAGAGGGAGACATAGGGATATGTAAGCTACCTGGATAAGCTGAGGTAAAATAAAAAATGTTTGAATGTGAGTTCTTGTCCGAAATAGCTGATGTTTCGAATCTTCGCCGCGTATTCCTTGGTGGTTTTTTTTATTATTATAACTCACAGAAGCTATTAAAAGGTTTAAAATAACTAAAGGCAGTTGGTGTATATATAAATAAAAAGGGACTATTAAAGTCCTAACCTTTTTTAAGGTTTGTGAACCCTAGGGGGTGTGAATTCGCAGCAAGTGATACGCTTGGTGGAATCTAGATAGAGTTTTATTAGATTATATTACAATTGTGACAGACGATAAATGGCGATATGTTTTCTCCGAGGAATGGTGGAGAAGCTGGCGTAGGGATGATGTCTGTGGAAGGTCCTCAGAGGTCTTGTAGGTGCCTACAACGAGAGTGTCTGGAGGAAGTTACTCTCGCTGCGATGATCGTGTTCGGAAGTCTCAGATCGTCTGCCAGGTGGGGTGAATCGGTGAGTCTCTTGAGTATCTGCCGAAATCTGCGAGTGACTGCTTGTGACTACCCCCTTATCATCGGAGTCCAGGCTTATGTATCCAGAGCTGCAAAGCTTGTTAACCAGTCACAATCATGTAGCGATCATCCAGTCAATAGATGTACTCATTTCTTAGAACAGCGAAATAGGTATACGCCTTTAGAAAGCGACATTTTCTTAATGTGCATTGACTGCAACGGGAATCTTGTGGATCCGGTGATTTATTATATCCATGACCATTTTCTCAACAAAGAAATATTATTTCAATGCACCGGAGAATTCTTGCGTGTTATTTATTAAGGAACCCTTTAGTTCTAGTCATCACGAGAGTCGTAAGCTATTGTGTAGTCCCAATCCTTTAAGCTATTGTATCGTTTCCTTGTTGATGAATGATCAATTTGGTCATAGTAAATTAACGGGAGTTTTAAGAATAAGACCCCACATTGTAATTTAAACCTAAATTACAAGTACTCAATGACAGTGTCGGCAAACTTTCACCAGTTTAAATTATGACTATATATAATATAACTATATTATTATAAGAAAAGTAACAGACAACAACATAATCTGTTTCTGTCCCATATTATCGCATTGGCCCGTTGGTCAAGAGTAGAAAAGAACGAAAGCACCACCCCTATCTCTAAAATAGTATATAATATAAGCGCGAATAGCGTACTTACGATACTTATTTCGACAAAATCTTACATCTGAAACATTTACAAGTCAGAACTTAATTCTTCCACTTCGCTTCCAACTTGGAACAAACGAGAATGTGTCAAGTCGGAAGTGAAGTGGTAGTTCAACCCCTTTTAAAAATGTCGATAAATTAATGTTACTTTTCCCATCAATTTTTCTCTGAAACACAGTAAATAAAAACTCAACTCGAGACTATGCTACTGACCAAACATGTTCCTAACCCAACCAGCAACGTTCAAGTCCCCACGGTTTGATTCCAGCAAGATTACCGTGACTTTTATCTGGCGTTCACATCTCCGCGCGCATGAATCGCTCGCAGGTTGCGAGCAATCACTACATCCAAATTTTGCATAATTTTATACATTCCACAAACTATCTCAGAGTTTAAATATTCGAATAAAAAACAGTATTAATGGTTAAAATATTATATTTGATTCAACATTTATAAATAAGAGTTGTGTTACATATTATATGATTTTATAATGTGAGAGTAATCTATCGTTAAATACTATTTGATCAAATATGCTATTCGGTTGAGGCTGACGTCTCTCCTTAGTGGAATTAACAATATACGATACCCGCTCTTTAATTTCTCCCTTTGGTATATCGCCACGCAAACTCAACAATCTCACAAGATGATCTTCTGTGATATCGGGACACTTATCCAACAATCCATGTAAATCCAAAGACAGCATATCGATATCCAAACACTTCAAAACTTCAGCCAGCATGTTTATAATCTCGAAAGGCCAATCCATATTGTTTATATCCGGAGCCATTCTGGTGAAAAACGATTTGATCTGATTCGATTCCCTCAGAATTTTCTGTCCGGCGCTTTGAATCTCTTCCGGTGTTTTGAACGTCGTTCTTTTGGATAACATAGCACCGATGTAACGCTTGCAAACAAGATTACGTCCTTCTATTATTACATATTCATAGTTTTTGGCTGTTAAATGATTGTAATCTTGGAAGTAGTCCTCCAAGGTGGCGCAGATTGTATCGATTAGATTGGGAGGTTGAAACCATTTAGCGGTGAAAAGATCGTCAAAGTGGGTGTCCAGATCTAGGAACGCTTCTTCGAGGAGAAATTTAACGGCTTCTTTTCTGAGATTCTCGAACGTGTTCAAAAGAGCTTCGACTTTTGCTTCGGCTTCTGCGTGATTGAGGATCTCTCCCATCGGCCAATAGCGCCGTTCGGTCTGACGGGCCAATTCTTGCATCTGTCTACAGTTGTTCACCACTGTGATGATATTATGAGTGAAGAATGATGTCAGACTTCTATCTTTGAAATGTTTATTCTAAAAATACAACAATTATAATATTGTTTTAATATTTGAGTGATTTTAACCTAATTTTTTTTTACCTTGTACTGGATTACTCCCTCTCTATACATCCGTCCATAGTTTGTGACTTGTTCGATGCTTAATAACAACGCTTTGAATGTCAATTGCTTTGAAATTGTACTTGTTACCTTAAAAATCAGAATATAGTAATTATAATACAGCAAAGACCGAGGAAAATAGAAACAGTGCATTGATTATCAATATTGATTTAGAATGCTTTCTAATCACAATACATCTTAAACTAAATACCACTTCAATTGTCTTCAGTTTGTTTCATATAAATAAAATAACTTTACAACAGTAAAATAATATAAAATATACCTGTAAATTTTGATTAATCATCTGAAAAACAATGATTGGAGAATGGGTATGGTACGCCAATGTAGTCGGCTCTTCTTCTGGTTCTAAATCTGCTGCCCAATCAGATTGTTCATTTATCAATGTCTTTTCCATCCATTCCATACAATTACGTTCAATGCGCTAAGATAAGATTTAAAATTAAGCATTACGATCAATGAACATACATAAAATTAATTCAAATTTTATTAATAACCTGCAAATATTGATCTTGCATATCATTCAACATTTTATCGGAGAGTAATGGCTCCAATCCTGATAAATCTATATTCAGCTCTGAATTATGCATTAGCTCCGGACCAGGATATGTATTCAATATCCAAGAAAGTAGTGAAACGTATTCATTTCCTTCAATTCCACTCTGAACAACTTCTTGCAACTATAGAATACATCTTCATATGAACATGTTTTTATTTATATAACATAAATTAACAAATACTGACACTAGTCGATAAACAAGTATGATACATTTGCACATATTTGTTGACGATATCGTAATGCGGCGGAAAACACGGTACACACAAAGTCTTGACGACGCGCAAATCTTCCAAAATCAATTGACGAGTCAGCTCTAAGTAGCGCACCAACCACATTTTATTATCTTCTCGTTCGTCAACCCTCGTGCCTTCAATGCGTTGAGCTACAGACATTTCTAAGACTTCAAACGCCTTTTTACGCCAATTCTTTGGTCTACCGGGTGGCATGAAACCACTTTGTTTATGTTGCTGAAAATATATTTTGTTATACAAAGATGCAAAAGTAAGAACTTGTTAACTGATATTTATGTCGAAAATAAATTATAATATCCACTAAGCTAAGTTGCTTTTGTTCTTTAGAATGAATTTATTTCTATGGTTAGTTGGTTATTACTATAAACTACATAGCGATCATCTACGTCGCTCATTTTAATATGTAATCGCAACAGCCATTCACTCAATGGTACATTGTTTGGATTGCTTTGGAATGAAAACCGCGAATACAAAAGTGTGTTTAAATTGATTTTATAACCTCTTTGACCCAATAAAGTTTAATGTGACATTGCTTAAGTATTTAAAAGATTTTTCGCTGTATCGAGTCCCGGGAATTTCAGATCAAATTTAACCCGAAAATCGACTTGTAAAATTTATATAATATTTCGTACATTTAATATTTTTAATAAAATCTGCATAGTCGAAAACGCCCAAGTAACCTGTACCCACTTGGTATACAAGCAGATAACAAGTGGACAGTTACATATAACTCGTCACGTCGGCAATGATACAGAAAAAATTCTTTCATATTTAGATTTACCGATCGACAAAAATATTCTAAAGGAAAGCATTAAACGATAATAAATGGTGGGCCTTTAAAATATTTTATTTCGTTAAACGAACGAATTTTGCGAATTTCGGTCATAGTGGATACCGCTGTTAAATATTCTATACTCAAATGTTTTTCGAAGGAGTGAAAACATTTTTGTTGTTGAGAAGAAGTGTCTCATTGTCTTGGATTTTGAAACAAAATAAAGGCGAATAAAGGACCATGAATTTTGAAAAAATGACTACCTGTGTTACTTAAATGTAGAAATTGTTTCATTCTAAGATTTTTTCAAATTTCATTCGAGATAAACGATTATTTTACGAATATTCAATCAATTATTCGAATATATATTATATATGGTTGAAAATCAAGCCTTTCGCCAATCGGCTTATATTTATAAACATTACACTTCATTAAAAAGCTAAATTTCATCAAATCAAGGGTTGTAATTTCTGTGTTTGTGACAAATTAGTCTTGTACAAACTCAATTGAGTATGTGAAAAATTTTACCACCTTTCTTTTAGTGAAAAAATGTAATGATGACGTCTTGATTTGTTGTCAACAATTAAAGGTTTACCAATTGATTTGAAGATATCCTTTCAATTAATATTTCAGATTGGATTTTGAGGGTGAGGCAAGCGTTTATATTTATATTATATGTTATTGCATATCCACAATTCTACTTAGTTGTAATATCGATTCCCATAATTAACATAAGGTATAGTTGAGATAGATATAGAGCTTTTACAGAGTAAAACGCCGAAACTTATTATCAATTAAATAAGTATAAAAATAAAAAATTATTATAATCGTATTTAAAAATAAAACCTGAAGTGCTAAATGATCGCGATTTTCTTCCCGTTCTATTAATCTCAACGCCGTAACGATAACTGTCGGTTCTTTACGAACAGTATTCAAAGTCCTCCCCAAAATCAATCTGATCTGTTTATCCAATAAATTCGATAGCGTTTCAACATCTTCGAAGTAAGCTTTAAGCATAATTTTATCATGATTAGATTGATTGGGTAATTTATGCAATTCATACAATAGATCGTCTCTCGAATTTTCCAAATCCGTCAGATACTAAAACATAATTAATTATATCACAATATATTCACAGTCAAATACATAATTTGATACGTACTTGATGGGCATATAACAATTTTCCGTCGCTTATCCATTGCTTAGTCTTCTCGACGCTCTCTGGCACTGTAAATATATGTTTAAGACTATCCATAGCTGTTACATATTGAGAATGGCGCATGTTTTCTTCTCGGACAAATTGAAGCGAACCGCACAATGGTGCTACCGATGATAAGGCACCTTCTAGCGAGTCTAACCTATAAACAAATCACATTATTTTAAGAACAATAATAATTAAATAATTACATACTTGACGCTTATGTCTTTGATGTCGTTAAGACACTCGTTCAATTGATTCAATCCAACTTTGACGCCGTCTAGTTGACTTTGCACAGCTGATTTCAATTGAGCGTCCAACAACGATTTTTTGTGTGTGATTCTTCTCTTGTATTGATCAACCTAATCATTATGTTTTTTTTTTTAATTATTGATGATTATTATTGTATAAAGAAGTTGATGGTTCTGTCTTAACCTTTTCTAGCTGCCCAGGACGCTGCATCATGTTGACGACAGTCTTCAAGGCAGCTTCTTGAGCTTCTTTTTCGATCTGCTCCATGTTTTTGTATGGAAAATAACATCAAAAAATGGGACAGCAAAAGGGCGCTGTCACTTTGACACACGGCCTAACCAGCGTCAGTGCTGCCACTTGGCAAAAATATTTTACTTTATTGGTTGGGGTAATATCGAACATTACTTTTAATTATCGAGAGAACGAAATATTTTTAATCGAGTGTAAAACGAGATCATGCTACGCCTTTTTGTCTTTGTTTATGCACGCACATAAACGCATTTTCTTCAAAGACTCGATGACGTCAAACACGCGCGGCCTCTCAAACGTTTTTTACATTTTTTTAAATTAAACCTAAATTCCTAAAAATTAAACATATAACAAATAATAATAATCCAGGAATTTTATTACTTTATGCATTTAAAACACAGCTATGTGACAAACAAAACACGAATTTAATAAGACAATTCTATTCTATAACAATTTGAATGTGCTAAAAATGCTTTATTTTGTATTCATTTGCTGCAGAACTGCGAAATATGAGTATGAAGATCTCAAAAGCTGTAATTTCAATACAAACATATTATTTTTAAATTAATTAAATATATTTATTTACCATATTCTAATACCGTAACAAACGTCTGCAGAGAGAGTGGAAAGAAATTTCCGGCTTTGGTTATGATCGGTTGCTTTAAACGCTCCATGAAAATCAACAAAGTGGTTTTATAAGGGCGGTGTCTCTCAACCCAAGGTGAGGCATAAGCTGCTTCAGATATTTCATTGCTCTATTGTAAGCAATAATCATATTCATAAATAAAATAAGTGATATAAGCATATGTAAGTATTAATTAAATACTTACAATTGCTGATATATCATTACCGATACGACAAATAAAAAATATTTGAGCCAGCATTGCCATTAAATACAATACTTTTGAAGCGAATTTCAGACTTGCAGGATTTATCTTGAATATTTTAAATAATTAAAATAAAAATTAATAACAAATGTTTGATTTTACTTACAAGGGTTATTTGAAGACCAGTAATACATATAATTCCAACGCTAGCAGCAAATTGTGCCAAAACTCCCCAATGGAAATTATTTTCAACAGTTTTGACAAATCTAAAATATTTTTATTTAATAGTCACACAAAAATATGGTACAGATATATCAGACTTGTAATAAAATATATTATTTTTTCTGGCTTAAAAGCACCTAAGAAATTTATTGTATAATACATTAGAATGATTTTACCTTACGATATTTTGATGATGTTCAACACAGTGGTTTAATCTATTGCCTATCACGTGATCAATTTTATCTAGATGCTCTTTTACGAATTCGTCATCTTCTTCATCATCGCCATATCTTGCTTTTTCATCCAATTGAACTAATGCAGTTTTTTGTGCATATTTAATCAACTTCTCAGATTTGCTTCTCATTTCTAACATCACCTCTTCTTTTGCATATAGATCGATCTTTAGGAATTAAATGTTTTAAAAATTTGCTTTCTAAAAAGCTTTTCACTTAATATGAAGGATATTCGAGAAGCTTTTTTACTCGTTTGTGAAAGGAAAATCATCTATACAAAAGAAAATGTGATGCTGAAATCCATTGCCATGTTTTTACTTATAGCAAAAACTTTATTAATATGAAAAATGTATTATTTTATGTGATTATAATATTGAAAAGATAGTGAACCATAAAAATGTATTTTCAATTAAACCAAAAACAAAATATTTATATCCTTACTTCCCAAATATCCCTCATAATTTATTTCATACTGACATTGACCAAGTTGTCCATTAGTATCTGAACTTGAGCACATCCATTTGCCGTCATCGCAGTGGACAGTCTATCAATGCTAATATTGATCATGGCACTAAACCAGATGCAGATAATCTGATAGGCGTAAAGTAATTCGTAGTATGGAGTCGTTTCCATTGGCAGGGGATACCTGTTAATTAACAAATTAAGATTTATGCTGACAGTTGCTTACGTCTGCATTGCGGACTATGCGATACAAATTTGTATTATTTTAAAACAGATTTCAGTAAATTAATTTAAATTTAAATGGAATTCTAGTAATAAATATAAAGTTTTTTACCAAGCTTTGAAAGGCAGAACTCTCTCTTCTGGAGCAGCGTCAATTAAGGGGAAAATTGCCCACAGGATAATCGTAAACGTCGACATGAATATGAATAAGAAAAATTCTACCTTTTGAGCAAATACGCTTGTTTTTATGAACCTAAAAGAATTAAAATATAATAAGATAATTTTTATAATATAAAAAAATAATAATCAATCAATAAATAGTCGCAATGGAAAAGTTCGTTATCGAGCGTTCCCACTGCAACTGTGCCAGCACGATTTTATTGCTTTTGACGTAAATTTTTAACTTCTGAGAAGTGATAATTGTTTTGCACCTCCTATTGACCAAAATTCGGTTTGAATATACTTTTGCCAATTCTCTTATATCAGGATTCTGTATTAATATCGGTGAGGATAGCTATCATATTTTTAAAACAATGCAGACAAACTTTGTAACAATATGCGAGATGTGACGTCTTATTTTTGAAGTTGTTGAAGAATAGTGTCGATAATTCGTCGATGCTGGATGACTTTCAAAGTGTCCTAAAATGTCGCGATTGCGTCCCTTATTCTTGTCAGTCGCAACATGACGTCAGCGTTAGATAGCGCTCATCTTGTATAAGCTTTCTTGCTTCTCAACGAACTTACCAAACATAGGGATATTTTCGGCGATAACTATAAGAAGCTGTAAAAAATATGTGAGATGGTGCTCATATTTTTCAAGTGTATGTACATCTTATTTTTTTTTAAATAATATTTTATTAAATAGTGTATGTATGGATATGTATTTTAAAGTTGATGTGCTGTATATTTATGTATGTATCAGAAATATTAAGTAAAACTTGTTTGTATAATGACCATCATGATGCAATGAGAAAGCTTTTCATGATGATCACACAAAACAGTATAATTTGCTTCAGTGATATTGTTAATATTACATACTATACAATGGACGTTTGTTCGGATACACAATATCGTTTGTTTACGCCGACGAAAAAAACTTCGTTTCTTAGAAGATTTAGGGGGCACAAATCAATCAATTTTAGTGAATCTTTTGCGACTAATTTCGTCTTAACAATTATGGGTGGTCGCGACAAATCTAAACACAATCTTTTTCATTTTAATTTTATGTTTTTAGTACTAGAATACATATTTTTTTCTACAATATTGATAATATAAGCCAAATATTTTACTTAATTTGTTTTAATCCCTATTTTTAAGAACTATGAATATGTAATAAAAAAAGTTTTTATATAACATACTAATAGTTGTGTTAAAAACATACCTTACTACTCACATCTAAATATTTAAATTAAGTATAATATATCCAAATTACATTTTTTCATGTTTATTTTTAACCATTGCCTTAATTTTTCACTGTCCTCAAACAACCTTTAACGATTACAGTGATAACAAATAATAAACGCAAAATAATAATAAAAAAACAGTTAAAAAAATACATAGGACGAAGTTTAAGAAAAAAATTTTCAAGCCGACTAATATCTCATAACAACTGATTACACAAGTGTTAATAGTTCTATTTTACACATTTGTGAATTTGACTTATTTAAATTTAATTATTCGGGTGTCTTATAATGTTGATATATGTACATAATTATGTACATACAGGTGACACAAAAGCAATAAATGTACCATAAGCTATAGAAAACTCAGTCCAAGTCCTTTATATGTAAGGTCATAACATCGTTGTAATTAGTTCAGCGGATACAAAAAGTGATATTGAAGACATCTTAAGAGCTGTTAATACTATCTAGACAATATATTTTATAAAAACTATATATTTTATTAAACAAAGACATACTCAAACATGTTTTTAAAAACTTTACAGAAAAGGAGTAAATGCTTTCATTTTTGATGTAATTTTACATTGAGGATTATCGAAATATCTTAAGAATTAATTACTCACGCCCATTGCGCATCCTTCTGCGGGAAGAAAATCTCATCGTCCATGTAAACTATGACGTCTTTTATCCCCTGTTTCTTCCCGAAGAACAGTAATATCTTGATACATAAAGTGGCTTGTGTCAACAGTAGGAAGGAAGCTTCGGCGATTTTCTCGATGTCGCCCAAGGCCATGTACATGTAGATTATTTGAAAAACAGCGTACATGTATTGAGTGAGGAACAGGAACCAAAAGGAATAAAATAAGTATGAGTATTTTCCATTCTTTGGCCTCCCCCACAAACCGAAAACGTTGAGGACGTTCAGGGGATAAGTCAAATATATTTGCGTAAGAGTCTTATTGGGCGAGCCAACTTTGTTTGTAGACATTGCGATGGTTTATGATTTTGCTAAGTGATTGAAAGCACACAACATGAAAAACAGGGCTGAAAACAGTGGCGGTGCGTGTTGTGGATAAATTAAAATTGTTAATTATATACTAAAAATATCAAAAATTCACGTCAAAAGCAATAAAATCGTGTCGGCGCCGTTGAAAATTAAAAGTGCTTCACTTAATACACGCTACGTCAATAATGCAATGAGTCCCAATACAAAAAGGCACTCGGATACATATACGGATACGATTCGTACTCCCTCTTGTAGAGATTTCGTTTCGACACGCCGAGAATCCAGACAATGGAAACATATTCGTTACATATACAACTATAATAAAATGTAACGTTCAGTTAATTTATAATAACTTAATGATTAATTTAAGTTAATATTATTAATATAATATAATAGTTTATTAGACTACTACTATGTTTCCAGTGATTAATGTCGCAATCAGTGTATTTCGTGACACTAATTGAACATGATTGAACGCTAAATGCATAAAATATCAACAGAGAATTTTGAAACTAGAATTGTTAATATTTTCGCGACACATTAATTTGATTATAGGTTGTGCCTTCGTTGATGGTTCATAAATTGTTTTAAATATTTAATTATATAATAATATATTCAGAGAATCAGTGTAGAATATTGTAAATCATTAATATTCCAGTCACTCGATTAGCCCTCCGTTTATTTTGTAATTAATCTACTAGATATGTTGTGCATGTATTGTAAATCAAAATCTATTTATAAATATGTTTTTGTACTTCCTTGGAAAGGTACATTATAGTAACAATTTTTAAATGTAATGATCAATGTAGTGTCTAATGTAGTGCAATGCATGATACATCATAATCTAAATTCACTATTTTCGTATAGTGTATTATACATTAAACTAATAGTATATTTTTACTAACACAGCAATATTTTTAATGACTTAAAGTGTTATCAAGATAATCAATAAAGTAATAATAATTTATTTATTGTACTTGACTAGATGTTAATATAAATTCCTTGCTCCTTAGTTAAGACGTTATTTTTAATAATATGTCTACAATGTAGCAAATATCTGAGAAATAATTTTGATCCCATCATTTTTTTCATTTAACATAATACCTATTAGATTAAATTATATAAAGGTGATCCCACTTCAGTTTTCGAAATTTTTAAATCACACAAATTTAAAGACATCATCGATTTTTTTTAATAATCGACCATTTTACGTATTTCTTTAATTTTGAAAAATAATGTAATTGTTAAGCCGCCTCTGAACTTTTTGCAGCAGCCGATCCTTTCAATGTAATTTTTGATTACTTTTTTGTACATTGGTTGGTTTTGAGGTGCTCCAGCATTTCGGGTATATCGGCGTAAACACGACTCTCACAAAAATCCAACAGTGTCAAATTGCCAAAACGGGAAATAATGAGATCTGGGAACTTTTCACGCAAAATATCCAACGTTGCACCTAATGTGTGGCAAGTTGCGCTATCTTGATGGAACAACGTGTCTTTTACATCAGTACCTTCGATTTCGTGCTAAAAATAATCTGTTATAGTGCGCCCATAGCACATACCACTAACTGTCACAGTCCGACCTTCATAATTTTCAAAAAAGTAAGGTCCAATGAAGCTGCCTGACCACAATGCGCACCAGTCACTTTTTGGACATGTAAATGTCTCTTGTTAATCACATAAAGATTTTCCTCGCATCATATGCGGTAATTTTGATTATTTAAATACCCAGAGAGGTGGAAATGTGCATCATCAGAGAAAAAAAAATCTTTGTAAAATCAGCATCAACTTCCTGCTGCTCTAACAACTAATCTGTGTAAATGTTTCGCTGTCTATGGTTTCTGGGCTTTCGGTTCTTCTGTTTTCTGAAGTTTATACTTATATATGTACAATTTTCAATAATAAAAATACTCAAAACCTGCGAACGTTGACAAATCAACAATTCTGGGTCTTCGGCCATACTGTCACAGCAGCAATATTCTTGGCAGAAAGGGCGCTACGATACTGCATAGGCCTTACCTTGTTACTAAAGCTGCCAGTCTCTTTGATTTTTTCACTACGTTGCGAATTTTTCACTCAGTAAGACGATGAAATTGACTATAGCCTATCTATAAATCTCGTACACAGTTTGTACAAAAATTTTATTTTTGTAGAACAATTGAATATTTTTAACGCATTGAACGATGGCTAAGTGATTCATTTCGTAAATGTGTTGTTGCAAACTACACGTTTTAAAGTGCTGCCAAAATAAAAAAAACTCGAGTTAGACCACATTGTACAATAATTGTTAAACCACAATGCGGTCACTAATTAAGAGTACCTAGATGAAAACAAATTAATACCGTCTGATAAATGGTAAATATTGAGGAGTTGTCAAACACTCATGTTTTTATATGCGGTACTAAGGGGAGGGGGCAGACTACCCCGGGCGTCATAATTTTTAATATGGCAATAAAAAATGAAATAATTATAGCAAAATCAATAACTGCTCACTCGTATCGCACCTGGTCATAAAACGTGGTGTTAAGTCACGCTTAAAATAAAAAGTATCGCTCAGCCGGTACTGTCAGACGCTTGTTGAGCGTCCAGTAGCTAATAAGTGGTCGTGCGTATTGATCGCCTTTACGACTACTCGATAATTATTCAAATAAACGAAGCAGTTCAATTTACTCAAAATGTAAGTAATAGCGAACTCTCCTTTTACACTTTTCATTCATTGTTTTGTTTTCACAAAAAGCTCTTTCATAAAATAAACATTTAGACATTATGCTATGAAATATTATTCAAATTGAATTAGTAATAGTATAAATAAGATAAAAAATAATTTCTAAATAGAATGTTAAGTTTTGATGCAATAAATTAACACTATCATATTGTACGCCTACACTGTCCTTGTTTCATTATATCAATCCAGATGTTGCCATTTGATGTTCAACATCAAATGTTTAACTATCAAATAGTACAATGTTCGTTGTTTAAGTTTCTGGTTTTGTGTTTATTCAGCTGATAAAATATAACCTGTTTTTATTATCATAATTTCGTTAAAAGTAAATATTTTCCCATATGGATGTAGTGGTGGATCTATAACTATGCAGATGTATAATGTCCTATTACAGAGTCTTTCAAAATTGTTCATATGTGTATGTATACTCGTCAGATACCTGATCTTTATGATGAATGCTCATCTCAAATCAAAAGTAAATTTTAATATAAAAGCTTAGTTTCGTTTATTATCAAGGGTATTGAATAACAAAAATTATATCATTTTTAAAATTTAAGCAACAGGTTCTATAACGGTATTGTTAGTTTTTACTCGAGTTACTTAAATGGCTGCCATCTTGTTCAGGGTATATTTTGGGACTTTTATCAGTAAGAGTAGAATATTTATTATATGCTGATTACCTGAAAGCGTTTCAAAGTTTTTCCAGAAATACCTTAAACTGCACATGTAGCTCGTTTTTAAACAATACAATTTTTTCAATGCAACTGAGCTGAAAATGTAAATTTCTTTTGCATAATTTTCCGCTGATTTGCTGTTTCTTGAAGAGATGTAATTTTGTTTGAAATGTTTTAATATGGAAAAAGAGTCCATGTACAAATTTTCCTTTTCCTTGTAAGTTTACATTAAGAGAGTTAAGATGTTATGTCAGTCAAAAATGCTAGATCCCACAACCATATGGGATCTGAAAGTTCTGGAACTGACCTTGATTTTTCAGTCATAAATATATCAATTACGTTTCGTAACTCAAAGAAACGTTTTATCACTTTTCCGCTGCTCAACCATCGCACTTCAGTATGGTGCAATAAATCGCCATACCCAGATTCAATATGTTCAAGAAAACTTTTGAACTGTATGATTAACTCCAGCTTTTCTTATTAAATTTACTGTAGAATCGACGATAGACATCAAGAATAATAAATTAAGCACCTCTCCACATAAAGCCACACAATGTAAATTTATAGGTGCCTCAAAACATTTCGATTTAAATAAACTGTTAATTCGACCAATTAAACCAGTGTTAGAACCGATCGTATTTTTCGCACCCTCGGTAGTTTTTCTCAATTTAATTCTAATTCTAAAAATAGATTTTCTCCAATTGTGGTATTATTGAGGCTCTTTAATGTTGCTCATTCTTCAATTACTTCAAACTGTGAATTTATCTGTAAAAAATTAGTAAATTTACTAGCTTTTTCTTTAAGTTGAGAACAGATATCCAATCCCAAATTCTCAACTCGAGGTGTAATTGTACTTAAAGATAAACTTACGCTGGCAAATGTTCGTACTGAATCAGGACATACTTCTTCTGCTATTGCTAATACACATGGTTTTAACAAATTCGCCTTCTGTAAGCGATCTACCTTCTTCAGCAATGATTGTTGCGATATCGTAACTGGCTTTAACCACGGCTGCATTCTGGTCTGTAATTTTTTTAAAAACAAATTATTTCTGAATTTTTGCACGAATTATCCTTGGAACTTCTCATATTTTTCACCGTGTTTACTAACATAATGTCTTTTCAAATTGTATTCTTTGAAAATTGACACAGTTTCGTTGCAGATAAGACCCAAACTATTGTCTCTGAACTGAATGAAAAAATATTTCATCGTCCACTAAATCGTAAATATTTTTTTGTTATTCAAATACTTCCGTCTTTTATTAAATAAGGACGGAAGTATTTGAATAAAAAAAATATTTACGATTTTTCTGAGCTTCTCTAATAGGCCTATTTTCGAACATCTGGCATGGACCCATCTCTTCTTATGCAGCGGTTATACAACATTAAAAAATATTTGTACTAATTTAATTTAAAGCAAAAAAAGTCTGCATGATAATTCTCAATAAATCAGATAATTTCTTGAGAAATGAGAATTTTCGATTAGACATTTTTCTCGAGAAATTCTCGAAAAAAAACCACTGAAAATGATACTTTTTTTAGATTCACCCAAAACATTATGTATTGTATTTATTAATTGCTTTTTATAATGTTTATTGGTTTTCAAGTTTTATTTAATATAAATATAATAGCAATAATTTATTATTAAATAACGCGTAGTTTGATATCCCTGTAGTATTCTGTGTGAGTATGTAATACGCACACACTCAAACAAATTAGAAAGCTTTTATACATAAACGTTATTACAAGATTTAGAATACAGGAAAATACATAATGTAATATAAAAAAATTCCACTGGCAATCAAGATCTGGAAAATGATACGACATAACACCTTTTGATGCTAAAAAGTTAACTTCTAAGTAGCCCATCTTTAAGTCATTGGCATACAAAAAAATTTTGGAAGGGTTGTCATTAAATATTATTTAAATAAAAGAAAAGGAAATGATTTAAATCAACTGATTTTTTATAGTGTTTATTGAAACGAAATGATAAGCATGACAAAATAATTGTGATATAATATTCGTTTATTGAGAGTCACGTTGAGAGATATAGGGGTGGTAGACAGGAAGTGAGCCAGACAGATGGAGAGGAAGACAGTCAGACCTCTACAGGTACATCCTGTTTCTATTAACTGCTAGATAGGGGCAGTGTGTATTGATCTAAAATTATATTATTATTTTCTTCCATGATACGTTTATTATTATTTAATTATAATGATATTTGAACAAAGTTGTAAATGATAATTATTACGATAAGTGTTTATCAATATTATTTTGCTGTTATTTTTTCATTGACAATATATCATATTATTATGGTTAGATCGTTAAGAAGATAATCCGCCTTTAATATTTAGCATTGCTTTTTTAAGGTGGCAGTATATAACTGTAAAAATATTTGATTTTATCTACAGACAAAAACTCAGAGCTTAAGTCGAAATATTTTTATTGTATTCCAGGTTGTTAAAGGCGTTTTTGTGTGTATTTCTATGCATGTTTCACCTTCCGATTATTTATTCCACGGAAGACAATTACTATGAATTATTGGGCGTTGAGAAAACTGCTGATATTAAAGAAATTAGAAAAGCTTTCAAACAACTGGCGGTGCAAAAGCATCCTGATAAAAATAAGGTATTATAAACTATTTTTTATAACTATGCATTGCTATGAAATTAATATTATTTATTATATTACAGGATGATCCATCAGCTCATGAAATATTTTTAAAATTAGCAGAAGCATACGATGTCTTGAAAGATCCTGTAAAACGTAATGAATATGACTTGTATGGAAAAAATACCGTTAATTATCACCAGCCCAAATATCATAGCTTTAACTATTATAAAGATTATTTTGGAATCTATGATGAAGATCCATTAATAGTCACACTGAACGAAAACGAATTTGGTAAATATTGTATATTTATTGTATTTGTGGAAAAACATTTTATTTTTAATATTTGTATTATTTAGATAATGCTATCGGAGATGGAATTTGGTTCGTAAACTTTTATTCTCCACTATGTTCGCATTGTCATCATTTAGCTGCCGATTGGAGAAGCTTATCCGAATTGCTGGAAGGCGTTGTAAGTATTATACTATACAATAATAAATATTTCGTTAATATAAATCTATCAAATTATTGTTTCAGGTTAAAATAGGTGCCGTTAATTGTGAAGATGATAGGGCTTTATGTTGGGATATTCCTATTCATCAATTCCCTACACTTCTTTTCTTCGAAGAAGGGGTAAGATTATTATTATTCTGATTATTAATATATCGATCGATACATAACGATACTTCACAGAGCAATAAACACTCCGGTGAAGAATACGATGGAAGGCGAACAACGGAGCACATGGAAAAATATATTTTGCATAAAATCGAACATTCCATGCATATTCCGGAGTTAATTGACTTTAGTCAAATGAGTCATGTTCCTTGGGCATTATTTTTATGTCCTTCTGAAGCAGACTGTCCTATTCTTGAAAGAATTAGATTAGCCGCAAAGATGGTTATTGTAAAATTGGATTGTTAAAGATAAAATTTTTAAAGTATAATTAACAAATATTTATATTTCATTATATATTTTAGAATGGCCTAGTCTCAGTCGGCTATACGACAAATGCTCAATTTATAAAAGAGATACGCAATATGTTTGGTAATATAGATACAAAACTGATATTTTGGGATCAAAAGGAAAGCACTAAGGCAGTGTTGAATGAATTTTACTACGCAAATAATCTGGGAGATGGAATTTTAAATATGCTACCAGAAGTTCAATCATTGGATCATGAAGAATTTAAGGTTTGTGTAAAATTTATTCATATACTAGCCCCATAGATTTATTGCAGCCAAATATAAATCTTAAGCTTGTAGTATTTGAGTCTATATTGCAGCTTTCTCGCACAAATCACTACTTGCTATTTATCTGCTACAGTTGCTTTTTATGATCTATTTTTAACAGGCATATAAAAAAAATCTGAGCTCTATGGGTGCTGTTTAAGAAGGTACTACTAAATCGTCACTGAATTAAATATTGTATTGAGGTTTTAAGATACTAATAAATAATAGTCATGGTGTTTGAATACTTCTCACAATCAATTTAATATAAAAAATCTTATACAATACATAAGTTTATTTTAACTTTATATTAAATTCTTATTACATATTATTTAGGCAATTCGATCTGCACTAAGAACCGATAGTGATATTCCGTGGCTATTATGCTTCACTTTAGGAGCCGATAAGGAAACCAGCATCATTTTAAAGAGACTCGCCGGTAGATTGGCTGATTTCAAGATAGGTAAATTGATATAATTTATTTAATGTCAATGTTATTATGATTTTATTATACTGACATATTGCAGGGGAAATAAATTGCGGTATGAATACCGTTCTTTGTGGTTCGCTGCGCGTTACTGGTAATCCAATGTGGGGTATTCTAAAGAAGGGCGGTGCCTTCGAAGCTTACACAGGACAGTCTACGCTGCATGCTGTTGAACAGTTTGCTATGGACGCCCAAGAGGCTATCAACTTTCACACACTATCGCCTATAGACGTGGAGCGAATAATTTCGCAAGGTATGTTATTTTTCAATATCAATTTTAAATACCCATCGAATATGATACGATAAGTATAAAGTGAAATTTTGTTGTCACAAGTGTTTGCTAACATTGCTTCATTTATTTTCAACGTGTTATGCTTAGATTGGTCATAGTAATGTTGCACAAATTTACATAATATTACACGATTCAAAATAGTACAGCTTGTAATTTATAAGTTATTATTTACATCTTTCGATTGTAGGTAGTTATATCTTTACTATTATTGTAAATAAATACTAGAGTATTTCTAATATAATAGTCATAAATTTACTAGAGCTAGCTTTAATAGCTATTACGTATTAACCAGTAAAATTAATTAATTTTAAAGTGTTGATGCCGAATGGTGTAAGTTATTTAGCGAGATAGACGCCAGAAGAGCTGTTCGATATATATGATATTTATTGCATAAACAGCGGCGGTGTCGAATGAAGAAGAGTCCAGGTTGATGCAAAGGGATTGTAACAGGCGGTCAGAATCGATGTAGAGTAGTAAAGAAAAAACAGTGTCTCTGATTTATGCTGGTGTGATCTCTCTCTATTAATGAATCTTTCTCTTCTTTAAAATGTGAGAAGGTTAATTTAAAATAATAGCCATAATACTAAACCCCTCCTCTAATTAAGTAAGAGTATGTCTCCAGGGTGCTCTTTATAAGCGAAACCATTATGGTCGCTACAAGTAACAATATTATTTGGTGTGCAAAACAATGCGTGCTGTTTTTTTTTTATGCGTATGTCTAAATTCATACAAAAATATATAAGTATTAAACAAATGACAATTGTTTTGTTACTCCCTAAATACTTCGGTGTTTCCAAAGATAACGATTTATCTCATGTTTTTGTTTGATAAAGCACCTTCTTCGTTTATCACTTTTTACTGGGCTCCCCCATACCTATCAAAAAAAATAATGATTTAAGCAATAATTTAACCTTAAGATATTCCTTACAAATAATAAAAAAAAACACGGATACCGAGTAGTAACATTGTGGTTATTACAATTCAAGTACAGGTGTAATGAACACGCACAATACAACACTTATGCGCAATAGCCAGTGTTCCTAATTTACAGACTTGATCTTACATACGTTAGCTAAAACAGAAATTGCAAAAGGCAGAGTTACACCATCAACCAGTATATGGTGTTATTGTATCATAATTGATTTTATAATAAAAATATTTGAATATATATGATTTAAGCTTATAAATTTACCATTATCACGTTATAGACCGCTGACGCACATGTGCGTCATTTATAAAACTATAATTAAGAGCAACTGCCTCACTTATGTGTCCGTTGTAATTATTACATCAATTATTAAAAAAAGTAATTAAATAATATATGTATTTACATCATCACATAATTGTATTTTCATGTATGATTTACTTCAATTTGCTTAGTTTAAAACTGTTTCTGACCTCTGAATGATACTTACCAGTGGCAACACCTGAATAAACCTTTTCTTTTAACACTATTCCATAGTCAATAAAATGTTATGTCTTGCTCATAAAAATACATAATAATTACGTTAATACCTAAATATAAAATAAAGCAATTAAAAAGTAGAAAACGCTAGTTTTTTATGTATGAAAACTTGCGTTTTTATCTGCCTGTATAGTGAAAATAATATTTAAGTAGGTTAACCATCTGAGTCCCGACCTATTTTTATAAATACAGGCGGCCCTCGACTTTCGCACATAATTGGTTCCTGAAAATGTGTGCGAATGTTAAATGTACGAAAGTCGAGGGAAGTAAAAAAAATTGAAATTGTGTGTATCTTAAAATATTTATTTATCAAGTAAATATAAGATGCTTAAGAGGCGTTTAAGAGACACGTTTAAGTGGGGTTTGCGGGTGTTTCCTTTGAAAAGTTATCAAGAGTTAACTGTTTTCCACTATTCTTTTTCTTTTCTTCATATAGTATTTTATAGCATGCTATGTTTTAATTGATCGCCCTACGCACTTGAGATATGCGTTCTCCATTGGGATCACAATCTTCTATAATATTTAAAAATTTGTCAAGGTGCGTGAAGGCTTCATTCATATTTTTCATTGTTAAAGAGTTTTCCAAAATAAACCTGTCTCTTAAATTTTTAAATTTAATTTTTTTTTAAAAAAAAATTAAATTAAAATTTTTTTTTTTTAAATGTGCGAAAGTTGAGGGCCGCCTGTAGCCCAAGTTCGCTGATAAAAAAAAAGATTTTTTTTAAAAAGTACTATTTTTATGTTATTTTATTAAAAATTTTACACACAATTACATTTGTAACTGTATTATAATATTTATAACTAATATAATTTCAATGCATAAATAAAATAGTCAAAACTAAAAAAATATTTTTTTACTGATTTTCAATTACATTCATTTTTATTTTATACAATTTTGTTGACAGTATTTATTTAATTGTTCCTCTATGTACCTATCATATGGAAAAAAAGATGTACTATTTTCATAAGACAAATCCTTCTAGTTTTGTTAGTGGAATGCTAGTAATGTTTGTCTTAAATTATTAAATAATTCTAAAACTATATTGGTTGTAAACGGATATTTTAAATTGCTAAAATTTTTTGATGTAATGAATCCAAAATAAGGCAAAACGGTAAATATATAACCATTAGAATCTGCGAGTACATATAAACGAATAGCCCATTTTGAAGGTTTTTTTGGATTATTATTAGTAATAAAACTTATTTTACTTTCAAATTTTACAACCGATTCGTCTATTATGATATTCGGACCGAGTACATCACATTTTTTGAAATTTTGATCCAGTAATTTTAAATATGGATTGACTTTCTCAATTCTATGCCGCAAATCATTACCTGTCTCTTCAGCATACTATTCTTCAAGAATCTATCTCTTAAAAATTTATCGAAAAAATAAAAATTGCAGTTGAAAAATAATCCTGCATACATTTTATAGGCCACAATCTCATATTAAAAATTACTCCAAGAAACGCATTAATTTCATCAAAGTTAACATCTAATCAATTATGCCGTGTAGATCTTGACGATCAAGTCATATTTTAAATCCGTATACTTGCATATCGGTTTCTAAAATAATTTTGCCAACATCAGTGTAAAATAATTTAAAATAATCAATAGGTTATGTACAGTTTGCAGGTACTTGTGGCTCAGGATATTTATCACTTGGTGACAAATATTGGTATTGATTTTGCACACTTTCATTACCAGTTATTATTTTCCAATTTTCTGATGTGGTTGTTCTGATTCGTTTGAGGTATCGCTTCTTTGTCGCTCCATTCCATTTCGATTCACATCAACGGGCCTAATTTCGACGTCACTTTCTTCACTATCATCAAAAAAAAAAATCAAATATGAAATCTTCCCCATCAAAGAAAATTATCGTAGACATCGTAACTACTTTTAGGACTAATAAATATAGAATAAATAAATACTTTTGTGTACAAGTTCCAACAATAATAGTAAAAAACGTACTTAGACAGTAACTTGGTCTTTATCACAGAGAAATGCACAATTATTAACTGTCAACCTACTGATAGTTATAGATTATGTTATGATGTTTGAATATTTCTAATATAATAGTCATGAATGTATTTACATATAGTTTAAATAGCTATTTTATATTAACCAGTAAAATAATAAATTTCAATGGCGCTCCTCCGCACTCAAATGGTTAAATAACTATTGTTACAATATCGATAATGATGGCTAGAGCTTCCAAAGCTTTTTTCTCGGAAAATTAACCTATTTTGTGTGCTTAAAATTTTTATTTTAAAATTATAGAAAAAAAATGTAATTTCATTGCTTATAAATATAGTATTCATAGTAAAAAAAAAAACAGAAATAAATAATAAAATGCACGAAAAAAGTATGTATTATATTTGAGAATAAACATTATTTTTGCAAAAAAAATTATTATAAATTGTGAAAAATTTTATATAAAATACATTTTATATTTTACATTATGATAGATAAAAACAAATTCATTGCAAAAAAAAATACAAATGGATTATTATTTTATACATAGCCAAAATTTGGAGGAAATGCGTACAATAGACCCCCCCAATAACACGGTAAATTGTGGACGTGCTATTTGGATGACCGTTACTTTATGTGTGAGCGAGCCAAATAGAGGATTTCTCACCACATGTGCCTGATATATAAATACGTATTGCAAAAAATGTATGAGTATTTTCTTGTCCCCCAACTATATGCACCAGAATAGCACGTCCCTGATTTACCGTGTTATTGGGGGGTCTACTGTATATTCAAAATATAATACAAAAATATCAAAAATACCACAAGCAATTAATTATAAAGATAAGTATTGCAGTTTATTTATTTAAAAAAATAATATAATAAAAACACTAATGCATCACGTGTATTTAAAAAAGTATTTGCAATGCTAAAAACAGGTTGGTTTACAGTTGACATTGCTTTAATTAGTAATAAGGAATTGTATAATTTTTCTAGATTTATAGTACGCTGCTTAGTTTATTCAAATAATTTAAAATGATTCCTTAGAAAAAGTCATAATGGATGATATATTTTTATGCATTTCCATAATTTAGGCATTTTTTTTTTGGTGCTTTATTTTTAATTTTTGAAAAAAAATCCTATTCTAATAATTTAAAAATAATCATAAAAAATCGGTTAACTGAGTAAAAAACCGTTTTTTTAAAAATGATAGAAAAAACAGTCAATTGTGTTGGGACCAACAATTTAACTACCGCTAATGGTCGGGTACAATCACCTCATATTATTTTCTTAAAAATAAATTTGCATAGCAACGAAGAAATTATTATAGACATGTTAAAAATTAATCAAATTGTACATAATTAATTATTTACACGTGTTGCGCATTAATATGTAATTATCATTATTCACACATGTATCAAATTAATTTTTACTATAAATATGGAATAATTGAGCAAATAAATATAGTCATAAGACAGTACTCAATTAGTCGTTAAAACTTCCATCTTAATATTTCTGGAGCAACCGCCACACCGTTTCCTGACTTCCGCTAACAACAGCGCCCCCCTGCAGGGTGGGCGCTAGAATTGTATTCGGTTTTAACCGATTTATAGCCTACAAAAAAGACAACATCTAATGTGCTAAAAATATACGAAAGTGACACTAAAATACAGTATTTATCAAATTTAAATTGCCATTATGTAAATGCCCGGCCATCGCCCATTTGAGTAAAACTGATATACACATTCATAAACCTCAAAAAAACATTTAAGGTTACTCAATTACTACTGACCACTGGATCGAGGTCGCTTGCTCATACTTATTTATTTATTTTAGGTTCTCCTTGGATGATCTGTTGGCTTTTGACTGGATGTCCTCCTTGCAAAAAATTAATTACACCTATGCGGAAAGCGAGTGGCCATTTCACTCCTGACGTAGTACAAGTAAGTCTCATTAATCACATTATTATCCCTTACCATAAATCTAAATAATATCTTATTTAAAACAATTTCAGTTTGGTGTAATTGATTGTAAATTTAACCCTTCAATATGTAACCTCCACCGTATAAATTCTTTTCCTATAGCCGTCTTATACAATGCATCTAGCACAATAACATATACAGGAAATAAGAATGAAAACGAGATAGTTGAGTTTATTCAAATGCAAAGAGAAAATTTAGGTAAAAATAATATTAAATTATTTCATGTTAACAATATGTATATAAATATATTTATATAAATATGTTACAGTAATAAAATTAACTCCGGATAATTTCAATGAAGAAGTTATGTCTGAAGACGGTGTATTGGAAGCGTTTTTGATAGAATTCATAGCTCCAAGATGCGCTCCATGTCAACGTTTACAACCAGAATGGATAAAACTGGCCAAGAAGGTACTTATTAATTAATATAACAAAAATGTATCTTTGTATTATACATACAATATACGAAAATCCCATGACATTTTTATTTTTAGCTAAGCGACGTAAAGACCTTAAAGATCGGTTATGTCGATTGTGACCGTTATAGCGAATTGTGTCAAGGAGAAGGAATCACCAATTATCCTACAATTAGAATGTATCCTTTAAGTTTTAAAATATTCAACGAAGTTAAGTGAGTATATTTTTAATATAGTATATATTTTAATTTCAATATATAATATATTTAAAATAAAATTAAAAATACGTTTCCACAGAGAATATCAGATTCCTGCGATGGACTATTTATCGCTTCAAAAATGGGTCATATCTATAATGTCGTCAGTTACTGTGAACATGAACGCTAATAATTTCCTTCAGCTATTGTCACAGGAAGGGTATGTATTTATATTTTTGAAATAAAACTTACAAAACCCTCCTGCGGCGGAATCTTATTTTCTTTACTTGCATTTAGAAATGAAAACAAAGATTGCATTGCTCCTTTTTCAGGCTATAAATTGCATTAAATGACACGTTAGACATTCTTATTCAATCTAAAGACTGTTATATAAATTTTGTATTATTTATAAAATTATTTACAGAGAAACGAGGACATGGGTTGTGATGTTTTACGCTCCTTGGTGTGGATTCTGTCATCAATTTGAACCAGATTTTCTGCTCGGAACCCAAGTATGCTAATTTTGCTTGTTAATGCTTAAGCACAAGACTTTAAATATATCTTGTTTCAGAAATTAAATAAGATTGTCGTCGCCGGTAAAGTCAATTGTCAAAACGAAGGCGCTTTGTGTCACTCCGAGTACATCAACAGCTATCCAACTGTGAAGCTATATCAAAAGATCAACGGAAAGACTAGCTTCAATGGGATAGAGATCAACGCTTATACATACACGGATTTGGTAGAAAAAATAAAGGTGTTTACCGGAAGCACTACTATCACTCCCGTGGATCACGATGAGCTTTAATTATTTAGAAAAACTGATTGTATTGACTAAATTGCATTTCCAAGGTTTTGAATCTCAACAGTAAATAGCATGTATTCCAGTACTTATACTCAAATTTACTACTAATTCCAAAGAATATTTATTAAGTATTATTAGCGACTCTTTTATAATTTATTTTTACTTTAAGAAATTAGTATTTTAAACTATTGGTGTGAATAATAAAAATAAATATGCATATCCATATTAAACATATTCAACATTGAAGAACTGTGTTTATTACCACTTTCACTACTACTAAACTACATTCCTATGCGTAATATAAAGATGACTCTCTTCTTATATTATATAATGAAGAGTACTATTTAAGGAAATTCTATATTAATTTATTTTTCCGCACAGGCAAGATCAGTGGTCGGCAAACCGGGGAAAATTACCCCAAATGGGGTAAAAATTAAATGTTTGTGAGTAATGAGCATTTTGTCGTTTAAAAATATGCAATTTTTCTTTCTTTTTTTTTTGTAACTTTTAATAAATGAATTGTTCTTCATTTCTGTCGAACCAATGAATATATACCGACTTTGTAAAAAGCTAAGAGCATTTCTTTATCAGAAATATGCAATTTCATAAATACAACATTATAATAAACGCCTTAAAGGAAAAGAACAGAGAGCTCACATATATCAGAAGAAACAAAGAAATTATAGGATAGTATTAAAAAACCTGTACCCATCGTCTGATCAAGAGAGCCTAAAGAAAAAGCTAAAAGATGAGGGTCATATTGTGAAAAACATATTCCAAAGAAACACCAAACAACCACCGTCAATGTTCTTATTTAGACTTGGAGCTAAAAGAAGACAAAGAATTAAAAGAGGAGATGGACTTCAATGGAATAGAGATCAACGTTTTCACGTACACGGATTTGGTAGAAAAAATAAAGGTGTTTATCAGAAGCGCTTTTATCACTCCCGTGGATCACAATGAGCTTTAATTATTTAGAAAAACTAAAATCGTATCGACTACATTACATTTCCAAGGTTTTGAATCTCAACAGTATTATAGAATGCTGTATTCCAGTACTATTTACTATTAATTCCAAAAAATATTTATAAAGTATTATTAGTGACTCTTTTCTACTTTATCTTTACTTTAAGAGATTAGTATTTTAAACTATTGATGTGAATAATCAAAATAAAGATGCATATTCATATTAAACATATTCAACATTTATTAACTGTGTTTATTACCACTTTCACTACTACTAAACTACGTTCCTATGTGTAGTATAGGGATGACTCTCTTCTTATATATTTATTTAAAAGTAATACTGTAATAAGTTGGATTCAGCTCCAAATTCAAGATATAATGAACAGTACTATTTAATGAAATTATTTATCTATTTATTTATCGACACATTCTGTCATTTAAAAATATGCATTTTCTTCTTATTTTTTTTGTAACTTTTAATAAATGAATTGTTCCTTATTTTGTCGAACCAATGAATATATACCGACTTTGTAAAAAGCTAAGAGCATTTCTTTATCAGAAATATGCAATTTCATAAATACAACATTATAATTAACGCCTTAAAGGAAAAGAACAGAGAGCTCACATATCAGAAGAAACAAAAATGAAATTATAGGATAGTATTAAAAAACCTATATCCATCGTCTGGTCAAGAGAGCCTAAAGAAAAAGCTAAAAGATGAGGGTCATATTGTGAAAAACATATTCCAAAGAAACACCAAACAACCACCGTCAATGTTCTTATTTAGACTTGAAGCTAAAAGAAGACAAAGAATTAAAAGAGGAGATGGACTTCAATGGAATAGAGATTAACGTTTTCACGTACACGGATTTGGTAGAAAAAATAAAGGTGTTTACCAGAAGCACTTTTATCACTCCCGTGGATCACAATGAGCTTTAATTATTTAGAAAAACTCAAATTGTATCGACTACATTACATTTCCAAGGTTTTGAATCTCAACAGTATTATAGAATACTGTATTCCAGTACTATTTACTATTAATTCCAAAGAATATTGTTAAACCCTTAATCCGCAATGCAGTGGCAACACTGGCGGGCGTGCATTGCGATCGTGGGTTAGAGGGTGGGAGATCCAACGGCGCCCGCCATTCCAGACAGACGTGTGACCGGAGCTCAAGCCGACTACTACAAGCGACTACTCTACACATACATATATAAATAGAAAACTCTGTGTGTAACAATATTTATAAAGTATTATTAGTGACTCTTTTCTACTTTATCTTCACTTTAAGAGATTAGTATTTTAAACTATTGATGTGAATAATCAAAATAAATATGCATATCCATATTCAACATTAATTAACTGTGTTTATTACCATTTTCACTACTACTAAACTACGTTTCTATGTGTAGTATAAAGAGGACTCTCTTCTCATATATTTATTTAAAAGTAATACTGTAATAAGTTCAATTCAGCTCCAAATTCAAGATGATATACTGAACACTACTATTTAATGAAATTATTTATCTATTTATTTATCGACACATTCTGTCATTTAAAAATATGCATTTTCTTCTTATTTTTTTTGTAACTTTTAATAAATGAATTGTTCTTTATTTTTGTCGAACCAATGAATATGTCGATGTTGCAAAAAGCTAGAAGCATTTCTTTATCAGGAATATGCAATTTCATAAATACAACATTACAATAAACCCATTAAAGAAAAAGGAGGCAGAGCTCACTTATATCAAAAGAAATTATAGGTTAGTACTATAATATATATATAGTAGTTAGTACTATATATAGTAGATCCTAAAAAAAATGCTAAAATGTGAGGGTTATATTTTGAAAAATATATTCTAAAGAAATACATGAATGTGGAAGAAAATAAGGAAATACTCAAGATGAAATTAATTATGAATACCGTTGAAGCCCCACAAGTGAAAAAAGAAACACCACAGTGCACGAAATGCCAAAGATAATACTCATACTGAAACTGTAACAAATCGCTAAGGTGCGTTAAATTTTCAGGAATGCACTTGACAAAAAAATATGAAAAGACAAAAATAATGATGTAAATTGTAATGGAAATCATCCAGCAAATTACAGAGGATGTCTGCTGTACAAACAATAACACAAAAAAGAAAAAGCATGAAGAAGAGCAATTACATGAGGAATATCTACTGGTAACAACCATTACAATCAAGGATCGGTACTGATCACTGACGCTCTCCGCAGTATATTGTCCCCAAAACACATAAAACTTTAAATTGTTTTAATAAACTGGGAAATAAATTCATTGCTGATGGCGATTATAATGCCAAGAATATAGTATGGGGATCAAGAGTAAAGGTAAAAAACTGTACTAGGCAGCAGTGGAAGATAACTTGAGTTTGATCTCCCGACATATTTGCCAACAGACCAGAAAAAGTTACCCGACATGATTGACTTGTATCGTCAAAATCAACCAAAAACTATCTGAATCATGTTTTAAATCATCATCAGATCTTGCCAATCTTAGTAAAGTTGCAAACAAACAAAAAAATACATTTATAAAACTGAAAAGTGTTCAAAAAAGACCAAATGATCAAATTGGATTTACCTACCTCTAAAAAGTAGCAAATCAGGCAATTGAACGATTAACAAAAACGATTCAAACAGCAGCTTGGAATAATACTCCTAATGTAAACAAGCTGCAAAATGCGAAAACAGTGTCAACAAACCAGATCAAAATTCGACAAAACAAAGCCATTAATGAATGTAAGGCTCTATTAGAAAAGTAAAAAACCAATCAATTCAACATTACCTGAAGAGCTTATCGGCTACAAAAACCAACGATTACACACTATGGAAAGCCACGAAAAAATTAAAGCAAGCAATATAATACACTCCGCCAAGAAAAAACTCAAACAGAAAGTAGGCCAGAAGTGACAAAGATAAAGCCGACAACTTTTCCGCTCACATAAATAATGTATTCACACCATTGTTACAAATTAATTATGTTGAAGCATCCTGTCGGAAGACTCAAGTGATAATACAATACAAAGTAAAAGAAGTTATGCAAACAATATGTAAATAAGGCACCAGGTTTTTAGTCGATAACTGGCAAAATGTTAAAGGGAATGAAAGTAATCACCTTTATATATAATGCTATATTAAGACTTCAATACTTTCCCACTTCTTGGAAAATTGCTATCAAATCATAATGATCGTGAAACCGGTAAAAACACCTGTGGAAGTAAATTCTTACAGACCAATTAAGCTTACTGCCTATAATGTCAAAATTACTTCTAAAGTGTTTGAAATTCATAAGCGAAGAAAAAAAACTTATTCCAAACCATTAATTTAGTTTCAAAAATTAACATAGTATAATAGAACAAGTTCATAAAATTGTTACAAATATTAACATTGATTTAGAAGGAAAAATTCTGCAGCATTTCTTGACATTAGCCAAATGTTCAATAAGGTGTGGCATGAGTGTCTGCTTTATAAATTAAAGTTATCTCTCTTCACAACTTATTAAAGTATTGGAATCATGCATAAAAGGCAAATATTTCCATGTAAGGAAATTGATGAGGAATACACAAACCTAAATGGGATCAGTTCAGAAGTGGCACAGAGTAGTGTACTTGGACCAATACTATTTTTGATATTGATTGCTGATCTCCCAAGAACAAGACGAACGACATTTGCAGATAACCCAGCTGTAATGGCTTCGCTTATAGACCCTTCGACGGTGATAACGAATCTTCAGAGGAACCTTGACAAAATAAAAGAATAATTTAAAAAGTGGAAGATCAGGATAAACGAGACGAAATAGGCACAAATTACCTTCACGCTGAACAGGAAAATTGCCAAATTGAAAAATCATCCACTCCTCTAAAGAGAGAAAGTAAAGTAGCTGGGACTACATTTGGACAGCGGAAGCACTATCATCCAGAGATTTCAAAACAAGATGCTGCGTGTAATAGTGGATGCCCCTGGTATGTACATAACAAAGTATTACGGAAACAGTCAAAAATTAAATTGTTAATAGTTACATAGCATATAGGAAAAGACGTCCAAACAGACTGGCAATTAGACTACTAGACTTCAAATCTGACAACCAAACAGACACAAACTATTCGACCATACAAATATATTTTATACTGTCAATTAAATTTATTTAAAATTTTATAGAGATGCATCCAACAAACTTCTCTACATGCCACATGCTAAAAAAATTGACTTATTGTTATTAACTGATATTGTAAATAGTAATGTAAAAATAAAGTAGAGCTGTGCGTGGAATTTAATTTTAGCAGAATTCCATGAATTTATAAAGAAAAAACAAAGAATTTAAACTTAGAAGTTCCTAATTCATCCACACATTATTCTACATGCGATGCATCAGATATATTAGATACTGCTATTTCAAAAAAATTACCAAGTGCATGATACCGTCTCGTCTGATCACAACCCAGTTACATTTTCATTCGTATTAAATCACTCTATAAAATTAAATAATATACCTCTAAAATAATTGAGTGATTGCACTCCAGAAGGGGCACTGTAAGCCAAGAAACGGTGAGACAGATTTGTAGCACCTGCATTTGACCGGCCGGCCGAGGAAGTCTGGTCGCATCCACAAAGATCTAACTGGCTTGAGGCCCTGTAACCAGATTAAAAGCTGTTGCTGATGCCGTTAGAGTTGATGCTGATAATGCTGCTGGAGTTGATGCTAATGATCGACATAATGGGGTAGTCTGCAGTGGTTGCATTTACAGTTATTGTTGTAGTTGCCTATTCTGCTGGAGCTGTGTGCGGAGCTTTTAAGTGGTGCACGGAATCTTCGTGGCACCTGGATTTACAAAAGTGTTCCATTGCCGACAGTTGTTGGTTGCTAGTGTATTCGTTTAGGCCGACGGGCGACTATCGGCGGCGTCGACGTATAAGCTGTGCTCTGGTACGAATCTCCACTTGTGCAGGACGTAGGCGGTTGCGTCGCCTGTTGCCAGTTCCATCGTGGCGATTTCAACTACATAGGCAAGTTACTGCGTTAGCGCCATCCTGGTCTTCCTTCGATCACGTCGGGGATCACCACTTCAGTGCCCGCCCGTCCTGCGACTCTCTTTATTTACTTAATCACTCCATATTTATAGTAAAAATATAATTTGATATTGTGACATAATAATGCACTACACATGTAAATAATTACCTACAATTAGATTAATGTGGAATATGTAGCAATAATAATTTATTTTTAATAAAGTAATGTGAGGTTATTGAACCCGACCACTAGCGGTAGTTAATTTGTTGGTCGCAACAATACTATGAGACTACTTTTATTATTACGTTGATGAATAATATAATAAAAGTAGAAGTAAATACTGATAAAATAAATAAAAATATTAATAAAAAATAAAATATGACGCCTGTGGCAAAATTATCGCGATAAATTAGAGGAGAAACGACTTAATTAATAACAAAATGAAGTTAAAATAGCTACTATTATGTATAATAATCTATCTTAAACTTAAGTTTAAGATTAAAATTATTAATAATTTAAATCCAGAGGACAATTATCTGTGGAACACGTCAAAAATTTTACGTCGCGAACCCGCAAAAATAAAAAAATATTACTTCATAACAATATATTATTTTAACTGTTGGATAAATAGCTGAAATTATTGTTTAGTCTGCAAAACCAATACACAGTTGATACAAAAACTGTTTAAAAAACTTTAAAAATAAAATTGAAAAAGAAAGAGATTACCACTTAAAACCCATAGAAAAAAAACCTGTAACAATTCAAGAACTAGCTAATATAATTCAATGACTTCCTAATCGCAAGCCCCGGAAAATGACAACAGAGCCTTTTACCCTTTGAGCGGTAATGCTGTACATGTTAGATAATGAAGGTTTCTCGAGTGATAAAGATTAATACTATACATTTATAAAATTATTATTGTATTATTTTCAATTAATTTTCTGCTAATTTCAATATATTTTTTCCTATTTTACAATTTTTTAGTATTTTTAATGTATACATGCATGTATATATTTAGTAATGTAAAGCTTAAGCGATAAATATGAGCAAATTATAGATTAATAAATTTAAAAAAATAGTTTTATCGCAAAAACAACCAATGTTCTTATTCGTCGACTCTTCAGTGAAAGAACTTATAAAAGAGAACTCACTCAAGAAAAGATAAAAACCATTAACAAAACACCTAAATATTTTTGGCTATTTTATGTTGTATAAACTATTACATACAAACGTATTACTAATTTGTTATTTTATTTATTAATTTTATTATTCACTATTTTACTAATCAATTCATTCGTTTAAAATAGTCGAAAAAACTCAATGGGCTCAACGTTGTTCCGCTAATTGCTTTTTATGACAGAACAGGAGCAATAATTTTCTTATTTTCAGTATAAATGTGTAATCGGAATCAAAATGGATCACAATGGTGAACTAGGGAAGACATCTAAATAATAAATTCTTATTAAAAATCATACATTCTTGGTAAAAATATGTTTTACTTAAAAAATATAAATCGTAATAAGTACAAATACATATCCATAAACTGATAAACATCACTGATCGGCATCACTACTTCTTATATTTTTAGCAAATTGAGAATGTGTTCCAATCTGATTGTGATACGAATACATAGTCATATCTTGAACGTTATGCAAGTATTCTGGCGTAATCTGAACCAATTCGGAATAAACCGGCTGCTTGTCTTTATCCAAATTGTTGAATCTCGTAGACAGTTCCTCTAATCGTATCAAGGGAATAGATTGCAGTCTCTCGTGTATGTTCTTTAGATTGTTTTTATTGAGAGATTTGGGCGAAAATGTCTTTTCGTGTCTACACCTGTGCCGTTTCATCTCGGAGAAGTTTACAAAACCATATTGACATCCAGGCCAATCGCATTTATACGTCTTTTCTCCCATGTGTCTTTTATGATGATTCGATAGATGATAAGATGTAACAAACGACTTATTACATATCTTGCAAGTGTAAGGTCGTTCGCCTGTGTGAGTTCGTAAATGTTTCTTCAATGTATGTGATACTGTAAAAGCCCTAAAAATCATATTTTTATTAAAAACATAAATAATAATATATATTTTATTACAAATATTAAATACCTCGGACAAATATCACATTTATAAGGTTTAACGCCGGAATGTCTTCTTTCGTGAACCATTAAATGACCAGTTTGAGCAAACCTATTAATCAGAATATTATTTAGTATATTTGAAATAAATTTAACTTTAATTTAATATTATAATACCTGCGGTTACAAACGTTGCATTTATAAGGCTTATCTCCGGAATGTACACGCTCATGATCAATAAGATTCCTATTGAATAAGAATATTTTACCGCAGATAGTGCACATGTGGTTTTTACTCTTATCCGTAGTTTTATCACTGAAAATATATTAAATCAATTGATTATAAATAGATATATAATTATACATTTTATTATTTAAATTAATACCTGGACTCTAATTGATCAACTTCTTCAGGATTGTTTTCATCTTCTCTTCTCGTATTTAATTTATTTTTATTTAACAGCTTAGTTTTTGCTTTTCTCTCCAAATTAGATCTGACATTGATCAAATCATTTTTATTTCTCTCTTTTGGTTTCTTTGTTTTCTTACGATGTGTTTTTAACTTCGGAATTGTATAATCATCTTCGCTGGCATTATCTAAAATTACATCATTATTAGATTCATATCATTAAAATGTGTTTAAAAATATATTACCATAATCTTCATCATTCTTCAAACTCAATGTATCCAAATCTTCAATCTTAAATTTGAACAAATATTTTTATAAAATTAAACTGTTTATTATACAAGCCATTAATCATTATTTTTACATTATTGTCGTTCGTTTGACTATTCTCTTGAATTTTAATAGCACGCTGACGCAGTTCCTCATCAGACGATTTGCATTTGATCTTGAATTGATACGCGATGTTTAGTTCATTAAAACACTCGTCGCATATATTTGAAGGTAAGCCATCATCGGAGCTGATCTAAAATACCATGTAATAATAAAACACATTTGATGCTGTTTTACAACATATTTGAATATAAAATATACCTGTAAGTCTGCGCAAGCTGTGAAACGTTGATATATCGATATGTCGTCTGTATCTTCAAAGATATTATGAGTAGGCGAAGTACCTAAACAAGACCGACAAACCGACATGTTTTCGTTTATATTGACATGACGTTTGACAGCTTTGGTCTTAACGCAAATTTTTGGGCCAGTATATTTTATTGTTATATTTAACCTTTCCTTATCTGTGCATTCGTGGTTAAGAACCACACTAGACGATCCCATCGTGAGTATGTCGTCCCTAAGCCAGTGCGCCCTCCCCCTCCCATAGCTACACCACTGCTTATGGAACTACATAATTTCTTTGTTATTTTTTTAGCTATTTTAAATTCCAAATAAAGAAATTATTCAAATGTCTTTAAAAAAAATATTATTTAAAAACATTCAGACGTATATTTAAAATTGATTTATTATTCGTTTTTTTATCTTATGGAACAATCTGACAATAGAAGATATTTTGCCGATTGACTCCCGTGACTTAATGCACAGTTTTTTTTAAACATTTATGATATTCTCTATGAGCTGAAGTAGTTAATTATTAGCGATTTTTTATTTCAAATATGTACGAACTTACTCGATTTTAATTAATGACTTTATTCACATTAAAAGAGTAAACCTAAAGCGGTTTCCATATATTATATTACAGGGTTTTTGTAATGTTTTACCCCCTTGCCCCTATATGTCACAAGGTTTCATTGAGCCAGACTCATATTTTGTTTACACTGTCACAATTCCGCTGACCCTCCCCCTCATAAGCCTGTGACGTAAGTTATGGTAGTCGCCTAATTTGTGAAGATACCAATCTTCTACCGTAAAATTAAAATGCATTTAAAAATAAATAATTAGGTTTCGACCTTATTACAAGATACAACTATAATAAAAAGATTATGTAATCTAGATATATTAAAAAAATGTATTTATTTATTTAGAAAAAAATATATAAATTTCAGTTATAAAGGTAATTATTTTAACTGGCAACAATATGAAACGTCAAAGTGGCGTGTTGCATTTAATATTTAACGGTTAACCAAGCCTAAATACAAGCTATACGTTCGTCGTTTAGAACGCAACGAGATGGAACCGACGACGGATTCGATGGATTCGGACACTTCCGACACCACAATTGTGGACGTAAACGACAGGGAAATCAGGAGGAGAGTTCAAAAGAGGAAATCGATTCGCGAACGCTCCATGTTTAACAATCTTCACTACAGATCTGCGGGAGATCCGATATACTCATCATATATACCATTTCAAGATTTGGTACGTACTTATTCTACTTTATATTAATTATAAATTCGCAAATTGTATGGACTTTCAAAATCAATATTTTTACAATGAAATAGATCAAAATAATGGATTCGTTGGTGCTTCTCAAAATGTGAGCAAGAGTACCTTTTTATACATTTTCTCACGAGCTTGGATGAAGACTTATTTAAACCAATTTGGCCCCGCTTTTCTCAAGTTTTCTCCCGTGTGGCCCCCCTTTAATTAAACCTTTGTGGTTTTAGATTATAAGCTATACAAGCAAATAAGAGGTATTTACTTATTATATCAACATGCTTCTTACTTTTTTCATCGTTGAATTAGAAGAGTCATTTATAAAATAAAAAAAAGCGATTATTTATAAAAATAAAAATTAAGTGCTAGGCCAAAAATATTTTAAATAAAACGTTATTATATTTAATTATGTATGCACATTGTAGTTTATAATTTATTTATTTTATAGAGAGAAGCAGCACTCGCTATATCTGCTCCTATAGTTTCCATAAGAAACGAGAGGCGTGATAGATGCAGATACAAAGGAAAATCTAATAAATATGTCCATAAGCACGTGGTTCATTATTGCTCTTTGATTAAGAACGCTATAATGAAAAATAATTGGAGGCCGATTTGTAAATTGCTGATGTCGTACATAAACGAGAAAAAAGTCGAGCGCGACCATCATGGAATTATACTTAAGGTATATATTATATAACAATCTGCTACTTTTTTGCCATGAGGCTTTTTACTTAATTTTAATTTTACGTATAAATTAAGTTACTTTATTATTGTGGCAAAAATTTTGTCGCAATATATTATATAATGTAGTCTATTTTTTCAGTACACATTCTTGCATTTATTAAACGATCCCATAGCGCAAGAGCATGACTATTTGAAAAAGTATCTACAATTGGGACTCTCTTGCCACAGTTCTGAAGAAAGAGAGACTCTCATGAGGATGTTATCATCGCTGCCTCTGAAAATGTGCGCTTTTATGTCCTTCGTGGGATACGAAGAGTAATCAATACTCGAGAGAAGAATAAGACTGATTTTTATTCACGTATTTTATAAAAATATAAAATAAACATATTAACGCGTAACATTATATTTTTTATGCATGAAAATACATTTTTTAAATACAACATAACATTGTTTCATTATTAATATAAATCTCGTTTATATATATTATAACATATTAATACTTTAATCTTTTTTAACACACTGCATTATTTTATTTATATCTTTCAAAGCGATCTCTAAAGCTTGTACAAATTGTTTTCCATTATTATGCGGAGGATAACTCGTCACAACAGTTTTAAATCCATCGTCCATAACCGAGTATCTGTAACAAAAATTATAATCGATTGACGGATATGAATTCCTTGATTATAATAAAAACGCGCATACCCAATTCCTAATCCGTCCGTTATCACAGGTCCGAATCCACCAGCCATCACAGCCGGAGATGTTAAAGTGCTCGTACTCAAAATGGAAGTATTGATCATCTTGTATTCAGCGTCGCCAAAGATGCCCGGTTGAAGACCCTCTTGTTCAGCTAGCTTCTTCAAAGCGAAGAGATGTCTATCGAAACCTTGACCCATGGCTGCGTCTTTCACGAGTTGAGAATGAGCGGTAGAGCAAGTCAACAGCATCTTTGCCAATTCTGAATCGGAAGGCCGGGAAGTTGTCGAGTGTAATGCATCGCAAAACGCCTGTGAAGCATAATTTATATTAGTTTATAATTTTCTAGTGCAAGAATAAGTCTGAAAATATAATATTTAAATATTAACCTTTGTATGAACAGTGCAGGGTCGCACTGTCTCTGTACGTCCGTGTTTAAAAGCTGCCGTACTGCAGGATTCGTAAGTGCCGACATATTTTCCAGTCAAGGAATGATAAGCTGCCTGTGAAATATTTTAATCTAAAGTTATATAAGTTTTTTTTCTAACTAACTTTGACATTCGGTTGCAGCTTTTCTTTTTTTTTCGGAAGTTTGCCAATGGCAAAAATGGTTTAATTCATAAAAATTCACACAGATAAATTCTATTATATATAATACTATGTATTATTTCCGATAATGGCCGTAAAGCTTTGCAATGTTTTGAAAAAACCAACATTTCTACATTTATTAGGTTTAAAAAACATATTTTAGTTTGCTATTACCCCAAAAATAATCCAATATTTTTGGGGTAGTTTGTCGTGAACTAGCTTTGGTTACGGTTCTCTAACACCATTCCCACTTACAGTGACTATATATTTCTTAACTCGTTATTGATAATAAGCGATAGTTTATGTGGTGTCATGGCAACACCGGGGTAACACCATTCCCACTTACAGTGACTATATATTTCCTAACTCGTTATTGATAATAAGCGATAGTTTATGTGGTGTCATGGCGACCCAGGCGGACGGCAGCACAGTTTATAATATAAGTTAGTAAATAATATTAAAAACAATCCAAACAATGAAAGTTCTACTTCCAAATTTAATGATAATAGTGACTGTAAATTATTTTGATAGTAGTGATAATGAAGAAAATTTGCCAACGTTAATTATGATAGTACACTATTATTTGTTAACACCACATTTGTTCAAAAAAGTGAAAGTTTGCTCGAAATTATCAAGAATAAATGTAGTTATTAGAGTCTCCAATTACTCGAACCATCAACTACTCGAGTATCGAATATTAAAATTTTAAAATACTCGAGTACTCGAGTACTTTCGAGTATTTACCAAATGTACCAAAATAGCTATTATTCAAATTCGTGCACATATAAATAAATAAATAAAATACTTGGTATGTTAATTTTTACAATTATTTTAACTTCAAGAACATACTTTTTAAAAACAATAATGCAAAATGTGTCTCGAATTTAATATTACTGCGAACCTTTGGTTTTATTATTCCCGTTGTGGAAAAAACCCTTTCCGTTGCTGTTGATGTTGGTCTTATTGTCATTAACGCGTTGGATAAGGCTTCTAATTTATCTGTTCGCTTTTTATAGATATAACATTTTTTGAACTCTCTTTTTGTGTTCTCTTATTTCCTTCGACTATTGACAAAATAGCATTTTGTAATTCTTCTTGAATAGATTTTTTTTCTTAACAATATACAATCTTCTAATCCTTCTGATTAATGCGAAAAATTTAAATCTATATCCTTCGAAGATGTATTTGGGTGAATCCCTTTCACTCTAGAGCTAAACGGTTCGCAAAGAACTGACTTTACTTTAAATGCCTTTAAAACACACAATTGTTTTGATTTATATTTTAAGCTGAGGGATCAGTATAAACAATTTACAACACTTTACGCTACAACTGCATAGTCATAAAACCTAAATTTTTTTTTTGATATTTCATATTGTTCATTGCCATAAATTAGGTAAGTCGGGACTGTCAGACAGAAAACACGAAAGAAATTTCTCCGTCGTACCCACTAACAGAGCCGACGACCGGAACTATGCAACTATGGAACTATGAAAAAATTATACCTGATAGTAACCGTTCTAACTCGAGACTTCGGGCATAAACGCCAAATAAAAGCAAGACGTTAACCTTTACCGGACCAAGTTAAAGTTAATTTTGTTTCTGAAATATTTCAAATTTTTTTAATTTCGAGTATTAATCGAGTAATTTTCAAAATACTAGATTATCAAGTACTTGAAAAATAGACAAGTATACTCGAGTATCGAGTACTCGATTACTCGAATTGGAGACTCTAGTAGTTATACACTGTATGAAGTATGAAGCGAGAGGAATTGACATCAGCGTCATATAGAGAGAGGAACATCGCCAAATATGAGATTTTAGAGAACCATCCACTGGACATCATCTATCCGCCAACTTCTCCACCACCGCTCGGAGAAAAACGATACTCGCCCACTATAGTTTGTCGCTATATGTAATATTGTACCATAAATTATTACCAATTTTTAACGGCATCTTTCTGTCTAAGGCTTAAGAAACCTAAAAGTTGCATGTAATTTAATATTTTCACTGTTTTTCGCTGAAAACATTTCTCAACATGGTTTTATTGTGACGAAATTTGACACAAAATGATAATATCTATTACATAATATAAGCGTTTTTTTTTGGGTAGATTAAAAATTTACGCAGTTATTTTAAAAGACAGACAATTAATGTTTTTAAGGTGGTGCAGTTTCATTGACTGAGACATTTGCAAAAAAATTGCCCTTTTTGACCTTTAATAAAAATCATAAATTTGTATGTTACAATCCTTTTCAAAATATATAATGAAAATAATGTTTTTTTCTTTATAAATACTGCATATTACAATAATAAAATACACATATTGCATTATGAAAATAAATGTTAAAAAAAAAGTATTTTCACAAAAACATTTCAAAAAATGAAAATGATTTAAAGTATCAATATTGGCTAATTTAAAAAAAATATTTACATAGATAATTAACTGAAGAAATAATAAATAAAAAACATTATGTTTATATTATATATTTTTAATTTGTTATAATGTAAATGATTTTTATAGAAAATAATACCAATAAATTGAAGGGTTCGAAATAAATTAACATTACAAAATATATATTTAATTAATTTTATAAAAATATTGAGAGCCTCTGAATTAATATAAAAAATCCACAAAAGTCGAATAATATATAAAATGTATGTAAAATACATTAACGAAATTTAACGATAGAAAAGTGTTTAAATAAATTATTAAAACATTCTAATACAAAAAAGTAGAAACATATTTCAAAGCAATAAAACGTTGAGAATACATATAATTTACTCTAAATGCAATAAAAAGTAATGATAAATAAATATACACAGAAATAATTATGGAAAATATGTAAAATTTACTCACTTCTAGGTATTATCAAATTAATAAATGTGTTAAAATTAACTCACTACTCGGGTAAATTATAAAGATATGTTAGATAATAATATAAAAATACTAACTCCATTATAGAAATAGTTCAAAATATTAAAGAATAACTTTAGATATACAATTAACATTGTAATAAAAAAAGTCACATAATTAAAAAAATAGTAGAAAAATAGGTATATTATCTAGGATAAGAAATATATTAAGTACAAATACAAAAAAAACTAAAACAGTATTTTATTAATAGTTTTGCAACATTGATATATATGTATATGTAATAATTAATAAATTAGATAAGACCATGTTGCAAAAATTACAAAATAGAGCAATGAGAGTAGTTTGAAACAAAAATAGATTTACTGGTTTAAGAAGTATGATTGAAAGATTGAAGATGAATGTTTTAGTATTTATATATGTTACAAAATAATACGTTACCAGAGTGTTTTAATTTAATATAACAAAAAATAAAGATGTACATAGATTTAATACTTGAAATAGAGATAATTTAAAGATATTTAGGTATAAGAAAACGAGTACAACCAGGGGTATATTGTACGGAGGTGTGAATTTGTGTAATAATATTCCTAGGATAATCCGCAAAAATAAAAATGCTGCTGGTTACTTCAATGGAATAAAGAAAAACCATAGTGAATTAGTTTTTATATTCTGTTTGTGTTTAAGTCTTATTTTATAAGTATGTTTTGATTATATTTGTTTAGTGTATAAACAGTTAACTATATTAGCTAAATAAATTATAAAAATGAATAATAATGATGTTCATGTACTGACTTGAAAATAAATAGACATAAATTATGATGACATAAATCTACTGGCTTGAGACTAGAGAACGGTAATTTTACAGTGATGAATTCAAATACAGAAAAATGTATCGATAATGATCTATATATAAAAATGTAATGTTTGATCTTATAAAATGATATTAGTTAATATTATAATTAATTTACCTGGAAACCTAACTGCATCATAGCATCAGGACTGACTCTATATTTTTTACAAGAAAGCCTTCCTGCTTCATCGTAAATCAAATAATCTGTAGCTAAAGATAAATACCATTCTTTATATGCTTGCTTAGCGTTCTTAATATTCTCTTTTAATTTATCGTCAAAGTTGAACTCTAAAACAGTTTAGTAATAATCGTTAAAGCTTATTAATAACTCAAATAAATAAAAATATATTTATACCTAGCTTCTTCACAAAGTTATCAGGATTTGATTCGTTACTGGGAGTTTCGGGAGTAACGATAGGTTTGGTAGTAGTTTCTTTATAAATATCCTGGAAATAGCGAAGTACAGCAACACCGTCGCCCCAGGAATGTTCAAAATTAACTCCGCCGATACCGTCTTTGGTAATGATGAAACTAAACGATTTATCGAACCATCTACAAAATAATATCATTAATAAGCGTTTATTAATTAATATATATATTTATAGAACTTTACCTATTTGTTCCATCTCCATGCAAAAAGTTAGTTATAGCTTTCTTCTTATCGTCTTTTATTTCTTCGTCATCTAAAGCTAAATTAAATAACGCCGTATCCAAAGTTTTCAATGTCTTTTCATTCCCTAGTTGACATAGATAATGTCTTTGAGATGCCCAAACGTCTCTATCTTGAGTGGTCAAGATTCCTAAAGGATGCTCCGTCGGTGGTCTTTCATCGGAAAGTATATATTTCAATCTGGATAGTATTTTAGACGGTTCGATCATGCAACCTGAATATTGAATACAATTTATTTATTTAAAGAATCAATTAGTGATCAAAAATAATATTACCTTCATCGTCCAAGACATCGAACGTATAAAAATGGCCTCTTCTTTGAACCAATATGTGCTTACTCTTAGTATCGTTTACAATTCGATCTTTGCCTATCTCCGGTATGCGACTAGATCCAAACAATCCGTTATATTGGCTCATATCTAACGGATAAGCATTGAAAGCGTAAGCGCCATACCAAGATATGGCAGACGGAAGAAATCCGGTGACTCGTCTAAACATTTCAGTGTCGCTCTTTTTCGGATCTAAATGGAACACTTCCGGTTCTAATAAATTTTTACGAAGCGAGAGCATAAATCGTATAGAAGAAACCAGCACGTTAGCGGCTTTAATCAATTGATGATTATATTCCGGTCTAACGTCGTTATGAAAGACTATGAGCGGATTATAGTTGATTGGGAGAGGAATCCTGTCGCTCAAATACATATCGAACCACATCTTAGATATGTAGCTAGTGTGCTTATTGTTTTTATCAGTGTTCCTTAACATTTCGTCCAATTTACTGCCGACGCCCCCGGAAAATATGTTAACTTGGGAGGTGACATGCTTGAATGCATTATCGTCCAATAAAGGACGCTGAGCTGCTAAGTATCGCTCGCATGTTTTCTTCAAAGGAGGAATTGGCAGTCTCGGAAGAGACTTTTGAAAATGCATCGTCGGAACTCTACTACGTTGAATGTATTGAAGATCGACATTTTTAGTCGTCTTTGTACTGAAGTGTCTTAGGTTTCTAGAGCAGGTATATTTGAGGCACAACATTCTGAAAAAAATACAATTTTATTTTAAAAGTTGTACGAATCTTATTAGATTTGCTTAAAATTAGTATTAATAAAAGGAATACACTGCAATATATAAGAATACGTGTAAATAAACCAAACTCGCCTACTATTTTATCTAATTCGGCTATTTTTATAATAATCTTTATCACCGAAGTGTCATAGATGTGAAGTAAACGCCAAACTTTGACACTTGAGTGATACTAAACATTTTTACTGATAAGGATAAGAATCAGATAAAGTAAACAATGCTATCGAATAATATAAATATGAATTCGAATGTAATATATTGGTAAATATTACTGTATAGTTATTTATTAGTGATTATGATATATCTTAAATAAAAAAATATAAAACAATGAACAATTAAATTTCAATAAAAAAATATATTTTAACCCTACAATGCGCAATTTTTTATATATAAAAAAAAATATACATAGATGAATGCAAAATATTAGTAGAAATTATAAAAAAACATTTTGCTTTTCAATATAATTTTATTTGAAATAAAATATGATTAACATATTAAAATTTTGTTGACGCCCGCTTTGCCTATTGTATGCGTTCGCGAACGTCATCTTACAGCGTTCGATATTTGACAAACCAGTCAGCTCCGATCGTTAAGAAACGATCGGCACGCGCCGAACTCAATAAAACTTATATATATAAGTATATGTGTTTTTTATAAATAAAATTAATTTTATGGAAACCTAATGCTGTACTGTATTTTTTACATAGGTACTACTAATACAAATTTGCACCTCAATCGAGTTTAATTTTAATTTGAAGCATGCTTTTTATTATCTAGTTGTACATCTTGGCTACGTAATGGTGTCACATTAGATTTTATTATTTTATATCAATCGTACGTTGAATACCTAATTGTCTTCTATGTTTTGCTGATGTTATTTCCATATTGCATAACGTACGCGCTTAGTCGTTCCAAAAATTAATCAATTTCATTTCCGAAACATTTGTGTTGCAGCTTCGATATAACAGACAGGCATTTATAATAGTGATTAGGCGGACAGAAGGCGACTGGTGGCAATTAGACACAAATTGACCCACTGCAGTAGAATTATTTGAGGGTATAGGTATAGTTTACATGTTACTTAATTATTTTCGAATGAACAGTGTACGAGGCAGCACCAGTCGTTATCTATCCGTCGAAGCCCACCAAAATAATGACTTGCCCCCAAGTTTTGTCCATAATAAAATATAAATATATAAATAAGCTGTCACTAGCAAAATTTTCTTCTGTAAAAATATTTTTTTGCACTCTTGATTAAGAAAATATAAAAGTAGCTTTTATCCTAGTTGTATTGTGTTTTTAACTCATAAATTAAATACATATAGTTATTAATGCTTATGTTAATTAATGTCAATATTTCACAGAAGATAAAATATAAGAAATAAAATCTATACTTTTTTTATAAATATTTAAACGCATAATTGTCTTTATTTTTGAGATGCTCAGGTTTATTGAAATTTTAAATTAATTTTGAAATTGTATATTTATTTTACTTCATGGCAACACTTTTGTGCGTTTGTCATTTGGCCTTTGCGGCGTGTCTTGCTGTCTAAGTACAGCTCTCATTATTTTCTCCGCATTGCCAACGAAATTGGTGCAAAATGACGGAGGGAATGAAGAATACGATTGCAACAATGCTCAACGGCATTGAAAGGTATGTGTTGACTACGTTAACCACCCGTCAGTTTACTTTCACTTATATAGGTTAAGTTATGCCTTTTATCCCCTTTTTGCCGTTTCTATCGGAAATAAATTGAATATTACTTCATCAGTATGCTTATATATGTATATTTGAGGTTACTTATGTACATTAGTTTGTATTTGATGAAAATGATATATTGAGTTGAATTTGTATATAATTTTCAGGTACAATCCTAACAATCTGCCAACGCTTCAACGCTACGTTGAAGCTCAAGCTCGCGAGAACGTCTACGATCTAGAAGTTAATCTAACAGTATTAAAATTATACCAATTCAATCCTCATCTCTTCAACCTGGACATTACGTGTATAATTTTGCTGAAGGCACTCACGAATTTTCCTCATACAGACTTCACTCTTTGCAAGTGTCTGCTGTTGGAAACTCAGGTTATTAATTACTCATTAAAATACCAACAGTATTTAGAGTTAATTGTAATTTAATGTAATATATTTTCAGACCGAAGAGGAGACCATAAGTCAAATCAAGTATTTGGCTGACATTTTGGAACAGTGTAACTTCGGACAGTTCTGGAACCGCGTCCACCAAATGCCCGAGTTGTGCAACCGCGTCACCGGATTCCACGATTCCATCAGGAAGTTTGTGTGCCACGTGATCAAGATCACTTATCAGACTATCAATAAGAGCACTTTGGCACATTACCTCGGAGGAGTCGATGGTATACTTTTTAACATATTGATTGATTATGGTTTTTGATGAGTTTTTATAAGCATTTCTTGTATTTTTAGATGGTACGTTGAAGATTTGGGTTAAGAAATACGGCTGGAAGGATCAAGGAGATCTTATTTTCATCGCTTATCAAGACGAGAACATCAAAACTAAGAACATCACCGAGAAGATTGATTTTGAAAATCTTGGAGCTCTGATGGCTTCTTGTCTCTAATCAAATAAAATAATCAACAATTTATTGAATATATTTGGGATCATTTCAGTTTTTGTATGATTAAACATTTTTCAATGGACTTTTGTTATTAGCTTTCTTATACCTAATTTTACAATTATAAAAACTCCTTTTACCATAACAAACATTTCACAAAAGAGTATTAAATATTTTACCATATATTATATCATTAGTTTTTTCCCTATACGACCTTTTTAAGTCATTAATGTATTTAAAGCCATGTCTTGTACGTTAAAATACTGTTTCTCAAAGTTATGGTAGGTCAACACTAATTTTCCGTGAAATTTTGTTTATTAGATATTCTATGTAGAAGCGTATTTTAGACCCAGCTAAAAACCTAATCCTGTTGTAAGAGTTGCCCCTAAATTGTCAACATCTATGAAATGTTTTTAAATCATTTGATTTACTTTTTTTGTTATAAACATTAATTATATCATTCACTCTTACTTGTAGTACAGATTTCATATGATAAATGTTAGTGATGATGTTGTTTAAAATCTTTGACCAAAGTATATACATCAGGATCTTTTTTTACTCAATATTAACTAAATTTGACCTAGAAATTATGAAGGGATGCCATATATAAGCGAGAGAGTTGTAAATGGATTCATAACCCATTAATTCGTTGCGTAGTATGTGTTCTAAATTTCCCCAATAATTCATCATCGATTTATTTTTCCAATGAAATGAGAAAATTGTCCAGTGTTGGGAATGAAGTGTTATAAATGTGCTTCGACGTGCTCCGTTCAATTAGATATCACCCTGCATAACGGACCAATCAGAGAATGGCTCTCCGCAACCATCCGGAGAATGGCTCTCCGCAACCAATCACGACGCAACTACTATAAAAGGAGGGTCGCGGCCGGCACAACTCACTCACTCCCCGGCGACCGAAACGAGAGGAACTCTCCGGAACATCACCTCGCAGCAGCAAAGGATCCTGAACCATCACCTCTACTGATGGACAGTCTAATCCAGGAGGAGTCCGGAGCAAGAACGCCTTTCGTCCTCGCTTCGTTAACCGTCAAGAGCGACAACAACAGCAGCAACTTATATCTTGAAATAAACAACATTAAACGCTACTCTCGCCTATTTTTATAATCTCCTTTATAACAGAAGCATATTTTTACCAATCTAGTCATCTGCGCTTGAGTGACATGTAAAGCTTATTTAAGATCTTTTTCAAGCCATTGTATTTGAAAAATGTCTTAACTGAATAGTCTATAAAAAAAACTCGCATGAAAAACTTTCTCTTTAAAAGCAAGCATAATTCCATGAAAAAGAAAGAAAAATTGTACTCATTTATGGCGCATAGCACTGAATAGTTGTGAAATAGATATTTCCAATTTTTGACCACATCTTTAAACATGTTTTTCTCTGATATTCTGTTCTTTGTGAATGAAGAAATGTACAAAATGCAAAGAAGTGAAATAATCTTAAAATCCTGTGTATTACTTTGAACTGCGCATTGAGAAACACGGCTATAGATTATAATTGTAATTTTGGATGTTTCTTTAATTAGTAGTTGTCAATTATATGGATGAGAAAAACAAGGCTTTATCATTTATTTATTGTAAATCTTCTAATGCAACATGACAGAAGTTATTCCGAGATGAACGCAATCAACAATTAATAAGTAAGTAATGAGACACGAAACTGAAATCATAATCTGTAAGTCAGTCACATATTATTAATCGATTATCAACTATTATCACAGCTTACAATCAATATATGCAAAGTATCTCGATTTTATTTTAATTATTCATCTGCAAGATTAGTCCCTCCCTCCCCAAAAATGACGTCTCTGTCAAATCTAGCGTGCATTACTGAGTTCTTAAAAATTATCACGACTCTTTCGCCTGACTGAAAGGTGGTTCCTCGGTAGGCAGACAAAGTTTGGAATATATACGAGGGTAAAAGATGGCGCTAGTAACATATAAAAGAAAAGTACCAATACTGTCAAATTGTCAGCTATTTCCATCGCGTCCTTTCAATTTTACAATTTATGGAAGCAAACAATCTTTGTGTAGTGTTTAAATACTTATTTGATAGGCAAAACACTGACGTAAATCAAAGTCGAGCTAGATGTAGTTCATGGCACTTGTGCATTAGCGTTTAACACTCTTTATTATTGGGTGAATGAGTTTAAACGTGTTCCTAGATCCACGTGTTATATATATCATATCTTTCGGGACGTCCACTTGAGGTGACTACGCCAGAAATGATCGACAAAATCCGTGATATGGTCTTGAGTGATCGACGAGTTAAACAGCGCGAACTTGTTGAGGATAAAGGGATATTAAATAGTTTAGTGGTTTTAATTTTGGATAAAAAATTGGTACGAAAAAGATATCTGCAAGATGTGTATCACGTTTGCTCAAAGTGTAGAATAAACGCAATCGTGTGGTCGATTCAATGGCTGGTTTTAGCGCTTAACAAGTTTTTGCATCGATATATAACTATTAGTGAAATATTGATCCGCTACTACACTCCAGAGACAAAAAAACAGTCGAAATAGTGGATTTCTGGAAACTAACCGGCTCCAAAGAAAGCGAAGACGATGAAATCGGCCGATAAGGTGATGGGCACGGTATTTTTTAGGATGTACGCGAAATCATCCATATTCACTAGTTGGAAAAAGGACGAACGATAAATGGAAAGTATTATGCGTTATTACTGGACCGGTTGAGTGAAAAAATCAAGAAAATACGCCCACATTTGGCCAAGAAGAAAGTGCGATGCATGTGTATAGACTTGCGCAGTTTCGAAGGCGAAAATCCATGAATTATGCTTTGAATTGTTGCCGCATCTACCGTGTTCACCAGATTTAGCCTCCAGGGACTTTTCCTGTTTTCATACACGAAGAAATGATTCTCCGGAAAAAGATTTACGTCGAACGAGGAGGTCATCGCCGAAACAGAAAATTATTTATTTTTCCGGAAACTTACTTTTTGGATGGCTGGAAAAAGTTAGAAAAATGCTGTGCAAAGTGTATCGAGCCAAAAAAATACTATGTTGAAAAATAAAAATGAATCAACTCAAAATATTATGTTTTTATATTTTTTTGTATGGACATATTAACCTACCCTCGTACATGCATATATTAACGTGGAGTAAAGATAAATTTTGCTGACTACGACAATCTCAACTTTGTTCTTAATAAGTATTTGCTCCCGATCGCTAGTTTAGTTTAGTGTTCCACGGAAATTTCACATCAGTATGCTTATATTTTTCTCAAAAGAAGACACCAAAATATTTTATTAGCACTAGAGAGCAATATCCATTTTAACATAACTTTAATATTTAACCGTCTCCCGGAGAACTAATGAGGTGTCCAATACAATATGAAGATTAAATGCTAACAATATATGTCGTTGTTGACGGAGCTGATGATCACGTCGGGTTGTCACCAGTTTGGGTGTCGAGTCGTTGTTGCTGGAGCTCGTGCGTTCTAGGCGGCTGATTAGATGTCCTTGAGAGAAGTCCGGTGGATAGCGTGGTCGGCGAAGAAGGACATGGTAGTGGCAGCGGCGGGTCGGCGGAGACGGCGGCGAGGGCGTCAGCGGAGACAGTAGTCGTTTCGATGCAATGTAATCGGGCCAACTGTTTCTCGGAATTTCTGTCCGTCTATTTGTATTTTTTGAGGATCGTACGGGAATTGTAACAACTTATTGTTACCTGTCGCCACAATGTCAAAGTAACTCCATCTGATTTTGAAACATCTAAAGACATTTCTTTTCTTTCGTTGTAACCTGACAGACTTAAGTCCAATGCGTTACGGTGGGATAAATCAGTACAAACTGGGTAAGTCAATCAGACACAAACAGGACAAGTATTAAAAACACCAGAATGAACATTAGGAATTGATGACATCTATATATTTAATTATAAACCTTTTTTCAATTCAAATCAGCTTCTCCCTATATTAATTAAATAATACAAAAATAACACGAAAATACATATTATTTAAGGGATGAACTTTTAAATTTGTTATATAAAAACGAATGGATTAACACCAATGCAATATATTTTTCGATTATGCAATCATATTAAACATCAGAAAATTTAACTACGATACCTAATAAAGTACTTACCCCCACACGGAGATTTTATCTGAGCTCTCGAATCACCCCTTTTCGGCTTGGGATGAAATTAATTTAGCTTTAAAATTGAGCAAAAACCAATCCGCCCTACCCTCTGCGCTCGGAATATTATATTTCCATTTGGAAATTGAAATAATACGGGCGTCGATCCTTTCGGCATTGTGGTATTATGTAATAAATTCATGAAAGGTGGCGGGGGCGAATTCCGAACGTCTGGTGCTCTTTTTCACGCGGCGTATGCGAATGACAACAATAGCCCCGGGCGATGGGGCTTTTAGTTGCTTTCCACATGAAATACACACGACAAATCGCAGGGTGGATTGGGGGATGTTTGGAATTGTAATTTTCATAAATAAATTTTGATATATTAAAACATAAATAAAAATATATTAAAACTATTATTTTTATTCAACAGATCAGCCAATTAAAGATATATATTTATCTATAAAAATAATTGCTTTTATAATATAGGATTGGGAAGTTGAATGGTATAGAGCTTGTTGTAAACATGTAGTTCATAATAAACCATGTATATATAATAATATATATTATGAACATACTACGCCTAGCGATTTCGTAGTCTGCCATCGCAGAAAAATATTATTTTTGGATTTACCAATCAGACAAACCCGGAAGGCATGGGAAAAAGACCAATATGGATAGAATCTATGGCTTGAAATGAAATATTTTACGAGCCGATACGCTCGGTTATTTTATAAACATATTAATGTATCTAAAATTTAAGAAAACTATATATAATATATGGGGTGTGATACAAAAATAACGATAATTTTGCGCGTTATTTATTTTTTGTTAAAATGTTTATTTTTCACGTTGGTAAGATTGTCTATGATGCACATTTTAATTGTCATATACATATTGGACGCGTAGTTTGTATTAACGACGCATTTAGTCACGCTCGGCCATATCTTTATTTTGAATATGACAGAACAAATCATTTAACTAACATTATGGGTTAAAATGTAAGTAGTGAAAATGTCAGATACGGGTTTTGGTGAAGATGCTACGTCAAAACGAAGAGCTTATTATTATTTTATTCATTTATTTTGTTAATATAGCTAATTTTTACACTTAACAAATTTTAACTAAGCATACATAAAATAGAAAATAAACATAAAATAAAAAAACTTAATATTACTTAATGCACGGAGGTGTTTCTTTATTTATTATGCAATAGACAATGCGTCTCCTGCGTAAAAACTGCTTTTGTAATCTAACCCGTATTACCGACCTTCAAAATGTGCACCTTCCAATTTTACTTATTCAAGGCGTAAACATATTTTGTTAGTCGAATATGCAAGTAATGCAATTGACTAACTAATTTATGCATCCCTGTTTCGCCAGAGACAACTCGAATTAAAAGTATAAAAATTCTGAAACTTTGACATTCGATTTTTTTATAAGAATAGATTTCTAAAATTTTTAATAGATTTACATTTAAATTAGCTCTAAAAATGCATAAGAGATTTGGACATATTAGGGCCACTTAAGAATGTACCTTTCAAATGGACTTAAACAAAGAACTGTTGTGGCCTATATAAATACAAAGGAACAGATACAAACGCTGATAAAAGGGTATCTAAATTATAAGTATCCAGTTACAGCATTGCCAAATCTCTACCGGTTTCATTAATGCACGTTTTGCAAAAGGCTAATATCATAAGAAAAATAACAGACAATAACATAGTCTGTCTCCGCCCTTAAATCATCGCATTGGCGCGATGGTTAAAGTAGGAGAAAGCTTAAGAACTTCCCTTATTCAAAAATAGTAACATAACATACTTGTGACACTTTTTTTCAGATTCTTTTACTGCTATGCTTCGATTAGATTTGAGTTCTGTATGATACGTTATTTTATAGCGTCGGAATTTTTACTTACTGTTAGAGAGGATTAGAGAAAAACTCTCAGATTTTACATCAAGAGGCGGTATGGATCGTATCTGTATTTGTATCTAAATCCCTTTTTGACAGGAGCTTTAGGATACAATTGATTGCTTTCCAAATATTTTTGAAGTTGCCGGGAGTTGATGTTGATCTCCGGCGAATTTCAGCTGCGGAATGTAGAGTAGCCTTGAGAGTCACGATTGCGCCCCTTATTCTTCACCATTGCGGCCAGAATATTAGTACTCGAGAACTCTCCCCTTACATGACCCATTTAGTTTATTAACGAGCTTGTAAAAATATTTCGCGAGCATTTATGAAAATGTTTGAATATTTTTTTGTAAATATATAAAAAATATTTTTTAAGCCTGGTAGTTTTTTTCTAAACCTTTTTACCCTAGCCAATCCGGTCCCTAGGCCCCCCGCCGAGATTTGATATCAATTCGCGCTAAGATGGTTGTCACCCCTCCGCCGCCGTTAAACACTTCACACTAATTGAGTCCCGAGTCAAGAGCGAAGAAGGGCCACCCCAATTATTTGTTTACTTACTTATATGGCTTTATTGTCTGCGGCCACAAAAGGCGTCCAATCACATTTCGACCACTTTTCGTTGTTTGCCAACGACGCTTCCGTACAAATATTTAATTAATATGCTCAATTGAACGACAATCAATTGCTTATAATGCTGCGGAAAGCTTTCCTGTGATTCACTTCCGTATCGGCGTTTCGTGACCGATCAGATTTACTCTCTCTGTCTTACCCGACTTCACAATAATTGTAGGCGTATCGTACAAATTAATTTATTAATTTTATAAAAAGGATAATTTATTAGTTTTCTTCATGATCTTAGATATTCTTTACAATAGACCAATTCGTTCAGTTATAATTTTATTTTTTATTCGCCTTGATAAACTTAGTGTTAAATTAAATATTCTTTAAGATTCTTTTTAATTAAAAAAAAATACCATAAATCAAATTCACGTGTTTATATTGTTTATGAATTTAAACATTTTTATTAGTTATATTATATTTGCATACATATAAAAAACTTTTTATCCAATTTTTCAAACCATTACTTTTTCCTTTGTTTAAAATTTATTTATAAAAATTGTACATACGTAAAAAATGGGATACTTCTTAAGAGTCAGGTTTTTTCCGCTAATTTTTTGGTTTAATGAAAAATGAACGTAAGTATCATTCTTTCAATTAATTGTATTATGATTTTATTTATAATTGTATGTGTTTTTGTAACGGTTAATATTATGTGTATTGATATTTTTCCCACCTTTTATGTTTTCCGTATAATGAAAATTGTACGTTCTTTAAAATTTAATTCTGGTCATTACTTGGTTTAATTAAAAATTCAGAGTTATATAAGTAAATTTTATTCTTTCAATTGCATTTAATTTTATTTGGAATTATAGGTTTTTATAAAGTGTTTTGTATAATTTTTTATTCATCTTGTTGTTTTATGTTATATGGGAAATGTACATTTTGATAAATATCCGATAATAATGTTAATTATTTTATTAGAATAAATATAAGTTTTTTTTAATGTGGCCCGCGGTCAAATTTTCGTCCCCAATGTGGTCCGGCAGCCAAAATGTTTGCCTACCCCTGGTGTATATGAATATGTATGTACATATGTATATGAGCGTATGATTGAGTTGTTTTATTGTATATTTTTGTATGTATGTGAAATGTTAAATAAAGCTTGTTTGTTTAATAGCTTTCATGACGTGTTAGAGAAACCTTTTAAGCCATTATGGTCAGGTTTGGCATAATTGAACTATTTAATTTAGTATAAGTAGGACTGTATTTTTTACTGATGAATTTTTTTATAACCTGTGTATGTTTTTATTTTACAGTTTTTATTGAGGGGCCTAACTCTGGAAAACATATTTATAAAAAAAGTAAAAACCTAGCTAAAATAATGAATCTGAACTAAACTACACTTGTTTGAGATGTGCCTATATACTGATGTATTTCAGGTATGAGTAAATTTAGTCATTTTTTATACATGTTTTACAGTAAATAAAAAGAGCGGAACATTGCCTTCAAAAACACCCACTTTCTAAGTAGTACTTTCTCAATAAACATTATTATTTAAAGGGACAGATTGTAGTTTTTTACGTGGCTCCGTTTGTGTTTAAATTTATTTGCGAATTATTGTTGACTTTATTGCCTTTTGAACGTTTAAACGAAATATTAGATATGAGTGGAAATATTTAGTGAATATAAATTAGTTGCAGTAAATTTTGGTATTCGATTTGAAAATTCAGATCGAATAGCTAAGCACCTAGCACCAGCTGAATTATATAAATTTAATGTTTTTATAGATTGTATTATCGATAATTTAACAACTGCAGCAAAATAAATAAATAGTACACTCAGTTTCATGTGCTTATTCCTGAAATAAAATCTAGAAAAAACAGTCCCGAATCTATCCCTAAAATTTTTTTTTAAATATGTTATTTCAGTAAAATAACATCGGAATACATTTTCACTAGTAGATATATATATATATTTTTATCAGTGAAAACATAAATTATCTGGCAGGTGCTAGTAAAATTATATGAATTGAACTTTTCTATATGTATTAATATATATATTTACATACTTATCATTATTTATTTACATCCGATGTATAAATGTTACAGTGAATGTGTATTTTCACTATTTAAATCCAAATATATTTTTAGCAGTATATATATATTTGTACTAGCAAAACTATAATTTAACTTATAGGCGCTAATATGCTGCTCTAAAATGTATGTGAAACTCAATTGACAGTTGCGAAACGCCAATTATCTGTTCAAACCCAAACCTAGCCTAATGAAAGTTCTAAAACTAATTATAATTTTAAAACTTTCATTAGGTCTAGTCCAAAATACAAATTCAGCCAACTCATCTCGCAGGGGAAAATAAGCAAAAGAATAAGTACAGACAAACATCGCATCTAACATATCTGCATTTCGATATTACACTATGTTTTAAAAATATGATAGCTATCCTTATCGATATTAGTATGAATTTATAATATAAGAAGGCTGATCAAAGTATTTTCAAACCAAATTTTGGTCAATAGAAGAGCGCAAAAACAATTATCACTTCTCAGAATTCAAAAATTCACGTCAAAAGCATTAAAATCACGTCGGGGCCGTCGCAGTGGGAACGCTTGGTAACGAGTGTTCCCACTGCGACGGCGCCGACACGATTTTATTGCTTTTGACGTGAATTTTTGCCTTCTGAGAAGGGATAATTGTTTTTTGCGCTCTCCTATTGGGCAAAATTCGGTTTAAATGTACTGTATTCGATTCGCATTCGTAATATTATTATAAAGAGTCTTAATATAAACGCTTGATAATCGAGCGTTTTCACAGCGATGGCATGATTTTATTTCTTTTGACCTGGACTGGAAATTTATTATATGGCAACACTGAGCAGCAAAGAAAATACGACCAATTATCAGATAAATATTATTAGTAGATATTTTTAATATTTTTTAATGCCTAATTAAAATATTTTGCATAACATATGATTTCAGAAAATATGTCGCAACGGTGACCAATTTTTACTTTTATTTGTATCATAGAAAGGGTTAACTTGTACCTATTAATATTTATTTAAGAAATTATATTACGATGTTAAAAAATATATAAAATGCCATTTTTGTCATTATTTTTTCAAGGCCCGGGTTCTGTATTTTGAAGTGATAGAATAATTGAAAGATAAGAGTATTTTTTTAATATTTTGATTTATTACAATCGATAACAACAACAAAAAATATAACAACAAACAAAATTACATAACAAAAATCAGATCTGAACAGTTATTGGGTACGCAGCAATAGCGGATTTGATCAGTGCTTGCCACTGCTGAAGCCATACTCCTTACCACCGGAATGTCCTCCCTTCTTTCCATAGTCGGAATGATGAGCGTGGTGCTCTTCGTGGCCATGGTGTCCCTTGTGTCCCTTATGATCTTCATCATAATGCCCCTTATCGTGGTGTCCCTTCTTTCCGTAATGATCATCATGGTATCCAGACTTGTGGTGTCCTCCCTTCTTGTGACCTCCGGCTTTCTTAGCATGATGTCCGTGGAAGTCTCCGTGCTTGCCGTGATGTCCTCCCTTGTGGAAGTCGTCGTAGAATTTATGCTCTTTGTGATATTCGTCTTTGTGGGCCTTGTGGTGGTATCCTGTCGTTTTGGATCCCTTCTTGTGTCCCTTCTTTTCGCCGAATTTTCCAGCCTTGTGTCCTTTCTTGCCTTCGTGGTGAGAGCCGTAATGTTCAGCTTCGTCATGATGCTTTTTCTTGTGTCCGGAGTGCTCTGCGTAATGCCCACCATGGTGATCTTTTCCATGGTGACCTTTTTCACCCTTGTCGAAGTGGTGTCCAGATTTGTAGCCCTTGTCTCCCTTCTTTCCGTGCTTGGATGAATGGTGGGCGTGGTGTTCAGACCCGCCTCCCGATTCATGCTTGCTGGACTTTCCGGAAGCAGCTGCTACTAAATCTGTGGCTTCTTCTTCTTCTTGTCTAGCGTTACAGCTCACTACGAAGCAGCAAGTAGCCACTAAGGCTATTAACCACAACAACCGCATGACCCTGAAAAACACACCTTATATTAAACACTTAAAAAATTAAAGCACTTTATTCGTAATGATTGACACCTACGCTAAATGCTCGGATACTCGATGGATTGAGAGTCGATGTTGAACTGATTTGTTTCCAATCACGAACCACTATTTATATTGCCACTTTCATCTAAGTAACTCGTGGCGCATTGTTGTTTTTTCGTTAGTATTTCACGATTTTCCTTTTTTATTGTTTAACAATCTTACGGATCAGCTTCAACAATTATGGTAGCAAATCAATGAAGACATTTCTTCATCTTTAGATTTAAAAATAGATCTGAAATATAAATAGCTATAATAAGTTACAATTTTACACACTTTTACTTGAACAAAATCATTATTAATATATATTTTTATGATATATTGTATTTCTTTGAAATAATTTTTTTACTTAGCTATTGTATGTATATTTTTAAATCGACTATATAAAAAAAACAATTTATTCTACACATGATTTAATTGCTTAGTGCTTTTAATTTAGTTCCTATATTTAAATTAAAAAACTTACCTTAATCCTAAATATTTATCAACTGCTATATAAAAAATATTTGTGTGTTGTATAAAAAGATAATTTAAATATAGCATTATTTTATTAATTAATTTAGATAATACGGATAATTATTTATACACTAAACAAATATAAGCAAAACATACATATAAAATATAACATAAATAAAATACATAAAAACAACTTTAATATTATAATTTATTAATTAATGCATGAAAGTGTTTCTTTATTTCATCTAAGAAACCCGCTACAATTTAATTTATCTTATAAATATAATAATTTTTCAATATTTAATTCATAAGAAAATACTAATATTTAATAAAACATAATTATTAAAAACTAGCTGTCGGTACCTCACTGTCGTGATTTACCGTAGCTAGCGAGTGTGCGAATACATTGGAACCATCATAAAAAATATATTTTAGATTTAAATAATATATGTAGATGTAGATATTTTAGATTTATATAATATATGTATATACTTTCTTGCGTTCTACAAATATTATATGATGCTAAAAATAACAATGAACACTCAAATCCCTGTAGCACGCCTAAAATGGTTAACTTATCTAAACTATTTGTAATATTCTTAACGCAAGATAAAATAATTATTTTTAAATTTACAATATTTTTCTGCGATATATTGGAATATTTCTCTCCACGTTACGTCAAAAAATTTTTTTAATAATAAATACAAATCTGCATTTATGACATACTCCTGAAGATGCTAAAAAAATTTTCAGTGAAACGTCGGGAGAAAAATTCAAACTAAATGCAGTAAAAATTGTAAATTTAAAAATAATTATTTTAACTTGTGTTAAGAATATTACAAATAGGTTAGACAAGTTTAAAACAATTTGAGTATTCACTGTTATTTTTAGCAGCATATAATATACGTACAACATAAGAAAGTATATTTTTTTATGATGGTTTCGGTTAATAATATATTTTATTTTATTTGTATAAAAATATTAGTATTCTTTTAGTTTCTATCAATCCAAGTAATATTAATTTGTAATAAATAATAAAAAATGCTTATCTAAGATCTATAAAATTAAACTATATTTTTAATAATTATGATTTTATTAAATATTATTTTCATATTATTTTCTCATATTTATTTTAATTTGAATTATGTATTGAAAAAATATTATATTTTTGAGGAAATTTTTAATATCTAAAAAGAAATATTTTATTTAACGATTTGATTAAAAATTATTTTTCTTCTACTATATTATATTACTTTCACTTTATTAGTAGCTCATAAAACATACAATGATAAAATATAATCACATTGTTTCGAAAGTCTGTGAATTGCTGATGTTTACTAAAAATAAAAACATTTTTTTATTATGAAACGTTTATTTAATATGATAATTGAATTTACATACATACTTTTAAACATAATACATAGAACCATTTTAATGTTTAAAACTGAAATTTTAATATAATATAATATAACGAAAAAGAAAAAAAAGGAGAACATACTTACAATTTAACTAAAGTATTTTTTTTTAATTCATTAATTTAAAGATAAATAACTATTAAATAATTGGCATTTGCCTTTAAAGCAATATATGCTTATATTTTAATTTATTATTGTTTTTATCAAAGTTTTCAATATATAATATGAAATTATGTTCTATAAATCCTTGCTATTTGTTCCCAAATATATATAGCGTTTAAAAGGTTAAGAAGTTTTATTTTATAATAATAGATAAAATATACGAATGTATATTTTAGCATAAACCTTTGGTTTATCTTACTCATATATTATTCTAGATTTAATAAGCATGTTAATATCTTATTCCACTATGTATTACGTATCACTAATTATATATGTATGTATCACCCATTAATGTGAAGCTTATCTTATAAAGAATTTCTTTATTTACTTTTAATTGAGTATTATAATATTATGTTTATAAATTTACGGTTAAATTGGATAATCTAAAAATACATGTTTAATTTTACTTAAAACGTTTCTTTCTCCATGGCATGTATATAATTGGAGTTGTGTTTTTAAAATATATACATTAAATAAAAATAGCTTGAAAATGGCCGTACTTTAATTTTTATTAATTTTTAGAAGTATTGCCATATAATAATAAATAAAATTTAGTCTGTAAAACCGATTGAAAGTGGAATTTCGCGAAGCCGAGACAGTCGTTTCCATGGTCCGTTTGTCATCTCTGATTATGCAACCGGATATTTTTTTCTTATTTCTTCCCGGTTGGTAGAATTTCACAAAAACGCAATAGCTCGATTTGACACGGCCAATGTCCACCTCAGATTCAGTTTCGATTGTTACCTTTCGTGTACAATAGAGGCAATTGAAAGCAAACTGTCAAGTAAAAGAAAAAGTAAACGGCAACTTAAACTAGATACTCTCTATAAAACTGGCTATTATAAAACATCTTTTTATATTATTGAATTATTTCAAAAAATATGTGAACCTCTTAGATTGACTGTACTAGTTGACAACTAGGAAAATGCTTTCAACATAACGCTGTATTTTTTCGTAGCTGTTATTTTGCCATTGTTTCTTTATACAAAATGTCTATAAATTGAAGTGGAGTTGAATTGAACGATCATTAAGTTATGAGAAGTTGCATTGTTATTTTGATATATAATTTATATTATTAATAAATAAAACACATATTATTATTTTAATCAATATTGAACAATCTCTGTTTATAATGTTTACTTAATTTGTGACATTCGATACTGATGTCGATTTACACGAATGACTTGCAACGATGTGATGTTGACAATGTTATTATATATTGTTTGCTTTTAGTCATTGTTGATTTATATTAAACGTATTTTTTTTGTAAATTAAATAATAAATTATATATTAAGAAGAAAGTAAATTTAAACCATTAAAATGGTTTATTATATTTTTATTAAAACGTTAATCTATTTTAATTTTTTATGTTGCTTAAAGATCATTTTATCAGTTTTAATTATTATTTTTAGCACAAACTTTCATCTGCGATGCTTAGGAAAAAAATATATGATTAAACAATTATTTTTAAAAGTAACATTGAACATAGTAGCTTTCATTTAAAAGAAATAATATTTTCGTTATATGGCATTTTATTTTACAAAAATATAAATATTCTTGTAGAAAAATATTTGATTCGCTATTTAAAAATTATATGGTTATATTCGATAAAGAAATCACACTACACCCCTATAATTTTATATTTTGAACAAATTTATAAGAAATAAAATTATAGTACGTTGATTTAGGGCATTAAAAACCTATTTGAAATTGTCCTATAAAAATCAATAAAATTGCCAACGTAATAATTTTATTGATCCGAAGGATGTTGGTAAAGATCTTTTACTTATTCCATCGTATTATGCCGATAAGAGAAATGCTTGATTTTAGAAAAGTGTAAAGCAATTAGTTCAAAGGCTTTTACCAAATTCTTGCTAATAATTTCATCACAATGATCATGGATGGTGATGACACAAATTTATTTTTATTAATTACAAATATCAAGTTAAAGTATATTTGTGTAACGGCGGTTCGAAAATCAGTAAGATCGGAAATAATATAATTCTTTGGATTGTGAAAGATTCAGTGGCGTGGCGGATATATGCAACGTATTATTTTTATTTGCGATCGACCGTATCCTTTGTATTTGGCACCGACCATTTGCATTTATTCGAGACTTTTCTACTGTTCAAGTGAATGTCGGGTTTCATAAATGGAATAAAAAAACACCTTCGTACATATAGAAATAAATTATAATATTAAGACTTTATTATTGTATATTTTTATTTTTTCTTTCTGTTATGTATTTTTTATATTTTTTTATATATGTTTACTAAATTTGTTAGATGTAAAGATTAGCTATTAAGCTAAATAAATTAATAAAATAAAATAAAATAATAATAAGCCATCATTACAGCCACACTGTCTCAATATTCCCCTGGCCGTACTCGTTTTCTTATACCTTTCTATTTCTAGTATTAAATCTATATATTTGTATTTATTATTAAATACTTAGTAATACTCTGGTAATATATTATTTTGACTACCCAATGAGAGTACTTTGAAGAAGTTGAATTCAAATTTGATCTGAACTTATTACTTTGTTTGTAATAAAATTATTCACCATATTTTTTTTATCACACCTCATATATGATTTTTTGTATTTTCTAATTTTGTTATAAATATTAGCATTATCAAGCTCAAATCTTATTCATTTACATTTAATAATATTCTAAGAGCTTGCCTTGAATATATATTTGAGGAGTAGGCCACATGCGTAGTTCACAATCAACGCTACTTTCGCTAAATCGGTCAATCTCAATGGCTTCGGGGTCAACAATGGAAGCGTTTCTCGATAGGAAACGAATCTTTGAAGCTGAGTCCATTATGGGCGCACTTGTGGTCCAGTTCCGGACGTGAAGTTGAACACTTGTTTACAATCGATGAAAAAAGATGCACCTATGCAAACTCCGCTCCGATCATCCGGAACGGTCCATTCTTACACAACGAGAATTAGACGCTTGGCCGGATTTTGAGAATCTACTGTTACTGTATAAAGCTAAAAGCGATACAAGATGAAAAGGAAAAAATCCTTGCAATATATAGTAAATTTCGTACGAATAATGAAATTTTAACGCATAATACTTCGGGCCAATTGATTGAGGGAATTGAGGGTATCGTGTATTGATTGTGTTGGATGTTCGATAACCGTTAAAAAATCCATAGCTTGATGTGCCACTATGTAAGAAAAATAACCGATATTAATTATTAGACTGCATATTTGAAATATCTAAAAAAGTTAAATTACAAACTATTTGATTAATAAAAAGCAATAATAAAAACATTTCAAGTGAAATTAATATTAGGTTCATTATTGCTTATGTTGTGTATTGTAAATGACATGTAAATGAGTTATAAATTAGATATGATAAATGGTTAGTTAAAATAATTTAACTAATGTTATTTAATAGTAAAAGGAATAATCAAAAATATGTGAGAGCTCTGCTTGAGAGATGCAAAATAAAATTAGTTAATAGATGCCCTTGGAGTATAGGCTAATTATAAATTGAAATTTTATTTACATGATTTATAATAAGGTTAAATTATATAATAAATTAAAATACAAATTTTATTTATAAAAAATAGTATACATAACAGCATTATTATTGTAAAACCATTATTATTATTTGAACTACATAATTAAAAAAATACTTTATACCAGTGTACGCCACAGCGTCCAATTTTTACGCACATACATTCACGCGCTCTAGAGCCGAGTCACAAAAGAAAGTCGTATAAGTTGCACGAAAATACGATTGTGTGTTGTTTTTGTTTCTATCCGCACTGCAATAACGGTTATTATCGGGAAACTGCAGCGTATTGGTATACTTTGGTAAGCTTAGCAGAGGACGATATCATGTATTATTTAAAAATGCAATTAAAATTATTTCAAAATTAATAAAATATTTTTTTATTTATTTATTAAAATTATGACCATGCGTCACGATTGCCAAAAGTATAAAATATATTAGAATTTTGAAATTCATACATAAACATGCATATACACACACATATACACATATAATTAAAGACACGAAAACAAGATAAAAGAACAGACATAAATCTCCTGATCAGGTGTGTATTTTCCCACAGGAATTGAATCAAAACGAGAAAATGTCAATATCTCTATGCACAGTATGAGCAGACAAACGGCCTTTGCCAGAGAAGAGTTGGCAAGTGCTCCAGTTCTAGACTTTACAAGCAAGAACAGTGGACGCGATGGAGAACTATAACCACCTTCCGGAGCCCACATTTGGAGCTGATCGAGCACCGAAGGGTTGTCTACGTAGCATTTGCACAATTTTGGCAACTCGCAACACTTTTGCGAGCTGCCAAAGAAACGTATCCCAGCGCTCCGAAAATAAAAGCACTGGGAAACAAGAACGGATAATACCCGTATTCTTTAATCAGAATAAATATAGAAGGATTTTGTACTTTTTCCAGCTTCAATTCATTACATTGACTCATTATGTCTGGAATCCAAATAATTGAGCTAGTTTCCAGTATGCTGCGGACTAGAGCATCATAAAGAGTGCGCAATACTAAAGTATTCCTGAAGTAGCGCGCATTTCTTAAGATAAAACCGAGCATTTTTAATGACCTGCATAAATGAAAGTCACACATAAATCATTAGTAAAGAAATACCTGTCTAGAATATATCCGACGAGATAGCAGGAATTTCTTTCTCTTTCACTTATTATCATCCATTTTAATCGAAAAAACATCTAATGATTCATTCTCAAATATATTTTAAAAATTAACTTGTACGATAATTCAATCAATGCGTTTTTCTGAGATTGTTTGTCTCGCTTGTTCGTGAAGCAGCATTGCTAATTTTAAGGTTTTTCGTCTGGATCACATCCAATCACATGTAAATATTTCGGTATATTTCGCACAAAATAAAGAAAAAATAATATATAATATCACAGTAGCTGGTTGTCAACTCCTAAAATACGATTGTATTAGTTTAGTGTGCGTGTTTTTTTGATAGAAAGTGGAAGCTGTGGCGTGCGCTGTTGTACATCGTACACAGCTCACGTTCGGAGCCCATTACTTGTCCTGGTCTTGACGCTTGAAATAAAGTTCATACGCTTTTTTCTCCAAAACCGTCATTATTTTTCTTTGAGAACCTAGTGTAAATTCACCACATGTATAACAAAAAGAGTCAGCACTTTCAAAACATTTTTTACAATTTTTTTCTACTATTTATTAACAAAACCAAATCAAAACACGTGCTCATTTAAAGATAGCGGTAACTGTCAAACTGAAATTTGAATCGAGTGCTGCCATAAAAATCAACGGATCGTTGTTGCTTCCCGAAAAAAAATAGGTTACACACATTTTATAAAAATTTAAATCTCACTATAAATATTTTTTGCCGTTTTTTAAATCTGCGCAAACTGATAGTAAAGGAATAAAAATTGTGTTGACCAGTGTAATTAATTTAAAAAAAATATTTTTCGAATGAAAATAAAAACGATTCAAATGTTTAATTGTTTTATTAACGTGAGAAAAACAAGATGGCGCAGGGTAGGATTTTTTGTGCGATTTTACGCGTGCATCGTTATTTTGGCGGTTATAAAGATTCGGAATGCAAATTAACTAGGTAAGTTTTAACTAATACAATGTAATATATGCGATGATTAGAAGTAAACATCGATTAAAACATGTAAACGATTATAAAACGAGTTTTTTTACAGTGACTCGATCTTCGCCATTGAAGTTTCGCGTTCCGTCGATAGGGCCCCGAGACTAAAAAGTGAGTTTATTATTTTAGATTTGTAATACGTTAAATTTATTACCTATAGATATATACGATAGTTAATAGCGCAGCGAAATGTTGTTATTAAAATTTATTCGAGCTATGTAGTATATATTTATATTTTTCTTCGAAACGATAATTTTTCTCTTGAAAAATTAGCCAAAATGCAGGAAATTTGTTAGTAAATTTAGTATATCGTCATGGTAGCTGCAATAGGTTGTATGTCAAATATATCACTTTACAGGAGAGACAAAAAGCATTCCTATTTTGCCTCCATCTTCTAAGCTGCTTTTATAAATGAAATATTATAACTTCTCATATTAGAAGTTCGTAGTAATATCGCTAAGGATAGCTATCATATTTTTAAAACATAGTGTAATATAATATATAGTACTGAAATCATATAATTTTCCTAGCACATGCCAGATAAATTATACTTTGACTAGTAATAATATTTTTCTACCGGTAAAATTGAATTCCGATATGATTTCACTGAAATGACATATTTAAAAAAATACTATCGGGATAGATTCGGAACTTTAAATTTTTCTTGAAGGATAATCCGAGAATTTTTGGTTTAGACTCAAAGAATACATTTCAGCTTTTGCCTTTTCAAAATCCGTATATATGACGTCTACTTGAATTTCCGCATCAAAAGATTTTGTCACCGTTTTGGTGAAAGACCTAATGTTTTTAACGGTGAAACGGGTGGAACGAAACCCAACTTATCGATAGTGAATAAAGACGTATCTATTGCTAATTATTTAGTGCTGAACACTGCGATTGGTCTATAGTTCTTTATGCACCACTGGTCACCCTTTTTATAAATAGGGGCAACTTTTGTGCGTTTCCAAAGATCAGGAAACGATGACGTCTTGATAATCATAAAATTATGAACCGAATACTTTAATTCGATTTTTAGTGAATCAAAATTTTGCTTACCCATGCCTAAATCCAACGGTTGCCCACCCCCGGCGGATAAACGCCAAATCCTGATTCGATGCGGGCCATGCGACTGATGGTGCGAGTGTTAATTTGCATTGAAAGTGTTTGAACAAGAATTTATTAAGCCATTATACTTGGGCTACTTGGGGAGAATATACTTTGTTTGCTCTTGTTCCGACAGAATTGTTCCGAACCATAGTAGCTGCTGAATAACACCCGAATCTGAATAACGCGGCAAAAAATAAAAGCATCTGGCATCATGACCTGAACAACAAAAAATAACATTCTAATATTTTAATCCAACAAAAAATATATGTAAATTTTTTTTTTATTAGTTTGACAAGATTAAACATATTTTATTTTAAACCTAATTTATATATTTAAACACTGTTCTGATTTTTACTTTTTTTAATAAAAAAATGCCTATATCATTAGTTTACCTATGATATAAATTTAAATTTTGCTTTAAATTACTAAAATACAAAAATATGTTTATGCCATTCCACAAAATAAGTTTTCACGAATTTTCTTTGGATGTGGGTAAAGTTTGATTCATAATTTTTGCAATTGTTAATTGCAGGTTTCAAGAGAAACATTTATTAATAAAATATACAACAATGCTTTCGTATTTTTCTGAAATTATATGGCTCTTACTCATTGATATTTTCTCGACATATATTTTTGTCGGATTGTTTTCACACATTTGATAAAATGGCCTTCAAAATAATTTATTTTCGGCTCTTTATATAATACGATATTTGATGCGTAATTCTAGAATATATTTTTTTCTCTTCTTAGCACCGCCTTACTCTCTTTTCCCACGAGACGTCTTTCCCACCACTAATTATTTCATTACTTCATTAACCGCGTGCTTAACCGCAAAAGACTCATTAAAAGTATCTCTTAAAACTAAATGATCTGTATCCCTTAGATCTTATAAAAAATAAGTTTTTTATAGTCGGCGTAAACAAACGAAGGAGCGTATCCGAGCGGATATCCGTTAACAGTTCTGTATGCAGTAGTTTTAGTATATTTTTTTTTGATAAATTAATTTTTAATAATATTTGAATTATTTTATAGACAAAATAGTTTTAAAACTGTCATATATTGTATATAAAGGCCTGTATTTATTGAGTCACGCAAGACTCACTCAAAGTGTCTTTTAAATAATAAACATTAACCCTTATATCTTTTAAGAAACTGAGTTTTTAAACATACAATATAAAGGTTCAATTTTAAAAGTACTTAGGCATAAAAATCAGAACGTAGGATAGGATCGTTGTCAAATGTTATCGCAAAAACGGTCGGTGCCAAACAAAAAGTGGCAATTGCTTCTTAATGGTATTTTTAGCATCATATCGCTAGTTTTCAATGGGCAATTTCTTACTATGTTTTTAGTATTTTTTGATTAATTCAAAGAACTTTATTTTAGCAGTACATTCGGATACTCAAAAAATTTAAAATTATGTTGTTGCACAACTTTATATATAATATTATCTGAGCCATTCAAAATCGCAATGAATCTAGTTTTAAAAGCGGTAATTGCGCCGGAATGGTAATTTAAGCGCCATATCACTATTCCATTGTCTTTTAAATTACTTTCTGTCAACACCTTGAAATGCCTTTGTTTCTATCCACATGCATTATAAAAAGAATATTAATGTTTATGACCATATGATATTACACAATTCAATCATTGATCTAGTTTCAAAAGCGTTAATTGTGCCGGAATAGTAGTTTTAGTGTCATATTGCTAGTCCATACAATGTTTGATTTCTTTTCACATCTTATACGATTCAATTGTGTCGATTTATGATGATTACAGCAAGATTATTTGGAATAGAGGGCAAAAAATATGTAGGTATATTTTCGGTTATATCATGAACGTCCTTCATTAAAATTTCGTTGCTATTTCAAAACAAAAATTCTTCTGAAATCAAACTCTTTGTTACTGTAATACATCTAATTAGACTTAATTATTTTCTTTCGTGAAATGTTCAATTCGAAATCAGTAAAACAGCAACGTCTTCTTTTTTATGTTATTGTTTATGGATGTTCGCTCGGATACGCAACATCGTTTGTTTACGCCGACGAGAAAAAACTTTACGTGTTAGAAGTTACAAGGGTCACAGTTTAATTAGTTTCGAAATATAATGTCAAAAAATTTAGTCAGGTCGCAATAAATCTACTTTTAAAAGCAGTAATTGCACCGAAATGGTAATTTTAGCGTCATATCGCTAGTCCATTGTATTTTAAATTACTTTTTGTCAGAATCCTGAAATACTTTTGTTCTTATCCACTTGCATAGAAAAAACTATTAATATTTATGACCATATGATCTTACCCAATTTGATTGTGTTGATTTATGATGACTACAGCACGGTGAATCAAAATAATCAATTAATTAATTACTTTCAATTTAACTTAGTTTGAATTGCGGTAGTTGCACTGTAATGGTAATTTTAGCGTCATATCACTAGTAAATACGACAGTCAATTACTTATCACAATTGTGTCGATTTATGATTATTTAGAATATACACCGGGAAAAAATATTTAGCGATATTTGAGATTAAATTATGAATGTCCTCTATTAAAATATCATAGTTTGTATTTTAAAATAAAAAAACATAAAAATCGGGTGAGTTTGACGAATAGTAACACTAGTTATTTTATGTTGTGCTATAATATAATAAATGTTGTACTAAAAATATTAAAATAGCTTATAATTAAAATAAGTCGATCGCAATCCTGAACAAGTGTGGCATCCCTGCTATACAGAAATAGAAAATATATTTTAATTTTAATTTTTAGTTTTTTGTAGCACTAGCAGTTCTTGAGATATCTCAAAATTATATTACACAAACTGTTGTTCCACTACAATAATTATATGATTGTAAAATTATAAAATACATAAAAGAGTCGTTATGTTTATATAATAGTATGTAAGATATTTGCATCTAAATCATCATTTTAAATAGGTATTGACATAATATGATTTCTCTTTATACGATACATTACAAAAGCGCATATTTCACTTAAGCATAACATAATCCATTGCTTGGCATTTGCCTTAACATACATAGTATGTCATACAAGTATTACATATAAAAAATACAAAAAAGTGACGGGCCAGTTGTATAATTACATCGGTTAGGGCGATTCGACAATGGGCCATGCGACGTTGATCCGATCCGCGATCTTGCGAATATGTATGTACCTACATACATATATTCCCGGTTTTGATCCCGGTCCCTGGTTACCGGGTGCTTATCTCGCATGTGTGGGTAAGCATTTAGCGTTGATCCGCGGTGGAAAGCATCGAAGGGATTTCGCTCAATATATTCACTGCTATGGGATATAAATCGCATGGATGTGCGTGTGTATGTAGGGCACGAGGATTAGCCGAATGGGCGTAGGGTAAAAGGGTCGTAACTGGGACGACTGGAAAAAATCCGTTCTAATTGGTATTTCGATGATCTTAAATGTAAATTGTTAACTTTATATGGGTAAGCTGAAAGTAATAGTAACTAGATACATTTTCTAAATATTTTTTTTGTTATATTTTAATGTATTCTTTCACTAGCAAACTTTTTACTAGTTCATCTTGGTACACTTTCTTTTCTGGCAAGTCTGCGAATAGAAGGTTATTTTTTAGAAATTTTACAGTGCTGTTTTCAGCGACAAAATAAATTAGACAGTATACAAATGTTTCATCTTCAAGTGTAGTGTACGTTCTATTTAAAGTATTTTGAATATTAATTATTTGTGTTTTAACTATTTATCTGCTAAATAACAATATACCGTCGTTCAATGTAACATCAAATAAATGCTAACGACGATTTTTATTGATGTCAAGATGCTCTAAAATGTTAGTTAATTTGGGAACTTGTTACTCTGTTAGTGTGTCAATGATATGAAATTTTTTTTTTATAAACTGTATAAAATTAAATATTTAAAATACAATTAGCATTAAAAAACTAGTTCAATTAAATATCAACCAGGCTGGGGAAATACTTACATCTTACCATGCGACCTTTTTACCGCGGAGATATCTAACCGTACAATCTTCATATCGTAGGATACTTCTTAGCGTATTTTTTTTATCGTAAGACTTTTACCGTGGGACTTTTTACCTTGGGGTAATTTTACAGTATGGGCAATATTTCGTGAGAAAAACTCACCCACCTCCCACCTTCATAATAATATCACGCGAAAATAGCATGTAAGCATTCGAAATAATGTAAAGGTTGAACTTTCGGGCATGAGCATTAATATTTAATTTTTTATATACATAACTATGCTGCCAGAAAATTAGCAAAAATTAACTTACTTTTCTAGTTTTTTTAGAAAGTTAATGATATCTACGTTTTTTATATATTAATTTACTATGTATTTTATTTTAAATTAATTTGCTTATAGTTTCTATTATTTTTACATATACAATATTTAGTTGTTTGTTTAGTTGTACTTTGAATTAATTAAATATTTATTTATTATAATATATCTTTACATATTAATTTTATGTATGATTACTTAAAACGTTTGCTCTGTTGTTTATTTAATTATTTAAATCCGATGCAAAATCTTGGCAAGAAAGGAAAGTCTAGAATCTAGACCTCTTGAATGATCCCGGGGTCCGTAAGGTTTGTGAACCACTGGTCTAGATGAATGTGTACGAAATAATAAGTTCATCTTTGCTTACAGAAAGTAATAATGTTTATTTTCTAAGATACTCATATATTACTACATACTTATATTTTATTTTTAATTAATACTTCGTATCCTAACCAATTAAAAGAGACCCTCGGTATATTTGTCTCTAATTTGTACACATTAAAATTCTTATTGATCTTAAAACGCTACATAAATAAAATTTAATATGTATATTATGAGTGGATTTTCTTTACGTAATAATGCCTACACGGTAAAATTTCAGCAGTAAGATGCCCACACGGTAAAAGTGTCGCACAGTATAATATACACGGTAAAACGGATACGGTAAGAAGTCCGGAAACTTTATATTTGTATCATGTGTCAAACATTTGATATTAAAGATAAATATAGCTTTTAATGAGAGAGTCAATTTTGTAAATATTTTGTACATAAAAGTGGTTTATCTATTACACAACTTTTCCAATAATGGATATTTTACCATTTCGTTTATAAAGTCAAATAAACTTACTCTATGATGCGAATTAGTGCTAAAGTTTTTACCCTGACTTATCCCAGAAAACGATTCTTAAGTATTCCCAAGTTTTTTGATCGCTCGTGCTGGGTGCGCATATTTTATTACATTTCATCCGACCTTCGTGTCAATGACCATCAGAAAGAATACATGAAAAAAAACATCCATTTTCACATCATGGTGCAACGTCGAGTTGCGGACAAACCATGGAGCATAATGTATTCACAAATCGGGGAAAAAATACCAAATTTCTTATTATAGATAAATAAATTAGTGATTTATAAATGGTTATGCTCTAGTAGTTTTAGTTCTTTAAATTAGTATATATATATGTCAGATTGAATTTAATGTTAATCGTACGTTTTTTGTATTCTGGAGTTCGTTATACTTTTTAATTTTAACTAATTTGACGATCGCGAAAGTTTTTTCGCTCTAAGAAAACAAATTATTTACTGAGACGTTTTTAGTGAGTATAGAATATTCAGATAAAAAAATAAAAAAATTATGAGATTTTCAAACAATATCTTTATCTAAGAAAATCCATTCCTTTCAAAAGTAATTAAAAAGATAATATAAATTAAAAGTAGATTTGAAGTAACACTTGAGTCATATAAATATAAACATTGTATGTGTATATATTAGTTTCCTAAAGAAGAAATACTATTTATATTGCAATTATTAATTATATTTATTTTTTATAGTGATTTACAGCCCTTATTTTCAATTTACTTTTGTCAAACCTAATATATTTCAGCTAGGTAAGCCGAAATTTTACAAAATATATCAAGGGTTTCATTAAACAATGTAGTTGAGAATCACTGTTATAGAGAGAGAAACCTTTCGCCCACGCCCAATTTTTTGCAATATAATGACAAATAAACGTAAATGTAATACGCATTATGTTAATAAATAAAAATATCCAATGTACATATTAATTAAGAAAGTTTTCTTAATACATAAATGGAAAACGGACAATGAATAATTGTTGTCGGTTTCCCGAGCTCATTGAAACTTTTGACACCTTTCTCGACTTACGTAATTTTTTTAAGAACATTTAACATAACGTAACTTAACTAAGGTTACCGAGTAAAATTTTCATATTATATATTATGTTATTCGACGAGAAATTTACGTAATTCATCGAAATAAATTAACTATATAATATAAACAAAAAAAAACACAATTTTCATTATTAACGTATGTAAATTCTATTATATAATATATTTTTAACTTTTAAGTTACGACCCCATTCATCGCAGCCAATCGGTATTATCCTTGTACTAAATGTAAAAACTTTGATCCTGAATGCGTACCAGATAGATGTAGTATAACAAAAAGGGAATAATCCATATCGACCGAGATAATTTAAGCCTAAAATATGAAATGTTTACGATTCTATAGTATCTATTATGTTGAGGGATCCGAAATAATATTTTCTTATATTTTAAAGATTAAATGGATGTTTAAGTAATTAATTTATAATTTTGTACCAGATGGAAAAACATAATGAATTGTTACAGTCATTTGGATTAAAATATTAGTATCATTACATGTAACATACATATTTATTGTATGTATTAATTATTAAGATTTAATATTGAAATACATATTATACACTTTCTTGGTTTCTTTCTCAACGTAGGTAGTTGGTTACATACATTTGCGTGTCAAAGTTTACCGTGTCGATGATAAATGATTAGTATAACGTTTTTTCTGCATAATCAGATTTACTATATTTTTCATAATTTATTCTAGCAATACCATAATATAGTGAGAAGCCATTAAATGCAAATTCATTTTATTAAATTAAATATCTATTGAATCAATACTGTGAAATCCTAATTAAAAGTATTTATATATAAGTTTAAAATGTGTTATTCGTCTCTAAATGTATAATTTACTAGCTTAATTTTAAAGTAATCTAATTATTTTTGATGTGTTAGATTTATTTGATGTATTAGTAAGGATTGCTGATTAGGTTTTAAGGATAATTCTATATTTAATTTTGAAACTTATTAAGCATAGCGATTTTTCAACAACTTAAATCTACAATATTTATATTTGAGAAGCACTAATTATTGGTTGCTATAAAAATTAAAATACACTTAGTTAAATTGGATGAAATATCTCTAATAAATATATTTTTTGTAATAATTTTGTTATTATTGTAGTATTAATATTTTAAATAACTTATTGTTTCAAATGCATTTATAAATATTGTAAAATCATAACAGCATTACTGCATATACTCGTATTAACAAGACATAATGATATCTTGTTAAAGAAAATCCGCTTATTGGATTTGCGAGCCTTGAAAACTAGGTAAATAATTCAAGTTCACTTTGCCAATGTATGCAAAGTATCACACATGTAAAAGATCGCTATATTACGACCTTCGTGTTAATTTATTTTTTTGATTCATAAAAAATAGTTTGTAGATTTAGCAACTTTGCCTTTTTAGAGTACAGATATGATTGTGATTTTTATAACGAATGATTTAGAATGTTTTAAAAATATATTTCGGTAATAAAATATCCATTCTTTGCTCTTAGAAGCTGATAAGAAAAACAATTAATTTGTAATCCATTCCTTAACGTAAAGTTATCCGCCTTTTACCAAAAAAGTTTATGGAAACCCATCAACTAAACTTTAGTATAGAATATAATTGGATTAACCACTTATTTTATACAAAATTATTTAAATAAACTAGTACTATATAGATCTAGAGAGCTACCTACCTACTTAAATTAAAAATAAGGGTAAAGCTTGAATTTTGTGATAGGGGAAATGAGCTACCTTCATAGGCTAAAAATCCCACCTCAGGCATATAACGCTTAAAAGGGAAAAATATATAAACATAGTAAAAAATATTAATATATTTATTTACACATAGAGAACTAAAGTAAAGTTAAAAATAAATTACATTTAAAAACAATCATAATTTATTTATATAATTATGGTTGTTCCTGCTTTAATTTATTGAAATAACATTTTTATTTAATATTTTTTTATACAGGTTAAAACCTCATACCTATTGGTAGTCCATGTCAAATTATTTGATGTGGATTGTTATTATTTTTCCTTGAAAGTAAAAAAAAATATTATTTTATTTGCATTACATTTTAAATTGTATTATATACCTTCATATAGTATACATACATATGTGCATAGAAAAATTGAACATGTTTGAAAACAACTGAGTTGTTGACTGTCAGATAATTCAATCTTAGTATCGAATGGTTTACTGTGGCAAATTATTTTTGTGTCAAAGCAAATCTTGTATTGACTTTTTTTGAAGCCACTTTGGTTATGAATAAGTTTATATAATTTATGAAAAAATTAATTATATCAAGAAGATTAGTTTCAATCATGTTAGAATAATTAATTAGGGTCAATTTATATTTATGTAACTTAACTTTTAATGACCTAACGTAACTTTAGATCCTATAGACCAGTTATATTGAACCTTTAAGACTTGGCGTGGAAAAAATTCTAAAATACCTGACATTAATTAAATATTTACGTTTTAATTTAATTGAAGTCCGACAATAAAGTTTTGAAAAAAATATTCAGTGAAATAAAACACACGAGCATAGCCATCGATAATTTTTTAAGTGTGATAAATGTTTCTGGTATTTGTTTTGTCTTAGATTGACATATTTGAGTACAGCTGCTAGTTTGGAACTTGTTTTATGTACATATATGTAGCTCTAATTTCAGTATACATAAATCACCATATACCATATTACTGTAAACTAAATCACCAAGTACCATATTATTGTAAACTAAAACGTCAAGATACTTTATTAATAAAATATTTTGTATATATGCTGGTATTCTAAATAAAAGAGTTTCTTGTCGAAATATTTTTTAATCGAGGAAAATACTAATATATTTTAGCTAATGTATAGTTTAAAAGGCTTTTATGTATTCAAAGCCATATAACTGTAATTCACCTTATTTATATGATAATACATATATTATATTGTAAAGAATGATATAACTTAATTACTTCTAAAAATATTTATGGTATTTTCCTTACATTATTGTGCAAAAGTTGATTTAATTCACTATATTTATTTGGGACATTAGTAACTATTAATATTACTGTCATTAAATCATGTAGTTCTGTAAAACCTGCTTTGGCATGTTAGATTGTAAAATAAAACTTTTATAAGCAATCTCACAAACCTTAGGTCCGTTTCTATAACATTATAATCTGTACTTTTTCTAGCTTTACCATCTCTTTTTCTATTCTCTGGTGATCGAAACATCTACCAATGAAGGTCATTCAAACATAGTAAATTATTTGGGTCTTGAATTGACGCTGTAAGACAAATATAATTATAATCACTCTTTCTATGTTTTAAAACGTTCATTACAAAATAAAAAAAATACAATATAACACATAATTGACAATAAAATACAAGTACCAGTTTATAGACATTTTTATATACATATAAAATAAAGCTGCAAAAGTTTAATCAATGGCTTATAAAAATCATTAAAACGACAATATTTTAGCTAAATTTTGTACATTATAAATCGGTAGAACACCCAGAATTGCACAATAGTCTCATAGACTTTTGAAAGGCAATATATAGCACAAAAACCTTATAATGTGTGAAATTCGCCAAGCAAAAAACACAGATGTTTTGCATCTAATAGGTAGTGTTAGAGTGATCCTTTTATTATTGTAATTTTTGGACGCTCACCTAACGTGGAGCATTGAAACAACATTTACAAAAAGTACGATTTTAGAGGTAGAGTTAGACTCTAATTCGATTGACTCTTATTGACCACTACTTTTTTTAACAAAGCTTTCTCGAAATCATAAAAAAAAAAAATTCAGTCACATCACTTCAAAACCACTACTTTTTTTAACAAAGCTTTCTCGAAATCATAAAAAAAAAAAATTCAGTCACATCACTTCAAAAACTTTTCTTTTATTTTGATGAAACATTGAATACAAAAATATATTAACATTATATAGATATTTTTAAATTAAAGAAATTTCTCAAAAATAGAATTACCAGAAAGCAAAATAATTAAATAAAAAATTAAAACCAACTTAAACATAGATAACCTAATTTGTGATGATCAATCGAGATTATAATTATCTATAATTATTATTAATATATATCGTATTGAATATTAATTTGTGACATACATATATTATAATAATTATAAACTATCGTTACAATTTACAATGAATAGATCAACATTACAGCTTACCATTAATAGATCCATTTACAATAAAATATTTATTCGTGAGAAATTATTTATGGAAAATCGAGATAAGCCTAATCTGTGGTAATTGATCGGAATTATAATTATATATAATAATCATTGATTTTAATTATGGGTCTGGCCGCAAAAAGGGCTCGAGGTGCATTTTTTATATTTTTTTATTTATTTAGTAGAGCTTCTTTCATATTCTTTTATCCACATTTTAAGTGCATGCGGTTATTACGGTTATTTTTATACATATCTCATTATCGACGATTTAATTGCATGTGAACGGTTCTTTTCAATCCACATCTCACTATCGGCGATTCAAGGTCTGGATACTGAGCTTCTGAATATCAACAACAATCTAAATAGTTGTGAAAGTGCGTCTTCACACAAATTTTTAAGATGGACTTTTTAAGCGAAATTTTGCAGTTAATTTTGCTGTGCAGCAAGATCTAAATCATTGACGAAGAACTAAGTCATGAGGTTCTCAAGAACCTGTACGTTAAAGGGTCGAGATAATTTTTTGCAGTAATTTAAAGCATCTTCTGATTATAATTTTTTTTTCAAAATAAGATTTCATTATCATCAATATAGTCTATCGTAATTAGTTGGATTTGGAGCATCTGTTTAATATTTATTTTATTTTTCAATTTATAAAAAAGGAAATAAATTGCAAATCGGATTCTCGTTGAGAACGCTTGTCGGATGTTTGTGGATACACGTAAAGTTGTCTGTCTTTTTCCTGTTGAGGGGTGATTTGGAGCATCTGCTCTCCGCGCGCCCAATGGGGATGCTGGACGAATAGTAGTGGGGTGGATTTCGCCACCTCATTGGCCGGGAGCCGCTAGCGCTCCACCCCCTCAGCACGTGGACGCTCAATTCCACGACACATGTATACTGGACAAACTTTAATCTATAAATATTTACGTGACGAGCGGATTACTTTGCGTTCCTATGCGATATATACCTATACTATTTATATATAATACATAACTTATTTTAGAATTAAATATTTTCTTTTTTTGTATCGTAACATTTTCACACAAATTACTGATACCCAAATAAGCTTTATCTACAAAATCGTAGAGCTTTTATTATTATATATTTATATATATAAGGGATGACCAGCCCAGATATTGATTAAAAGGACAAACAAAAACTAAAATAACATAAACTGAGGTGATTGATCTATATAATTATAAATCCAATTTATCAGATAAAATTTGAAAATAAATGTGGTATCATATTTGAACTATTTTTAACATTTTTATAAATTTATAGACTACTCTTAGTTTAAAATTTATTGTAAATCTGTAAATATAAAACATTTAAAAGTTATTTTACTCACAATATTTTTAAAATGATTTTTATAAATTTAAACAAATATTTTATAAGGTAAAAATCAGAATAAAATATAGTCAATAATACTTACTCAGCATAAATAGGTAATGTGAATAGAGTAGTAATTTAAAATAGGAATCTAGCGCTCATCTGGTCTAATGGTTGGATCTGGTCTAATGGGCTTACCGCGATTCCAACCATTAGACCGATTTTTAAGAGTAATTGTGCTTTAACCATAAAAAATAAAATTACTTGTAGGTAGAATAAGTTATATGCTTATCTGGTGTCAAGTAACACAATCTTTCAAAAAATACAAAAAAATAAAAACATTATACTTTTCTACGGGTTGCAGAAGTCACTAATTAAAAATGCTTAAAAACATTAAAAGTTTAAGTAAAATACAAAATCTTCATCAAATCATTTTTTATTTATTAAATCTTTGGTCCACTTCTAAATACGCCATAGTTTTGTTAACATGTATTGCGTTTATATATTGTATAATAGATTTTGTTTATTTAATTTCTGCCAAAAATAATTTAAAAAGTACTTTTTTTTTTGGTAGTTTAGTTGGCCTTGGAAACAAAAAATATGTATAAATTAAAAACCTTTTTATGACATAAAATAGGCAAATATGATATTCGACTTTGATTTTGTTATTTTCAACAGCAGGGTGGAAATTTGATTTGGTTATTTTCCACAGCTGTACAAAAAAAGTTTCGTCCCCTTCTGCCACTTTTAAATGAAATGGAATAGTTATGTTTAAAAATATTGGGTTTTATACTTAAAATATAGGCACTTGTACTCAATATAAATAAAACTCATTTTAATTTCTATGTTTTACGTCTTTATAAAATGCTGCGAATGCTAAGAAGGAAGCGAATTATTTTTACTAAAATATAAAACGTCGTTGTATTTAATTACCGAATATTTAGATAATTATTGAAAACTATAAAAATCTTATTATAAAAGATAGCTAGTATTTAAATTAGTAAAAACATAAAATAAACCTAACTTTATTTTATAATAGATAGAGAGATGAATTAGCTATATTAGTGCTAGAAAATAGATATAAAAGTAAGGCAAAACTCTTTCAAACGTCGTTCGGGCAAAAAATTATAAATGCTTGAAAAACAGATTAGTTTTGATGACAAAATGTGATTTTTATTCTAAAAATAGAGGCATTTTTACTCGATATAAAACTAATTTGAATTGCAATGTTTTACATCTTCATTAAATGCTGCCAACGTTGAGAATAAAACGGACCATTTTAGTCAGAATTTTACTACCCCATGATATATGATTGACCAATATTTAAAATATTCTTAACTACTTGGCATTTTATTGATTCACAATCTATAATATAATAAATTATATGTATTCGAATTAAAGGAAGCATTAGAGAAACTTAAAAAATAAGCAAAATGGTATTACCAAATTATGGTTAAATTAATCCAAAACTTCCTGAAACGCCATTCTGGTAAAGACGGCTGTTTAGGTTAAGACACATTACATTTTATAATTAAATTTTCTAAATTTCGCCATTGAAAAATCATTTATTTTGCCATATTTTACGTTTTCGTAAAATACTGCGAGAGTTGAAAACGAAACGTACCATTTTTGTCTAAATCTTTCAAATATTATTAATATAATTTAATTACTATGCATTCTGATAATGCAACATAGCTATGTAAATTAGTTGAAACTTAAAAGAAACCAAATTATCGAAATAGCGTAGTATGTAATGTCTAGACTGGTAATACAGAGGCCACGGGTTCGAGCAATGGCAGCAGATTCAAATTATAATATAATACACCTAATAATATATAAATAATTATTTAGATGTAACATAATTTCTGTCTGGTGATTGACTTATCCAGTACAGATTTACAATGTTGCGACGCATTGGGCTTTTACGCCTGTCAGGTTACAACTGAAAAAAATAGGACGTGGAAATAGAACGCGATGATCAATTAAAAAAATGCGTTTTTTAATTAAAACAGCGATATTTCTACGCAAAAATATCTAATTTTTACGCCTTCGTGTAATGCTGCGAAAAGATATTTTCCTTTTTATTTGGAATATAGCGATAAATAATAAAAATAATATTTTAGTACATTTTTGTCAAGTTTGGTTAAGTTATCGAGTAAAGGCAATTAATAATAACGTATTAAAATTAATTGTATGAATTACACTCTCAATTGTAAGACCTCCAGAAATATATGTTTACACTTCTGGTTACTTTTAAGTGATCACGTTTTCTTCGTCAATTGTGTTCCAATTTAATGAAAACATATTTCTATATTATTATTATTATCACATAACAATTTTCGAGAAACAACAATTAACAATTTGCTTTTTTATATTAATTTAATATAATATATGTATTAAAATAAACTTTATTGTTAGGTTATAAAAAAATGTAGCATAACCTAGCATCATTTAAACGCATCCAAAAAGTAATTCACTCTCCGTTCTTAAAATAGGCAACGAAGGTTGCAAATACACCAAGAAGCGTTTACAAACAAAGCCAATCTTTTATTCGCAACAAAAATAAAAAGCTTTTGGGCTTTTTACTCGCCAAGTTTGCTTTCCGAATAAGAAATGAAAGGGTCTAAAAGTTTGCTACCACGCGCGACCCCCGGGGGTTTAGCTCGGCAAATAGCCAAAATCGATTTAAAGTTAATATTGGTCAAATCGGGATAATCAATTTGTTACTTTTTTGCTTCTCTAGGAAGTTTTTGGGGCCATTGTGTCTGCTTATTCGATGCGAATAAAAAGCAATTCGCCCTTTGAGGAAGTAAGGATCGGATTAATCCTTGAGGGCACATTGTGGGTGGGCTTACGGACGACAAAAAGGACATATATTCTATTATGTTTTTTTTATTGTGCAGATTATTAGTCTAAATATTTTAAGGCATATCCTGTGTAAAGGCGTATTTAAAATTTGTATTTATATCTATAGCTTAAAGCTTGAAGATCTGATGCTGTTAAAATATATATTATATAAAATAAAAGTTATCAAATTTTAATACGATTTTAAAGCTCTTTGGCTTTTTATGTTAATATTTTACCAAATGTAGCAGAACGGAAGGGTAGACCATAGATAAAATAAATATCATCAAAATGCATTTTTTGCGTAATTTTTCTATTTTCTAGATTCTAAACATACATAGTTCTAGACTATAAAAATTTAAATTGCTAGTCGATCTGAAAAAACAAGTGGAGTACATTGACTGCTATTTGTGAGAGTGTAATAAATTGCCACAATTCCTTATCTGAAATACATTTTTATAACAGTTAGTCAATTACTTAATCTTTGACAAGAGATCAGGAAAATCTAAGAGAGCCTCATTTTTTATTATCGATTAGAATTATAACTAAATAGTACTTAATCATTAAGTAGACTATATATAGTACATCGCGATAATAACAATTATAATTATTTTATTATTAATCTTTCGTTGAAACATGACAGGCGCTAGCTTAATGCATTACAACCGTGTAAACACAATCAACAACTTCTAAGTAAGTTTTGAAATACCATACTGATTTTTTTTTTAAATCAGTGACACATATTACATAAATTATAATATTATTTATTCTGCTCTGTTGTTTGCGTAGTTATATTTATCCACTGACAATTAAAAAAAAATAGAATGTTTATTTTCACTGACACTTAGAGCAAGAAAAGTAGCAATCTAATTTGTTATAAAATTATTTAACTCTTTAATTAAATAAATTAATTCGCGTATGCTGTTGAATCACGTCCGATTGTCTTAATTAAAACGTCAAAAAAGCACTTCAAGTTCAATCTAATGTTATGGTTATCCTATTTTATATTTTATTTTATTTTTATAACAATAAAAGGCACGTACTCTTTCTAAATAAAATTAGCTCATCCGATAAATTATTAAGTTGATGTTTTTTAAAGTGATTTTTATTTTTTCAATGATTTTACTAAATGACGGTTATATGATACTGATGGTAGCGATAGCTAATCGAAATTGTAGCAAACCATAGTTATAATGGTATAGGTATATGTGACGCTTTTCACATTTGTGCTTTCTGTTTCCATTCTAGTATATGTGTTCTCTCTTTTCTTCATCTCCATCCCCCGCGTTCATTGCAAAGGCTTTATGTTCGAGATTAAGCCATGGGACAAGCCAAAGCCCGATATTTACTTTTGCGTTTTGCCCCGAGCTACGTGTGGGAGTTGGTTTATCGTAAATCCTTTCAAATGAGCAGTTTTCGAATAAAAAATGGATATACACAAAGGATCGAATGGATCCGTCCGAGATCAGATCGCTAAGCACAACAATGTAATCTCACAAACGTATTACGATGACATTAGACGAAAATTTGGATTTTAATATTAAATTTAATACAAATAAGACGATTTAAAAAAAACATGTAAGTAGTAATTGAAAAAACAAAAGCTGCAAAACGTTAAGCTATTAGGTGTTATGCTTTTTCACATTATCTTTGTTCAAAATTTAGACAGAAAAATTGATTTTACAAAAAATTTTATATCAATGTATAAATTTAAATATACTATAAGTTAAGCTGCTATGTTACGAAATGTATAATATAATATTAACTGCCTTATGAATGTTATATCAGTTTCTGAACCTTTTTAGTATATAACATAAAATTATATTGTTTAATGGTAAGAATCTAAGCAAAGTTTACCGTTAAATTAAACACTTTTGTGATAATTATTATTGAAATATTTGGGCATTTATTTTGACAACCACACGATAAAACATCACATTAAAAGTATGATGGTTAAGGTTTATTTGAATAGCTTATGCCTTAAAATTGTGGGAGCTATTAAACGTTATTGAGCTTAGTAAAGTTAATCTAAAATCATTAAGGGCTGTCAAAATTTTAATCACAAACATATCTTTTTTAGTACAAAATTTTGGATGCTTTGGTAATTAACTATTATTTTCGTTAAAGAAAACTTTATTTTTATTAAAAAAAATGACTCATGTACAATAAAATATATTTTTTATCGATTCCTTCGCTATACCTGTACAAAAAAAGTTACAACAGACATTTTTCTTCTTTTCTTATTTATTTTAACATCTGTAATTTGACAATAAATGGTTTTTATAAATATTTTTTCTCTTTCCCTTGGTTCTAATAATAACAAGGTTAGAAAATACCCAGTGGAATCTTCCTGTTGTTTTGTTAGTTAATTTGTAGAGTTTGTTACAATTATTGAAACACTTAAGTCATATTTTTTTACTTTTCTTACCAATTATTAGCTCGTTAACTAGTTTATTATGGTTTATACTTTTACTCTATTTATATAGTTTTTTCACAGATATTTTATCACAGTTTGAACGCTTTCGCACTTGCGGTCACTGACAATGTACTCATTTGGAATATAACAAAATGCACTAACTACTATATGGAGCACTGTTTTGGAACCATTATATAATAATTATATTTGACCTGAAGAAAGCACCCTAGACTTGAGCACCGTAAGTCATTATTTTGTATATCAGTATTTTATTTTATAATGATAATTTTGATTTACAGCCTGTTAAATGATACAGCTTGCGAATTGGAGTCCTAGTTGATTCCTCTGGTTCTAAATATACCTTCTCCAAGTCAAACCTCCGTGAAGGTGAATGTTGGGACAGCTTTGCCAATATGGAAACGTGAAGGTAACATATATAAATTTGCTTTGATCCTCCATTTCCAGAGCCTTGCTTGTATCTTGGTTAAATGGTCTTGTAAACTCTATGCTACTACTTTCGACTCCACATCAGATGCCATGATAGTTGTATAATCTGCAAAAGTTGCTATTCTTGTGTCCTTCGCAGTTGGTAGGTCCGCTATGTATAGCAGATACAGTACTGGTCCCAAAACACTTCCTTGTTGCACACCTAAAGAAATCAGATATAAGTCCGTGATGAACTCTTTAATCATCTCTCTAGGAGTGTCCAATAAATTACGAGGAAGCTGTCAATACAAAGGAATGATTTTTCTAAATTATTTTAATATTTGCGATTCTATTAATATTTTGGACATTATCGGTAGCAAGTTTATTGCTCGGTATACTGTGTAATACTCTGTCTATTTTCCAAGTTTTAATTATATAATTATTTGAGCTACCTTCCATTGGATTGGAAAATGCATTAAATAAAATAGTCATTGCTCAGTTTATTATTAATAATATATTGAACCTCTTGAGTGAATTTTCTAATTAGTAAGTCTAGTTGCAAAGTTGATTTAATGTACTCCTTAATTGTTTTCCATATCAGTTAGCTAAGTCATTGCACTAAGGGAAAGGTTTGAAGCTTTCTTCTTGATTATCAGCGAATGCTTTAGTTTCTTCTTTTTGAACTACCCTGATCGGAGGTATGAATTGTAGATGCTTTTTTATCCTATTCGTAACTTTCCATTAAGAATCGTCCGTGGCTTCTATTGGTGTTAATTTTTTTAACTAAAATCTTTAATCTGTTTTTATTATGATTTCAGTTATTTTATTGCGTTTTGTTTTATCAATGAGTAATTTTGTTTATTGCCATTTTTTCTTATTTTGACTAGAATTTTATTTGAGAAGTTTTGTTACATTCGTAGGTTAGGGTTGCTTTCCATGCTGCATCTTGAATATTTTTATTAAAATACTAGACATTCAACGCATAAATCAGTAGTATAAGTCAATGACTAATGTCTGTAAATTCTAAATGCAAATAATTATATAAACCCATGTGTTTTTTTTAATTTACGTATACAAGATCAAAACTATTAATTATATTTTAATTAAAAATTTAATCAATCATTATAAATTGGGTTTTTCTAAACTTTACTAATCTCGCAGATTATTTTGTGAAAAATACTTTAATAAAAATTAAGCTAGGTCGTACATAGTTACATATATTGTTTGTTAGCTGTAATAATGGTTTTAAATAAATAAAATCACTAATTTACAGACTTTGATTTCAGTCTGGTATTAGTAGGCGTTAATTATATTTACACAGTTATAACACATTGGACTATCGCTTGTCATGTTACAGCGAAAACTTAAAAACATTTATTATTATTTTCGCTAGTGAGTATTTTATTTTATTAATGATAAATAACAGTGCTATTCACTCTGATATTTTTTTATATATTTTATGACTACGTATACGACTTTACTAAATTATTTTGAATAGGAGTGCTCAAAAATCTTACATATAATCTCAAGAGTTCACACCAAAACATTAAAATCATACCGTTAGCGTGGTGGGCATGGACGCCATTTGGGGGAGGGGCAGATGGGGGCGTCCCCCCTTGAATCTGACCTGATTCTAAGCCAGAAATTCTCGGGTTATCCCTCAAAGAAAATATTTAAAAACAGTCTAGAATCTATCCCGAAAATATTTTTTTAAATACGTAATTTCAGTAAAATCATATTGGAATACATTTTTACCAGTGAAAATATAATTTATCTGACTGGTGCTAGTAAAATTATATGCTTTCAGCTTTTCCAAACGTAGTAATAAATTCATTTACATACTTATCATTATTTATTTACATGCTATGTATACGTAATTGTTTCAATGAAGTTAAATTTTAATAGTGAAGTAAAAAAACATTTTCAGCCGAAGATATATATTTCTACTAGTAAAAATATAATTTAGTTGATAGTGAAATTATATTCTGCGTTAAAAACGCAATCTGACAGTTGCAAAACGTACATTTTCTGTGAAAACAAAAATCTAGCCTACACAAATTAATCAAACCCAACTTTACCTAATGAAAATTTTAAAACTAATTATAGTTTTAGAACTTTTATTAGGTCAAACTCAACATACAAACTAAGCCAACTCAACTCACAGGAGAAAATAGGCGGATTGCTCCATAGTTTGTCTTACTACGACAAACCAAACCTTTTTACTGCTTAATTTTTGTTAGCAAAAGCAATTAAATAGTGCCGTTGTTGGTGTAGTGTGAACGATAGGGAAAACAGGGATCAGTATACTAGCTTCGAGAATCCTGATTAATAAAAATATTTATTTTAAATTAATTAAAAAATCTAATAAATTAGAGAGTATTTATTTAATCCTCCGTTGTTGCATGCCAGGCGTTAACCCAATGCGTTACAACAGGATAATCAATAAATATCTACAAGTAAATGTGTCTGTACATACTTGTAGGTATATATTATTGATGTCTGTAAATTAGTGTCATTTATAATTGGTTATAAACTATTATTACAGCCTGCAATTAATAGAAGTAACTATGCATGACCTTCGATTTTTTTAATTATTTCTCTGTGAGATTGGGAAAATCTTAGAAAACCTAATCTATACTAATCGATCGAAATTATAATTATATAATAATTACTAAATCCGAGCTTTTAGATACGATATAAATTTTAAAACTCTAGAGTGGTTTACTTATTTAATTAATTTAAATATTCATCCTCCTAAGATTTTGCTTAAATAAAACTAATTGCAATTTATTAAATCGTTACTGCATACGAAAATACATAAAACTATTTTGGAGGTCCAAAGTCAAAAATTATAATGGCTTTCACGATCATTATCATTTTTTTATGTATTTCTATGGAGAGAGTGAGATAAGAGTCTAATAGGCTTAAGAAATTAAATAAATGTTTATAATGAAAATAGATAAGATCGTTAACGAGCGCAGCTAGATGCAGATACATAGGTATGTAGACAGAGGAATCCCGGATTAGAGGAAAAGGTGCGTCCCGGGGTAACGCCTCCAGGGGGCAGCGTCGCTACCCCCTAGCCCCGCCCACTCGCTACGCGAGCAACCCCCACCCCGGGCCGGCTTCCGCGACTGATAACGGCCACTCCGCCACCGGCCGTTCGGTTCGATCGTCGTTTCGAAGTCAATGCGGGGTAAAGAGTGAAGAGTTGCGCTGGAGCTGCAGCTGAGCGTGCAGATGGGCGAGGGGGTGGGCGAGCGGCTGGGCCAGACGGGCGGGTGGTCCGCGGGCCGCGCGGCCCCCGGCGCCGCTTTCACCATCGCGAGCTTGCTGGCTCCGAGGCCCCTCAGGCCCCCGAGACCGCAGCACCCGACGAACCAGCATCAGGCGCCCCCGCAGCATCCGCCCTTGGCGCCGCCGGCACTCAGGCTGCACCAGCTGGCGGCGGCAGCCTCGGGCTTTCATGCGGCCCACGATTTTTTCGGTGAGTCTCACCTAATATTGTTTTATTCAGTAGTAATTAATATAATTGAAAAAGCCCCCTTTAATAATAAAATGTAGTGAAATAGAGCAATTTTGCCACTTAAGCGCTAATATTTGTGAGCTATAAATTACTCATCAGTAAAATACTCGTTTTAGAGTTATAGTTTTTATAGTTTTTTTGTGATTAATTTATCAATTAAATATAGAACTGTCATATATTTAATTCAAAAGTGTCTGAAATTTGTGTATTTAAATAATATTGAATTTAATACAATATATTGTCAGTAATATATTTTGTATATATCTAAAGCATTTGATTAAATTACGCTATATTTTATTATTTGCAGCGTTTAATAATATATTTTATGCTATAAATTCATGGAGCATAACTTGAGCTTTTACCGAAATACTGAAATATTTCATCAGTAATTTGAATAGTATTCATAGTAGTTTTTAGCCAAATAGTTTGCAAATTACTTTAATATTTTATGAAGTTGAAATATTTTTTGCGAGATAAATTTTGTAAATTCTTATGATTTAAATGCAAATTTAAAATCCATCAATTAAAATAAATAAATAATGAATTTTAAATATTTAACATAAACATTAAACATAATGCTATTAACAGTAAGAACAATCAAAACAAAGTTAAGCACTAATTTGAAATACAAGACGAAAAAATTAAAATAAATGAGCAGTATTAAATAAATTAGCTCATTATTTTAAAAAAAGAATATAATTTTGTTTAATGTGATTTATTTTGTTTATTTAAAATGTTTCAATACTTTACAAAAAAAATAAAAAAAAATTAGTAACAACGATTAAAATTGAGATAATAATTTTAGTATTGCGAATAGATAAAAATCAATCGAAAAATGCGACAACAAAAAATGAAATCTAAAATTTTAGTCATAACATTGTTATATATATTTAAAAAACAGTTAAATAATCATTAAAATAAATATAATAGTAAATGAATTATTTTAATATTAATAAGGAAATAACTAAAACAACCCATGTCGCTAATTTTAGGTAGCTAGAAATTACTATTTCCATGTAAAAAGATTTAGAGTTTTAATTAGCTGCCTAGCAATTTTTTTACTTTAAAGACATTTTGTTTTTTAATATTAAATCAACCGATTATCTAAGCATTAGATATTAGACAAATTCTTTCTCTTATCTTGACATATGGTTAAATTGTTCATAAGCAATACACTTCTTAAGTAGAGCATGTTTTATTATTATATTTTCTCCCGTTTTAATATAATACCCAAAAGTATATTTGCCTGTGGATTTCCTTTTAATAATTATATTTTAATTATTATTGATAGTATAAAATATTTGGCACTCTTTACTTGATCTGCAAATTTTAGAAAAGATCTTTTTTACTATTTCCATGTAACAAAATTCAGATCTCTAATTAGCCGCGTAACAATTTTTTTTTTATTTTGATAATATGTTTTTAATTTTAAACTTATCTGATATTCTACGTATTAAAAAAAAACTATTTTTCTTATTTTGACACACGGTTAAATCGGTTATTAGCAATTCACTTAATAACTAGAGCTTGTTTTATTATTTTTCACTCTTTTATTTAAGAATATGGAAGTATATTTGCCTGTATATTTAACTCATTTATTGTCATTTAAATATTTAAAAACATTAGAGTTTTGATACCAATAAATATGTGGCACTCTTTATTTGGTCTGAATATCTTAAAAAATATCCACTTCTAGGAAAGACTTATTAACCCCTTTTCTAAAAAATATTATTTTGAAAGAAACTACAACTCTCAACAGTGAAGTTAGATTTTAATGTTATATTTAATTTGCTGTTATACTTTGCACAAAAAAAATATAAAAAAACTGAACAAATCTAAGCTTCTTGTATCTTACATTATAAATATTACTTAAAATTATTTCGCTTTATATTGCACATCAGTATCAGTATACTATTGGTTTTGGAGTTTTTTTTCTATTAATTTATGAATAAAATATAGAATTGTCATATATTATATTAAAAAGTGTATAAAGTTTTTTTCAAAAATATTGAATTTATTAAAATATATTGTCGGTAATATATTTATTGATATCAAAAGTAATTGACCGAATCATGGTATATTTTTTTATTTATAGCGTTTAATAATATATTTTATGCTATAAATTCATTGATCATAATTTAAGATTTTGCCCCAAATACTTTTGAATAGTAATTTTTATTAAAATATTTTTAAATTTGACGAAGTTAAAATATTTTTGCGTAACAAAGATTGTAAAATCTTATCATTTCAATACCAATTTAAAATCCGTCAACTTAAATTATTAAAAAATGATTTTAGATATTTAGTTGATTTACAAAAAGAACAGAAACATTGAAGATACTGTTATTAACAGTAGAAACAATCAAAACAAAATTAAGCATAAATTTTAAATACTCGAAACGTATTATACATTGCTATTTTTACACTAGTTCATTATTTAAAAAAATGTACTTTTGTATATTGTGATTTATTTAATTTATTTAAATTGTTTGAATACTTTAAAAAAAATGGGAATATTTAATAATAAATAATTAAACTGAGGTAATAATTTCAGCATTACGAATAAATGTGGAATAAAAAAATATGTATAATAATCATAATAAATATTAGGTAATCCCCAAATAAAAGTCGATTTTTTAAATTTAATTTTTTTGTTATATCAATGTTCGTGCACATTTTGACTCCATATTCTGATATTTAAATAGTTAAACCTCAAAATTGACAATGGCAGTGAATAATATATATAAAATATTAAAGTATATGAAATTCTTAAAAAACTGCGGTCATTAAAAACATTTTAAATGGGTAGGTAATTCATTAGATGTCCGCAAATGTCAAAAATGGTTTAATATTTGTTGTGTATGGTGGAATTTAAAAGGGGTTGTGCATTATGAAACTCTTAAGCTTGGCCAAACAATTGTCATCAGCTGGATCGTTTGCACAAAGAAATAACAAATGGCATGTATATTATTATCAGTCGAATAGCTTTAAAATTCCAAAATACACGTCATTATGTGCCAAAATTGTATCTCAATAAAATCAAGGAACTAGACTGAAAGATTTAAACTTATTCACCTTATTTTCTAAACTTTGCTCTTTTTGAGTATCATTTATTTTGATCGATTCAATACTTCCAAGACTAAATAATTAATAAAAATGCAGACAATATGAAAAGAGGGCTATTGGAATATTTTAAAGCAAAACAAGTAATATTTTATGCTAATAGAATTAATAAATGACCGAGAGGTGGGAAAACATAATTTAAAATCATTTAATGATTAAAATGTTTGATTTTTTGTTGCATTAAAAAACGACATTTATTTCGGGATTATCTTATATTATAACAGCATAACAATATATTTTTTCAGTAAAAAATATATTAAGTTTCATTGCTAAGAACAAATATACCCCCAAAGTCTCAATCTATTTTATATGCTTTGAAAAACTGCTAAATTTATTTTAAATTACTGTTTAATAATTCAGGTAAATTAGATTTTCATAATTTCTTATTAGGATTTAAAAATTTTACCTACATAATACATAAAATTGTTATTCTAAACGCAATTTCAATATAATTGTTAAAATTAAAAATACACCAATGGTTTTGTATTACTTATTTTACTGTATTTATTTTGACCTAATAATTTAAAATTATAAAATACGGATTGTTAAATATAATCCTAGTATCACAAAGTAAAAAATAACAACCTTAATCTTGAGAAAATTGTAGCAAAATCCAGGGAAAATAAAGCTAAAGAAAGAAGCGTCTTCATCTCATCGTTTTATGAAAATAATTAGGAAAATTAGTATTATTTTTTTCACAAAATAAATACCTAAATCTTAAATTAATTTTGCTTAAAATATACTTTATTCATTTAAGAATTAAACATGTTTTATTTTTCATTTAAACCAATACAATTTATAATTGCAACTTAAAATATAAAATCATCATTAATTACGTTATTATCTTATTAATTAAAAACGTTTATAGAATCTGCCATACTAGCCAATTAAACCGCAGATTTAAAGCGTACACGCATTAAACGCGAACGAGGTGATTTAAGGTAATTTTATTATGTGAAATAACACTCGAGGGAGTATTTTTTTCGTAGAGAGGATGAGCACAGAGGGTGTATTCACCCCCTCCCTGCCACCATCGCCCCCGTGGGGGTTGGAAAGAATAATCTTTTATGCGTAGAACCGAACCATTCAACCGTCAAAATATTATTCTAAAAAATAAAGAATAACATTAGCGTAAGCGGTTAGCGCTCGGGCCGGAGACGGAACGTGGCGGAACGCAGTGGGCTAGAGCAGGATGGAGGGTCGTATCTTCTGCCGGGATATCCAGGGGCTAAGGGTAAACACGAAGAGGATAAAGGAGACGGACCCCCTGAGGGAGGAGGTGCTCGCCGTACAAATCGTAAAGATTTGCTCTTCGATATATTGATTCTTTGATAGACTGGATAGATATGTGGTGCAGCATTAGAATGTTTGCTAAACTTATTTGCCACCCATATATAAAATCTACCCGGCTTCGGATGCTAAAGTCGAGGTGAAAAATCAGGAATGATATGATAAGGTTTGGGTGGTTTTAGGGGTCGAGCTGGGTGGTGCTTTTTCGTTTTCTTTCTTTTTTTTGAGATTTAATTATTGTTGTTTATTTTATTTTAAAATGTTAAAATTAGGCAGATGGTTTATTCTAAATATTTGTTTATATATTTAGTAGTAGGTATTATAATATAAATTATAGCATTAACATATTTTAAATTCAAGATTTGAATGTTATTGTAACATAAAGGTTAATTTATTGAAAAATATTTGTATTATTTACTGTATGAATATGTAATAATTTATATTGAATCATTTAAGAAATGTTTTAGGTAATCTAGCAAGCGATATATTATAAATAGAAAACTCTCATTAAATCCTACGTCTCCAGAAACTATTTTATTTTATATGGAGATAAGAAAAACAGTTTTTGATTTAAATACTAGCTTAATAAAATATTAAAAGTGTTTTGTCAAGCAATCAGCAACCTAATAACAAAATAAAATACAAACTTTATCTCTACGATTTTTCCACATTATAGCTATTTTTGTCGTTTTCGTAGGATAAACTAGATTTGAAACAAACTAATCGTTTCAACTGCTAACTAATTATTTAGCCTCTTACAGTACACACATTCCTTAATTAAAATAAAACGATCAAATAATATTAACGTGTACTTTTTAACGTTTCTTTAAATTATAAAGTAAACGAGTAAAATCTAAGCATTTCAGGACACACTGCATGGACAGTGGGAAAAGTTACAGATGTAGGTTAAGTGGAATTACATTTTTAATCCATGCGTTTGTACATCATTACATCATCACGTTACACATGTGGAACCAAATATTTTTAATTTGAAGTATTTAAAAAAATATTATATTATACACTCAAAAATTTTACTCTCAAGATTTTTTATGCTTTTTCTTAACCATGTATATCGAGGGATAAGTGTATTAATTATTTAAGTATTATATATTTATGGCTTATTTTTTCTTACAACTAATAGACATTGATTAGACTTCTAAACGAATCCTAATGTTTTTTTAATTTTGATCGTGTCTAACAGTCTTCTTCTTAAAAACATCTAAATATTTATCTAAAATATTAAAAAAATTATTTACGTATGCTTTGGCTAATATTTGAATTAAAAATAATTAAAATATAGGCAATATGTGTGAATACTAGAATATATCGATAAATTTATAATGATTCCAAAAATATATTTATATAAAAACATATTAAAAGTATCAGCACTATATTTTTTTATATTTAAAAGAATTGAGCATTAAGTGTTTCAAGCTTTAAATGTATTTCTGCTTCCGAAAAGTTTACAACTTAGTAGACTAAATTTTTTTTTATTATGAACTATGGACAGTCGTATTTATTTTAATTGTATAAAAAATGCAATACCAACCTTTGAAAAAGTTCACAACTGCACAGTACTCGGAATGGGAGTATTTTTTGTAATTTCCGCAAATACAAAATGTTTTTATTGTTGGCGAATCAAATGTTGGCGTTATCAAATAATTAAAATAAAATCAGCGTTGTTTTAATGATCAACTGTTGTTCATTACAACGCTGATTTTATTGTTTTAACTGTTTCTAAAATAAGTAGATTTTTTGTGAGTTTTATTAATCAAAAGATTAAAAATATTTCACTTGATGATAGTAATCATGTATAAATCATATTAACAATTATGAGCAAAGTATTACGTATTTATTGTATTGTAGATAGACTTTTTGTGACGGTAGTAATAAAAAGGTTATACTGAAAAATTTATGAATAACGGGTGAAAGACCTGGGTTAAAATTTTAGATGAACATTTATGTTTTTCAATTTCTATTATATCTAAGAGATCAGAGTCAATTATTACTATAATAATTTGTCTTAGTTTTACCTTGAAACCAAGGAGTGAAAGAGGAAATGTTTATGTACATTTATTTATACTTAAATGTATTTTCAGGCTATTATTACAACTATTGTTTATACTTCAAATAGGTATAATGGTCAAAGTTTAACGCTTCTATTTTCGTATTATAGTTAGATTTTTTAACGGTAAAAAAGGCTATGCTGATACATAAAACAGTAGTTAAAGTCTATTCCACCAACATATAAAACATCTAAGCTGTAATCATGCATAAACATTAATATTCTTCAATTTAAATCGCGTCTAAGAGAACAGAATCGCGGATTAATATCAGTATAATTCATCTTAGTTTTTCCAGGAAATCGAAAAGGGTAAGGGAGGACAAATATGTTAAAATGAATTTAACTGTTTATACTAAAATGTATTTTTAGGTTATTATTACAATTGTTTCAACGCTTTAACTAAATGAATAAGCTATGATTAGATGCAATTAGGGGTATCCAAAAATAATGTCACTTTTTAACAGTTTTTTTTTAAATATAGTTAACTTCAAACTTTTGAGTAGTAAGTAAATATTTTAAAGTTTGTGTTGTGGCTTTAGCTGATCTTTGTTTAACGATGAAAAATACCCTTTAACCTAATTTAGTGACATTGGGAATAATTTTACTGTAAAATAATTCTGAGGAGCCACATATTGTATAAATTTCATATGAAAAGAAATGCAACTTCTACTTCAAAAAATATTTGTGCACTTTATGGTGACATATTGAATGTTAGATAAGGCCAGAGGTGGTTTAAAAAATAAAATAGTGTTTTTGATTATATGGATGAGAAGCCCAAAATTATGGATGATAAGCTTTTCCTTGTGTATGGTAATATTCCAAAGGAAGTAATTATTTTAAGATGTTAAAACAAAATTAAACAGGACCATCTCTAGTCAATAGGCATGAAAATATTTTCCAACATAACACACTTCTAAATTGACTCGGAATGGAATCTGCAATCTTTGTTGAAAAGTTTTATTGAAACCTCTATAATCAATGCAGCATTTTTTATGGGAAAAATATACAATTAAATGAAATCGGGTCTTTTTGATTGTTTTATTTTTAAATGATCATTGTTGAGACTCGATATTTTCGTTCTACATAGTTATGCTAATCAGTAACATATTAAATGATGTTAGATTATTAAAGTATGTTATATTTTTCATGTCAAATCCGATATTCGATGATTTATGTAAGTGTCGAAATTCATAATATCTATTTATATACTTCCTGTAAAAGTAAAATAGAATAAACATAAAGATTTTCCCATTTTTCATCACCTGAGTTTTTGGTACAAATTTTTATTATTGCTGCAGAAAATTTGTGAATATTGAAGCCCGTGGGCGGCCAATGGATGGGGGCGCCAAATCTTTGCGGCGGCAGAGAGAGCTTTAAGCCCGCGAGCTTTTTTGCTCAGCTTCCACCTCTTGTCATATTTGTATTTTAAAAGCTTTTTCCGGTTCGACTCGCCCGGTTCGGTTCGTGCTTATTGAACTTATCGAAAATAGGATGATGCGGGAGATTTTCGCATAGAGCACGTACACGCACACCTAAATATTTTATAATATGATACATAAGTAATGTGGGCTTAATATATACAAAAGTCAATGAGCTTTGTGTTTATCAATGGGTGATACTTAAGTCAGTATCTTGATTTATAATAATGCAAATAACAATCAAGTATGTATAAGTTTACTCTATATTTATCGTTATGGTATTTTTATTTAAAATTTAATAAATTTTGTATTTTTATATGGTTTTCTATAACTAACCAATCATAAATATAATGTATACTTAATAATAATCTACGATTGCCAAATTACCGTCTAAACTCTAAAAACTTTTTCCAATTAGTATTTCAGAAAGTTGAACGTGAGCGTTCCTAAATTAATACTTTAATACGTTTACCGATATTATATTTCTGACTACAAGTAAGAGTATATAAATATCTAATTAAATACGGACGTATTTCTTATTTAGTCACGTGAGGTAGAAAAATACATAAATGTGTATATAATCAAACATTTTTAAAACATATTGAAATCAGACTATTGAAAAACATATACGCAGGGATTTATTTTATTTTATATAGGGGATTAAATAAACTTATATAGATTTCGCAAACATCTTTATTATATAGTATATAATCCTTACTATTAATATTTGTAAAATATTTTACCAAAAATTGTATTTAATTATTATATTATATTTTGTACAATCAAATTAAATTTCTTACAAAATTTAAGGTTAAGCTTTCGATTCACCGCAAAACTTATCCGCTCGTTCACATTAGATATTTTTTGTATTTTTTAAATATTTAATTTCAATCAATTACAATTTGGTTTACTGAACTCAAAAAAATCAATAGCACCGAACACTTCCCCAAACGTTACAAAATAATCCTTTTCGCTCCAAAGCGCCCCACACACATTTGCAAGTGTCAGAAAAATAACGCATTATCTCGTCGCATTTGGCACGCCTCAATTGAACCGCACAAGAGGCGAATCTTTACCATACACTTATGTGTAAATTTACTAAGCAGTTTTTAGTTACAGTGACTCAAATTTTGTCTTTTACGCCAACTTCTTTCTCTTTGATATCTAATCGATTTTAAAGCTCTGTTTTCATTGTTACAAGGCCTAAATGTACTGATACATTGTTGTAAAATTGAAACCGATAAGCTAATATCAGGGATGAGCATCACTTATTGAGGTAAATTCAATTTGTGTTAAAAATTTAGTCTCAAGATCAATGAATTTAGTCTTATTTAAATCAGCATCTTCGATACAGTTTTATCGCAAAGAAAGGGATTGTATTTTTTATATTAACTATATAAAAATTGCTTTAGAATGAGTGTTTTCATATATATTTTTTATTTGAACTTCATCTTGGTCAAGCACAAAAAGTCGGTATCTATTCTCTTCTTTTTGATCCGTAATTTTGCCAAGAATTTATCTCATTCATATATGTAGTAAAACATATCTGACATACAATATTATTAATATGCTTGTTTTGAGATTGGGGTTGGTTGAGATTAAAATAATAATTTAAGAACTTTTTATATATTTCAGAGCAATAATAAAATTAATGATTTTATTAGACTGTGTTTCAAGATTAAACAGTCCTTCCATTATGTTCTTAGGATTGTGAATTAAATATCTAAGTACGCGATTTTAGTATTTTTTTATTGCCTTTTACATAAGTAGTTAAAAAATCGTATATATTCCAGCAGCAGTCGCGTATCCTGGTCTTTATGGAGGATATGTCCAGGCGGCTGTGGCCGCTGGTCTTCAGGCACCTTTGGGACCTCCACCTAAGCGCAAAAGGCGTCACAGAACCATCTTCACGGAAGAACAGTTAGAACAGTTAGAAGCGACGTTTGACAGGACTCATTATCCAGATGTGGTGTTAAGGGAGCAGTTAGCTCTTAAAGTGGACCTGAAGGAGGAACGAGTTGAGGTGAGCTATTTTCTTTATTGTATAGGCTCATTGCAGTTTTTAGCATTATGTGTAAATAACATATTACCAAAAGAGCATAGTTTTAAAATAGGGTATTTCCTAATAAAAAAGCTCCAATCAATTATAACGTCACTGAGTAACGCCCGTCTTATTGCAACTGAAATTTTACAATAAATAAATAATAAAATATAGGTATTGCAAAAAATATTTTCTATGCAAATATAAATTTAAAATGGGTATTTAAGGGTTAATTATGGAATTTTAATTGCAATCATGGCTATTAGATTGCTTTATTTTGATAGCCAATAAAAGCTTTTAACCAAATCCACGAGTTTATAAAAAATATATTTAAGTAGTATGTATTGTGTAAACTTTTGTTAAAGGAATTATAAACATGCAACATGTGGTAAAATAATGTTGTAAAATTAAATACCAAGAATTTGCGTTTATGATGAAAAAATAGTTGTAGGCCATCTATTGTCACATATGTACTTTTTCCAAAGATTTTTTTTTATTAATGTATAACGATAATTATTTATTATTCTACAGATTAATCTGCTGTTAAAAAGAGAATCATGGCAATAAAGTTAATGAATTTATAAGTATTTTATGAACTTTGTGTCTTTACTTGTCTCGTATTAATATTGCCATTAAATAATTATCGAAACGTTAAAATACGCTAGTTTTAAATCCGTTTATTTGACGTCAATTATTTAAACATTTGTAAATGTAACGCGAGATTTGATATATACAATACATATTATATATATGTTGTGATTTAAAACACACTCGCATAATAAAAGACAAAGTATATATTTTAATCAAATGGATTAAAATCTAAAGCTCCCTATCCCGCTCGTCGTTCGCTTTTGATCTCTTCCCCAATGTGTTATTTAATTTATATAATTCACATTTAAATTCTTTAGAAGAGGTGTACAAACGTGACAATGCCCGTTTCTATGGATACGAATCAGTGATGAACAACTAGTAAAAGCCCGAGGCATCGCATTACTCTGATCGGGTGTACGAAACAAAGCTCCTCGCAACGAGATTTATTTCCTACACCCTATCTGCCACCAATCAGCTTTATCTTACTCTAAACAAAATTATTTACACATTATACGCCGGATTATAATTTTTTTCATCAGTGATACTCCTTAAGGATTATGCCACCGTGTGTTTTTAACAAAATTATATTACAGTATATTTTAAATTAATCATGACATGAATATTTTAAGACATTCGTAGAAAAAGTATATTATTAAAATTATTTTTAGTAATTTGCGTACTCAAAATATTTGTTTAAGAGCTGTTCTATATCTGGTCATATTAGCAATTTATAATCTTTAGATTTAAAATTTAAACAGCCATACATCGCCCACGCATCAGTCCTAAGCTAACAACCACTTTCGGTCATACCTAATCCTTGTAATTCTTCAAAATTCCACGGTTGATCAACGAGTGCCCTCAGACATGTTGACTCTCGAGACCCTTTCTTATGGTCGCGCTTCTGTTATTTCCACAAATCATGCGTTGAATTTCTGTTTAAACACATTTATATATTGAGTAAATAGTTCTCTAAATATATTGTTAAGCATCGATGGACAAATTCTTTCCAGTTTCGATGGATATCAAACTCTCCCAGCTTATTTAATGTATTATGATGTTTTTACCATTATTTTTAAAAAGACAATTAATTTTCTTAGTACACAATATAAAGTATGTACAACGTATTTTTGCATTAAAAGTATATTTATTAACTTTCAATATAAAATGCTTAAATTTTTCACATATAATGTTTTTCTCATGCGACAAATAGAAAGATTATCATTAAAAATTGAAGCAAAGAACAAATTAGATTTTTTTTACATATTATCATTTATTTCTTTAAAATAAAATATTTGGTAATGTAAGACCATTCAATTTTTATTTAAGACTCTAAAAATAAAATTCAGATATAAAAAAATTATATATAAAATTCAAAACTGCTTTAAGCTTTGTTCCTAAAAATGTTTAAAATTCTTTTTTAAATACGTTTTCATAATTTATTGTAATAATCTATGAAGGGTTGAATCACTTTAAGCGCAATTTTGGGTTAAGTGGTATAATTATAATTTTTTGAAATAGAATTTATTTGAATTTTTGTAAAAAATATAGATCATCTAAAATAAATGATTTGCTATTATCAAAAAAATAATAATAATAAATTTAAAACTCATTTAATTTTTGTTCTAAAAATATTTTGTAAATAGGTTTTTATAATAAATTATAAGATATTGAACATATTTTAATTGCTTTAGCTTCAGTCTATAGCGCCATATTAGTATATATTTATAAAGTAAACAATATGTAAAATTACAAGTTTGGTCCAAAAAAAAATTTTAATTAAATGTATTTTTATGATTAATTAAAATAAACTATAAGAAGTGTTAAATATAAAATTTATTTTAGACTTAGTTTAAAGCTCGTAATTTTAATTATGGATTTACTTTACTAATATATTGATCATTTTTATGGTTATTTATGCAACATAGTAATATATACTTATCTATCATATTCTTGAGATTAATATGTTATACACTGTTTTATTAAGTATTAAAATATATAATATTTCTTATCAACAATAAAGCAAAATGTTGAAAAATACTTACCATAAATAAATTATGTCTATACGACTAAAATTTCATTTGCTTTAAAAATACTAGAACTGTATTTATTGATTTAGTGTTTTATTTAAACGCTTATTTATATTTTGCTAATTTATTTATAATCGAAGCTAATGTTTTTTCTGACAAAAAGACAAGTAGTGGTGTCTTAAAAACGCTAAATTCACAGCTGCAATCAAAGCAGGTAGTTCATTGAGAGTCAGAGATTTCTGAATATTACTACAAAATTAATTTTTTATCATACACGTATAATATACGACTTAAGCAAGTCAGAAAAAATATTATTAGCAAACATTTTTTCTGACTTGCTTGAACATTTGCCAGTCAAAAATAAGGCAAGGATTAATGACTTATATTATTGTCTTTGGCAAAAATTCATTTGCCGGATAAATAAAGCAAGATTCAATATAGAGTAATGCTATAAATTATACGATAAAATGATGTCATTTTTTTGCAATATTCGAGGGAAAATATCATGTGATGTTTGTTTAATTTTTTATTATTAACTCTAATTTAATTTACATGTATAAATAATAATCAATTAAGGTATGTACTATAAATTAAATATATTTTTAAATATGTCCAAATTTCTCTAGAATTTCAAAGAATTTTTGATCATTTTATATAGAAATAGAAAGCATCAAAAGTAATCGAAGCTATACTGTATAAACTTTTAATGACAATAAACTAATTATGTACCAATATTTTTTCATTTAAATGTCTTATATAGTTTATTCCTTAAAAAAACAACTATACAATTTTTAAGAAAACCAGAAACAGTTTATTGTTATATTAAGAGTGAAAGAAAATTTAGATTTATTTATTTTAAATTTAAATTACAAAATTTTACTATGCGAAAATATATAAATAGGATATATACTTATAAAAATAATTAAGAATAGTAGAAAAATATATATCTAAAAATTAGGAGATTATTTTAAAAAAATAACGATCTAGCTGAAATAGCGCGTGGTTAAAATATTGCTGTACAGTTAAGATATATTTTAGGCAATATGTAATAAAGTTAAAAAATCATCAAAATATCAATGTGTGCACATTGTCTTGTGTCTTGTGAAAATCGGTTTTGGCTCCGATTCTCCGAGGATAGGTGTCTCGAGTTTGCTTACAGTAGCCAGCTAAAGTGTTTGCTCAGCAAGCACATCAGGCCTCTTGAGTGAGTCTCTCTGTCCACATAATGCTGCAACAGCATATTCTTAGGATGCATCTCGGTTGCGAGTCATCTTTGTTTGCCGATTTCAATATTAGATCATCTCTTATCGACAAGTCCGAGAACCCACGTCCTACCAAAGCACACAGATGTCCACTTAAGACCTTTGGAATACGAAACGGTCGGATGCCTCCGAACGAGTTGTGCAAGAACATGTATTATGGAAGGTATTAACCCTAATCAACGGTATGACCTACCTCACTCACCCTCGATAGAGTGATATGTGTGTGTGTGAGAGAGAGAGAGAGAAATGCAGGGTTGTACTTAGATAGAGAGAGAAATAATTCACTTCGCTACATCAAATTAACTAATAATTTATTATGAATAGCTTATATTTTATATTACTAAGCTACTTCAGCTTTCTCCGTTAATTATAGCTTATAAGTACATAACAATATACATTAAATTAAACATGGTGTAAAATCTGTGTTATTCTTATTACTTTATTTAAGATTAATTATAGTTAAAAATATGATTTTACTATTGTACTACACAGCAAAGAAAAGTATTTAAAAATATATCTACACCTATGTATTTTACGCTCAATTTTCACTATATACTTCTACCTCATTCACTTTGAAGAGGCAATCATGAAGCTTTTTATTATTTGTTAATATAATTGACTCAAAATATTTGTTTAAATCATTAAAAGTTTTCTGTAATTTACTACTTTAGTTCTTATAAATATGCTTGTGTCATTTGCTTTGTATTTTCCGAGTTGAATATATCATTCTTGTATATATGTATATATTAAAGTGGGATTTTATATCTTATATGTTTTATTATATACATATATAGTTTGAATTGCTTGTATTTGTAAATACGTTCTCGATTTAGTCGATTTGCTTTTTGTTTAAAAAAATCAGTATCAAATCCGGCCCTGGTAATTCGCAACCGATTTACGCGAATGTGTGTGTGCGCGCTCACCGAGGCGAAAACTTCGTCGGCGCTGCCGCCAGAGCTATATTTGTTTTAGGAAAATTGAAAAATGCATTATTAAAAGGGCTTTGTTTAGAAATAGACTTACAGCGGGTTTTAACCCCTGCGTTGGCAGCAGAAAAGCCAATCGCCGCCGCGCCTTGTTTGTCAAATGAATTTGCCGAATTAACCGGCGAACTAATGGGTATGTGTGTGTATTATTATATAAAACAATGTGCCTATTTTTTGCCTGTTAAAAATTCACAGGACTGACGCATAATAATTTAATTATACGTTTACAGATTGGTTATTAAATTTTGAGCAAATATTTTATATAATAAACTTTGCGGATTAGTTGAGCTTATGTGTGGAAGTTATTTTACAATACATTTTTAACGATAAATGAAAAAGGTTTATTGTAAAAAAAATACTGATTTATAATTTTTTCTTTTAAATATTGATTTGAGTTTTGTTGTCTTTTAAGCTTATTGTATTACATTAATAAAGTCTATATGTATATACCATAGAACTATAAACCTAGTTCAGAATAATTAATCAGGGGGAAACAAAGTTTTTTTATAACTAATATGTAGTAGTTTAAAGTTGAAATTTTACTTCCAATTTCTCTTATAATTTGCTAGTATTTGCTTTTTATTTATTTATTGATTTCTTTAAAATAGTTTCTAGTATTTTGGAATACATTTAAAATAAATATCTTTTTTGGCTTGTAAGTACTTACTTTTTAACATTTTTTGTTCAATTTTTATCTGCTATTAATTAATCAACTTCTGTGTTAGATTAATGAAAAGCAACTAAATTAGTGGGTATAATTATTACGGTCCGGAAAATTTATCGCCCGCAATTCACCGCCAGCAATTAATCGCTAACAGTTTATCTCCGCGTCAATTAATTGCATGAACAATTTATAGTCTATAAATGATAGCATATTTTATCGCCTGGTAAAATATATATTATTTATATAAATGTATTGATCATTTTAAATTTAAAGCAAGGTTGGTATTATTTTTACCTGTAAAATTATAGATCAATTTTTTGATAAATTAGTAAAATTATATTCATAATATCAAAAATATAACTTCACGTTAACAGTTGTGAAACTGTTAACTTGAAGTTGTAATATAATATTAATACAAATGTATTACATATTTATACACTTTATGTATACAAATATACAGTTTATTAAAACTAGTTATCTTATACCCCCGCGTTGTATAATACGCTAGCATACAGTAATATCAACAATAAACTAGTTTTCTAAGAAAGAGCTTTCACTGTCCCTATCATAAGTAGTATTTATAATTAAATACTGATGAATAAAATAGTTTCGTGATGCTGACTTACTACTATCAATTTTATTATACGTTTATTAAATCTAATAAATTATTTTAAATTTGTTTACCATCCTCCGTTCCTGGAATATTATTTATAGTCATATTATTTTGATAAAAACATCGATTTCATAATATTTGAGATATTACCGAAAGCCAATAAAGCCTTTCTAAATAGGTTTGTCTAAAATAACGGGTTTACAGTATACATATTATTAAAAGCTTTTATCTTTATTTTTTGTATACCTTATTACGACTATTGTATTTCAGCATATATTGAAATAATACAGAATAAATAATATTTGTAAGGTAATTTCTGACAAATTTTTAGCGGTGTAAATCGATGACACAATAGGTTAGCGGTGTAAATCGATGACTAATACCTTAAAGACTTATGTTTAAATTTCATATGGAACGTAATGTCTCTAAATTCCGATCGATGATCACAGATTATCTGTAGTGATAGCATGTATTGTATATAACTAGCACGATATTCCAGACTAACATATAAAATGACTTTATTCTAGACCCATGTGAATCATTCTCCTATTGGTCAAAATTGGGTTCGGTATGCTTCATTCGATTCTCGCTTATTGTAAATCGTATTATAAACAGTCTTAATATGAACGCTGAGCGACGGCACGATTTTATTGATTTTGACGTGAATTTCACCGTGACTTTGTCTAGAAAAATGCATGGCATTTAATGAAACTTTAAAAAAATGACCGCTGACTAGCCAACTTTTGCCCCCCTCTAGAAAAATCTGGAACGACATTCCTGTTACTACTCTTAAAAAATATTATTATAATTAATTATTTTGACAGACTTTATTTATATAAATTTAAATTTATTTTTAATCCACAGAAGCACAATAACAACGTTAAAATATTAGTAATTTCTGAAATTTCGGCAGTTACATTGTGTTTTTTTTTTTTCTATTTTGCTTGTCGGTTATCAATTATTATGGGAATAGCTACTATGAATAATATAGATATAATAATTCAAATTTTGCAAAACAAAAAGGCACAATTTTTCTTTAGATAATTCAGCATTGTTTTATTAATACATAATTGTGTTGTTAGATTTTTTAAATACTTTACTTTAAATATAAACGAATACTTTAGTATCAATCTTATTTAAAACATATACAATGTTTGGTAAATAAATTATATAATATGTATATAAATTATAACAAATTTATAAATATGTTTCAAAAACATTATTATTCTAACAATTGTTCAATTCGTAGAAAGCTTGCCGAATACATACCATACATGTTTTAAACATTTAATACGATTATACACATTTTATTTGAAATTTTCCGCGAGCGGACAACTTGTTCCCCATATTGTTCTGCATGTATACAAAGCAGAAAATAATTTTAAGCGAGAAAAATAAAACAAACAACAAAAATAAGCACACAGCGAACGCGAATGAATACGTAGTACGAATCGTGAAAAAAAAAGAAGCGGATCGTGAACGAATTCGCCATTTTGTACGACTTCCACATATGCCAGATTTTCACATATCGGATTGTTGAATTAAATATTCTACCTCTCTGCGGGGAGAGAGAGAAAGAGGTGTATGTGCCACCCCTCAGAGGAGTACAAAACCTCCCGACCACCCGCCCGGTTTCCACCGATTCAACTCAAACAAATTATTCCGATGAAGCGAACTCTCTCACACATAGTGCACCCTCTCTGGACTCGAACCCTCAACGCCCACCCAGAGGCGTACCGACGTCCTTGTCAAATGTACTGTTCTGAACCCTTCTTTTGACAGTTTTTCCACCAGTTAACCCATACAAAGTAGTTATTTTGAAATTATCATATCGCTTTTTCACAAAGCGTATCCGATTCAGGCGTATGCATCTTCCTATATGTATGAGAAACTCCTACCTCAGACTTTATAACATCCCTCAATTTTGTCCTCCATAATAGTAAGAGCTTATACTTCAGACTGCGTATTTATTTTTCTTCTCTTATTAAACATCATCAATCATTTTAGCTACACATATCCTGTTCATTACAGTACTAAATAACGAGATAGTGCTCCTCCTATATTATTTTTTTTGGTCCAACTAAATACTAACCTCATACAAGATTGACCGATCAATTTTTGTCTATTTTTAAAAATACTGTAATGAACACAATAAAATTTGTTGAAAAAAGTTTGAAAGTTTGAGAGTCGGCGAAACACCCTGAATATCGCTTGTGAACACATCAAGCACACGCAAAATCAAGGACTAAATTAGTCAAACTGTATTAGTAAACGTAACGAACCACCATTTTATACTATTTTAATTATTATTATTCTCATCTGGTGATGTTAAGTAAAATTCTGTGTTTGGATTTGCAATCTAATATAAGTAAAATAATAAAATAGTAATTTAAACCCACCATCAAAAATTATATCAAATGTACTTTGCGATATTTTTTTTAAAACAATCAGCGCACTTAACCTCGAAGCAGATAACTTATATAGCTAGTTATTTTAACCGTGTTTTTTATATAAAAAAAACATTTTTTCAAGGTATCGTTTACATTAGAGTTTGGTGAAAGTAAATAAAAAATGCATCCAAGTTATTCTCCTAATGATGCTGAAAGACATTTTCGGCGAAACGTGGAGAATAAAACCACAACTCTAAATATAATAATAATGGAATGAAATGCGATTAGTAATCATGATTTCAGATCAATCCGCTTACATTATTTATACTTACATATATGATTAAACTGTTGTAGCTCAAGTAATATAAATTATAATAACAATATTTTTTATCCAGCCTCGCCCGCTTTATATTTCCAGTTATATCTTTTCCTTTAACACTTAAACAAATTACTTGGAATCAATGATATTCAAGGAATAAAAATACTCTTGCCTTTAAATTTTCCATTCAATGTTGTTGGCACACGTTCAATGAATTATAAACAAGGTTGGCTTTTCCTCGTTTATTATAGTAACGTGCTAAAACTGACATAATTAATTAAATCTAGTAACTGTTTTATCGACTTTTGTATTGATCAATATAGATACTGCTTAAATTACGTTCGAAAAAATCATAGAATATTTGCTTCTAATAAGATACATTTACATCAAGTAGTATAGGAGTAAATAATAATATATTAGAAATATTTATATTGAAAAATGTTATATTAATACTCCACTGCTTTCATTACCCCAAGAAGCTCCCCGTCGGTCTTCAGTATAAAAAGCTCACCGAAGCTTTTAACAATTCATCTCCTTGTCTGTCATCAAATAGTTACATTAGGAGTGATGATTTTTCCACAAGTCACACATTTACATTGCCATCGGAGAATTCGTCCTCGGCGTGTTTGCCGTAGCCTTTGGCAAACAATTGTTCCCCTTGTCTTGGAAATGTTCTCGTGATTTAACTCGAATCCTTTAAGAACGATGCATAATTTACGCCGGTCGTCTTCTCTCCTATCGTGACCAACTCGTATAAATATATGCTTTTTATTTTCAAGACTAAATTAAATTATAAAGCGCAGGTAGTAAACCGAGTAATAAAAACACATTTGTAACACCCACGGACATTTTTCTATTTCTGCCTTCTAAAATTAGATTTCCTTAAAAGAAAATAGAATTTTATATTTATAAATGAATTATCCATATAATAATAGATATACGAATGTATTTTGTATTAGTATTTTTTTATTCTATATGGGAATTCTAACGCCGCTTTATGGTTTCTACGGGATTATTCGTTGCTATTTTTACTAAACAATTTGCATTTTTATTGTTGCACCGTACTTGATCGAGAATAACATAATTAAGAAAAGCTAAAATAACCTCCCGAATTCTATTAAAATTAAGAAAATTTAGTTTTATAAAAATTAAAACGCGTGGCTTTTTAATTGCCAGTCAATAACTTGAATAAATATAGTAATGAATAGTGTAGACAGAATTGGTAGATATTCTATTTCTAGAAGAATATTTTTAGTTATATTTTTTTTTGAGATAAACATGTTAGAGATTTGTGTTGATAAATATTGCTAAAGTCTCCTCAAGTTGTCTGACCAATGATATAAATTTAAGAGTAAGATGGTCACACATTGAACAATGTTTCTGTGTCTGACTGTTAAAAATAAATAGACTGCAAATATTTAATTATAATAAAACAACATATATATATATATATATATATATATATATATATATATATATATATATATATATATATATATATATATATATATATATATATATATATATATATATATATATATATATATATATATATATATATATATATATATATATATATATATATATATATATATATATATATATAAAAACATTGCATTATAAAATGTATAATTCATATTTTAAACAGCATTAGAAAATGGTAATTTGACAGTCTATATTTTCAATGGCTATATAAAATATTTTTAGCTATCTCTGGTTAAGAAAAATTTTTTTTTTTATATAAAACATACAATATAGAGTACAAATATTATTTCTTAGATCAAATGCAATAAAATCGTATTATTGTAATATAAACAGTGACTTTTATTACGAAAAATGGAGTTGAATGCCAACCGTTGTCACTAATAAACTCGTTCAAAATAATAAATAATGTAGTAATGAGGCTAGGCATAAGGAACGAAATTGACAGTGATCTTCCTTAAGATGGATAGAACAAAATAAAAATGCTACAAATTTATCATAAATATAAGGATAGTTGAAGCAGATTGATAAATATATATTTTCTAAAAATAGGCGTTTCACGAACAATGTCCAGAACCGTATAGCCATGACAGCCGAAGTCTATATATGCATCTCTTACCTACAGTTTTTTAGAATTTCAATCGATTTGCCGGCTTAATGTTGTCTATGCTGAACAGATCTAAGACGTTGTATTATATTTTATATACCCTTGACGATATCGGGTTTCTTATACAACTCGTACAGTTCGTTTTTGTATCGGCCATGCAATAGAACGGTAAATCTTTTTCGGTATCCTTAGCTCAAAACCCAAAAAGTCGTTAACCTTTTAATACCTACCGCTCATTTTTGTATATTTTTATAGTAAAATTTCCATACCGCCTAACTCAATTCAATGCAGGTGTAAATTATTTTTTAAAGAAAGTAACGTTTATAAAACATAGTTACTTTTTATTTATTAAATAGTATATTTCATAAATGTTTAAATGAATATAAATAAAAAATAGGTTTAAGAGGGCCGTCAAAAAATAATTTACAAAAACATAGTTTAAAAATTCAGGCAAGATATTTATGATTTATGGAGAAAAAAAATATGTTTCGATTGATTTTAAGATCTGACAAAAATACCCATCGCCCGCCATGTATGCTTAAATCGCTCACTGATAACCACTGATCTACGTCAAACACCCGTATACCAAAACAGGTATAGATGTGTATTTGTTCTTATAAATATATGGATACTTTTTGTTTATCAGAGATACTGGAGACTATTAATAGTTTTTCGCCGGTTAAGCTGACCGCAACTATCACTCGCGACAGCCTAGGTAGGGGATCCGATATGAGCCTTACGTTGTATTGCTTTAACAATTTCAATCACCGACATACATTTTTTTGTATTTACATGACGTGCCATTCACCTATAACGCCTTTATATCTCCAATTTAAAACGGTCGATGATGTGCAATGTCATCTGTATGTTTCAGAAATTGCACTGATTTTTTGTAAATGGTTTTCATTCATTTAATTATTATTTTTTTGTTCATCCCTAGATAACTTTTTAAATGGCTATATTAAAGAGCAGACATGCAAAAGCATCGTCTTGTCTTAGGCCGCTGAAAATATTATAATCATCCAAGAATTACTTTTGAATACAGATCCGGGATTATACAATTGTGTTAGTAATTTAATAATCTACCGCAGGAATTGTATTTGAGCAGTCAATCGTATGAGTGTTTCAGTCCTCAGACAGTATTTTATGTTTCTATGCATTACAAATCTCACTTCAGATTTTGCATCATAACTTTTCGAATGTCTTTCACTCATAAAAAAATAATCTTTGTGGGTTAGAAGTTGATTTTTTATATGTTACATGATTGATTTGTGTAGCATATTTTTTATACGTATCCACCATAGACTTGCAAATTGCCACCTTGTTTATTTGCGAACTCACACAGCCATTAGCAGTCAGTGGATGTCCTTAAATTAATACAGCACGATCGAGAGAGGGATCCCTCTTCAAACAGGAAACCGGTGCAGATGTAGTAGACCTCAGCGCCAGATAAACACACAGCTGCCGCTGCGGAATAAAGTCAAATGTTTATTTTGATTGCGTGGGTAAATGAGCAATGAATTGTACTACACCGCCTCCTCCACTCTCACTCCTCTCTGCTGCTCGAGCGAAGGGTTGTTGTTTAAGGAAGGGAAGCTGTGTCGGATACTAACCGAGAGCTGACTGTGATTTTTGTATGCGGAACAATTTATTGAGATCGGATGCAAAGATGAAATTATTAATAGTTTGATGATGACTATAATAATATTGATATTGATTTAAAATATATATCATATTCACTTGAAAATAAATAAGTAAATAGGTAATAAACCAAAAGAAGCTTATGCGTCAAGGACAGCTTTTTTGTCTTCCAGTGACGCAACGTTTCTTTATAAATACACAGCAGCCGATATTTTCATTTATTCCCTAAGAAACACAAAAATAATACAATTAAAATAAAATGACAAAATATTTTTCTTCTTTACGTTACATAATTCAATGTAAGTCGGACAAAGCTTAAAACATATTAAAAATAAAATTGTTTATTTATTCGTAAATAATTTGTGCCTAAAAAATATATTGTTGAAATGTCAACTGCTTCTACTTGGGATTTTAATACCGGTATTTAGAATAATGATATATTAGTATATTATTTTATTTTGAAGTACTTAAGTTTGGTGAAATATGATAATCTTAATACCTATATATTTTCTTAAGTAATGTTTTTATATTATTGAAATATTTTTGCATCAATATTATCCACTAAAGATAAAATATTTGCACAATTAAAAAATCAAGGCAGCAAATTGTGTTATTTTCATTTTTTTATAATTATACTACTTAATGTTTACTAACTATTTTGAAAAAGTTTCCGTAAAACACTTAACGTTATTGCATCTTAAAATAAACCGTATATTTTTTAAAATGTTAAATATACATATTAACAAGTACAAGTTAAAAAATTTTCTTGTTGAATGTTTTTATATGTACTTTGAAAAATTCATCTGAACATTCATTAACTTGGATGATTCACAAAATATTGCTGATGGTTTCGCGCAATATTTCTGTTCTGTTTTTGAGTAATCTTTTTACCTACTGTAAGTCGCTTCCTTATTCTAAGATATGCTTACCGAAATAACTGGAATCATTTAAGATTTTTGTATTATATGTTTTATCGGATTAATTTTTTAGTGTGGTTACGCAAAACGTATTTTTTTTAAGCCGATGGTATCTGCTTTATTTTTATTATTTTATTTTAAATTATAGTTTTACTATTGTACTAAATAAGTATTAAAATTTTTTTTTAAAGTTTATTATATAGAGTTTGTGATCGATTTTCATGATATACTGCTACCCTATTTACTTTAGAGAAGCAGTCATGAAGCTTTTCAATTATTGGTTAATGTAATTAGCTCAAAATATTTGTCTAAATTTTGCTGTAATTTATTACCTTAATAAATATGGCTGTGTCGTATATTAAAACAAATAAATTAGGCTTCCAATGCGTTCTGAAAATTCTTTAACACTAAACGCGCTGCTCAGTCGATATCATTTTTACAAGTACTTTTTTTTTCAAATATCTCCTAATTTAATAACATCACCAAAATATAAATTTGTTGTGAAGTACAACAAATATTTTCAATGAATTTTATTGCAATAAATTCTTAATGGTCTTCCTTAAATATATAATAGTATAAAATAATTATAAAGACTGCCATGAATTATCTGATATGGTTCATCCTGTACAATCAAAGACACTTTACGTTTCGTATTATTAGAACACAATAACGTAATAAAAGGCGAAAGGTAGTGACAAAATTCCTGTGCGAGAATTTTCATCATCCTTTGTGTGTAATGTAAGTTTACTGGCTCAAAGTTGTAAAATATATCAGTCGAAGGGAGTCAGAGCCGGAGCAGGAAGAAGAATAAAGCAATTCGCTACATTTCTCGAGTTTCTTCTTATTTGAAAATATATCAATTTAGACGTAACGAAGCCGTAGATTGCCGACGGGGGAAATATAGAAATTCAATTTTGCAATGGAAATTCTTGCATTTGAAGATTCTATATAAAGAGAGAGAGAGAGCTACCTTTTTCGCGCAACGATTCGCAATAAGTCCGCTACGGTGCGACTACACCGTAACGCCGTACGCTTTTCCTATAAAAACCTACGAGGAAAAGTATATTACTCCTTAATCGCTCAACCGTGTGCATTACATACGTCTGGAGTATGATTTTAAAATTGAAATAGAAATATAAATATCAAAGATTGTGTGGTGTATATATGAATTTTAAGCGAAACGCTTAGCAATGAAAAATAACGAGCGTCGGAAATAGTCTCAGAGTTCTGTCTGGTCAATAACCTATACTTTTATAGTATAATTATCAATAATTAAATGCAAATCCAAAAGAGTGGAAACTGCAAATGAACTAATTGTACGCTCGGACGTCTTCCTCTGTAATAACAATTAATCATATTTCACTTTGTGAATTTAACGAACTTAAATTATTTCATAAAGCGAGATTTTTGCACGAATGAGTTTGATTGGTTCTTCTTTATTAAAAACCGTTGATTTTTAATTATATTTACTTATTCTTTTTTGTTGAATTTTAACTCAATATAAATATGATGCATTTTCTGTTTAATTGTAATGAATTTTACTGCAAATATGCGTGAGATTTATTATATATATATATAGACATAAACCAAATGACAAGATCCTTTGTAGAATTTTCACTTTATTTTGGATATCGATAATTTTAATTTAAGAACCCATATTCGTTTTTATATATTCTAATAAAAAAAAATATATTATTAATTTATTATATTATAACATAAATAAATTAATATTTAATACGCAAAGCTCAAAATTTAGCTATAAATGGATAAAAATGATTATTGGGTATTTAATTTAAATAATAAAAAAACGATTAATTTTACAGGTTATACAAATATATGATAATAATATAGCTTATTTATTTTATATATTGTTGAAAAAAGGTATTGTACAGTAATATTTAGTTGTAAAATAACTATATTTATCAATATGTACCTACATAGCACTTTTTTGAATGAAATAGTATGTTTAATTTTATTTTTCACAAATAAAAAATAATAAAAAATATAAGTTTTTAATAATTTTTTTAATTAAATTAAGACGTGATTATTAAATTTTTTTTATTATTAAAATTTTTTGTAGCAAATCTTTAAAAACAGTATTTATTTTACAGATTTTTTTGTAGCAAATATAGTTATTTTACTGCTTTTCATATTTAATTTAAATGTGTGTTTTTTAGGATATCGTAGATTTTATTATTGAAAAGTTGTTTTTAGAAAATTCTTTAGCAAAATATTTACATATAGGTTTTTGCATAGTCTAATAAAAAACTGAATATAGGAGTAGGCTTTATATATAATCGCTAGCATATTTATATTTTATTTAAATGTATAAAAATGTAAAAATAAACTATATGCTAAAAATATTTTTTTGGAGGAAATCTCTTTATTTTCATAATAAAAGATTTAAAAAACTCTTTAATAAAATATTGACGAAAATTCTTTTGCATATTCTAGCAGAAAATTATAATAGCAGCTTAGAGTTAGTTTTACGTATTTTTTCATAATTATTTCTTATTATTTTATATTTATTTATTATTATTTTATATTGCATTTATAGTAAATTATAGAGTGATTCTAAACGTTTCATTGCTCTGATTTATTTTATTACTTTTTTATATTAGTATTGTATGTTTTAGTAATTTATTTCAACACTTTTCTATTATTAAATTATTTATAATTTTTTCATATCAATTCAGAAGCTCTAAATATTTTTTTATAAAATGAATATGAATTATTTATTGTCATGTTCATTTATTTCGTACTGTTTCAATTATTCGCTATTATTTTCTATAGAAATCATTTAAATTTAATCAAATTAAAAATATACATATAATTTATAAAAAATTGTTTATTATTTCTTCAGTTTTATATGTAAATATATAACTATCTGGGCTACTTTAAAACAGTACGGTGATACCACTCAAGGGGTTAATATTATCTGTGCTTATTTGTAGCAATACTTACATAACTTTTCTACATAAAAATAAAAAAGTAACAAAAATGTATTTTAAAATAAATTTTGCGTCTATTTTCGAAACAAACGCATTAGACAACTCATAACCTATTGTTCCTTAAAACTTTACATTGACATAATATTTACAAATATATAGTGTCTAATATTTTATTTCACAATTCCTTGGCATGAGCCATTAACCTGGGTAACTATTTAAATATTCTCCTTTTTATGTTTTTGAGGACAAAAAAAATAAAATCCGCATTTCAATCATTAACTATTTTATGTTATTTAATGATTTTTTATTTTTAATTTTAATGTGATATTTATTATTACCAAACATAATAATATATTACATATTTAATATTTTTTTTTTTTAATTTTTAATTTAGATTATTAAAATACATTTTTTATTGATAATTGTTTTTAAAACTTTCACAAATATTTTTTGTAAATTAAAGCAAAAAATACATAAATCTGAGATTATTTTAATAAATTCTAATATCATTTTTTCACTTTTTCTACATAAAAAAACAAAATTATAATTAAGCATAACATGTATTTTGTCAGAGTTAATTTTAAGCATTATATTTTTACAAAGACCCTATAAGAAAAAATACTAACGGGCTGAAAATGTCGATTATATTATTAAAAAATCTATAAAATTTATAGTTTAACAAAACTTTCATAAAATATTTATTGCATATTCTAACAAAAATCAAACTAGAGCTTGTATTTTATATATCTTTACAAAAAATGCATATTTTCATAAATTTTTTTTCATAAAAAACATCTATTTAATATAGAAAAGTTATAAAATGTAATTCGAAATAATTTTATCATATTATTTTAAAATGAACATTGAAAAATAACATTTTTCAACAAAAAAGTTTTATGGAATACTTATGAAAAATAAATGTGTTTTTAGATATCGTTGATTTTTACTATTGAAAAAATTCTGTAAAATACTTCATTTACTGTAACTTTATTAGAATATTCACAAATATATTTTTATATGGCTTATCAAGAAAGTAATTATGTTATATATAATTATAATAACAAATAAATTTTGTTATAATAATTCATAGCAATGTTTTTAACAATTTAAATACAAAAAAAATTGTATTTAAAAACTCCCAATTTTTTAATGAAATATCTAAAGCTTTTTGCTTATCTTTTAAAAGCAAAGGTTTGATTGAGCCAATGTGTTATAGTTTGACAGTTATCCAATATTTGTGGCAAGAATATTGTTTTACAGTTTAATCTGTTATTTCCGAGAAGTTTTTTGTCACTATCAACTATCGCGAGTGAAAAGTATAGACACAACTCGCCATTTTCGAAAGGGCGTCGCCGAAAGGCGTCGCGCGTCGGCGCCCGCGTGCCTACAGTTGGGCGTCGCACTTTCTCATACACACAGATTCAAAGAATACATTCTCGTCTCTCTGAAGCATACGTATATACATAGATATTAAACGTGTATACAAATACTCGGGTATAATACGGCAGCGCTCTCGGGGCAGTGGCGTGTGTCGAATTTGATATTTCCGCCATTGTTTGATAAAGGACGTCACTTTGATTTCATCAACATGATAAACAGATCAACGATCAAAGTCAGGATCCGCCCCTTTGTGACGCTCGTCGCGTTGTTATTAAGCTCGCCCGAGAGCTTTCACGGCGAAAGTTGAAGCGAGCCGTGCGATACGTTTATTAGCGTCGGCGCTTATTGCCGACGAGCTTTCGACGGAGGGTGGGGGTGATTTCTAGATTTTCAGGCGTCGCAAAATTCAAAGCTAATTTTTTTACGATTATATAAATAAATCGTTATATTAACAATATTATTGTACAGACATGTTCAGCTTTTTATAATCAAGAAGCTTTTATTTATTTTAATAAATACTGTGTTGTTTAAATTTTAACGATTACAATATAAAATAAACGAAAATTACAATATTGGTATGTTATATTATTATTTGTATAACAAAAGTAATTATTTAAATAATCACAATAATTTGTTTTACCGCTGAAAAATAAATTAATAACTATTTATATTGAAGTCATTCCTCAATAATTCTAAAACATATTTTTTTACTCAGTAGCTATGACAAGTTTTATGAATTACTCTAAAACATTTGTATTTTTAATTAATTTAAATATAATTTATTTTGATTCTAAATATGTTTTTATACAATACAAACTATAAATGTATGGTTAATTAACATAAATATAAATATAGCGCAAATCAAACCAATTTACTTCTTAGTAACATTTGTTACCGATCATAATTATATAAAATAAATAATTCCAGTTAATCATTATAACACTAACGATTTAATTTATTAATTTATAAAATAATATACACGAATTTCGCACAGCCTTTATGTGATTTTTCCGAGCGAGTTTCCCATGGCAACGCTATTCTCTTTGGCGTATTAAAAAAATGTTTATTTCTTTGTGTCAAAAAGTAGGCAACAACACTTTGACAAGGGGGAATCATAAACGGTACCTTTTCGCAGTTTAATGACTTTGATCCGGGGTAGCGAACGACCCCACGGTAGACAACATCTCGTTAAATTTACTCCATTATGCGTGAATGATCTATTAATTAATACAAATTAATCGTATAATATTATATAGTTAAATATTTATTATTAATAAATTGCATTATTGCATTAAATGTTTATCTTAAATAAAAGTTTCAGTTAAAATCACAACGAACGTACGTTGCATAGTTGATTTTATTTAAATATTATATTTTTATTACAAGGAAGTCAAAATGTTATTTTACGTTTAAGGCAGAGTGGAAAAAATCAACGAAAACAATATTATTATTACAATGAAACTTTTAAGCGAGGAGGGTATGATTTTATTTTTTAATTTGGCTTTGAAAAAGTTTTCACCAGATAAAGTTCTTTTGAGTCTCCCCCTCGAGATGGAATTAATTGCGGTGTATCAGATATTTCCTCTTTGATACAAATCTTACTTTTAAAGTACTTTTAATTTATTAAAAATACATTTATTTTTAATATAACATAATCAACAGTTCTTAATAAATATTTATAATAATCAAAAAAATGTAAATAAAACATAAATTACATTTTCATAAAAAATAATATTAATAGTATCTAGAGGTAAAGTTTTACAGTCATATATCTGCCAAAAAAACATTATTTACTAAAAATTTCATGCGCAAGAAATAATTTAATCGCCAGAAAAACTAGACTGTTTTGGGTTTAGAAAGAATGGCGCTTTTTAATGAGAGTAAAATAAATTTATGAAAATCAGAAGGGATGCACTACATGTGTCATCAATGTTAGAAAAATGCAGCAATAATATATCTAGGCAAATGTGGGAAACCTAGAGAAAAAAATTATTTAGGGGTGCTTCTTATATTCCGGAATGGAAGGTATTCACTTCACTGATGGGGCAGTAAATGCAGTGGAATATAAAATTGTTCTGAAGTTGTTTTTCATCCATTCGATGCAAAACAAAGTAGGCGTCTTTATAAATATTTCTGCATCTAAAATAAAGAGTATTTATTTTATTAGATATATTAAGTCGATGCAGTAAATATGAGATTTAAGAAGTGTAATACAATTTGCACTTAATTAAAATATTTTTGAGTATAAAGAAAATGTAGATACAAATTCTTGGACTTGCTTTGGAATAGTCCTTAATTAAATCGATAAAATATCTTTGGACCATAATTGAGGAAAAAAATATTAGTTCAACTTGCTATGCATAACAAAAAATATGCCATAGTGAATTAAACCACGAACTCCTTGCTCTATGATTTTCTATAGTAAATTATTTGAAAACATTTATTAAGTTTCCCTTTAATTATCATTTCTTAAAATATGTATTACATGCAATAGTATTAAGAATCTAAATGGTTATTCAGCTTAAACTGATAAAATATATGTACACATATTTACAAAATCATTCAGATTTACTACTAACCTATATTCGTCGAACGAATTCTTCATTATCGGGCATTATGCTATTATCGCCGTAATTAATCTTGGGGCTATGTGATTTAATTAAATGAAAGATATGCAACAATATTTGGGCATCAGATTGAGTGTTCCCACCACTCACGAATAAATGATTCAGTTCCATGTCCGTGGGGGTTCAAGCCCACCCTCATGGGGTCCCCGCGATACGGGGTGAACCCACCGGCTCTAATTTTGTTTAGTCTCAAAACATTTCATTGTTTCCCGACGGATCAAAAATTCAACGCACAACGAGAGCTTAATTACAAACCGACCATTGATTGAGAGCTCGAAAACAATGACGGACCTGTGCATGTGTAATAATAAATTGGAGAGTAATTATATTAATAATGATAAGCAAATTAACCGCGCTGCATTGTTGTATTGTTTTTACGCGAGCTTTCAGTGGATATGATTAAGCTTTGGAAAGCTTTTTAAAAAAATGTTGTAATCATATGTGCCAGAAATGTGATACAATACAAATTATTTAATTTTTTAATATTTATTGTTTAACATAAATTCTGTCCTTAAAATGACGATATATATACTGCTAACTTAAAATGTTTAGATATCATCGTATTTTAAAACCCTTGTTTTTTTAAATGACTTAGTCATTGCATTTTTAAAGTAAAATAATTTAGTTTAATACTAAATTAAAATTATGAAGTTTTATAATATTTTTGATAAGAAAGTCGTGTTTTTTTGTTATATTATATTATATATAAAAAAATAATTTATAATATTATTGTAATGAACAAGAATGTGCATCGTTTTGTCATAATTTAACTGGATTTTAATTTTCGTTGTTTTCTTCTCTCAGTCTCTGTCTGGTTGTCTGTCGTCTCGAATAATGTGCTCATCTTTCTCGATGCGTTTGATTGTCTCTGACCCTCTCGTCTCGAATCACTTGATCGTCTGTTGATGTGAGTGTCAGATATTTTATACGCTTGATTCGAGTCGTCTCTGTCGAATGAGAGATGCAGAAATTGGTTGGTCAATTGCATCACTTGCATTTTTGAGCAATGATTTTTTTACATCTTAAAGTATAACTCCAAGGTGAACTTCCTAAATCACTAATGCAAGTTTTTGATATATTGTCTATTGCATCCTCCGCACAAAAGAGTAGTTTTTGCTGCTTTTTATGCAACATTGTTGCAATCGTAAAATACGCAATTGTGGTATTGAGTATTTTCTTGATGTTATTAAGCCTTTTGACAAAACATGTTACTCACATTAAAATATATTTTTTTAGGAAGAGTTTAATACAAATCCTGTTATAATGCATATAGTTATTGTTTGTCACTATAATAACACATTAGATAAATTTTCTTACAACAAAATCTACAAAAATCTAATCAAAATACTTATTATTGAACAGATAGTATTAAATTATTGTCTCTAAATATTACTGTTATTTGAAATAATAAAATACTCGTAAAATGTTTTAATTACATTGCACAAATATATTTAAATGTGAACTAACTTTTGAATCAAATTAGATTTTTACAGACAAAAGATATATACAAAGAGCAATAATTAAAAAATAAAAAGCATTCTTTGTTAAAAAATCAGTAATAAGAGGCAATGTAATTAAAATAAAAAAATATACGTTTATAACAAAAATCTTAGTAAACAATAAAATAAATATATTATACAGATAATATATTACATTAGTAATTTAAAGCACTTTTGAACATTCCTATATTTAAATGATATAGAAAAAAAATTAACAATAAGAGACAATGCCATAAAAAGTAAAAGTGAGTGTATTTTTGGGAAAAATCTTATATAATGAAATAATTAAATTAAACAACAAATATATTATACAACTGTAATCAGAAATATTTTATATTATTATTTATTAGAAGCATTTCAAAACATTTTTAGTTAAAAAATAGACAGATAATTTCGTAGTACAAGGCAATATTATACGCTTGAAAAGAAAATACATTTTAGGACAAAAATCTCGTTGTATTGTGAATAAATACACTTTACGACTAGTCTCCAATTCGAGTAATCGAGTACTCGATACTCGAGTATTTTTGTCTATTTTTCAAGTACTTGATAATCGAGTATTTTGAAAATTACTCGATTAATACTCGAAATTGAAAAATTTTGAAATATTTCAGAAACAAAAATAACTTTAACTCGGTCCCGTAAAGGTTAACGTCTTGCTTTTATTTGGCGTTTATGCCCGAAGTCCCGAGTTAGAGCGGTTACTATCAGGTATAATTTTTTCATAGTTCCATAGTTGCATAGTTCCGGTCGTCGACTATGTTAGTGGGTACGACGGAGAAATTTCTTTTGTGTTTTCTGTTCGACAGTCCCGACTTATCTAATTTATGGCAATGAACAATATGAAATATCAACAAAATTTTTTTTAGGTTTTATGACTATGCAGTTGTAGCGTAAAGTGTTGTAAATTGTTTATACTGATCCCTCAGCTTAAAATATAAATCAAAACAATTGTGTGTTTTAAAGCCATTTATAGTAAAGTCAGTTCTTTGCGAACCGTTTAGCTCTAGAGTGAAAGGGATTCACCCAAATACATCTTCGAAGGATATAGATTTAAATTCTTTGCATTAATCAGAAGGAGTAAAATATTGTATATTGTTAAGAAAAAAAATCTATTCAAGGAGAATTACAAAATGCTATTTTGTCAATAGTCGAGGGAAATAAGAGAAAAGCAGAGAAGGGAATGAAAGAAGAGAACATAAAAAGAGAGTTCAAAAAATTTTATATCTATAAAAAGCGAACAGATATAAATTAGAAGCCTTATCCAACGCGTTAATGACAATAAGTCCAACATCAACAGCAACGGAAAGGGTTTATTCCATAACGGGAATATTAAAACTAAAGGTTAGCAGTAATATTAAATTCGAGACACTTTTTGCATTATTGTTTTTAAAAAGTATGTTCGTGAAGTTAAAATAATTGTAAAAATTAACATACTAAGTATTTTATTTATTTATTTATATGTGCACGAATTTGAATAATAGCTATTTTGGTACATTTGGTAAATACTCGAAAGTACTCGAATACTCGAGTATTTTAAAATTTTAATATTCGATACTCGAGTAGTTGATGGTTCGAGTAATAGGAGACTCTATTTACGACAAATACAGCATGAGGCAAAATATTTTATAGGAACAGTATATTTAAGCAATCTTATATACATTTTTTTTTGTTAAAGTTAATTAATTAGTTACAGAACTATAAAAATTAAATTAGAATTAATCAGTATTTTCTAATACAATAGATGATTGCTTAATTAAAAATTACGATAGTAATAGACGGTATTTAGAGTTGTTGTTAATTATTATTATTTATTATTTTATTAATTTATTTAGCTTAATAGCTAATCTTTACATCTAACAAATTTAGTAAACATATATAAAAATATATAAAAAATACATAACAGAAAGAAAAAATAAAAATATACAATAATAAAGTCTTAATATTATAATTTATTTCTATATGTACGAAGGTGTTTTTTTATTCCATTTATGAAACCCGTTATATTTTTGCTGTTTCGGATTTCTCTTGGAAGACTATTATATAAATCAAAACCTCCGTACATAATTCCCCTAGCCGTACTTGTTTTCTTATACTTAATTATCTTAAAATTTTCTTTATTTCTAGTATTATATTTATGTACATCTTTATTTCTTATTAAATAATAGCAACCAAATGCGAAATAAGTTAGATACGAATCACTTTTAGAGCAATATATTTTTTTACCAAAAAGTTAACAGTTAAACATATTATATCTAATACTATTTTCTTGCAAGTGGTTCTTCAAATATTTTTTCACATTATTGTAAACTATTCCTAATACTTACAATTTTAAGTAAAATAAAATATCATATATAAGACAATACAATCTCAATGGCGTTTATAAAACACAAATGGAAAAATAATAATATATGTATTTTTATTATTATAATCTACCATAAAAAACACATTGTCAATGTAAATATAGTAATTGAATTCAAAATGTATTTATACAACTTATATGTATTAATAATATAGATACTACAGATTTTTTATATTTAGTTAGAACAACATAAATTAATCCAGCATTGGAAAGCTCGTTCGCAACTCGGCGAACGAAAACAGTCAGAGGGGTGCAAAGCGGCAGTGTGCTTTCTTGGAATCACTCCAACCTAAAATAATAGATCAATTCAACGAGTTGAACCATGTCGAATTGCGTGTTATTGTATCATGCAAATGCAGTAATAATTTTCTTGCTTATTGTACCTACTGGGCATAATACAATGTGTATACAGTGGCACATGTCAGGTTTGCGCGGACCATACATTCGAGATTCACGGGACAATAAGCCGTAGAAATCGCCCTAAGTGTTGCTCGCCATAGTCGAGCTCCTACAACTTCAAAGACAAAGAGCACAAAGCGTAAGAAGTTGGAGTAGGTATTGCAAGACAAACTTTGCGCTTTAACAATACGGTCTCGACGAAGATTAATTTAGCCACGGGTCCCCGACCGTACTTAATTCTGAAGTGAAACATTTACGTAAAGGCTGAAGCGGAGCTTAGACCCTGGGCGCACCATGCGAATTTCTCTCGCATGGCTGCGTATCGTAAGGTCCATAAGGTTTAATTAAATCGCCCGATTGAAGTTTAAGAGTATTAATTCAAAATATATTATCCGTTCTAATTTCTAGACTCGTGTTGACATGTATAACAGAATTTGAACTCTGTATTCCTTAATGTTAATGCTTAAATTAATGATTGCAAAATTTATTTAAAAATCTATAAGGCGCGATAGATTTTAGCCATGAAGGCGGCTTACTCTGAAACGATTTTGATGCTGTGTTTGCACTCGGTAGATCTGATATTTTAACTGAGATTTTAATCCCAATCACCCTCATTGGAATTGCTTTGATACGAACCAATCTGGAACAATAGTCTTTATATATATATGTATATGAATTATATTTTTATTTAAAAAATCTATTAGACATCTCAGACTTAGCTCTAACAATACCAATTTAAAAACTGCCGCGATTCAAATAAAAAACTATAATAAAATCATAACTTTTGTCATGTATAATTCTCAGGACGACGAATCGATTTTGATGCCGTGCTTAGACTTGGTAGCACTGTTATATTAATTCGAGGTTTTAACGCAAATATTTAAGGATTTAAATGCATGTTTTTCATCAGGTCAATATATAGCGACTTATACTACTCTTGAATCTTGCTGATATTAAAAAAAAGTCAAATAATCTTTTGGATAGATATTGAATCATTACATTCTTGTAACTGTTTCTTTATTGATTTTCTCACTGAATTTAATTATTATTATTGCAAAAAAATCTTTGTAAAATGGAATTTTAACAATTAAAAATTCAGAGTACTATGTTTATTATAGTCCATAAAATTTATCGTATAAACAATTTATATGATCGCTAGCGTATTTTACCGATTTTGAAATCAAGAAGTATTTTAAGAGATTTAAATTGTATGCTGTTCTAAAATGTTTATACTGTTCAAATCCAAACCTAACCTAAATGAATTAATCTAATGAAAATTCAAAAACTATAATTAGTTTTCGAACATTCATTATGTTAGGTTTGGTTTTGAACAGTAAATTACTAGGCCAGTTTAAATGTATCAAACAATTGACTTATGATTCCACGGTTCAATATCAGTGAAACGGTATTTATTCACTGCGCAGATGGTAAAACTAACACATAAAAAATCTTGTTTTTAATTTCAAATAAGCAATAAATTTATATAGATTATATGTCTGATTGACTTACTAAGTTGGTATATATTTTGCCAATTGTAACGTATTGGGCTTACGCCTGTCAAGTTACAACGAAATATTTAATTAAAATAAATATATATTTCCTGGCGATAAAATATGCTAGCGATCATTTGTAGGTTATATTTTTTTAATAAAATCGTGGGCGATAATTTTTTCTTGATTTATATTTATTGTTAAATCATCTGTCATGAGCAAATTATTTAACAATAAACATGATAATATATATAAGCATTTTATAATATGAATACACAATTAAGAAGCTAAAGAATTAGTAGACAATTTTTATTCCTTTGTATTTAATTAGAAATAGTTGATTTAAATAGCAATTAAACGCAAATTAGTTCCATATATATAAGGCTTCCGAAAAATCTAATTATTCTATTTTTTTAACTGAATCTTAAAACATGCTTTTTTTATTATTTTTTATTATATATTATGTCCAGATTGTTATAGATATGATTTTCTAAATTATAATTAGAAAATTAAAAATAAATAAAAGTAAAACTAAAATATTAATATATCTTACAATTTTTTTTTAATTTTATGCAAGTAGAAAGGATAATATTTTATATACAAGTGATACATAAAGTCGATATCTGTATTACTGTTACGCTATTTTTATGTATTTTTTTACTTGATGCATTTATTAAAATACAAAAGAAAACTACTATAAGCATTTCTGCCATTTTTTTTAACAAAGACAGTGAGACATCATATATTGTAAACATCATATATTGTAAACTAAAAAGCCCGGACAAATCCGTCAGATATCCGACGGGCAAATCCGTACGTGTGTGCTTAGCTATTAAAAAACATATCAAATTTAAATCTAAAAAAATGGATTAACAGAGTAGAAATTTTGTAAAACAACATCAAGAGATTATCATGTCTTGAAAACATAGTTTTATATTATAAAATATAAACTTTGTCTTTAAAAAATATTTTTAGTTTTTTGTCAAAGCAGTAAATAAAATAAAATTATATTTTAATTGGAATTGTATTATAATATATTTAAGATATTTATTATTGAGATGTTATTAGAATTTTCTTATAAAAAACAAGATTTACATTAAATTCCTGAAATAAATAGCATTAAACTAATGACGATAAAATGAACAATCTTATCCTTATTTTAATAAAACTTTCACATAGTTTTTGAACTTGAAAATTATTAACAATAATAAACCGACGTATACTTACAAATCATTTTTTACATTACCACTTTTACATATTTTAAAAATGCATATTTAAAATTAGTATCTGATTTTTCTTAAATACAGAAACTATTTATTATGAAAAAATGCTATTCATACAATTTACATGTACGTCAATGTTACGTTCTATTTATTGTTAAAATAACAATAAGAAAATATAAATAAAAAGGAGTATTGAAAAGCATTCTTATACAATATTTAATATACGGTTTCTTAAATGGAAGCCATTCGGTTTTATAAAGTTTTTTTTTGTTGAATTAATAACCTCGGCTAATTCATTACGTTCAACTCATTAAAAATATGCCTACATATTTATTAAGATAAAACACATTAAATATTTTTTTTAATCATTTTACAAAACCTTGATTATCTATGTTGCTAACTGCTTTTGTACCCCTTACCCATAAATTTTGGGTATCCACGCCCAAAACACGAAAGGCATTGGCTTTGTTTAATATGTTTACCCATGTATTATGTTTCAAGCTCACGAATCTTTGTATAATTGTCACCATATACCAATATTGAAGTTAACTGTTGTATTATTACATCTGTCTAACGCCGTGCACACAAGAGAGAGAACATAACAAAGCTCTGTGTATCTTTAACCCTTCGCACACATATCACAAAATACCGTTTCTTTGTAACATACGCATACACATGTGCCCAAAACCTCACAGGGAATTGTAATTAAAAGAGCAAACACAGGCTTTGGAGGTAATCTTGTAACCGTGCGACATTCAATTAACGCGCATCTGGTTAACTACAATAACACTAACTGTTATCTTAGTCAATATATTATAATTAAACCACTGGTTGTACGTCTAATTTAATCCCTAATCGTATTAATTTTGCAAGTTGAAATTACTAGACTTGTAGTAGTTGTTTAATACAGGGTGATGATAAAACTGTAAAATTCATTGATTACGATTTATATTTGAAATAACTTAAATTTTTTTATTCATATTTAATTAATTTTTATTATATATACAATAATAAATAGTTTCAATATATATGTAGAATTAGACCAAAATAAAAAATTATATCGCCACCCTTTATATTATAATATAATATTATTACATTACATACACGCCTCGGGGTAGCTTTCCGACCCGACAAATGATATCTCAAGACCCCCAAAATCACCTATTATCATCACCACATTTCCCCTTTTGTCTAGCCCACTTGTCCCTTAATTGAGTGCTCGGTGAGTATTTCACCCCTCGTCGCTAATTTTTCAACCCCTCGCCAATATTTGCCCTGTTTATATATTTAAGTGTACATTAAGGTTCGCTCTCTTATTTAACGGCACAGAGGGGGAGGATAACGCTCCTTTTTTATACACATCTTCCTGTGTTTACCTTTCGTGAGTTTTGATTGTGTTATATATTTTAGTAGGGCGTGTGATTCGAGTGCGGTTACGGCTCCGAAGTAATTCGATTCTATAGATTTTTTTCGGCGAACGAAGTAATCGATATTTTATTGAAAATTGGTTAATAGTTGACAAATATTTAATTTTGGTTGTGCTTGGTTAAAAACTGGTGTGGGTGAGACCCCTGAATTAACTAGTGAGCAGATAAAGGTTTTAAAAAATCTAAGAAACAAACGGAGTATAGTTAGATCTAAGATATGCTGAAAAAAATTGTAACGCAAAATTCTCAATACTATTCTCAATAAATTTATACCAAAGCAGTTTTATCATAGTTTCATAAATGGGATTAATATATAAATCTGTGAAAATTTAAGAATTCGAGCTGTAAGATTCCAGGATTATTTCTCAAATAATGCATTTTTTTATTTTATGTGTATAAAAAACATTTTTTTTATGAAAGTCTACCAAAACGGTTTTACATTCTTTTTTTAGCTATTCAGACCATTATAATATTTAAAAAAAAATTAAAATCTTACAAGAAATCCATAAAAAAAAACTTAAACTACCACAAAGTGTATGATCATAAAATGGTCATTAAATGATTACATAAACTTGCTCTTATTTCAGTAGAAAATTACCTGAAATAGGTAATATTCTTTCACTGACAATTTAACTTAGTTTTGTTATATTCTATTGTAATATATTAAAAAAAATTGCTTTCAATAGTTGTTTTAAATATTAAAAAATATTTTTTTTAATTTCTTCAGATTTTGAATTATTTTTTTAAATTCCTTACAGTGCATTATAACTAATCTTTTGTTACTACTAGTTCTTTAGATATTTATTTATCATTGGAGTCTAATTCCATATAAAAATATTTACTATTATTTATATGTAATAAATATTTTTATATGGAATTTTGACCAAAATAAGAGCACAAAAAACAATTATCTCTTCTCAGAAGTCAAAAATCTACGTCAAAAGCAATAAAATCGTGTCGGCGCGACGGCGACGGCACGATTTTATTGCTTTTGACGTGGATTTTTGACTTCTGAGAAGAGATAATTGTTTTTTGTAAAATAGTTTAGTTTAAATTCATTATTTGAGATCGGTTTTAATTTTTTTTATCAATATATTCTTGCTATAATTTTTTCAAGAGTTGAACCTCTGAGTTGAGGAATTTGTACCCACTCCCTTCCCCTCTCGGTGGGCCTGATTATATGTGATTTTATTTCTAAAATATTTTATATTCTATTTAAAAAATCATGCTTAGTAATATAATATATATTATTGCTCTCTTAAAAAATACTAACATTCAGTCAAAATAAAACTTTGCATTTAATTTATTATAGAAAAGCAACATTTTTAATAACTGTGCGTATTGATCAGTGGCGTAATTAGGGTATGTAACACCCAAGGCGATCCTTAAAATTGCCGCCCCCCCCCATACATTTTTTGCAGGGTCATAAAATCAGCATTTCTTAAAATAATAAATTGGTTATTATTAAGCTGTTGTTATTCGTGGATTTATATATGTTTTAGTATATTCAGGGTTAAGAACCACACTAGACGATCCCATCGTGAATATGCCGCCCCCAAGCAAGTACCGCCCGGGGCGGCCCGCCCCCTCCGCCCCACCATAGCTACGCCACTGCTGCTCATAAAATAAAAGATTGAGCATTGAATTGAAATATTGACCACAATCAAACAAAATAACTGACCTAATAAATATAGTATATTAGAAACATATTTATTCAAAACGCTTGAATTATTATTTATTTGTATGTTTTATTATAAGCCATATTTGTTTTTATTTTAATTTAACATACCTGCATACAACATTTTTTTAACTGACACTATTTAGTATCTGTTTGACAATACAAGCAGCAAAAATAAAAACATGATAATTTATTTCACTACGTTTTATTTTAACTTTAGCGATAAACCATAACATGTATTATGTACTGAATATTATAGCTTAATTTTTTAGTCGGAATTTATCACCTAAAAATAAGCCTCTTATACGATATTCGACTTTTGGTTGAATCTGCAGTCGAGCTAAATTAACTGCAGAATATCCCAGGGCGCTCAATAATTTATCAGGTATTTGAGAACTTAGTTTGATCATGTATTCTCGATATAAAGCGGTTTAACTAGCGCTTTGTGAACAGTTAGAATTTAAGATTACATGGGTCGTGGTGCTTATTAAATTTCCAATATGCTCATATGATAAGCACGCGAATTTTAAACCTCTCTCTCCCTCATACTGCAATCTATGTATCTATTTTACATTATTTATATTTGTATTGTATATATCTTCTTAAGTACAATCACTTATTTTTAATATTCTTTAAAGAGTAAGAATAAAATGAACATAATGAAACGATTGTTAAAATTAGGCATTCAAGTTAATATGGTTAACATTTTAACAATTGCTCTAAATAATAAATATTAAAAATAGAATAACGCACAATTAACTCATGAATATAAAATAAGAAAGCAATTTCAATAGGGAGCTTTCTGCTTTGGACATTTCTATTACTGAGCGTTAATGCAAAAAGCTTTTGAGATTTATTAATATAAATAAAATAATAGAATAAACGAATTCCATTTATATTACTATTGTGTATGAATTGTACATTATAATGGAATAAAGATTATTTGGCAATTTTATTTTATTGTAAGGCTAAATTTTAATTTAAAATAAAAACATTAGTGAAAGGTTTATTTTTTTTTTATTATTTACCAGACTACACAAAACTTATCACTGCCAGACAACGTAATAGCTTGTGTTGTGAAGCAAAATATCTAAAAACTCAGAGACAATTGAACCATGTGAATCCACTTTAATTTTCACGGCTGTAATTTTTATTATATTATGTTAAATAAAAAAACTTAACAATTTCTTTATTTAACATAATATTATTCACAGGTGCAATTGATATACTATACAAATAAATTTTAGCGTCTAGCATAAAGTATTTCTTTAACTATGTGAATGTACAATTTATTTTTGAGTAGAGGAAAAGTTAACAAAAACCTCCTAGTGAAAATTTAACAGTGTCGATAATACTTGTACAGAACTCTAGAAATAAAAATATTGAAGTGCTACAAATCATATATTTATGTTAACACATTAATATAAAATTTATACATGCATATATATTGTAATATACTAACTTTATTTAATTTAGTATACCTATGTATATAGTTTAATAAAATTATCTATAGTCGCTCAACTATAGGTATATCACCGGTGTCATATTGTCTGGGCGCTTCGTTCCAATTTGTTTTTTGTATTGTTATGACACAGCCCGTGAATATGAAAGGGAAAAGGGTACGGATTGGTGAAAACACAACGGGGGTAAAATGCCAATATAATGTGGTTCCATGGTGCTAAGGCACACTACAAGGGCGGCTTGTGGGATGATTGCCCATTACACGGAGCACTTCACATGAATAGCCCAAGCATCTCGATAAACATCTCAAAAGCTACCGCTACCTTTCTTTATCCATATATATACATCTACTATATTACAATAACATCTGACTACTACAAGCTATAATTTGATATTCGCATATAAAATCGCTTAACTATGGATTCAATTAATATTAGTATGCATCTATTACAATATTGGTTATTAAATTAGATATTTCCATTAATGTTTAATTAACATTTTTATCTCTATGTTCTTATATATTCTAAAGCACCCTCAAGTGCTTGACATGACATATTCTAGATGGTTTTCTGTTGAGATCATTTAATTGCTAAAAATAAGGTTTTGAAAATAGCACTAAAAAGCATTTGACTCAACTGCTAACGGATTTAAATTATAAGTAATTCAGAAATCGTTCATATTGTAAATCAGTCTAAAGAATAAATGGATTAGATCTTCTGGAACTTAATTTAAGTACATCAACTAATAGATGTATTAATTTCATTAATTGTAAATTTTTGTAAACACAATACAAGTGAGACATTAGACTAAAATCAAAGTCTATAAATCAGTGATATCTATTTTATTAAATATAAACGATTGTTACAGTTTACAATTAAAAGCTGTTTTGATTTTATTCAAATTATACATCACAAAATTTGCACTATTTTTATTGGTTTTAATGTTAAAAACACGTTAGTTAGAATATTATTACCCTCACTTAGGGCATTCGAACCGGGTAGAACTGGAACCGGGTACCCGGTTACCCCCTGTTTTTCATGGAACCGAAAACCGGGTATTTTTTTACGGGTATCCGGTTAATTTCATTTAAATATTTTTTTCCATTACTTCAAATTAAACGGAAGAGCCGAATCGGCGTTCTTAAAACGACTAACGTCTTAGAACGACAAAAAAAGGGACAGTACTTAGCGGCCTATAGATTTCGAGATAAGCGAATGCATAGATAAGAATTAATTTGAAAGGCTGCAGTTGTAAATAAAAATAAATTTTAATGCCTTGTAGAATGAAAATATAACACATTAGATTCGTTAGTGTTTTTAAAATACAACTTTTTACAAAAAGAACATCACTAAAATAAGCTTTGTTTCTCTACCTACATATAATACATATAATAAATACAATCATCTAATTTCATTTATAATTTTAATAAAATTTATTTGAAATTTGTATTATTATTGCCAAATATGTGTTAAAATAAATATTTCGGTTTTGTACTGATACACATGTATATAGTATGTAAGTATATGTATATATGTACCTAACGATGGAATGTAAAAATATTTTGATTAATAATTACATAATATATTGATTTTATTTCAACACCTTATTTTTTTTTAAAATGATATTAATTATTAAAGTAAAATTAAATATATCATGTCATATTTAATTAAAGATTCAAATATAATAAAAATTAGACTCTTAACGGCTTACAAAAATTACCCGGAACCGAACAGGATACCCGGTTCTTTTCCGGTAAATACCCGTAGAACCGGGTAATGAATTTGGCCGGGTATTTGGATGCACAACCCTCACTGCTCCGCGGATAGAAGCATACTGAAAAAAAATTTATCGATGGTTTATCGAATTGTTACAAATGTTCAATCCTGGAAAACGATACTGTTAATAATATTAAATTGTTTATATTTTACGCGATACTATATTTTTAAAAAAAAAAATTATTTGCGTGTTTTTTTCGCGTTCATCTTGTTTTTTGAATTAATCTCTATATTTCGCCGAAGATTGTCCTTTTTTAACATTAAAATATTAAAATATTTAAGATTTATAACATTAAAACCAATAAAAATAGTGCGAATAAAACATCCTTCCCTGCGCGATGTAAAAAAAGTATACTCTAAAAAATGTGAAAACTTCTGATGATGCTGGGACAATCTTCGGCGAAATATAGAGACTCATTCAAAACCCAAGATGAACGTGAAAAAAACACGTGAATAATTTTTTTTTTTAAATATAATATAGCGTAAAATATAAGCATTTTAATAATAATATATAAATATATATATATATATATAATATATATATATATATATATATATATATATATATATATATATATATATATATATATATATATATATATATATATATATATATATATATATATATATATATATATATATATATATATATATATATATATATATATTTCGTTCGAAATATGAATTTGAAAGAGTGTTTGTTTTCGTAGAGATTTCAACGCACGGGCGTTTCCAAGACAAACTGGAGTTTCCATCGGAAAATATCCATATTACCATAACTAATTCTAATATTTTAATTAAATATTTAAATATCCTAAAATTTTAACGGCTTTTAGGAACAAAGCTTAATTTTGATGTTGAAAAAACTGTTTAAAAAAATAAATATGTGTGAAAAATAAATATGACACAAATAAACATCGCAAGTTAATAGAAGAGCGGAACAAATAAATACATACTTATTCCTGATAATATTGCATTGATTTAATTTGAAAAAATCAAAATTATAACCCTAGATTAAAAGAATCATCTCCACATATTTTTTGTGACATGTCGCTTTTTATTTGCCAAAAAAGTATTATTTATAATTAATTATATGATTAAGGAATGAAAAATGTTTTACATTCTATTAATAATTTTTTACACATAAGAAAAGGGTGTTTGTTACAAGGGGTATAGCTAGTATACATATATTACTTAAATCTCGAATAAAAATACGTGCAATCAAAGGCGAGAATTGAAAGGGTTGGCCACCGGGTTGTATTTTGCAAAAGGGTGCACACAATTGTTACAAAAAATCCATACAACTCCGAAGACCACACGGGGCGGAGACCTAAATGTTTTGAGGTCCCTTTTATTGAATTACAATATCAACAAAGACATCAATTATTTTGTCGGTCTTGTTAGATTAAGCGGCTACCGATTTTAACATACAAAATCGTATTATATGCACTGAAAAAAATTACATTCATATAATTTTTTTACATACTTTATAATTTATAATTTATAAATTAATTAAAAACATTTCTCTACTCCCATGTATATTATAAATTAGGTAAAATTTCAATTATGATATATAATTTATGATAATTTAATCCCTTTATACTGCCACGTTTCAGTTAAATATATTTTCGCGATAAGTTATCTAAGATCTAATACAAGCCATGAGAACTCCCATGTTTTTATTGTAAGTCATATACGTTATTCGAATTTCATACAGATTCTCATCTCACGGTAATTACACGTGTGTAATAATGTAATTATATACACTGCGGTAAACCTTTGAGGTTTTGCGAAACGTTATAGAGATTATCGGCGAGTCTGTACAAACGTGGCTGAGCAAGTGTTAAGTCAGTTTGAGAAAAAAATATCCTTTCCTCAGAGTGTTTGGCGGAGAGAAAATCCGGTTATATCAATTACCGAAAAGTATTGGAAATTGCGGACAATACAAGTATTAAATAGATCAGCGATAATCTATTCATATGCTTTGTCTCGTTTGAACGAACTTACCGAAAGTTACTAGATGGTAAAATTGTCGACTAAATAGCATAAAATATATTCTAAGCTATATACATAATTTTTCTAGTCAATGTTTAATATTGTAGTGAATGTGTGGTCCATATTTATACTTGACTTGATCTATATAAATTTTGATCTGGAGCTCCTTGATAATTTACTTTACTGTTTAATTCATTGAAAGTATAATTTTCTAATATCGTTTTAAAATTCTTAGTCTCTACATATATTATTAATGCTCTATGTCTGGATTGAATCTTAATGAAACGTGCTATAAATATAGTTTACCAAATTTCTGTATTTAACTTCAATTTAAAAAATCATTATTTTTTTTATTTTTAATATTTACAGATTGTAATTTAAATTTTATTTAAAAAGAAAGCAAAACATAGTTTTTATTGGGATCTTAGTTACACATTGTAAAAAAATAATAAATACTGCCATTTTATTTAAACATTAAATTTAAATCTGCTATTTCATTTGTTTTAAAAAATATAATAATATTTTTTATTTACACGTATATTTATTAAGTAAAATTTCTTAGCTGATACTTTATTAAATTTATTTTTCTTAGTATAAAATTTCCTGTTTTTTTTCATTTTAAATGTAAATTTCCAGATTTTTAAGTTCATTTTGCTCAGAAACTGTTATATTTAACTAGAAATATCTATTTATTATTTTAATCTCATATTATAATTTTTTAGTTATTTTGAATTCTGCTAATTGATTTGAGTAATTTGTTTTGCACTAAAATCTGCATATATTATTAAAAATATTTTGATACAAAACGCATTTTTTTACAGAATTATTTTTTGTAGACATACACACTACGTGGTATTTAAAAAGGGTTCAACACCTGTTTTAATTTTTTTTTTGTTTTTGTGTTTTTACTAATTTAATATTAAAAAAAAAATACTGATTTTTTATTAAAAAAAAACATTATGATGTATTTACTACAAAGCTTATTTTTTATACTGATAAACTTGTTTTTTGTCAAAAAATGAAAAACTAATAAATATTTTATTTTTATATTAAATAAATAATTTTTACTAAAAAGCAAAACATAAAAGTAAATTTATTGGAAAGCGCGATTTTATTGATACGTTTTTCTTAAACTAACATTTTTTTACTTGAGGTAAATTTTTGTATCATTAGAAGTAACTAAATATGTATTTTATCGTGCATCATGAAATTTGTCAACTTTTTACACAGTGCATTTTTTGTTGTTGTTGAATTTTTACGTACAAACTATGTTTTATTTTAGGAGTACTTTCAAAGACTCGAATTTAATTTTTGGTTACGCATAATTGTCCCAAATACGACAATTTCATAGATATATATACATGTACATGTAACGAAAATTAAGAATAGTTTTAGCATAGAATGATTTTTTAAATTAATTTACAAATTTCTATTTTACTTATGCAAGACTCACTGTGGAATTTTTGGTTTCGGATCATAAAATATGTATTGTAAATAATTTATTATATATTGCTTTTTTATATATTAAAAAATATGTCGATGTTTATTTTTTTATTTTTTTTATATATTACTCACAAACTGCCATTCTAATTTTACTCATAGTAATTTTTATTTAACGCAAGGCTCTGCTTTTTTTATATATTTAACCCACAAACCACCATTTAACTTAAGATTTTTAAATGTAATTCAAGGTTACAAAAATATACTTAAACGCTCAGTGCTAAATTTTATTTATGAAAATCTCGATGTTTATCTTTTGTAATTCTGTTTTTTTATTAATGTTTATTGCTATATGGTAATATATAACACTAAAATGATTATTTAAAAAATAGCTCTTTTAGCACTGTTAATATTTTTTTATTATCAAAATAAGAGAGAATCTCCTGAATAAAATTTTATTACACTCCATGACAAATTTCATAATAGCACTTTTGTGTCTGCCCCGCCAAATATACAACACACAAACACATAATAATAACCGATTTGAAATTGGAAAAATTCACACAATAGCCAACATTCTTATGTAGTACATACCTGGGTATAATATCATGTACATATTATATACATATATATATAGCAAAACATAAACAAAAATATGATACACATTTGGATTTACTTGTCCGGGTTCGCGATTATGTTTCCGTAATCCCCGCTTTTTGTTGAATGGCGGTCTTTGATCGCGGCCTATTGTCGGAGAGAATGGGCCGCTTTCCTCCTGTGTTACTCTTTGGTGGTGTGCCGCACATGTGGGGGATGTGTGCGGCCATTGATGCCTTTTCACGCGGCCCGACATGTCTGGCAATGACATCTCAATGAGGTATCGACACCGAGCCGAACGCGTGTGGTCCCAGATTGGAAATTCTGATATCACTAGTAAAGTCATCTGGCTTGACATATGGGGGCAACTTAGAACGACTTATAATTATATTTGCACTATTTAATAGCTATATTTGTATCTAAACTTAAAATCATCTTGTTCTATTATAAGATATCATTCTTCAGACATCGTCGATTATTTCGCTTCAACCAACTTTTATGATCAAAAAGCATTTTATTATTAAAAATCTTAGGTTTAATTAATAAATAAAATCGATGATTTAATATATAATACAACTAGCTTTGCTTCGGGATAGATTCAAATTCATTATTATTAATATTAATAATGTTAAAAGTTGAAAATAAAACAGTTGACCTAGAAATTACAGCCAGAATGACATGTGCAAATGTCACGTCGCTTCTGATCACCGCTATGTAGTATAAATGATGCAACTAAAATTCTTGTAATTGTACATATTAATTCTGCTATATTATCTTTCTGGCAAAAATCTTGTTTTATAGTGTGATTTTTTTTATTCTATTTTCATATTCTACTTAAAATAATAATAACAAATAAAAGTCGCATAGAAAATAATGTTATCTCATTTTTAACATCGCCCCCGAAAAGTTCCCAGAAGTCTGCCCCAGCATCCCGTTTTAATTCGAAACAACTAAAGCTTAATTATAACAGGTTTTCGAAGGGTGCCACTCAAAAGCGATTGAATAAATTTTTCGGGGGGCAAAAATCGAATAAACGCTCGGCGGTGTGTATATGAAAATTTAATTTTTTCACTATAAATCTGATACTTTGAAGTGAAGCCATCGGGTTGCTGGGTACCCCTTCTGTAAAACCAGCGCCGGATTGGGGGAAAAAGCTCGTTTCGTTTTTGAAGCTGTGTGCGGGAGAGTATTTACCGTTTTAATTTGTTTCGCACTTCTACGCCATCCGTATCCGGCAGAATCTTATTAAAAGAATGAATTAGCTCCACGCTATTATCGCATCAGATAGGGATGTTTGGGAAACGCATTAGCTTCGAGATAAAAATACTTATATGGCTTCTTGACTGATATGTTAATTCTGATTCGGTGATAATATTAGCAACTAAACCTATGTAAGATTAATTATATTATCTTTTGTAGTCTCATTGATTACATTAGATTCCGAAATACTATATATATTACACGTATAATATTTATATGCTAGGAAAATATTATTAAATAATTGTACGTGAATATTAGAAACATCTTTGTAAATCAATAAAAATAAGCAAATTCCATTGATAGGACATCATGTCTCATACATATGTATTGTTTGTTTGTTGTTTTAATAACTAATTCTAGATTTTTATTTGGTAACTTACTTCAACCAAAATACACACATAGTTTCATTACTCTTGTCTTATCAGCGTAGTTATTTTTACATAAGGCAAAAGTTTTCGAATGTCAAAGTTGAGCCAAGTTTGACGTGAAGAGGGAAGCTGTTGCATTCTCAATCGATGCTTAACGTAGCCCATTTTGGTGCGAGTTCAAATGAAATTCTATATTTTATATAAAGCTGGCTTTATTTTAATTTAAATTATATAATAATTAATAATTTCGTTCTCTCAGACACGATTAAATGCATCATATGGGATTCTAAATCAGGCCTTTCGGGTATTAGTCACTTACTGTACCACTAATCTATGGTGCTGGTTAAAATTTGAATTTTAAATAGAAGTAAATGATCTGCGCTTTTGCGTTTAAATACGCTTGGTAAAAGCTGGAGGTGGTTCTTTTGCTATGTATTTTTTAGATGCGCGCAGAATTTACGACAATTTTCAGGAGGATTCAAATTTATTTATTTTTGTAGTATTCCTTATAATAATCGTTTCGTGACTGCTTTGAACAGATGGAGATTTGGCAGCAATACTATTTTCTCAAGCAACTTATTTTTAACTGTAAAGAAAACCTGGTAATATTATTCTCTCGGAATCTCCGATTGTAAGCGAATCGTAGATTTGTAGCAGTTTATTGCGCTTTTAACGCGTATTTGCATAGAATGCTTTATTTATTTTTTATTATTAATTTTTAATATTAATTAATTTTTATTATTGTTTCAGGTCTGGTTTAAAAATAGAAGAGCCAAATGGAGGAAGCAAAAGCGAGAAGAACAGGAGAGACTCAGAAGAATCCAAGAAGATGCTGTTTCCATACCTTCCAGTCAATGTGCTTCACTCCAATACTCGGATGGAGATTCCTCCGATTTAGAAGTCGCATAATTATTAATTAATTTATATTTTCAATGTAAATATACACATACTAAAAAAATATTGTAGCATATTCGCTCTAGTTACTATTAAATAATTTATATAATATTAAGATCGATTAAAATTGTAGATGAAATTATTATTATTATTGTACGTATTATAGGAAATGATATATTTTATGATTATATATTTATTTTATTTTACGTGTTAAATTTTATGTTGTAAACTTATTTTTTTTAAACAGCTGATCCAATTGAACATAAATAATACATTATCTTTTAATATTGCTTATAATTTACGGTAGAATGGGGTAATTTAAGCCATTGAGTGTCTTTGGTTTAATGTTTAAAAAGTAACGTGAATTACAAATTATATATTGTAACTAAATATACTATATAATATATAACTTTTTGAATGTTCTTAAAATTGAAGTAAAATTATACTTTTGCTCAAAGAAGCCTTTTTATAAAAAAATCTGAGGATATTATTTTAAGAGCGCATAGAATTTAATGCCTTTAAGTGTTTACTAAGCTAATTCAACTAATACATTCAAGTTGATTTATAACACTTTAAATTCCATGCACTCTAGATGTATTATCTTATTATGATTTTTATAGAATATTAGGTTGAGGTATATGAAATGTTTTATTTAATATTGAATATTGTCTCCAGTAAAATATGATAATTATGAATTAAATTATATGTAACGTATCTAATAAAATTATACTATATAATATAAAAAAACGACATTTCATATGCACCAATCTAATGTTACATAAACATACAGAAAATTATAGTTACATAATAATAGTCAATGTAATTATTACTAGATGTTTATGTTTACGTAATCATAACTGAAATGGATGTTTTAGACTTAGTCACGGGACTGAAAACCAATAACTTGATTAAAGCTGTACATACTAAATACAATACATGCATATGATAATATTTTAACGTTTAACTGTGTTATTACTTTAACTGCCGCTAGTTCAACAAATTTGTGTAATCATTGTGCAAATCAACAACGCCGGCTTGTGTGTTATGAATTATGTAATGATGATTCGCGTGCGAATGATTATTTCAGTTAGTTGTAAATTGAGATTGTATTAAATTATTTTTGTAAATCATTGTATATATACGTGCCAAAGTCATAACGGTTATTTTTATTTCATGGATTTTTGCACAAAGAAATGGATGAAGTGTCTCATTTGTATTATACATATTATATAGTTTTAGATACAGTAAACGAAACGTGGAAAAATAAACGATTTAGATATGGCAAATTACGTTTTATTCACTATCCTTATTTTGTTATTTACATCGGTTTTGCTTCTGGAGAAGAGTTTTAATAGTAGGTGTAGGCTCCCAGATAATTTCCTCCATAAAGCCCGGAATATGGGGTGTAAGCGTAGCCACTGTACGAACTGTAGTAGTTGGAGTAAGGGCTATAAGCGTAAGGGCTGTACGTATAAGGGTAGGTGTACAAAAATTGGCCTGTTGCACACGCCGCCAGAGCAGCCAGTAGAAATATCTGAAAAATGAACAAAGTTTTAAAATAAGTTTTTTTAATACATTGATAACGATGGTTTAAATCAGGGTTCAGCAAGACGTGGTCCAAAAAAAGGTTATGAAATGTCCTTTGAGTCATTTCTCTTACATAATTTTAATCTATATATTAAAGCATTGTTACAAAATGTAATATAAATGATATAAATTCAAATGGTGTCAAACATATACACGAAGAAAGGCCACCAAATTAATTTTAACACATTACGGTCTGTTCACGCGTTTTCGCGTTATAGCGTATGCTGTCAGTCCGCTGAAGCAGTTTTGAGCGTTAAAAATAGTATAACTTAAGCTTTTAAAAATATTCTGTGAACTATTTTGGTAGCATGAAAAGAATATTTTAAACTTATTCAAGAAAAGCTTTTTAAAAACATTAACTTGTTTATTCTCAAGTTATTTGAGCGATTGTAAACAGGTTGTAACCATAGAGACCAATTTTTGAAAGAATAGTTTAACGCTTCAGAAGATCTTCAAGGCTCCAACTTGAGCATTCAGTTCTAAACATTATTTATCAATAACATAAATACAGCAGGTACAATTTCAAGTTTTTTCTGCATGCAGATGATTTGAATTTTTTTAATGCATTTGATCTGTTACGCACTCTTCTCTACAGAGTGATTTACATTCTCTATGAAGATGATCTTTCAACCGTCTGCTCTTTAGTATCGAAAAGGAATCGAGAAAAATGTACCGCCCACAATTCACCGCCAGCAATTAATCGCAGCGTCAATTGCTCGCATAAGCAATTTATAGCCTACCAATTTTAACTAGAATATTTTACCGTCTAGAAGCAATGAGATGTGTTTAAACATTGCTTGTTTAAGGTGTAGCAAATCTATTTTTTTAAGCAAAACTTATTTTAAAATGTTTAAATTATATGCTGTTTTTAAAACTTAATTTTACAGTTCAATTTGCTGTTTAAATCCAAACCTAACTTAAACGAATTAATCTAATGGAAGTTGCAAAACTATAATAACTATAACTATAATTAGTTTTGCAACTTTATTATTAGGTTAGGTTTGGGTTTGAACAGCAAACGTACTATTTTATATTATTAAAATATTATGAGAGTTTTGCAATTTTAATTAAATATTTATACTTATGGCAATTGCAATTTCATTGATTCTGCAACACTGTTTCGTAATAGTGAAATATTGTTGGGTCTTTTTACATTTTCATAGCTAATGCAATTTTTCAGCATACTGTTTAATAAATTCTAAAATTTAGCTATATGTTCCATAATAAAACAAACTCTTCTATTAATTTGTCTGTATATTTGTCATATTCAGAGCATTAAGAAAGTTAAAGATACTATTTAATTTAATATATACAGTCATGGCCATAATAATGGGGCACCCGTTAAAAAGGTGTGTAGCTCTTTACAAGTGCAGAGTTTGACTGAAATATTTTATTAGGTAGTTTTAACCGTAATTGTGATTATTATTATACAAAGAAATTGGTCGTTTTTAATTGCTCAATGGAGTTTTAAAAAAATTGTTTAATTGACAAATGTTTTCAGTTCGGTGATTTTAGCCTTTATGTGTCATTACAATTTGTTTATTAAATAATTTATTTGGAATATTATATAAACTTTTAAAAAATTGAAGTGAAGCTAAGAGAGGGAATATAATTTTAAAGGCTAAAGCGTTGACCGCTGTCGACTGGTCGACCGCGTAACTATTCCTAATCGCCCTCCAGAAAAAAAATGTTTTTATATATAAACTATATTTATGTTTGTGCCAAATAATCATTAAGTTATGCTATTAAAGTAATGATATTGCATAGGTATTGATATTATCCATGTTTATTTGAAATTTAAACTGATTTTTGGCTTTGAACTACTACTTTTCTTATAATCACTGAACACATATGAAGTTAGTAGACTGCCGCCAATAATTTAAAAAGCAGGTCGCCCGTAGTAATCAAAAGCTTAACCACCCGAATGTTGGTTTGCGAGTCACTTAAAAATCGTCAAAAAACAAGTGGAGTGCCATCCATTTTTTCTGCGGTCGAATAGAAGAAAGCTCAACATTGTGGAACTCAGAAATTGTAAAGACCGATACAAGCTGTGGCTTTCAGAAATAAATAAAACTCGAAAACTCGAGACTGGACATCTGAAGATTAGGCGAGCATTTGGTCCGATGAAACCAACTTTAAAATAATTTTAAACTAAAATTGGTAAAAAATAAACTTAATTTATTTAAAAGTTTTTAAAGCATTAATTTTTATAAATAATCATAACGCGTGCGTTGAAAAGTTGGAGTAAAATATCTTATTGATTGCATAGTACCCAGAGTCAAATATGTTGGCGGAAGCGTTATGGTCTGGGGTTGTATCGTTGCATGGCAGCAGCAGGGGTATAAAACCTGTACACTTGCGAGGGTAGTGTGAATAATGACATTTATATTTCAATATTAGAATCCAGTTTAATGGATTCCAACCATAAAATATTTCCAAGCATAAACCACGCTACCATTCGATTCCAGCAAGAAAACGCTCCATGCAGGGGTTAGTTTCTGTCAAAAGGTTTGACGCTTTTAGGATGTCCTACAAAGTCACCAAGCCTTAATCTTATAGAGCATTTATAAGCAAAATTAAAAGAAAAGGTTGCCCAACACAATTGCAAACGTAAAATTAAGCTGCGGGAATAATTGCAGATACAATAGAAAAAATTGTCTCCATCCACCTGCAAGTCATTAGCTAACAGTATGCCAAAAAGGGTTGCATATGTAATTATAGCTAAAGGTGGGCCTACTAAATATTAAAAATAAGCTGCAAATAAACACTTTAAGCAATCTTAGTCGATTTTTTAAGATATAACACATTTATTGGTGTGCCCCATTATTATGGCCAAACCCATATACAGCCTAATTATAAATACAATTTATATACGCCCTTATTTCTGAATAAACATTTTTAAGCACTTTTAAAACCTTATTATAATTTTCCGAAGCCATACATTACTAACTAGTTTATTTGAGCAATTAGAAATTTTTGCAACAATAAAACATTTTCTTATAAAATATCCAAAATTACATCTTAAGATGGGGCCGAATTAATTATCTGGAATTCGAAACAATACCATTTCAACGTATACCTATTTTCATAACATGCGAAAAACCCTCAAAGAAATAAAAATAACTCAAACCCATACTATAAATAGAAATGGGTAAATCAGAATATACAAAAACATTTTTTATGCAATTCGGAATTTAAAAAATAGCTTGAAAAATGCTTACATTATAATTTTTAATCAACAACATGTTCGGAGTGCAACATGTTCGTTGAAAGATACAGCAAGAAATATCTGTAGGCAACTCTGTTTAATCTAGAGAGCCAAGTGATATGGTGGTGCTTTTTATATTCCGGAATGGAAGGTATTCATTTAATCGACGGAGCAGTAAATGCAGTATAGTATTAAACTGTCCTGATTTATTTTTCATTCCTTTGATGGAAAAGCACGTGAGCTCATATATGTACTACTTTGTTTTAATAAATGGTACAGTTTATTTTTGTAAATTGGATCAATACAGTGAAGATAATACAATTAGTGCTTTATTGAAATCTTTAAATGTGGAGAAAACATCTTGAATTAAATCTTTGGGTCATATATGAAATAATAAATTAATACACAACTCAACGAGCTTTCAAAAAGTTATAGAACTGATTAAAAAAATATGCCACAACAATTAGTTGAATCGTTGATTTAACTAAGTTGTGTCACGGGACGCAATCGCGGCAGCGCATCGACGAATTGTCGACACCGCCACCCACAATTTTAAATGCCGCTTTATTGAATGCGTGCTATGTCAAAAATGAAATGAATTGTATCAGTGTTTCTAGCAAATAGTCACTAAGATACATACTTAAATACGATCCGTACTCCCTCTTATAGATATATATAAAAAAAAAAAACAGTTTTATTCACAAGGAGTACTTCGCTTCGCTAAGACTCTTGATGATAAATTTATACACTAGGAATTAACGTAATGTATAGAATGAAAATCTGCAAATAATTGGTAAAGTGACACGCGCTCCGCATAAAAAATCCGAGCATCTTCAATGCAATGTGTATATTACACTTGAACGCATATTATAATTTAATATTATGCCTCCATCACTCTCAGATCCTTGACAAGTATTTCTAGTTAAAACACTTTCACTTTCGTTTTTGATAGACCAACTCAACAGCCACTCGGAGTCTTTATGCAAATAATCTGAAACACTTTCAGATCATCAGCATATAATTTATACACGTATGTTGACAAAGAGAAGAAAAAGCAGAGGACTCAAATTGGATCCCTGTGGTACTCCAGAACGAGCGTAATACTCGTCAGAGCAACAAGTATCATAGAACATAACAGTGATTACATAAATAAATTGAAAAAAAGCCGAAGTTACTTGGTTTTAAAGAAAATGTTACTGACAAACTTAAATATATATTTCTATATATTATATAAACCTATATTTTAGAATCAAGGGATTTTGTCACCGTCTTCGAAAGGCATAGTGGAACGACGTGAACGAAAACCGTGTTTGTGGTTCACAATGCTGACAATGATTAAATATATACTTGCGAAGCATTTTATCAAAAAATCTAACATATGCTAAACTGTGACCGATTTAAATTTTTCGATATACGATTTATCACCTTTTTTGTGGATCAATGTCATATTTGAACATTTCCACAAAATCATGACGTGATCAAGTTCGATATAACTTAACATTTAACTTGCAAAGATTAAATAAAAAAATAAGCAAGAAATAGCTAAATTAATATGTGAATCTCATTTAAATTATGCTGTCGACTCCTGGCCTTAATGGCGAACGCTGAATTGCATCCAATAGAAACTTCTTAACATTAATGGGAGTATTTCTTAATTGATTACATGAATCAAGTAATGTCATAAAATGAGTTAGTATCAGGTACAGTTAAAGTATATATTAGTATTGAACCAATTGAATCAACGGTGAGTAGATAAAAATATTATAAAGCAACTGAAGGTTTTTATTGTATTACAATGGTTTAAATTTCCATACATTTTTTGTACTATAGTAATAAAACAGAATGATACCTTTTGCTATTTTAGGAATGATAAAATACAATATTTGTATGCAAAAACATTTTTTTTATACAACTATTTGCCACAGAGCTAATTTATTACCCAAAAAAAATTATTTATAATGCATAATTCAATTAAAAAATTAGCTAATCTAATCTAAAACATATAGTACAATACATTAACTGAAATTTAATTTTATTGACTTCCTTAATATGATAATTTTACAATGTAATAAATTCATCGCATTAAATATAATATCGTAATGATTAAAATATTATCTTTATATTAAACCTATTGACTTTGATTAATTTTTTAACTGTTAATTTTTTTCTAAATAATTCAATTGCCGAATAACTATTTGACAGTGTCACATCGACATTACAAATCGTATCTATGTTTTTCTTTTAAAAATTAGCGAAAAACATCCAACTTTCCCCGCTCGACGGATCATATTTCACTCACCAATTTCAACATGTTTCAAGGCGAGTTGCGGAAACGTTCCAACTTATGCGGAAGATTGCGCAATAAATATCACTCTGATCGGTGTACTGACGCGAAACGTTGCAATACCAAAGTTTTTATACTTTAAAAAGATGAATAGCCAGCGGCTCGGCGGCACAGTGGCAAAATCGCACAGCGAGTGTGACATATACGTTTTTTTTTATCAAACATTTGAATGTGTAATTTTATTTATTTAATTATTTTTTAAATGTATGTTAAATGAATCATATTCGAATACATTTTTAATGGTAGATACATATTATTACTATTTAACTCATAGGCGCTATTACAATTATATGCTGCTTTAAGCTGTCGTTGAAACGTCCATTCGCTGTTCAAGCCCAAATCGAACCTAAACGAATTAAACAAAAACAACTTAGGTTTGGGTATTTTTTTTTTTAATTTGTTCAATATAGTAAAGATGAAAATAAAAACTGAATAAAATTAAGGTTATGTTAAAATATAAAGAATATAAAGAAAAATGTGAGAAAAACATCTTGAACTATATCTTTAGGTCATAATTAGGAAAAATTTTGAATACACAACTCAACAGCCTAACAAAAACTTATAGAACTAATCGAAAGACTATGCCACAAAAAATAAGACAGTGAAATTTTGTGAACAAATACAGTTTTATTAATACTGGACAATGAAATTAAAAATTAGTTGTTTGATTCATTTAAACTAACTGTGCTAGTAAAATTATATTTATACTAGTGAAAATATAATTTGACTAATATGTTTCATAGATATATTTTGTTTATTACGTAGCTTAGACATATCATTTAAAATTGAATTACAAAATATATTAAATCGCTTTAAATATACTTCACACAAAAATTTAATATAACGTCTACATTATAAAACACCTTTTTATTTAATTTATTTTTTAGTTTAGGATTATTGCCAGATGTTAAAAAACAAAGTGTATTTTTTCAAACATATTAGATAAATCTTCTTGTTTTTGAACAAAAGTTAGTTTATTAATATTCTAGTTGCTATTTTTAAGTGTAAATTATCAAGGGTTATACATTATTGTAAATTATAGTTGAATTTTTAAAATAAGCTGTAAACTTTGTGCAATAACGTGCTATACATATGTGTTGTAGTAGTCTTCAAGTTGTCTTATGACTGCAAGGCTGGACCAGATCGAATGATCGAAATGGAAGCGGCTACTTTTCTCTACTTGATTCGAGATTGGGCTGTTATAGTTTTTGATTTTTATTTGGTAGCCAGGCGTGTACGGTGTGATACGTTCCCTTTCCGCACGCCCACTTCTTCTCACTCACTCTCGACACTTAACACGAGAGCGAGCGAAAGAGAAAGTATCTCACTGTACGCGCCTGGTAGTAGCGCTTTATACTGAAATTGGGAGATAAACAATTATCTTCTTCTTGACTCTTTGACTCTTGACTCTTTGACTCTTGACTCTGAATGATCTCTTTTTAATGTATTTTTATTAGAATAGTCTATCTATTTTAACAGATGATTTTGTTTTGGGTTGCATAATTCCGGCAACAATGGATTTTGTAGTATCACTGCTGTCTGAAAACGGTTATTAGAATAAATGTTATTACTAAGAATTCATTAGTTTTGTATGCCTCTTCTAACAAATCTTATACAATATAACTGAAATGAGACGATTGTTAATGGGTGCCACACTAATATTTAGCGATTTTATTAAAATTTAAAAAAAATATTTTTAAATATATACAAGAGATAATGCTTAATAAAATTATATTTTATTTTAATTATTCCTTTTTCACATATTCCATAAATAAATCTAATGTAAAAAATAATAGGGAAACCACTACATCTATCCTTCCAAAAAAATTGTATATCTGTATTTTTAGTAAATAAGGAAATCTATGCACAAAAATATTTTTTACAGTTTTGATAACTATGTGAATAATTTTTTCGAGAAAATAGTGCGTTGAATCTTCCAAGCCTTCCACTTTTTTTGTGTATATGCATAACCATGCATTTCTTAATATCAACTAATTTTATTTTAATACTAAATTATTGCTTATTAAAACTTATTTTTATTATTAATGAAACTTCAAAACTGATCAACATGATAATATATAAAAATAATACAGAAATAGAATATTTTTGACAAAACTCACAATAGTAAATTGTAGATAATTATTTAATAACAGTGCATTTAATAATTACAATTTGCAAGTATATGTTTCTACTACCTACCCTATAAAATAACCATAAAAATATTTTCTCAAATTTGAGGATTTTTGTATTTTGCCATAGGAAAGATATGGAAAACTTTATATTATAAATTAAAGATCAGTAAAATTCTAATCCAAAAAATATTTCAAACAGCTGTTTACCTTTAAATGTTTGGCGTTTTAACAAATGATATTTATCGAATACATAATTGTAGTAGAAAATGAAAATGCATGTTTTAGAATATATCAAATAATACCACTACACGAAAGTATAAAAAAGTTGGTGATGATTCTATCATAATTATTTACAATATTGTCACAAAACAAAAAAATAGGACTGGGTGCTAAGGATCCGATTAAGACGTATTTTTTTTTTGTTAAATTCATATAAGATATTCTCTATGAGCTAGAGTAGCTCATAATTATAGTATTTTCAACACCTAATACGTACAACCTAGCTCAATTTTAATTAATCATCCGTGAGATTAGGAAAATCTAGGTGATGATCGATTAAAATTATGATTATATACTAATAATTAATTCTGATATTCCAGATACTATAGAAATTGAAATTAAGACCCATATAAGAATTGAACCCAAGTCTTTCAGGTCAAAAGTCAGCGACTTATGCTTTTACGACTCGTCTATCGTGTTGGTAAATTTCCTATTATAAAAATGTTTTATCGCGACATAAAACGTTTTATAAAAAATATGGCCAATAGACATCAATTATATATAAAGAAAATATAGGCTTATTGTCCACCGACCAGCTGCGTGTAGCTTGTAAAATTCCACAGGGTCATGGTGCTGCGATAAACCCTTCGTGATGAGCCTCAGTCTCCGTACTGAAGGCTGCTAATGACCTTGTTGTTCGGGCGCTCTGCCGTCGGCATAGGCTAGTGCTGGGGTTGTGTCTCTAGGTGGTGGGCAAAATCCGAATTTCGCCAGCAAGCCGAATCCACTTGGATATCACCTGTATCCGATCCTTAAATGTCGTCATCCACGGCTCATGGCTCGGGTTTAAATGGGTTAAAAGGAGGGTGATATACGTGCTACATACTTGAACTGCAAATTACTAATACTGAAATACCGGTATTAACATTGAGTCAATAATAATATTTGGATAATTAACAATATAATACAATATTAATGATGTAGTACAATTAATGTAGAAATACACTAAGCTAGCTTTACACTTTCTCTGGAATTCGATAGTGTTGCCCTTAAGTTAGTATGTCATCTGTGTTGATTTGGCGTAAGCTTTACTGGTAGCTAGCATAGGGCAAAATTCCCGTATATTTCAAAGTTGGAAGTGACATTCTCAAAACAAAAATATGGTAGGAAATCAAAACGCTTACATCTGGCATCTTCTAAGCCAGCAAAATTATCGAGTTTTAAGAGTTCGTTTAGCTCCACTTCTTATTCATCTTTTTTGCGAAAGCTAAAGTTTTAATGTGAATTTACATTAGGCGACCCTATGATGATTACAAATAATAGTTCATTAGAGGTATAGTATTTTTTATTTCAAAAATGTCTTTTGTAATAAATAATGCATGGCTTTCGAAAGTCATGAAGTGCCATATATTATTAAATCAAATTTACTACTGACAGATTTTAAAGGATATTTATGTAATCCCCACAACGTAGTAAGAAATCATGAAATTAATTTCATTTTCAACCACCACTTATTTGATCAATATTGTTTTATCTGAGACTATAAATAAACAGTGTTTTGATTGAACCTCTGATTTGAGTCTCCATGTCGAATGAAATATTGATAAACTTCTAAATTAAAACAAAAACTAAGCTCCAACTAAAAATATTAATTTTAATTTGTTTTATTATGTAAATTTTAATTAATATATTTTTATATAAGAATGTGTTATTAAATGATATTTTAATTTGTTCACTATCTCTGGTAATAATCGAATATTTAAGTTAGAGTAAAGTTTTGGAAGTGTTAATTTTAATTGTAGATTAGTTACTCTTCAGTACCGATTAACACTTTTTTAAATTTTGGAAGGTTTGGAACCCTCTAAAATAAAAAGTGTCAAAACAATCTTAAATGTTAAACTTGCAATAAGAATAAATTTTAACAGTTCATTTTTTGGATTATTTAATAATTATTCTTGAAATATTTTTGTGTTATCGCATTTAGTTGTAATATCAATTAATAAATACGATTTTGACATTTAGTCGTAAGAAAATAAAAATATTATTAAATTATTTTTAATACCTGAATATTATTTTAAAAATAAATTTCTTAAGTATCAATTTAAATCTTAATAAATTCATTAAAAAATATAAATTTAAACGTTAATAAAGAGTTAAAACTTCAGTAGTATTAAATAGTAGTTAAAGTGATGCATCATAAAAAGTAATTGATGTAAAAATATTATTAGTAGATTTCAATTTATTTTTTTAGTTTTTTTATTTAGTATATTCATTTTTAAATACTAGATATAGTAAGTGTTAAATATAATAATTAAAAAAGCACTCTATATACAACACAATAATACTGCTTCGTTTCTTTCACTATGCAAACATTTTATTTTTAGCTAACAATGTTTATGCATAAAGATTCCAAAAATTATAGAACAAAGAGCGTTTTCATGTGACTTAAAACTCGAATGAAATAATAATAATAATAATACAATGCAAAGCATAAAAGCGAAACGTTGAGAAAACGATGCAAATGCCCCCCGTTTGAGTTGGCTCTGTTTTGAATGAATACAAATATTTTTAAGGACTTTTTCCTTATTTTCTGCTATTTTCACAACACGCTACTCCGAACACGTGAATTCCAAATATTTACTGATATTTCTCTTTCTTTCAACAAAACTTTTTCTTGCGGGATTTCTGTAGGAAATGAACTTTTTGGTTTATATAATGCGAAGGTAGGTTGAAAACATTGAGGCGTATTCAATGGGGCGAGATACGTCACGAAATTACGCATGTAAAGTAACAAACACCAGTTGTTGTCATAATACAACGACTTATTTAAACTAATTTGACTTGTCAATTAAACGAACCAGAATGATACAATTTAACGGTAATGACTAGGCGAGATTTGATCAGTATCAGTATTTTAACTCATAATGAGCCACTATATAGAAAATATTTATTCTAACTAGTATCAACAAAACCATATTTAAAAGAAAGGGAACATAAACAAGATTGTTCTCATGTTCCCAGCATTTTTTTAATGAAAAAACATAAAAGACATTCATGACATAACCCCAAAAATTAAATTGTGTTATAAGTGATAATACATTGCCCGTCATAAAATTCAATAGTCTGTGCATTAAAACAATGAGACATGAGTGTGTCACTACATTTTGAGACAATAAACTAGCGATATGACTCTAAAATTACCTTTCCGCCGCAATTTCCGTCTTTAAAATTAGATTTATTGTCATCTAGAAGGGCTCAAAAAACGAATAAACGCTGTTTTTTTAGATAACTGATCGTTTCAAAAAAACCAACGAAGACAACTTCTTCATACTGATCATTGTTGCCTATTTTATGCAATTATTCGAACACAATACAAACTATAACTATATGAGATAAGAACTGTGTTAACAGATGTAGGCATTTTTGACTTCCTGCCATATTTCGGTTTTATAAATATCACTTCCAACTTAGAAATATACACGAGTTTTTCCATGAGCTCGCTAACAGTAAAACACTGATGAAATAATAATTTTATGGCAATTCTATCAAATTCCAAAAAAACAGCCTTTTCAATCTGATGATCAGATTTGGTCCAACCAGGCTGGTATCTCTGCATTTTTATGTGTTAACCCAAGCTAAAAAGCAAAAGTAATAATCCAGGAGTTACAACTTAAGACATTTTAATCAGCTGGTGTACAGAATTATTTACGCCGAAGGATATCAAAATAAAATAATATTATCTCTATTAATCCAAGAAGGCCAAAATATCGGCCCGCTATGCTTATGCAAACAAATCCCACTGGTCGATATTTCGGCGCACATTTTTAAAATTTAATTATTTTTGTATGTGCGCGACGTGCCAATATAAAAGAAATATCTCAGGCAAATCTAACAGTACCAAATAATTTCTAGTAATTCTGTTCTGTAACAGAGAATATTTTTTTTATGATAGGGATGGCTGGCGAAGTGAAAACATTTATTAGTACATTTTTTACCCAAATAATTCACGGAATATGTTTCACTAATTAACAATAAGTAAGTCTTAATAATTAAATTTAAATAAAAACGTATTTGAAAAAAATTCGCGTAATGTATGTTTTTTTTTAAGAAAAACTTTTTCAGAGAAAAGTTTTGCTGTAATATTGTTCTAGATTTATTATTCCAAAAAAAAAGATTTGCCGCCTGAATTAACGAAAATATATTTTTTTATAATTAATGAAAGTAATTAATTTAAAATAATTTGTAATTAAAGTATTAAATATATTAAAGAAATAGTTTCCGGGGTATTCGAATGCTTTGGTTTTGCTAATCAATAAACATGGTGAATCATGCGAGCCGTACTCAAATTATTTTTTCGGTCAATACATTAAAATAAAAAAATACCGTTAATATCAATATTACCGGTTTTTCTCATTTCATTTTCTCTCGGTAATACCGGTATTACCGATAGACGCCATTTTAGCGTTTTTCAGGGGGGGGCTAAAGTAGGCCAGTCAATGTAGTTTTTTTTAATATTTCGATTTTATTAAAATTCATAGTATTTTATTAAATAACATGCATTTTTCGGACCAAATTCATAGGGACGGATGGGAGCAAATGGGCACCTGCCCTTCTCCCCCTTTCTCTAAATGACGTTTCTGGGATCAAACACTAGGAGTAATGTTGGTCTTTATCTAAATTCAAATGATATATTAGCCAAAACACTGCCGTACTAAATCACTTCCTTCAGAGACTTGATCCAGAACTACCACTTCGCCTACGACTTGGAATAAACGAGAGTTTAGCCTAACTCGCACTAAGCTGAGCTACATTTGATCTACTTAGATAAGTACAGTAAGGATTTTTCTCATAATTATATTTAATCAATGTTTTTTTGTATGAAGTTATGTAAATGAAAAAAATAATTAGTATTCATACATTAAACTAAAGTTTTTCGTTTGTCTTCTTCTGAAAAATTAAATGGTACATTTTTCAAATCATATGGTATGAGGTAATTCCTCGTATTTTTATTAACTCTTGTCGAAATTCTTAAACAATAAAATGCAATAATAACTATCATTATATTTTTCTAAAGAAAAGCGTTAGGATCTCTAATAATGTTTAACTAAATTTTTAAACATTCATAAGATATATTATACAAATCATGTCAATTTGACGGTAAATGGACATGTTTTTTTCTGTTTCCTCACATTCATTGTACTGCATATTAGTCGTAATGAAACAACGCCATTTTTGCACATTGTATATTGTCTTAATTTCAGCACACTACTTCCGGTAACGAAGGTCGCCTTTACATATAAGACATTGCACAACCGAAACTAAATAAATAGAAAAAATAAGGAAAACGAGCGTGAAGATGTGTGGTTTCGTGCACGCGAGCCGAATTCCGTTTTGTCAGGCCTATTGTCTTTCTGGACCTATGCTGAGCGTTTCTCATTATTTGCTCCATTATGCAGTGATCCGGGAGTATTAGCGATAGCTTGTTTTGTAAGCGAAATCACGTAGAGGACGTTTGGATCGTTCGGACATTCTCATAATAGCGGATCTGACCCGACCTCTGAGTCCTTTTAAACATAACTTTAAAGAACGCAGCCCATTTAAATAATCTCAGTGAATGATTTTCAATGATTTTCAATGACCATAAAAATTCATTAGTAGTGGCTTAAACGTCACGTTGACGTAAAAAGTTTTAATGTGTTTCAATCAGTCGCATAACGTATTTCTGAAAAAATTAATAAACACTGCTATAAAAATTAAGTTATAACAATCATCACATTCCGTACAAAGTAATATAAAAATGTCATCTATGGATGACTCGTTCACAAGCAGACTTAATTATTGTCTTTTATTATTGGACGAGAAGTCTTATTGTCAACAACATTCAGCAATAATGCTGCTATAGTGTATCGATGCTGAAGCAGACACAGCTTATGCCCGGGCGCATGCTACTTGCATGCGGGCGCATACTATTATTATCGATAGTATTAATTTTCAAGTTCAAATGGAGTTTTTTCTATAGTAACACTTTCTTTTGGAACTTCTCAATAGACTCAAAATATACTTATCTTGTACATTCTTACAACTGGATAGATAGACTTTAAAACTTGCTAGTGTACTATAAGTTTAATATACTATGTATTGACAATTCGGAGTGTCTTCGGAGAAGCCAGTAAAATTTAACAAAGCAGTGATTTGGTTCTTTACGTTTAGTTTCACGTGTTTCACATGTCATGCAAAGATAAATTAGCATTCGGTACAACTTCTCGGTTGATAGTTATCAGTAACAGATCGCTAATTCTTCTTGTAAAATGTTTAATATATACTAATAGTGTCTCATTAAATTTAATACGCTACATCTCAACTGATAAACACAACTTGACCTAATGAAAGTTTTGATAATTTTAAATTTTCATTAGGTTCAGTTATTGTATTTGGTTTAATTTATTCGATTTGGTATAATATATTAAGTATTCGAATGTATTCGTATTTTTTTATCGGTTTTTAGCACTATTAGTTTATTTAACTAATAAGTGCAAAAAACAGTTAGTTATGCTAATTTAAAAAATATATATTGATTAATTATAATTATTTTAATTAATCTTTCATCACTTTCACTATCGTAAAACTTTTTGAATTTTATAAAATATGCATAACACAATTCTCTGCAAATTACTGATCAGTGAGTGAGGTCAAAAGGAAAATGCTTAATTTATCATTTCGTACTTTTTGATCAGGGACATCATTTCAGCTTTTATAAAACACCAGAATCAGCTGCGATTAAATTGATTCAAAAAAATTTATGGAACATTTAACATGGGGAGGGGGAGGGGGGCGTGGCCAAAAGGGCTTTTCGTAAATTAAAATTTAAAAAAGTCTCTATATTACACACCAAAAAGTTACCTTATATTATACATTTTTGTTTGCTTACGAACAAAAATATCTGAGATGACCTTTTTTATATCTTACCAGCATCCGTAAACGAAAAAGCGAATCCTGTGCGCGACCTATTATTTTATGAAATTTTAAATTTGAAAGTAAAATTTTACAAATGTTCATGTTGCGAGTAAAATATGTGGTTATTTATATCTTGCTAATTTATTTACGAAAAACAGCAGTTTAAAGTATTTATTTAAAATAAAAATTATAATTTATAATTTTTTATCACGAGACGCCATTATGATGTAAATAAGCAAAATTATTGCACTGCTCGGCAAAATCGTCCTCGTTTTTCTTAAATTAATATTAAAGTATTATTTTTGTTGTTCTTATAACATTATTTTCAAGTGGTGGGCAAAATTTAAAATTCCGCTATTAATAATTTGTTATTAAAAATCTATGTTTACACAATTTATTTAGATTAAACTAAATAAATACATGTTTAGCTGTCACCAAAACTTACCATAATAATAATTTATTAAATATAAATAAAAAACGTAAATAATTTAAATGTTGACAATCACTGTAATATCATATTTTTAGCGAATATTGTGAGTAATAGTTAATTTATTCTAAGCAAATATAAGCGAATGAGGTTATGTACGATTATTGTCAAAATGAATCGAATGACATTTGTGGACCTAAAACTACAATTAGCGACCATAAAAAGCTACATAAAAAATACGCGATTCACAATTTCCATTTAGCGCTACTTAAAAAAGTTCACACGCAAGATACATATGCGCGTGCACGTATGGTAAAAAAAATTTATGAACCTAGTCACGATACGACTTCGTATGGGCATTGTAAATTTGATCACGTGACAGGACGATTCGATTTTGTTTACAGAAAATCAAACGCAGGGAATCCCGCTTATCCTGAACGATTGATATTCAATGCAGTCATTTATATTGTATATAAATAAGGTGACCAGATTTTTAAACTCTCATATACACTAGCTATCTCGATCATTTTTGTTCAAGGAGGATAAATTGCTACGGGAGAAAATTTGTTCTTTGAATATTTTATAATATGGAATTTAATAATGAATATGTATTTTTATTGTCTATTATCTAAATTTGTAAGAAATGCAATACTATAATATTTCCGAGAGAAGAACTAAAAAGTTCCAGACAGACAAATTAGCGGCGTCGCTTTTCGAGTGAAAAAGTGACCAATTTGCATAGCAATCGAGAAGAAAATGAAAAGCGTGTAAAAGCTGAAATGCATATCGACCGGAAAAAACTCGATGCATCGCTTTTTTTAGAGGTCTGCACACACTGGTGTATTGTTGCTTTTATAGCTTTAATAAAGAATAGTCAATTAAAATTTTCCGCATATACGATTTCAATTATTTGAAACCATTCCGCAACTGGGATCCAATTAGCGGACGCGCATCGAAAATAAAAATAAAAATGAAATATCTACATAACCTTTTTATTATTTATGGCTATAGAGCTATTGTTACGACTGACTATATAAAAATAGAGTTGCCGTATTCAAATAATATTTTACAGGCTTACCAACTTTTTTTCTTAACATTTTTCCCCTTTATAACTAATCTATTTTCTACATATTAAATTTAACCCTTTATACCTACATATTGCCTAATGTGTAATTAAACATATTGATGCTTGTATAAATAATGAAATATCGCCCGTATTATGTTTTATCGTAATACCCAATAATAATTCTAGATGGTAGTAGTAAATAAAATTGGAAAACGTGATTCCCACTGATCTTTTTAGGGCAATTTCGAAAGTGGGAATCCGTATTCCCACCGGGCACGAAAGGGTTAAATTGAAAAATTTTAACTATGCAAATTGAAAAAAATCTTGTGGTATTATTTTCAGTAGTTTGCCTATCGCTATTATTTTCATTTCTTTCAATCAACTTTTAATCCTTCATTTTAATTGAATTAGTTTTATTTAACGCGAATTTAATAATTTATTGAAATATATTGTATTTCGATTTGTTAAGATTTTCAGTCGTCTGCAGTGTCAATGTCAATGTCAATGTCAAAAATGTTGGCGGTAACATTGACTAATGCACTTTTGACTAAAATTATGTTAAACAAATTCTATACAATAAATTATACACAACTAAAAATATGCCATTTATTTTTAACAAACACATGACCATTTTACTGTGAATTTTTGAGTCATTGTGTCTGGATGATAATTTTAATTATAATAATGAAATCTCGTACAATTAAAGATACACTCCAACGCCAACGAAAAAGTACTTATTCTTAAAAGTCTTAACAAAACAAGTACTTTTATTTCGTCGTTACAATCAAAGATGGTATTGCGACAACCATACGTTATTTGGAACCACTTTAAAACTGCTACTTAAGAAATATATAAATCATGATAGGACCTATCTAAAAAAAATATAGGAGGCGTGGGCTTGTCAAAAAAACTTCAATTATACACACATTTCTGAGTGCTTTTAAAAAACTCACCTTCGCCAAATTTTGTGAGTATTATCAGTTTTGAGTCACGCGTAAAGGTACACTTCTCTTAATAAATTAATTGGAGATTAAAGCTCAAGTCAATAGAGTTAATTTTAGGCCCGTTAGCACCATACATGTTGTAGTCTTGGTATATGATGGACAATACAAAATTTACATAAAAAATAAATAATTTATTGCTAATTTTTATTTATAAATGTTATAATTTTTTTGAATTCGTATGATCGTCCTATATTTTTATTCTGGCCGTATAATATTTTTATTCTATCCATTTGATATTTATTTTGACCATAAATAATATAATAATGAAATAAATTCTGACCCATTAATTTGTTGCCTTGAAGTAATTGCATTATTTCAGTCTTTTGGACTTACTAAAAACGATGAAATTTAGTACATGTCTTTTTTTGATAATATATTATATCTAAAAAGGTATTTCATATTTGGATGAGTTTACGCAGAAAGCAATGAAGGCGCTAATTCCAGAACTCCTTTGAAAACTAGAATAACACAGCTTGAAAATATAATTATTATTAAGCCGCACATATATTAAACGGTAATCAAAGCGAAATTATATTTATTTATAAATAAAATGATTGATTAGGCGCTCCTCGTCAAAATAAAATTACCTAATTAAAGTTTTTTTATGAATTCATTACATTTTTTCTTTTGAAATCACACTGACCATAACGGGCAATTTTCCGCCCATATCTGATGTTTTATTTCGCACGCGTGCCAGGAAACAAATTTCCGCGATAATTAATGACAAACAAACGGGTTTGTAGAAATAAAGCGAACGTATTATTTTTCAATGGGCGAAAAATGAATCAACGATTCGTTCGCGGGAGGGTAAACAGTGTAATAACACTAATGAACTGAAAAGCCATTTTCGGATCCGAAACTCGTTTGCATGATGCGTAAGGATAAAGCCTATGTGTGTGTGTGTCATTAATGTTGTTTGATGATAAACAGCGAAAAGGGATTGTCCCCTAATGGTTGGACGTAGTAGGTGGCTAATTTAACGGTTATATTATTAGGCATTAGTAAACATGAGCGACAAAAAGGGGGGGAACCAGTTCCCTAACTTTAAACACCTAATCACAGTATTACTAGTTTTATGATGCGCTAATTAATTAATAAGTGCTTTTATTATTTATTTTTAATTTTCAAAATTAAAGTTTTTACTAATTTTATTTTAACTGCTAATATATTGTATAGAACCCCTGCTGGCTAAATACTTAATTACTACAAATGTGTAAAATTAAACATTTTTCTAGAAATTTATTAACAGAGGTTTCACCCAAGGATCGCTTCCTTACTTATCCTATGTAGGTAAGAATCGAAACAACCGTGTCCTATGAGTGCCTGCGTCAAGCGGTAGTTCAGCTCACCGCGATTTCTTTTGCTCCGGACCTTCAGATTCACGATGAGTCTGCGCATCCAGCGCCCTTTGACCAAGGCGTCCCACCGTTCTTACCCTTGACCATGGTTGGCTCTCTGGCTTCTTCCTTTCTTCGCCCATTGTAGATTGCCTGTCTCTCGAAAGCGAGCAAGTCGATAGGCGAAATTTCGGATTTAGCCAGAACCATATCCTCCGAAACCGTGCACTAGACCTCCTACCTAGGCTGTCGTGAGTGACAACCTATACTGTGTTTTTTTAATTCAAAGTCATAAGTTGGAATTTCATACGAACCTACGACATTTTTCATTATTTTTATTGTATCTGGAAAATCGAAATTATTTTTTTTAATTATAATTTTGCTTTGTCACATTAGATTAGGTTTCCCAAGCTTTTCCAAGTATCATGAATATCGGTCGCTAGACGATTATTATAAAAAGTGGTAAAAAAAAGTGCAATCAATATTTGCATAATAAAGATTTATTCAGAACGCAATATATTATATATTAATATATAATTCCAATGCAGTTATAATTCATGTTCCGATAAAAATCATACACTAAAAATAACATAAAATATATTATCCCGTATTATTCCTGTTAAAATCAATAGAAGCATCACTACTTTTGTAATCCTTTTCTTGTATAACTGGTACAAGAATCTCGCTTTAAGAAGAAGACGAAATTATATATGACCTTTAATATTTATATTTATTAAAGAAGTACATATAACTTTTATATTCTTACTGCCCCCATCAAATCGATGTGTATCTTATTAGTGGCTTACTTTATATTATTTTTGTGTTTAATTTGCTAAAGTTTGTCCTTAATTAATATTTTACAAACTAAAGTAACTTGTACATTTTTATTTTGAATTAAATTGAGTATGATAATCTTTATTAAATAAAATATTTTAATCTTTATTAGCTGATTGTTTTATTAGCTTACATTGATAAAATTACAGTAAGACAAATTTAATATAACTGAACTTAATATTCACAAGATCAGATATAAATTAAATACCCAATGATCTGAGGAGTAATTTGTAAATTACAAATTATTCAATAAATAAATACACGCATATATACAAGTATTATTTGTTAAAAACAAGCTTGTTCTGCAAATTTTTTTATGACACCTTGGGTTCCTAAACCTGAACATTTGTGTTTTCAGTAGAAATCAGAGAGAATTCCGCGAATTTATAGATAAAATTATATCTTCTGATCTTGTCTGCTGCAAATATCGTCACGTAATATCATACTTTCAACATAAAATTACGCTAAAAAGGTAAAAAAAAATATGATTTTTATTATACCGAAACACTGGTAATTGGAAATATATTTACCATTAATTGAAAATATATTTACACTAAAAACTTTTAATCATACTTAAAATAAAATAAAACTTAAATTATTTTTTTCGGAACGCGTTCCGGTCATGGATGCTGGAAACTCTGGAGCTGCTCATACCAGAGCCACCCAAAATTTTTAATAACTTTTTGTACATTTCTAGGCGCTATCTCTAGCTATTACTTAACATATGTTGGTTTTCAGGTGATCAAAGCTTCAGGTTTATCGGGGTAGACACGACTTTAGCATAATTTTACAAAAAATACGTTATCTTGACCAGTTGACGTCACCAAAATGTAAAATAATGCGACCTGTGAAGTTTTCACGCAATACATTGCACGTTCAACGTTGCGCCCGATTTTGTAAAATTGTCTTCCACGTGGCAAAAATTATCTTAATTTTTTTTATTGTGTTATCTAAATTTTTTACGGGTGTAGGTGCAAGTTCAGATATAAAATGCGCCAAAGGGAGCCACAAGAAAATCGCAAAAGCTGCGAACGCCGACGAATCGATAATTCTGGGTCTTCGGCCACACTTTCACTTACAGCAGCATTATTCCTGGCTGCACGGGCACCATGATGCTGCACAAATTTTAAGGCACGTTTACACTAAGCAAATTTTAGCCAACGAACGACAACCAACAGCTTCGTTGGCCGAGATTTGCTTAGTGTGTACGGGAGGCGAATCAGAGCCAACGAAGCAATTGGCTTTGGTCAATCAAGGGGTTGGCCTTGGCCCTCTCCTAGTATAGATGCCGGGCCAATCGTTCGTTGGCTCATTTTTGATTTGCCTTTTCTGTCAAATGGGAGTGTGTTGTATTAATTTCTTCTTGTGTTGAAAAATGCTGGAGTATGGAGTGGAATAATGAATTTTTATCGTGAACGGGATGGTTTATGGTATCCTACGAACTGTGAATATAAAAACAAATTGCAAAGATTAAACTCTTGAAGGGAAATAAGTGAGCTTTTAGAAGGTAATGTGTACGATGTGAAAAATAAAATAAAAATTTTATTGACATTTTTCGCCGTGAAAGACATAGAGAAGGAAAAAAGTGGGAGTGGTGCTGATGAAGTCTACAAATTCACATGGTTTGCTTTTAGCAGCTTAGGCTTCCTGCAGAATAAATCTTAAAAGTCTATAAATAGGTGGTTCAGTGTTATATCATATTCTTAGGCTTTTTCAGTGTCTGTCTCATTGTTTTAATATGATCTATTATAGATATTCTTCCAGTATTTGATTCACATATTTTTCAGCCTTCTATTTATGACGTTTGAAAATACTTTGTATGTGGTGCTCAGTAGTGAGATCCCTCTATAGTTATTACAATTTAGTTTATCCCCCTTTTTACCACAAAGTAATATCTATGTATAATAGTAATATTATATTACAACGAAAGAATTATACCTCGCATATTATTTTTTACGCAACGAGCCGCTCGATTTCGTGAAAAAACGTTTGGCGTTTATTTTTATCTCGGACCGAGCGGTCATGGCCGCGGTTCCGTCTGTCAGGGCCGACATCCGCGCGCCGATTCGACGAGCGCAACTGTCAGCCGAGAGACGCAGCCATGTGAGTAGCCGCTCGCCGCTATATATACATTTTAAACATTACACCGACGTTAAGTAGCTTCCCTCGCCGCGCTGTCGACGAAATTTGGCAAACGTCTCGCGACCGAACCGATTTTTATCGCCCGACACCCGACACTAATAATAGCCCGATGTGTCCCTTTAACGAGGAGCGCCTCAGTCACCGATCGTCCGAACTTCCGACATGATCTGAGCCCGACGCCAAATGCCAAACGAACATGCGGCCGAACACGAAACTCAGTTCATCAGGAACGTGGCGCGGAAACGATGGCGCATTCTAGCCAAGGCTCTGCTCAAGAGCGACGTGGACGACATCGCGGAAGTGTCGGTCCGGCGGTTCGCGTCCTTCGGCATCCTCTCGCCGAACCCCATAGACGAACAGTGGTGCGAATACTCCACCACCGATAAGAAATACTCGCTCAACGTCCGTCGTCTGTCCAACTCGCTGACCGCTAACGATCTGATGGGCTTCAACAACACCGGCAACGTCTGCATCTGGCCTTCGGAAGAAACGCTATCCGTCTACATAACGTCCAATTTGTACGCGTTCGAAAATAAGACCGTTCTAGAGTTAGGCGGAGGAATGTCTTGCATGGCCGGTCTCATTCTAGCCAAATACGGACTACCCTCGCACGTCAACGTCACAGACGGCAATCTAAAATCGATCGAGAACGTCCAATACATCCTGAAGCACAACTCGTTAGAAGATAGAGCGTCATGTTCGGTCCTCCAATGGCAGTCCATCTCCAACAACAAGATCTTGATCCAATACGACATAATCTTAGTCGCCGACTGTCTGTTCTTCGACGAAGTGAGAGAAGACCTGATCAAAACCATCCGAATACATCTCTCCGACAAAGGCACGGCCTTCGTGATGGCTCCGCAGCGAGGAGACACATTAGATCGGTTCATCTCCACTTCCCAATCGTTCGGATTCCACTGCGTCAAAGTCGAAAGGTACAACGATTTGATTTGGGAGAGACATCTGCAGTTGCTCGAGACCAACGAGTATTACGATCCGAGCCTACATTATCCTATCCTGCTGAAAATGACTAAGACGTCGTAAGTGCTCGCCTCAGATGCCTTTATGGTCATTGATAGTATATATTTACATGAAAATGATCATATTTATCTTATATATTTAACGACAGTATTACATACTCGGCTGTGTTCGTTGTTACATTTATAATTAACGCAGCCTCTGAATATGCAAATCATAAAAACAAAGTATTCTTCAAAGTACAATATTGTTATACTGCACCCACGTTTTCAGTTCATAACTAATTAACACATTGAATACCGTGTGCACAAATTTGTGCACCAATCGCCAATATTGACTAAAATTCCAGGGGCTCAAAACTCAGCTAAAAAAATATGGTTCAAGGCACTTTTGATTATATCCCACATATTATAAATTCGTAATAATGAAATCAATTACCACAAAACTGTGAATCGCTTACCAAAAATATAAAAATGTATTTAAATATTTTTAACACTTTACACACAACCGTGCAACATTCACATTTTATTTGATGTAACAGACAAACATATTTCTTTTAACCACTTCTCAGTTACAGTACCTTTTTAAAAATGACTCAAAAACTTCTTGCACGGATCCACCCTTTCCTATGCAGCCATTGAAAAATATGACCAGAAAATGGTAATGGTTCAAAAAAATTAAATTCAGCTTCTAATTTTCGCAAATAATGCCCGGTATGCAATGTGTTAAGCAGATATAGGGTTTTTAACCAATCAATCGCAATCAACTAATAAATCACAAGATAAAATTTGATCAATTCCATTGGATGATTTCTACCATATAAAATGTGTACTTTTAAACAGCCGCCCAGTGAATTTTTTTAAGATTTTGAACTCATAATATAGGGAGTGTAAAAAATAATCCAATATAATAATATATATTACATATTCAAAAATATTTAAGCATGTACGAGATCGAATGAAAATGTGTAATCAAATGAAAAACATATTCCTATCCTGTAACACTGCTAGTTTTTCAATGACTTAAATATGTGATAATCCGAATATGATGGATGCTTAAAAACTTCTAATTCCAGCACCTTGGTTTGCTTGATGTTCCAGAATATATCTTTGATTTTTATCAAAACTGAAACTTCTCCGCTTTTAAAATATATATTATTTCGAAAAAATATATATTATTTCGTAAAATCTATCAAAGTCAATATTTTTTAATGTTATCCATTATACATTGACAATCAATGTAGACATATATTTTAGTCATTTCACAGACCCAAAACTAAATATTAAACTTCACGACCAAAAGTTCTAAATAAAATATTTCATATAAAAAATATCACCTAATGCTTCTTTGAATAATTATTGTCAGTATGAGATTTTTTAAATTTACTTGTTTAAAATGTATTTCCTGTCATTTTTTAATGGGTATACAAATTGCTATGCTATATATTAAATGACGCATATTTGCGTCATCGGCTCTTAACAAAAGACGCTTAATTATTAATTCATTGGCTTGTAAAGTGTTATTCTTAATAATCAGACACAATACACCACGGGTGTGGTGGTTTAGTTTGGTTTAAAAAATCGTCCATTAAGTCCTAATATTTTTTTCATTTAGTACAGACACTCATTCCATAGATGTCAGCACAAAAAAATAGTTTTGGCGGGTAGATTCTATATAGAATCTGTAGTTAAAAACCAAAGGTCAAAAAAAAGTAGATTCTACTTGTCGTATGGATTACCATAAGCGAATATGACAGATCCATCGGTTAAGTATTATATGACAATATCAATAAAAAACAATCATTGAAAACATAGGAGTTTACTAATACAATTTTCAACATTTTTTTTTATTATATCTCCAAGTTTGGTATTAGATGGAAAACTGATAAATAGAATTCGCATTGCTGTTACAACTTTCTGTTATAGTTTGAACTTTAGGAAATTTGTCTATTATTGAACCTGTGTCTTATCAGTAGACATAAATATTAAGTTCAGCTTTATAATAGAATTCATTGCATAAAATTTTTTGAACTCGTTCATAGGAAATGGCCACTGCTTCTACTGTATATTCGAACCTTGATTCACCGATCTGCTGTGATCATAATGTGAATCAAATCAGTGTTTTTTCAGCGATCACAGTTGCAAGTTCATGAAAGGCAATATGTCTGAATTTCCTTCGGTTTTAAACCAATGCAGTGTTCGATTTACAATCAACGGATTAACGTGAACAGTTTTGGAGACTAATGATAGTTGACATAGTCACAAAAAATAGTTGGGTTCTTAGTGCAGTGTATAAATATTGTACATATTTTTTTACCAAGTTACCTGAAGAAATAATGTGTTTTTAAATTGTCCAATAATCAAAATATTTAAAAATACATTCAAAACCAAAAGAATATAATATAAAATATCTATAATGTTTAAAAATTATCATTCAAAATATTAAATGTATTTTATTTGATCAAATCTAGTCAATTTTTACGTACATAAATGTTAAAAATAATCAAAGCATAAAGAGTTTATAATATACTTCCATGTTAAAGTCATTTAATAAGTTAATATGAGTGTTAAGTGTTATTTTATTTTTTTGTTGATTAATCATTGTTGTTATTTATTTAATAATTTGTCGTTATCACTTAATGCCGGCCATTTTGTTACCAATATGTTGTTAGCTTTATTTTATTTTTTAATGAAGAGGAATTGTTAGTTCGATAGTCCTTAAAAATCTGATTGAATAGTCGCTTGTATACTTAAAAAGAGTAAAACTGTAATTTGGACCATTAGCATTTAAAATTTCAGATAATTTTGGATATAAAAGGACTAGCTAAAATTAATTGTTGATCTCCTGTTATAGTGCCATACAAAGACTGAAATAGTATAGTCGTTTTATCAATGTTTTCGAACACGAATCATTGAACATTATATTTATTAAAAAAAATATATTTGATTAGTTTAGAAAAATGTTATATGAACCATCTATATATTTATATATTATATAAAAAAAATTATACGAAACTAGTGCCAATGTTTGCTTTGTTAAAATTTTCACTCTTTATTGTGTCAATATTTTATACTGTTAAGTAATGTGAATTGTTCAAATTTTGCATCGAAACTCTTGCAATTAGCATAATTTTCATTCAAAGAATAAAAATATCAACTTTTGGATCGTCTTATAATAATATATTGAAATAAATAGTTGTTATGTTCTTCTGAGAAGTGTTCAATTTTATTGATTTTAGAATCTATTAGTACTAGCTGTGTAATACTTATATCTTAAATCATATTAGATCTTCTTATATATATTTAAATAAATATAATATATTCATTTCAAAATTATATCTCTAGATTTAATCTAACGGCACCTTTTTTTCTAATATAAATGATGCAAAATATGGATTGATTTGCATTACTCGGTAAATCTGTAATCCTTCACTTCATCGCACATTCCCGTTTTGATTATAAATATATGTATCGGTATATTGATAATATTTCATTCACGCAAATGTATAGTATTAAATGTGTTCATATCTTTAATACTCGCACATTTTCTTCTGTGTTAAATGTTACATTCTATCGTATTGTAAAGAAATATTTGTATTAAAGACACTATGTATGTGTTTATATAAATAATATACAATTGAAAATTAAAATGTTATCTAAATATATTGTATATCACACAATGTATAACGTTGCCATTATTTGATTGTTAAGAAAGAATTAACGAGCACGGTGTTGAATCAGACTGAATATGGAGGGTCAAAATCAATTATTATAATGTTAAGAACCGTTTAAAGCAAAGAAGTGATGATATTTTTCGAGTAGATCTTCCGTTTGTTGATTTTTCGAGAATTAGATCAAATTTTGCAGGAAAATAGGCCAAGAAGAATGTGACAGATAAAGTTAAATCATCCTTCTTGGCTCATCCTGTACGACGAATATTTTTATAATAGCTTAAATACGCGCCTTGGTGATATATTTACATATAGATCATGATTATTTTCCTATATGTAAATGATTATAGCGCGATTAGTATAAATGACCAAATATTATAATTATTCTCAAATTATAGGATAATGTTGATATTTTAAAAATATTATTCAGAAAGGACTACCTACGCACAATCGACGTCAAAGTATCCTTATATTTATATTTAGTATTTTAAAAGTAAATACTGTCGATTGTGTATCGTTTGTGTTATTTTATTTATTTATTTTGCTTGAAAGTATTTTTTTTATTTAATATATGCATATCATATCCTGCATAGCCAAATTCAATGATATTATCGTGTCATCCTTTTATCTAATATCTGTGTGTATCAAATTTATATCTAACGGATAGTATTTTTTGGTGTTCTTTGTTAAAGAGAAATGTTTAAAGATATTATACTCCTGTTATTATTGAATATTCTATTATTATGATAATGTATATGGTTGGCTTATATAAAAACCAAAAAATAATTATTTGGGACTTGAACTAAGCCAACGATATGTATGTATATGAATATGAATGTTTTAATACATATATGTCATTATTGTTGTTCTTTGCATATTAAAAATGATATATGTATGAACTTGTATTGCCTTAAAAAAGTTATACTCGATCATCTGTTATTTTTCAATATAAACAATAAATTTTTATTGAATTGAATTCATTTTTATTTAAAAGCACATCTTATATTTTTGTATGCGATCATATTTTATCGGCAAAGATCTAATTTTAAACCCCAAAATCTGACTTAATCTGATCGCACACATAAATACATACGTTCGAGCATGTTTCATCGTTTATTTTTTGCATATTGTGTGTTGAATGATTTTTAATATACTAATGCATGAGCAATGGTTTATCTTCGTTGAAACATTGCATAAACATTACGATTCTATTATATACATTATAAGAAGCGGTGGGAAGCTGAATATGGTGTAAAAATGTCTGTATTGATATTCCTATTATTATATTGTGTGTAAATTGAGCATTAATCTATTTTATTTCTGTGTAGGGCCGACTACTGGAAGTCAAACGATCGAAAGTATTGCGACTTTTGTAAATGTTGGATAGCCGATAACAAAATTGTAAGTCATGCGCTTAATTATAATTATATAGATAAGTAACGGTCCATACCAAGTGTTGTATAGATTAAGATTTACTACAATAAACAATTAACTACATTAGCTAAATAAATGTGATTAGTTCTTATTTGTACATACATACATAAAGTGTACTTAAATAAATCAATGCAAACAATCATATTAATTGTGTTCAGATTTTATAAAAAAAACATGTATACTGTGAAATAAAGTAAAAATATTTTTCTCGGGGTCCTAGAGTGCAACTCAGCAAAATTTTAAACAGATGCCATTTAATACGGAATTCTTTACGTTCTTCCTAGAAATTTGACTCAATTAAAAACCTTGAATATGTTTTATTAATCTAGCGTTCAATATGAGTATTCTACTGCTTAAAAAGATTTGTTGATAAATTACAATGGATTTCACCTTTTTGCTTCTTAAGATGTAATTGATTGCATGTGTATGGTGTAGAAAAAGAAACATTTCCGAGAATGCAAATTTTATGATTAGTCACCCCTTATCTCGTGTTTTTCTGGAAGCGGTTTAGCGAGGTATATATAATCGCCACATGCTTTACAACAAACATGCCTTATTCAGGAACCTCATTACAGCTTTTTTCAGGCGGAGGGGGGGGGGCAAAAGTTGGCCATTCTGTGGTCGTTTTTTTATTTTTTTAATTTCATTAGGATTCATAGTATTTCATTAAATGACATTCAAAGCGGAGGGGCAAATGCCCCCCCATTCCCCCCCCCCTCCCTGTTTAAAATCCACGTTATAAGGCTTTTTGTATAACAATATTACAATGAGTGAGAATCAAATGAAGCATATCTTAACTCAAAAGAGCGCAAAAAACAATTATCACTTCTCAGAAGTAAAAAATCCACTTTAAAAGCAATAAAAATTGAGAAAATAACTGCTTTATACAAAGCTGAAGATAAGAAGATCACTAATAATTATCGCCCTATATCTGATTTACTAGTTATATAAAAAAAATGTGAATCAATTATAGTCAATAGAATAAATTAATTTTTAATATTTGCAATATGGATTTAGAAACAAGTCGAATACAAAATATGCAGCTTTTAATTTAATCAATGAAATACAGCAAAACTTTAGCGATAAAAATAAAACTTCAGCATTATTTATAGACTTGAAAAAAGCTTTTGACACAGTAAACCATAACATATTAGAGAAATTAAAACATTGGAATAATAGGACCAATGGTAAATTTATTAAAAAGCTATTTAAATATTAGAAAACAAGTAGTTGTAATAAATAGTACACAAAGCGAATGTAAGGTGGTGAAGTGTGGAATTCCACAGGGTTCTATTTTAGGACCATTATTATTTAATCTATACATAAATGATTTAACTGTATGTAAATTTGCAGGAAAGACTCAACTGTATGCTAATGATGCAGTGCTAATATATAACTCTAAAACATGCAGAGTGATTTGATCCATATTAGTGAATGGATGAGATTTAGCAAACTAACAATAATGAAGAAAAAAAACTATTATGTTTAATGATAATTTTGATATTACAATCACTGTAAATAATATAAAATTCTTAGGTCTACTTACTTGTAGGTATTCATTATGTCTGATTGACTCACCCAGTTGGTACAGATTTACCCCGTTGTAACGCATTGGGCTTACGCCTGTCGGGTTACAGCGGAAGATTTAAAATAAATTGATGTGCCTGCCCTTATTTGTACTCCCATTATATAGTTTTCATTTGATCACCCTCATATTTTAAAATATCCATTCCTCTTACTAGTTAGTTAAGAGCGCTCATTGATTTTTCATGACATGTATTTTATTGATTTTTTAGTCAATATCTTTGCACGAAGATGGTAGAAGGCACAAAGACAATGTCACCAAGAAAATATCCGCAATCAACAAACAAAGCGCCAAAGATCATAAAGAGAAGACGAAAATGGACGCGCAGCTGGCCAAAATGGAAAAAGTTGCTATGACCGCTTACATGAAAGACATCGAAAGCAACGCGGATCTTACCTCGCAGGTATAACAATGGCGTATTACGTAATATCCCACACGTAACGAAAATAAACACAACATATCACAAAAGTCACGTTGGCACTGTGCCTAAAAAATAAATCTTATACTTTGATTTTATGAGTCGGTTTAAAAATACATCTCCGATTTTTATAGATAATCAATGAAAAGTTGGCAGAGTCGAAGAAGAACAAATACGAAGGTAGATACACAGGTGGTTGCAGCTCGGCTAGTTCGTCAAACGTCGGACCGACATCGAGCAAAAAAACCACCTGGCAAGAAGCCAGGTCTGAGGATGGACAAGTTTATTACTGGAATACCGAGAGCAACGGTTTGTATATATACATATATTAATAAGAAGGATTTATAAATCAATTTTGTGACATGCCTGTCGCCTTTTCAGAAGCGTCGTGGGACCCTCCGAGTGAAGGATACGTGTCTCTGGCTGACTTGGTGGTGAAGGAGAAAAACACTAAGCAGCAGCACCAAAACAATCAAAGAAAACCACCAAAGCCGCCTAAGAAGGGGTATATAAATACTGTTTTTTTTATTGTTTTGCATTTCAGAGTAGATACTTTTACCGAGAATCTGTTCTGAAATGCAAGTTGGTAGATCTGTGGTGCGGGGCAATCACACTCTCCCAATACTTTGATTCTGCGTGCTAGAGGGGCAAAAGACAAGGCTGGGCCTTATCTTTCGCAAGGGGACATTGAGGAATCCGCACCTACATTTCAGACAACTACATGTAATAGGGACATTCAATAATTGCCCCCCGCTCCATGTGTGTTATTGCATAGATAATCCACCAGGTGACCTTGTTGTGTCCTTTTCCCTTAACACGTATCGTGCCACAGTATATTTTGTTAAAAAAACTCACTGTGCCATTTAACAAATTATATAGTATATTATTTTTTATATATAGGGGTGATAAATAATAGTTTATTTTAAAAAAAACTATTATAGTATATTATTTAGTGCGTGGGTCACCGATGACCCCCATGGCGCACGGTAAGCTTCATAAGATTCCCATGTCATCTGGACGAAGTACCGTTACACAAAATAGCATGCTTTATCTCTTTCTTCGTTGCACGCGACACCACTCCCACTTTTATTTCTAGGGGATCGGCGTCAGTCCTGGATTGTTAAATGAATAAATTTGATTAACCTACAATACCACTAACTTCATTCCATAATTTTGCTACTTATGTATCTGATTTTTTTAATTGTGCAGAATTTTAACGATTTTTTAAATAAATATAATTATTATAGTCATTATTAAATGTATTCCTACTATTGTTGTTTCCAAAAGCAATAAAATATTTATATTTATTATAAGAAAAAAGCATTATTATATAATAAAAATAAAATGGTAAATATTTCTTTAGAAGCGCAGGGTAACACCCCCACGGTATATGGCTGAGAGGCAAATAGTAGTGGATTCTAATTAGAATGTAACGGTAAACCGTCGAGCTCGATAGGGAATCTTATGATGCGCATGGTAATACCAAAAATCCATTGTTATGTGTTGCGTCATGAAACATAAGATCTTTAATTACTAATCCTTGTCTGAAATATAACAAAGAATACAATAATTTGAGGGCCATCCGACTTCTTTGTTTTAGTCACAAATAGTAATACCCTTCGAAAAAAATATATTCTATTCCAGCGATTTAGAGCGAGTTCAAGACCATCAGACTTCTTTGTTGAAATCATATAATAATTATCTGTAAACTGAAAAGAATGAAACCCTTTTCTGTTGTATACATATATGTATCTAATTTATGGTGACATTTGTTTTATACAATAAGCAATAAGAATGTGTCTCTAGTATAATCATATTTACATGAGAACCACCCCAATATGATTTTGTCTTATTGTTTACTTCCAGGAATAGAGAGGCGTTATTAATATTCACTAACAAACCAATAGGATTATTTCTAAAATGTTATTGGCTTAGATAGTTTTTTGACAATTGTATAAATATGAATACTTTTCATTTTTACTTATCATTTCAATCTGACTTGCATAAGTATACTATTCTGAAATATTTTATGGATAAGTATTCGCGTATATACAATATATTTTTAAAAATATCGTTGCTCTCATACGTACTTTTTGTGGATACATCTTGATTTCGATATATAAAATAGGTTTGTAATTTTTACATCTTTTATAGATCAATTTTTTTGCAAATATTTTTTATTCAGTTTTATTAAAAATATTTTTCAGTTTTGTCCCCTCTAAATATGGAAAGCTGTGTATCAGATGAAGATAGTGATTCATTTACTGGTATCGGTAATATAATCCATCGTCGGCTACTATTGCCAGAAGAAAATAGTGAAAGTGATACGGAAAGAAGTGATAATGATAGTAGTGTTTCTAATTAGTGGTTCAATCCTGTGGGTGTATCAACTAATGTGCCACCATTTGTGAGTCTATTCGCAATCAAAGCTGACATTGCAGCGACGTTATTTCATGGGAAGCCTAGTGAATTTTTCCCACTCTTAGTAACGGACGATATGTTCGAAACGATAGCAATTCAATCAAATCGATACGCCGCGCAAGTGCTTGAAAGGCAAGGTTCTTGGATCATCTCCAGACTACATTCTTGATCATCTACTAACAAGAATGAAATGAAGACGTTTTTTGCCCTGCTGATATGGATGGGATTAGTCAAACTACCCAGTCTCCATCTATATTGGAATAAAAATATTGCATTCCGCTAAACATTTCCACAATCTGTCATAAGCCGAAATAGATTTGAAATATTACTTCAAATGCCAAACGACTGCCGATGAAATGAAAACCCGGGATCAACACAGCCGGGTTCAGGTCGGGTATCCTTTTATTTTATATATTAATTTTAATTTGTAATAAAGTTCCGTTAGTTTAAATTTTGCGCGGCGAGCTTAGGCGAGTATTTCTACTTGCTTTACTTGGGATAAACATTGAAGAAGTAACCTTGTAAACAATCGTAAAAAAAGTAGTCTCGGTAAGTCGTTTTGAACCTTAATTTTATTACTTCCTTCGTGCGTTATTGTATTAGAAATTTTGTGTGAAACATTAGTTGTGAAAAATATTCGGTAATCGAAAACAGATGTGTGAAGTCGAAGCTTTAAATCTTAAATATTATTAGTTTACTCTGAGCCGTCGTGCAGCGAGTTTCGTTTGTCTTTCATTTCTGTATTTTCAATATACACAATCTTATTGATAAATCGAGGTAAGTCGTTATATCTGTATACTGTAAGTGTGAATCGAAAATTATTAGCATCATTAGCAGTTATTTAATACGTTATTATAGATGAGAGTATGCTTTCCGCAATGTGAATTTCAAACTTGTTATTGAAATTTGATCAATAAATTATTTTTTGCCTATTATAATTCCACAAGATTTGAGGAAAGATAAATTTATGACTAATTTATGCGTTTAAAATAAAGGGGTGTTATTACTATTATCGGCGAATGTTCGTCGCGCTGTGGGTGTGTATCCTTAATAGTAAAAAGTAAAAATTAAGTAATCGAGTTTAAATTTCAAATACGTACATACTCGCAGATATTTATTGTAATAATTTAGAGCCACATATAAAAATGTAGAACAGTGAGTTTTTAAATGTGTTATATAACAAAGATACTTATAATTTTCTATTCACCCTTACGCTCTTGTATTACCCTGATCATTTATAATTTATTTATTTATTTTTTAATATAGCCATGCCGAACAAGAAAATTTCGAAGGTTTGGAACCATTTCACACTGTTGCCATCTTCATCAGACAAACTGAATGGAGCAAGTTGCAACGTATGCAAAACTAAAATAGCTATCCGAGATTCAAGCACACAGCTTTATTGAAACATAATGAGGGAAAACGAGACAGAGATATGACATCTGATACTGCGATCGAAAACTCCATCAAAAAACCCAAGACAATATTATCTTTTGTTCAACGAAAAAGCCTAGAAGAAATTGTCGCTGTGGACGGCATATCTATAAGAGCAATAACTAGATCAGAGTTTATCCGAACATCTATTGCACACTCAGGTTATAAGTTGCCGAAAAACGAAAGTGAAGTTATGAATCTGGTACATAATCATTATGAAAATATGAAAGCAATAATTACTTCTACATTATTGAAGAAGGTAACTAATAATCAGCGTTTTAGTTTAACACTAGATGAATGGACAAGTACACGAATGAAAAAATATATTAATATAATTCTTCATGGTGCCTCAACAGATGATTCATTTAATCTTGGACTTGTAAGAATCATAGGATCTTGTACCGCAACAAATATATTTGAAGCTGTTAGTAAGCATTTAAACTCGTTTGGAATAGATTACAAACATATTGTTGGATCCACTGGCGACTGTGCTAAATGTTTAAGGGAAGAATTTTCCTTGTTTAAAATAAATAAAAAACGAACATTAAATCTTGAGAGGCTCCACGACGCGCTTTGCACAGTAAAACCAACGTCAACAGATAACGAACAAACATTTTCGGTGTCTACTAATTTTTGCACAAAAATTAGATCTTCATTAGGTGATAAGTCCCTCAGAGCGTTAATATTCTTAAAATAATATTACAAGGGAAATTCTTAATTAAAAAAATTACTTGTGTAAAATATTTTTATATGTTCTTTATCATTGTTTTTTTTTGTCATACGTATTTGTATATTTTTTGATTTCAACATGTGTAATTATTATATTTTTATAATGTATATTTTTTAAATAACCTATGTATAAAAGCTGTGTACTAGTATAAATTCTTTTTCCTTCTTATCATACATATTATTTTCAATAAACATTTTAAACCGTTTTTTCATATATTTATACTATAATAATTTTGGACCCAAACCCGCCGGGCTTCCAAAATATTGGACCTGGACCCGGCGGTTTTCAGAAGCCCTAACGCGGCGCTGTGATCAAATTTAGTGGAGGTCACCGGTGGCCTCTGTGGCATGATACATGTTAAAAAAAATATTTTTTAAAATATGTAATTTTTGCAAAACATTAAAACCAGTAAATATATATTTTTATCAGTGGAAATATAATTTATCTGACATGTGCTAATAAAGTTACATGATTAAAACTTTTCCACATGTAGTAATATATACATTTACATACTTATCATTGTTTATTTACATGCAATGTATAAATGTTACAGTGAATGTGCATTTTTTGGTGAAGTACGATTTTATTGCTTTTGATGTGGAATTTTGACTTCTGAGAAGTGATAATTATTTTTTGGCCAAAATTCGGTTTAGATATGCTTCATTCGATTTTCACTTATTGTAAGTCGTAATATTATTATAAAAGTCTTAATACGAGTGTTTGCACTGCAACGACAGCACGATTTTATTGCTTTTGACGTGGATTCTAAGCAGTGATGTCAATAAACAAATTTATATTAAAAACATCCTTCAAAATCACACCAGAGCATATTTTCAATGAAACAATATATACTTATAATTCGAGAGAAGAGTTCTAAAAAATGAATTTTAAGCTTCTTACTGAATGAATGTTAACACGATGTATTTATTTTTTCAGAAAAAATTTCAAGAACAATAAAAAGAAATTTGTAATGCCAGACAAGCCGAAAATTACCAAACCAAAAGAAACATTTGATTACTTATCAAGATCAGGAAATTTGTATGGAGATTGGACTCCGGTTGTTCAGGCGTAAGTTGATGTTAAATACTTTTAATTAATATTGTAGATAACATAGAGTATAAACTACAATCAAAATTACAATATAAATTATAGTCAGTAAAGGCGAAATTCAGTATGAAAATCAAACTTTTTGCTTCAGCACCTTTTAGTCATTGCCGTTGATCATAACAGTGAACACCTTATGATTAATTCTCCGCAACGAATCCTTTTCCGAAGTAAATGCACAAACAATTCGTTTTATGGAACAAAGTATTTATTTAAATGCACATATCTTAAAATAATTCCCTGTTAAATAGCACTCATATTTAAATTGTTTGCAGCGTATTATACTTATTCATAATGATTGATTTTAAAAATAGAACAGGTTATTAATTTCTTACAATTCATTCAAACTTAATTTAATAACTCAACATCTATTTATAAATATATTGTTTGTTAGTTACTTTTAAAAACTAGCACACGCCACATAGTCTACAATCTTTCTTATTATCTACTTTCTTATTTGTGGGCGTCAAAATCTTATTACTATAAATACAGCTGTTTACTTTTTGTGCCAAAAAAACAATATTTAACAATTAGTAAATACACAATTAAAACCAAGCTGCAACTAGATGTATTCATCTTTCTTCCAGATATTTAAAGATAGACTTTTGCAAAGTATTTCTTTGTTATAATTATTTAATCAGTAAAATCACCTGTTCTATTGATTATTTTTAGATCGGACATTGATCTTCAATTGCCGCAACAAACAAAAGCAACTGTAGATGCTCCAATAGTAATTGAGAAGCCCGTCGAGAGACAGTTTAAAGAAAAGCAAGTGATTTCAATAGCTGAAGACGAATCTACGGAGAGCACGTTCAGAAAACGGAAGATCAACAACAGTGCCAAAAGAAATACGAGGCAAAGATTGGACGACGATTAAATTTACATTTATTTAATAGGATTTCTATAGTTCATTATAACGTACCTGATCTCAAGTATATAAATTTAAAATCAATATAATGTTATGATATTCATCATATAATAATAATAAAATATATTAAAGAATTTTATTTTTTTAAGAAGCAACACTAAATGAGTATACTTCCAATATGATATTAAACTGTCGTACCTACGTCGATTGATTGAAAAACACAGTTATATAACAGACAATTTATATATTTCCACATAAAATATACACATCAGCAGAACTGTCAATAAAATAAAATCAATTAAAAAGGAAACGTTTAATATCAATCTAAAGATTAATTACAAAAAATATTACACATTTATACATTATCACATATTCACTTTTAGTAAGTTTTCAGAAACGTATATATTTTATATATAATATATATTTTTTTAGTAATGAGCATAGTCGTGACTCAATTCACAATCAACTTATAGGTTATGTCGAAACGAACGTATATATAAAATAATTACAGACTAAACGACAACAAATCATAAGATCTCGTGGCGTTTGGACGAATAACAAGACAAAACCGACACAACTATAAACGAAACCACAAGATGATCAATTCTCAAATGTGTCTTTAACAACCATGTAAAAATAGAAGAGATTTTAATTTTATACATATAATTTTCAATATATTAAGCGTACGATACATATATCTAACGATTGAAGTGCAGTTACAGTATCGATACACGTTATCACAATCATAAAGGTTCAAATTATATAACTTTCAATGTCTTATTTCCAGCCGTGCCTATAGTCAAGCACACCATCAAGAAGCTGATACATCCTGTCTTTTCCAATACTTTTCACGCTGGTTATAATCGTTTTAAATTATTTTTTTAGTATACGAAACATACAAGCAAGAATTGGCTATGTGTATACATTCATTACGTACGTATATAAAAGTATAGGTATTACTCTAAAGTGAGTTAAATCGACGATATTTATAAGCGAAACATCCAATGTGTAAAGAGAGAAATTGTATAAAAAATAATACGTTAGTTTCAGTTATTTGCTTACAGTAAAGACACTGCGAAAAATTGCTAGAGAGGAAGTCCTGAGCTTAAAGTTTAATCAAAAATCACAAGCATCTAAAGAACAAAGTCGGTTTGCATACATTCATAGAAAGATTCAGAAGACATTTCGGTAGTAGGTAGGATTGAGAAAAATGTGATATAAAATCAGATGATATATACACATATAAAGATTTTAGATTCAAAACAATGGTAATACATCAGTGCCATAAGCTAATTTCTAGGGTGGAACTCACAATAAGAAATGTCGAGCCAACTGGAGAAACCTGGTACAGGACCAGAAGAGCTGGCAGAAATTCTTGGAGGAAGGGAATTCATCTTGGGTTGTTGGGCCAAAAATGAATTACTGAATGAGCTATGAAAAAGCTTTCGAATTTTATTATTTTTTAAAATAACCTAACCAGCATAAGCCCAATGCGTTACAACGGGGTAAGTCAATCACTTATAATGAATACAAGTAAGTATTAAACACCAGGAAATCAGTGACATCTATATTATAAATTAAAAATTATTTTGTTACATAATTTATATTCAATATAATAGCGCATTTTTTATAAATAAAAATTTGAGCCCTGCTGCCGGGACTTGAACCTGCAACCTCAGGATTACTAATCTGAGACGTTACATACTGCAATATTCAATCCTTATTTTCCGTTGTTGTATAAAAATGATTGCATAATTCGGACATATGTATATATATGGCAAGAAGACTTCTCTTATTTGTCCAAATAAGGTAATAAATAATTCTCGATACAATTTCTCTCTTCACAAAGACAAATTATAACTTTTCGTATATCTAAAAACATTGAAAACTACAAAAATAATTCAACTACGTACTATATATATATATTTTTCAATAAATAACTGTGATGAATATGGTTATGTATACATATAATATTTATCAGTTCTTCTTATTACTTTTAACGCATAGATTTGATTTCCTTATATTTTTAACATACATATATTTGGACTCTATTAAACGTTACGTACATATGTATATGAAAAACAGAATAACATTACTAAATAACACACAAATATTAATAAATAAACTGTTTCAAAAATCCAGGCTTTGATTATTGCTAAAATCGTTTATTTATTTATATTAAAAACTATACGGATTTGGGCGTTGAAACACGTTTCAAAATAAAACTTCCTAAGATAGAATAAATACATATAGATTGGATAAATTAAGAAGAGATTTCATATTATATACATATTTATATAGAAAATATATAATTTTATATGTTTAAACACAATAAATAGTCATATAAATTAAATCTTGGAAACAAACACATTTGTACTTTTTATGTTAGTTAAACGCAAGTAAATTAAATAAACTTCAGTGAAATGTAGTCAAGCTTTTAAAAAATACGTTATTGAACCTTTAAATACAAATAAAATATGTATGATTTTTAATATTTAATATTAAAATATTTTTCATTAACAATATAAATTATTGTTACCAGACATTTTTAATAAAAAAAAATATCTTTGGCAGTTTTTTTTTAATATACATATGTATAAGAAAAGTTAGTTTAATATTTTTGATACACATATAGAATAATATCAATTTCTTACAAGTATAGGTTTATAATAAAATTCAAAGTCATGTGTGATCGGAAATTAGAAATATAAATAAATAAAATAGATACAACTAACGTCGAATATATAAGTGACATACACGTTTATAATATTTAATTAATAAATAAAGAATATTCAGTAGAAAGAAGACTTAGTGAAAGATTTGCATGTGTTTTAATCATGGGTGCAATATTATAGCTCAAATGTATAGTATTATACAATAATATTAAAGACGCTTTTTATAGCGGCGATTTCGGAAGTTACCATATTATTATGTAATTATGCATTAAACATTGAACACTAGGCGATTTTTTTATATCATAGTATATTTAACGTCTTCTAACAACATTTACATCAAATATAACAACGTTAGTGTCAACTGAACGCGGATAAACACTCACAACCGTTTTACGCAGACGTCACGCATTCACATGCAACAATCACAGTCAAAAAATATAATCAGTCGTAAAGTGCTATTTTATTTTCACGGCTTTTATTGGGTTTTTAGGAATTATATTTTCACTACAATTCTATATACCAAAACTGTCTTTGATTCGACTCTTTTCAACCAAAAATACGATAAAAATTGACATCAAAGGATAGATAATAATAGAACGGATAAATTTTAACCATTGTTACACCACGGAGCAGCAAGTTGAAAAGTATGACGCGCGCGACCCAAAGGAATGCTAATGATGCTAACAATAAACTGAACCGATTCAAGTAGTCTCGAGGACCAACAAATCAAAGGTAAAATAAGAACATTAGACTTCTGAAATAACCTGAGAATCGATCGAAGACACTTGACAAATCAGGAAATTAGGTCCCAATATTTGTAAATAAATCAGAGAATACAAGCAGATAAAAATCATACTTGAAATATGTTGTTACACCACGGAGCAGCAAGGCGAAAAGTATGGCGCGCGCGCGACCAAAAGGAATGTCTAGGGGAAGGGGCGAGCGTCATGGTCAGAGGGTGGCAGGGTGGAATAGACTGGCGCTCGCCGTAGAAGACGGACGTCATTTCAGCACTGCGGCTTAAGCGACAGAAAATTAACTTTAACACCATATTTCAGGCACAAAGGGTAGGATTTTTTTTATTGAGTTGAGATATGAACCATTAAAAATAATGAAATCTTCAAAATGTGATGCTCAAATCCATGACGAACTGTAGAAAATATGCTGAAGAACATACTCTAGTTTCGAAGAAAACTGTCAAAAAATACAGGATTGAGTAGAAAAATAAGAATTTTGTGTCCTTGTTTAAATCATTTATGCTTTAAAAATGAAAGAGCAATGCATTTTCATTAAGATGTGAACAGTCAATTTCTTGTTATATTACCAATTTACATCTGCTAATGATGCTAACAATAAACTGAACCGATTCAAGTAGTCTCGAGGACCGACAAATCAAAGGTAAAATAAGAACATTAGACTTCTGAAGTAACCTGAGAATCGATCGAGAAAAAGACACTTGACAAATCAGGAAATAAGGTCCCAATATTTAGAAATAAATTAGAGAATACAAGCAAATAAAAATCATACTTGAAATATGTTCCGCAAAGTGAAAATACTCTCAAAAAAGTTCAAATCACAAATATGGACATGAAAACCATAAAGGTATGCGAGGAAAAAGAATACACTTAATCAACTACAGAAGGACATAACATACTCCCCCAAAAAAGAGAAGCAGCCGTCAAAAACTGAAGAATTGTAAATCACACTGATCAATTTATTGTTGTAGTACTAAATTACTCCAGCTAATGATCCTGACAATAAGTGGACCTGACTCAAATAGTCTCGGGGACCAACAAATCAGTCAAAAATAAAATATTGGACTTTTGAAATAACCTGGGAATTTATTAAGAAATGACACTTAACAAACCAGAAATAATAGCCCTATATTCGGAATTAAATCAGAGAATAGAAAGAAGTTGAGAAACAGATAAAAATCATACTCATACTAATTACAAAAAGATCAAACTTCGAATATGAACTTTGAAAGACATGGTCACAACATACTCCCCCAAAAATAAAAACTGAAGAATTACAATTCAAGGTGATAAAGGAATATAAATACGTCAATTAATCTGGTTTTCATTATTTTGAGATGAAAAGAGTCGATCAAAGTATAAAATAAAATAATCGTTTACCTTATGCTAATGATTGACAACAAGAAAATAAAATTATGACACTATTACTTAACTGTATATTGCGAATCCAATTCATATTCAACATTCGCCTCATACTTTTCCTACATAATTAGAATATAAGCGTAATGATATTCATCCTTGAAATGCAGATAGGCATTCACCTTCGCCGGCGGATGGAAGCCTTCTGGCCGGGAAGACCGAAGAAGCGCCGGGGTATCACCATTCTCGCGTTGCCTTGAGCCGGACGACAACCGCCGGGCGACTGCAAGAACGACAGATGCGTCGCATACCCTTCGCTCAACACAGTCGCTGCACTCATCTGTTTCTTGCTCACTTTGCCGACAATGTAAATCTGCTTCGGCTGCAAACCGATGTTGGTGTACACTGTGATGTCTTTGCTTGACCCGTAAGCGCTATGTATGATCACACTGTGGTTTTGAATTAGATTATTTAAATAGGCAGCTTTGTGACCCAACGGATCGGTAGACAATCCATCGGCGAACGATACGAGTCCGTGTGGGAAATTGTGTTGTCCTAGCCACGACACCACTTTCTGCTGTTGCATATCAGGACGTCCAGTTATATATATGATCAGATAGCCGAGTTCTTGCCAATGTCGGACAATATCGACGGCGCCGGCTCTGACTTTAGGATCGCGACCGGTGACGGACATACTAGCGGTAAACGATCCGTCGATACTAAACACAGCACATTCTGTAAAGGGAGGGATTATTGCAAGGTACATATCACAACATGTATGATCGCCGCGCACTACTAATTTAATCGGGTAGATGCCGCAACTGATTTTTTTATCTTCGGGCATCGTATAACTAACTCTGCCCGTTTTATCCGTTACTTCCGTGGCCAGCATCAACCACTCTCCGGCCGGCGGTTCTTTCATGATATGAATATCAATTTTTTCTCCAGCTAGAGTGATCATATCTAACGGACCGTACATGAATCGAGCCGAAAAGTTTATCTGGGCACTTTCTCTAGCTAATACGTCGTTAGCTCGATGATTTGCGGCCACGTTTTTCAATTTGACAGAAGTCCTCTTTCTGATCCATTTCTCTCTAGGTTGACCCGGTTTGAACGCTGACATGTCTTTTTCATCTACGCCTCCGAACGACGCCAAATCAAAATGTCCGACTTGTCGTAATAAAAATGCTATCACGTCTGAACTCTCCCAATAGCTAGCGTGAAATAAATGCGGAAGAGCGTGCGTCGGAAAGTTGTTCAAGCCTTCCGGACAGTATAATGCGTAATCTAATCGTTTATTACCCCACCATTTTTGTTGCAAGGCATTGACGGTCATTACGGGTATATTATCGACCAATCCGCTCACAGTACTCTGCATTGATACTTCGGACAAACGGCGCATCACAGGAGTTGCCGGTTGTAAATTATCGCCGAATAATTGTGGATGACTTTGTATAAATTCTAATAAATGGCATGGTTGACCACTTCCTAATGGAAATTTTGCATAACGCGGCACGTTAATAGGAGGAAGAATAGAAAATCTAGCCGATAGTAAAGGCTCAAGACGAGCCGCTACTGGATCTGTCGGATGAAACAAATTGTATATCTGCTGAACGGGTGGTTTATTTATGATCTGATTTTTATCCTCGGATATTTTCCTAGAAGCCAATATAAGCGAGAGAGGACTGCCGAACATGAAAAAATCAGCAACATCAAACTCGAGTTTCAATTGATGTTCGCTAGTGGAAGAAGATCGTCTTCTAGGTGACGGCGCCGATAAATGCTGCTTAGAACATTGCTCAATACCGATCTCGTTATAAACGTTTATATCAGCGTCTAATATACTATTCTCACTCGCGTGTTTCGATTGATACTGTTGAGTTCTACATAGTGCATCGTATCCCATAATTGAACCCATACTATCTCCGATAAAATAAACTTGTCCAGAAAATCCCTTGCCTTCATCCGACTTCAAAAACTCTTGATAAACCATATTAGCTCCGTTGATAGTCTTAGACACTGCATCGTAATATTCTGGAGAGGTAGTAGCCAAGATCGGGATAGCACCGATCGGAATCAAGTCGTGAGTCACGTAAGGTAAATCGGCGCTGGATGGAGATACATCAAAACTGTACGGACTCAACGTCGATAGAACGCCTAAAGCGTCCGTACATATTGGCGGACAAGACACCAATTTGATTACAATATGTCCGACCATCGAGGGATAATGTTGCCTCATCACAGACTCAAAGGCTCCGCGGAATGTAGTTATATCAGATTTTTTAGCCAACAAGTCCACGGTGGCGTCTAAAACACTTCCAGCATGTAAAACCAGCAGTAGCACTGTCGTTGAGCATGTGTGCGAAGTCGGATGCTCGGGAGCGGCGGCATCTATACTGTTTCCGCTTTGTAACGTATATAATCTTCTAGGACCTCGTTCGGAAGCGACTCTCTGCAAAAACGTGTGATTGAATATACTGTCTTCGTTAGATTGTTGCGCTTGAGTCGGAGAAACATCCATCTCGGCTTCGTCTAAAGAACCCATCGAAGACCACTTCGTTAGATGACCCTCGTGTACGTCTTGACAATCGAAAAATTCATCATCCGATTCGGATTCAGCTTCGGATTCTCGTACAATGCTCTCCATTCTCCAATTCACCATTTGGACTTCTAAGCTTTTAATCGATCCGCAAGAAGACGATCGAAGAGCAGGTTTGACCGACTGCCAACTGTGATGATCTGACGGTGGAGAATCGGTTATCTTATGTATTTTATTCATTGATTCCATTGAATGTTTAAAAACAGTATCGCTCACTTTCTTCGCCATGACCGGACTAGAAATCTCTTCTTTTTCAATAGAAGTCATATTGGCAGCTAAGTTTTTAGAGTCTTCGCTCTGTTTCAAATCTGTATTTGACGAATCGCACATTTCAGATTCGGAATCACCGCCCATTTTTCTCTGTAATGCCAATTGAGTCTGCTTTTCAATTTCTCGTATATCGTCCATTGTGAGTCCATGCCATTCGTCCTGCCACGCCCATGCTTGCCGATGAGCTCTCAGCATCGTTTTTCTCAACGCCACGTCATGTATAAACTTCTCTATCTTCGTCTGCATCCCCCAATATCTAAATTCTACTCTGCATAACTTATAAGCGCACATCAAAGACTTTCCGTTTGCTATAGGTTGAGTTTTTCCCTGCACTTCCCTCCAATAATCGTCCAGCCAAGTATCAGCCAAAGGTCCTCTTCTACATTTTTCGGAAACGTAAAACTTAGGATCTTCTTCTTTGACATAATCGGCTCCGTACAATTGATCTCTCACCACGTCGATAACGTCGACGATCCGATTCCTCAAATCGCTACCAGACAATTTAAAAACATTATCTTGATGTCCATTATCACCGAAATAGTACGTCTCAATCTCCAGTGAGAATTTCTCCACAAAAGGACAAGTGTAACGTGTCTTTGTATACGGATAAGCATTCCAAGCTTCTTCCTCTACCGTCAACGCGGATTTTGGCAATAAACCTTTGAACCATCCCGGTAAATGGCTTCCCACGTGATATATCTTACGAGTGTATTGACCGTTTCCACCGGGACCGTCTTCGTAAGGCTCGTTCACTATGATTTCCACCCCGCTGCCCTCTCCGGAACTTTCGTCTCTGCTCTTCTTGGCGATCATGTACAGCTGAGCGATTCTGTACTCTTCGACGGTCAGAGGGAGCGGAATGCGATACTCTTTGATAAACATTTTGAGGATTTTATTTATGATGTGTGATTATTTTGTAGGTTTGACATCTGAAATCAAAAGAAAATGTATTATTCATATTATTCATAGAAAAGGCATTAACACAAAAAAATATCTTATCAAATAATTCTTAAGTACTACATGCAAGTATTGATTATAGAGGCGGCTTATCAATATACTGGTAAAAATGATATTTTGTGATTGAAAAGTTAATATAATAGATCATCGCCACGAATTTATAAATGCATATATGAGTTATGAATATTTTGTCAGGTAAAGTTGCAGACTACAAACAACAGTAGTTCGAATTATAAAATAGTATATTTGTTTAAGTCCTACTCTTGTATTATTTTTTAGGTATATTTTGGTAATTGGTAATTTTGATTGTTGCTACTTTTTGCATAGCTTACGTTTTTCTTTTATTTTATTTGTTAATATTGGGGTGATTTTCCATTTTTTTATTTTTTTATAAGATTGGGTGTGGCTTTCCAAGCTGCCGTTTGAATTATCTTTGTTAAGTGTTGAACTGCTTGTTGTACATTTCAAGTGAAATGTTCAATTTGGTAATTTAGTCAAAATTTTTACTGAATAAATCCATCAAATCCAATCAGTTTTATAATTATATCAGGTCGGAGTTTGTTGTTTGGATGGATGTCTGGTCGGCCGAGGAAACTAGTTCCTAGTTCCTGGGCTGCGTCTACAGAAAACTCTGTGCAGCGCAGTTGCGATGCAGCGAGTCGTCGTTGAGTCGGTACTGCAGATTGTCGTTCAGTTTGGGAATCTATATGTGATCACGTCGGGGCACCAGTTTGGGAGGTGATGCTGATCACGTCGGGAGGTCACCAGTTTGGGGATCTTGTGGTCACGTGGGGCACCAGTTTGGGTATCTTGACGATGCTGACGGAACTGAAAATCACGTCGGTAGATCACCAGTTTGGGAATCTTGTCGATGGTGCTAGAGCCCGTGCTGGAGCTGATGCTAACGATCCTCCTGGATTGTTGGGCGTTCTCGACAGCTGGTTTGGATCTGACGTGGTGATGTCCATGAGAGAAGTCCGAGTCCGGATAGGTAGCGTGTTCGGTAGCGGCGGCGGCGGAGACGGTGGTTTAGTCGATCCGGTGAAGTCTAGCCAAGTGTCGACTGGAGTCTCTGTCCCTTTATATGATTCGTGCGGCGTACGGGAATGGTAAACAAGTTATTGTTGCCTATCGCCACAGATTAATTCGTTTGTAATTTTTACTTATATGATCTCATGACAGCTCGAAACATAATTCAGGTAGAGTTCGTTTTACATCTATTCCTTTGACAATGCAGAAGTCAATCAAGTCAGGTAGTTTTTTTATCAGTTAGCCAGTTTGTTGGTTGTCTTGTGGAGATCCAACTCAAGTTATTTTCCACTGCCGCTTTGTACAATTCTTTTCTTTTATTGTTTATTAGTCTTGAACCCCATAGAAAATTTTTTTCATCATAATCCCCTCCAGCAATAAATTTATTTTCCAGTTTGCTGGAAAATAATTTATAGTTTTCTTTTTTAATATTGTACATTGGTGGACAATACACGACGGAAAGCGTTAATGATGAGTAATGATCTTAAATTTTAACGTTAGTCGCTTGAAGGTATTCTTCTTCGTAATGTTGAATATTGTTTTTAATTATTACTGCTGTGCCTCCGTGTGCAATTCCTTCTGGGTGTCTCGTGGAATAAATGCAGTATCCAGGTATTCTGAACTAGGCGTCTATTTTGTGTTGTTCGAGAAAAAAAATTCTTGTGTGTGTTGCGATAAGCCGTTGGCATTCCATACAGCAATATGCAGTAAAACAATAATTTTTTAATTTTAGAAAAAACTACTATTAGTAGGTTAAGCATAGTACTCATTTGTTACATTAGCTCTTTCATCATTTTTTATTTCGAATAAGTCATTATTTTCTTCGAAAATCTCGGTCGGTTGCATAGCGCCATTTCTATCTTTCTGTGCATATGTTGGTTTGTTCTCGGTTGACTCTGTTGTATTTGCATTGGTTGGTTCTATTTATATTTGTTTTGTTTGAAGTTGTGGATGCTGTTTTTGTTGGAGTTGCTTATATATTAGACGACCTCTATAATTTTCTGGGTAGTTTCCATTTCAATTTGCACATTTTATGTCATTATTTTCTTTCGTGTGACATATGTTTGGCATTTCATACATTGTGATATTTATTTTTTAGCATGTGGAGCTTCAAATTTTTACAACCGTATTCATTAATAATTTTCTTATTATATTTATATCTTTATTATTTTGTTTTGGTTCCAGGTCGATGTAAAACAGTGACAGTGTTTTTTTTGTTATTTTTTGTAAAATGTTTGATTCGTCATATAGTTCTTTCTTTAAGGATTCCTGGTCGGACGATGAATATAGATTTTTTAATACTACTCTATAGTTTCTCTCCTGTTTTTTGGTTCGATTGAAATTCTGTCTTTCTTTCCATTAAAGCATTAATGGTTGTGCTGTATTTATCGCCAGTTTTTGGTTGAATTTTATCCTCTTCATTTATTAATTGTATATTCGATAATTATCGAGTTTAATAACGTTATTAAGGCTTTATTATCTTTGAACCCTGCTACGAAGATCGGTGGTGGTTTTAGTTCATCTATGGTACAAGTTATAATATTTGTTCTGTTGTCTTCTTAGAATCAATTGTATCTGTTTTTTGTTTGTGCTCCCCCGAGCCAGTAATTATTTATTTTTGTTTGGACAAGATGTTCTGGAGTTCTTTGTCTTTTTCTATTGTTTGTTGTTACTGTTTGCTTCTATTATTTGTTGTTATTGTTATCCATTTTTTTGCGCCAGTGGGCGATGCCTTGATAAATGAATGCAATAATTTAATACTCATGGAAATAGTGGGGAAAGAGACGATGGAGGCAATTGTCCCCCCTTGAATTTGACCAGAATAATATACTTTTAAATAAGTTTTAATGAAATCAAAATATTAAAAATACGGCCACTGATAGCCAATTTTTGCCCCCTTCCCCCTGAAAAAAGTTGAAATGACATCCCTGATTCTAAACCAAAAATTCTCGGGTTATCTTTTAAAGATAATCTTGAATCTGTCTAAACAATATTTTTTAAAATATGTAGTTACATTGAAATCATATCGGAATACATTTTCACCGGTAGATATTCAATTCGTCCCCGAAAAACTTTCATACAAAATGTTTTCATTGTAACGAAAACTGATCTCAGTATAACGAAATATCTTGACCCGAATTTAAGAATGAACTTTTAAGTTTAAACAATTTTTTTTCCAATCCCATATTTTGTTACGCAGTAATTAAACATCAACGAGCCAAAAAATGATTTTGTAAAAAGTGTCTTATTTAGGTGGCTGCCACTGAATATACATATGAATTTCTATAAACATTATTATTCTATACAACAAGAAATACGATATAATAATCGTTACTTTGACCCGTGCAAAATATACTTTATGTAATTAAATTATTTACACCTTTGCTTCTGTTAACAACACGACTAAGGCAAGGACACGTTAACATTGAACTGTAACACATTAATACAGTATGTTATTTGTATAATATAGTAAAAAACTAAGCATATTCTAAAGACTTAAGTGCTTAATCTGATTTGAATTACATAATCTAATTGGTGAAACTATCCGTGCCTTAAAAAGATTACTATAGTTCTATTTCGAGAGAATCGACTCTTTTGAAGCCACGCAAGTATAATTTTATAATGTAGTTTCCTATTAATATAATAGTGATTTAACAATTATTTTTATTATATAAGTAAACAAAAAAGTATATATAGACGTCATGATAAACGTGGCAACATTCCAAAGAGCAGTGCTTATTAGACTATGAAATGGATATACAATTTGAATTAACATATAAACTGCAGTTAAGCAATAAAGTTAAAAATAGGATGGTAAACATTTCAAGACGAGATTGAGGAGAATAGAATATTCAGAAATAAATACTGATTTATGAATAGGGGAGAGTGCTATACTTTAGAAAAGGAATACCTCAAAACATTGTTTTTAAGTTTAAAATATATATAGCATACCATTCTGAATTTAAAATTATGTATGATATATAAATTTCAATGAAGTAGAATAACAATTTAAAATCTATCAGCGAGGGAAGGTTCAAAACTTTGACGCCTGTTATTTCAAAAAGTGAAGTAGGAAGTGTGTTCTGTGATGGACATTCTTTGTGTAAATAAAGTGCACCAATCAATTGCAGTAATAGTCGAAACATACATAGCTGACATTATTTTACATAAAGCTACAAAATTCTTGAATTTTTATCAGGGACATCATTGGGGGAGGGGCAGGCAGTGGCATTTCCCCCTTTGGAAAAATTTGAAATAATGTCCCTGATTTCAAACCAGAAATTCTCAGGTTATTCCTCAAAAAAATCTAAAAAAATGGTCTCGAATCTATTTTGAAAATATTTCAGTGAAAACATATTGGAATACATTTTCACTGGTAGATATATATTTTTAGCAGTAAAAATATAATTTATCTGGCAGGTGCTAGTAAAATTATATGATTTTAGCTTTTTTCGTATGTAGTAATATATACATTTACATACTAATTACTATTTATTTACATGCGGTATATAAATGTTATAGTGAATGTGTGTTTTTCAGTGAAATTATACTTTCACTAGTGAAGTATAAATACATTTCCACAAGTAGATACATATTTCTACTAGCGAAAACATAATTTAATTGATAGGAACTATAATAGTAAAATTATATGCTACTCTAAAATGTCTATGAAACTCAATTTGCAACTCAAACCTAGTTTAATGAGTCTTATAACTAATTAGTTTTAATATATAAACAAAAGTTCAATACATAAACTTAGCCAACTCAGCTCTTGGGAGAAAATAAGCAGAATAAAATAGTTTGTCTGCACTTATATTAGTTTTAAAAATATTATAGTAATCCTTACTGATATTACTACAATCTTCTAATACGAGAGTATTGGTCAAAGTCTATTCAAACCAAATTTTGGTCAATAAGAGAGCGCAAAAACAATTACCATTTCTCAGAAGTCAAAAATTCACGGCAAAAGCAATAAAATCGTGTCGGCGACAGCACGATTTTATTACTTTTGACGCAGATTCTAAACCTTTGAATTTGACCAGAAAAATACATGTCATTTAATGAAATAGTATAAATCTTAATAAAATGAAAATATTAAAAAAACGACCAAAGACTGACTTTTATCTTTTTCAGAATGATATTCATGAAGGAATATGTATTTATTTAATAAAAGTGTGAAAGTATTGAAAACATAAAATCAAAATTAAGTCATAATTACTGTAGAAATTTTCCAGGCTTCTACACTACCGGTATAAATAAACTACATTTAAGGTAGCAAAACTGTGTTGATAGTTCAAGGGCCGATTTAATTAATTGTATTGCTTTTTGTTTGAGATATGTAATATTTAATGGAACAATTGATTCGAAATGGGTGATTTTATATTAAATAACTTAAAATTTAGTTAAAAGAGCAAAAGTATTGTGTATTGTGATAAAAGGTAACAATAAAAATTTTAGGTACTTTCCTGTTATCGGAGGGCAAATTTATTCCAAAATAATATTCATATATTTTATTTATTTACATACAATTATAAATGACATTTTTTTAAATAGATTCATTGTGGAGAGTTATTCATGTGGTGTTCGCTGTTGATAATTGCAACAATAACAAAACCACATTAGAAAACCGTGAAAAATATATTTTAGGCGATAAATAAAAATCGATGTTGCAGGTAAGTTTAAATTTGAAATTCAGTGATACAATAATCCTTGTAGATAAAAAAAAAACGGATAATTTACATGGATTTGACTCAGTGAATGAAACGACGTAAGCTGACAACTCTCCCCTACATATTACAAACGATGTATAAGTGTAATTGTTTTAATAACATATTGTTTAAGTTTGTTGTAAAATGTATGAATATTTTGAAAGATGGCGGACGAACCTGAAACGCAGTGTCGAAATCGAACGTTCGTCGACGTTTCGCATGCGATTACGATAGTTAACATCACGAGATAAACAAAGTACGCGAAAACGCAGCCTAGGAGTGAGACGTCCGACCCTCCCCCCACCGCTGAACTTTGACATTTAAGTTTGCCAGGGGTAGTCAACCATCGCTAACATTGCGTTTGACGTTTCGACTCTAATTCGCTCGCCTCGACGGCAGCAGCGTTCTTAGCGGCCGGAGATTCAAATTATAAACTATTTTAACGCAGTTTCAAAGATCCTTTACCTGAACTTTTCTTGACAATTTGTTTACTTTTAAAAAAATAATCGCGGGCACCACGGATGGCACTCCGCCCATACTTCAAAATCAATACACTCGCCATAATGTTGCCAGCGGGAATAAACGTGTTTCAATATTGTGCCATTTCGATAGTATTCACTTTATACTATTTTTATAAACTGTTCAATTTATATTATTTATACAGTCGAAATATAATACATATATGAAATAAAATTAAATGATACAGTAAAGAGAACCTCTACTTGCTCTTAAAAGTGATTCCGTAGTCTTTAGTGGAAGTGTCTTTAGTCATAACGTTCCCATCGAGATCATAACGTTCACATAGAAGTATTATTATCGTAGAGATAAAGAATTGGCAACAGACCGCACGTATTTAAACAATTTTAAATTATCGGAATACAAAACAAATGCAATTTTAAACTATCGTATTAATTTCGAGTAGAAGGCGCCCAGGTTGAATCCTTGAGCAACTCCTGAATGGGTAAACTACTATTTTTCCAATCGACAATCATAGTTTATAAACGGCAATAAAGTAAATGGTCAGAATTTAAATAAATTTTTGAACTAATAAAAATTAAATCTATTTACCGCAATTTTATTAACAGCCTGATCATAATTATATAATTCAGTGTCAGAATAAATATCAGATTGTTAAAATAAAAACAGCATACGATGAGAATAAAAATATAGTACCATCAGAATTAAAATAATGAATAGTCATAATTATATTATTCAGACTAAATATATATGTATATCAAACGGTTAAAATAAAAAAATAGCATACGATTACTGTTCACCTTAGTATTTGGATTTTGTATTGTATTATATACATAAATACTGGTTTATGACAGCCAAATAATTTTATAAAAACTTTTTGGCGACAGATTGTGACGGCAATTATACACAGTATAATAGTATTTTTCTTGAGATATATGTAGTTACATGTCTAACATGTAATTTCTAATATAATAACGTCGTTCAATGTCCACGTCAAACGTTTTTGTAAAAACTCATGTGTATATACAAATACATACATAGTATGTATATACATACGTGTACAACTTTATGGTTAAATTATAGGCACTTTGACCTTTGAACGTATAACTTTCATTTAAACAAATTATAAACTTGTTTACTTATTTAATAAATTATTATGAAAATCAATATAAAAATATTTTTAAGTTATAAAAAAATAATATCAAAATAAGAATTTATGTCAAAGTATATTGCTATTTTTTTATTAAAAATACATAATAAAAACGTAACAATTATATATCATTAACCGATAAGCGTTGAGGACGTAATTTTACCTTATCTACTTTAAAGTCACCGTGGTTTAGATAAGCTTGGCTCTAAAACTTTTCTTTAAAAAATATATTATTTTTAATTACAATATTTTTTATACAAAATACATAGTGCGTGGTGTTTCTAATATCACTATATATTAAAGTAAAATAAGATATATTGTATGCTGTTGTTACATAATTGCCATTGTTATATAAAATTATATATTTTCTCAGTATGTTAATAATTATTATGTAATTTTAATTACCTTTCGGAAGCACATCAGTGACCATACAAGGACAAATGTTTGTGGTTTATTCGTTGGATACAATGCATGCAAACTAATAACATCAACTAAGAATAAAATGAAAGATCATATTACAACACCGAAAAAATATTCATGAACTTGATCGAATGTTTCTCAACAGATGATCGTTGTGAGTTCGACGTGAATTTTTTATACTGCAGATAAACCGTGATGCTCTTAGCTTTATGACAAGGAATATCATTGTACATAAATTTCAGTTCCTCGCATCCAATAAACAATTCTTTGAGTTGTGGTATAAGGCGTGTCTCCAATACCTTTTTGTATTGCTCTTAGCGCATAGTCTTCTTGACTATGTAAAGACGGTCTGTTCCTATCCCAGAAATTACTATTCAATTCATGATTGAAGGTAGGTGCTTAACAGTGAAATTATTGTATTTATGAGCCCATGCAAGACGCTTCCTAATCTTTTTCGGAGTAGATTTGGCTTTCGGGCCGGCATCCTCGCGACAAACTCAATTCTACCAATTGACGCTTCACAGTTTGCTGGGAAACTATTATCTCTTCATCGGTTATGTTTTTAGTCAATAATTTTAAACACAAATATCGCGAATCTTTCTGTAAGTGTTATGGGTTGTAGTGCGGCGCATTCCACAAGAACCCTTTTTTCTTGGATATAAAGGGACCTAAGAGTCCGTTTTTTTCTTGATATTTTTCACAAAACTTCTCGAGGCGCCAACTGACTTTGCAATATTATATTGTAAGAGGCTAGTAGCCTTTAAAGTTCTGATATTAGTTCAGTTTTCTTCGGGGACAGGTCAGAATGTTTTTCCCATATTCATTAAAAATAAATATATTTATCTAATTTCAAATCGACTATTAATGCACACCTATACGTACGTAATACAAAAACATCCAAACTTACCGTTATATTTAACAAATTGTTAATTAAAACCAAGTTTCGAAGACTAACTATTCACTCTAGTCTTTGGTTATGTTCGAACACAACCACTAACACCAGAAAAACAACAACAAATGACATATGGGGTTCCAAATACGCAAATAACTCCCCAGTATTGTCAGTAAAAATAAACAACAAAATCATAGATAATAAAGATCGAGTTCAAACAAAATTGAGCTACCTTTACATAAAACACATATATTTCGCTTGGGTCTAATATTTATGAGTTAGTTTGCAATTCTTAACAAAATATATCATATTTGAAAAATATTGGGTGGATTTTTTTTATTAGTTTAAATATATTTTTTATATTTTATAAAGTTATTTTGATATTTTATTTGGTATTTCTTATTTTGCTATTTAAATATTTTTGACAGTTATGTATTACGTAACTGGTGTTATGGCCAAATTTTAAAAATCACACTGTCAAACGATATAAATTTACATCAGATCATTAAATTAATTGGTGATATAACGGAGGCTCTTATCTAATATAGACGCGCCATAGTGCGCAAAACGAGTTTTAACCTCTTAAATACCAATTTAGGCCTAGTTCCTATGTATAGTAAAAAGTTTATTCACTTGATTTAATTAAATTAAATAACATTACACAAGTTGACGATTTTGGAATGTTTTTTTATTAAAGTAATTGTTATCTTGTGTTTGTTTTGATTTTTTTTAATAATAAATTTATATAAACTTCTGCGATAAGTCATTCGTTCAACATGTTTACTCTAAGACCATTGAAAAATCGCAATACTCACAAGCTAATTTCGTCTCTACAATTCAGCAATAGCATACACAAGTATGTATTTGATTAAATGTCATTATAATTAATTAATCCATAACATTGATAAAAAAATTTATTGTAGCAAGAGAAATTTTGATGTCACCGTTATCGGCGGTGGAATTGTCGGTGTAGCATCAGCGAGAGAATTGCTCATCAGACATCCAAAATTAAGAATAGCAGTCGTAGAAAAAGAGAACAGTGTAGCTTTTCATCAAAGCGGACACAATAGTGGAGTTATCCATGCCGGAATTTATTATAAGCCGGGATCGCTGAAAGCTAAGTTATGCGTACAAGGAATGAATCTATCGTATGAGTATTTAAACGAGAAGAAGATTCCTTATAAAAAGTGTGGAAAGTTGATTGTCGCTACCAACGAAAATGAAATTAAGCCATTGGAAGATTTATATAAAAGAGGATTGGCCAATAATGTAATGGATTTGGAGATGATAGACGGTGATGAGATATATCGGATCGAACCGCATTGTCAAGGAATCCAAGCTTTATGGTCGCCGCACACTGGAATCGTAGATTGGGCCAAAGTCACCGAATCTTACGCCAAGGATTTCGTCACCGAAGGTGGAAAGATCTTCCTAAAATTTGAGGTTACCGGCTTCGAAGAAAGCAATGAAGATCCCAATTATCCCGTTGAAATACAGCAAATGTATGGCAACTCAGTGTTTTCAAAGTATGTATTGACTTGTTGCGGCCTTCAGTCAGATTTGGTGGCTGAAATGTCTGGATGTTCACCGAGTCCGAGCATCATTCCGTTCAGAGGGGAATATCTGCTGCTCGCTCCTCATAAATCGAGTCTTGTGAAAGGAAACATATATCCGGTGCCAGATGCTAGATTTCCATTCTTGGGCGTTCATTTCACTCCGAGGATGGACGGATCCGTTTTACTGGGGCCTAATGCAGTCCTTGCTTTTGCACGAGAAGGATATAGGTTTGTTAATTATATCTTTATTAATATTCTTAAATGTATATTCTTAACCTTAATTTTCGCCCCCTTAAATTTAGCCAGAAAAATACATGTAATTTAATAAAATACAATAAATTTTATTAAAATCAAAATATTAAGAAAAACGACCAATGAATGGTCATATTTTGCCCCTCCCCCCACTGAATAAAGTTAAATTGATTTCCCTGATTCTAAACCAGAAATTCTCAGGTTATCCCTAAAAAGAATCTATTCCGAAAATATTTTTTAAAATATGTCATTTCAATGAAATTATATCAGAATACATTTTCACTAGTAGATACATATATATTTTTATCAGTGAAAATATAATTTATCTCGCAGGTGCTAGTAAAATTATATGAATTCAAATTTTGCATACGTAGTAATATATACATTTATATACTTATCATTATTTATTTTCATGCAATGTATAAATGTTACAGTGAATGTGTATTTTTCGGTGAAGTTGTATTTTCACTAGTGAAGTCCAAATATATTTTTACCAGTAGATATATATATTTTTACTAGCGAAAATATAATTTAATTGATAGGCGCTAGCGAATTTTTATGCTGCTCTAAAATGTCAATGAAAATCTATTTGACAGTTGCGAAACGTCCATTTTCTGTCCAAGCCCAAACCTAGTTATAGTTTTAGAACTTAATTTAAAAAATATTCTTTTCCTTTGAAGTAAGTGTCCATTAACCCTTCATTACTTGCGTGGCGTTTGTGAGATTAAAAGACGTAATAAACTAAATGTAAAAAAAGGCACGAGTAACAGAGGGTTAAAATGTATCTGATTCTTCCTTTAATGATAACGTCAGATCTGGCAATTTTCGCTAAAGGATTAAATGAGTACCACTGTATTGTTTAGTTATAAAACTCTTGACCACAATAACTAATGTTTATGATTACACCTTTAGAAAGGTCTTGTAATCGTCCTTTGTTTACGTTTTTGAAAGACGATTTCTACTTCTGAAGATTTTGTTTAAATTCCAATAATGCGGAACCTACACGTTAAAAATTTTTTTGAGTATTTCATCAGAACACAGATTTTAATAAATTGTAATTTTATTTTATAATATAATGTAGTATATACTTAAAGTTTAGAACAGAGTTTAATTAATTATGTTTTTCAATTATAGTTGGAGGCATTACAAGATAAATGACTTGTACAAGACGTTTAAACATCCTGGTTTCCGTAAAATGGCATTTAAATACGCCGGATTTGGATTTAAAGAAATCATGAGGTCTTTTATAGTAGGCATGCAAGTCACAGAGCTACGCAAATACATACCGGATATTTTAGATTTAGACGTGATGCCAGGACCGAGTGGTGTTCGTGCACAAGCTATGGGAGACGATGGTATATATCGAATTACATTAATAAATATAAAATGTCGGATCCTACATTTATTTTTATTTATAATTACAGGATCTCTCATTGAAGACTTTGTGTTTGATGTACAAAAAGATCAAGGAGTTGTGGGAAGTCGAGTGTTGCATTGCCGCAATGCTCCTTCTCCTGGTGCCACTTCTTCTCTCGCCATCGCAAAAATGATCGCCGATAAAATGGAGACTGAGTTTAAAATATAGATTTTTGAATTAACGTCCTGTGATAAAGGCAGCAGATTTTAACGTTATATTTTAATTTAAGCAAGCCATTTAATTATACAATTGTTGAATTTATATTATATCATTATTGTTAAACTTGTTTGAAAGAGCAGCAGCTTGTTGAATAATTAATAGGTTGTTATGTAAATATTTAGAATAAATTTTATAACTCCCACTTTGGCAAAAAAATGTCAATCATATCATTTGAAATATAGTTACTATGTTTATAAATAATATAAAAATAGTTGGTTAGTTAAAACCAGTTATGCATTTTAAGTAACTCATTATTAATAAATAAAATATACTTTGTAAGGATTGTAATATCTTTATTTCAACCATAAAATTAAAATGTAAAAATAATCATGCAGTAATTAAACAGATTTTAGTAGAATAAATCGAATGAGATTTTGAGCATTTTATAATATTATATAAATAATTGTATCAGTTTTGTGCAATTTTTAAAAATGTATTAGATACAATATATTGTTCCAAGAAAATGCATGTTTATCATCAGCAAGAATTTTAATATTTAACAATGTAATAAATATTATAAATAGAAAATCTTCAAGCACAAATTTTGCTTGAATTTAATATTTTATAATAAGTAGATTTTAAATAAAAAGCAACTGCACAAATTGGAAAAGTTTTAGAAGTAGAAGTTTAATAATTTAAAAGTTGATCAAAAGACAAGTTTTGTGAATATTAAGCTCAAAATATGTAACGATGTCTTTAAATAAGGTGACCAGATATGTACGAGAAGGATAAATTGCTATAGAAGCTGAAAAAAGTCATCACGGCAATTTTAATTTAAGAAGGACAATCTTTTTGAGGACGTCACCTTACTTTAAACAATGACAAATAATAATTAACGATAAAATAACAATACTTAAATTAGAATACATAATTTTTTTAATATAACATACATTTTTATATATAAAATGATAAAAGTGTCCATACGCTTATTTTTCAACACACATATTGTAAAATTTGTAGATCATTCTAGGACGGATTTTTAAAATTTTATCTACAGATCATACTATAATACAAAGAGGTATGGATAAATAAATCTTATCTTTCTTATCATATTTATAAAAAAATATTGATATAAGATATATATAATAAAAAATGAAATAGTACTAATAATAAAGGACCTCAATAAAGGAGTCGTAATTGAACTGTTACATAAATATATTTTTCTTAAATTATTATCTGTTTTAATATATATATATCTCTCTCTATTTAAAATGATTTTTAAAATGTTGATATCATTATCAGTAAAAAGACTAGACCAAAACAATAAATTCAGAATTATATCTTGATCTTGTTGCCAGTTGTAAACATCAAGATTGTTTTGGCATATTTGTGTTTTAAAAACGTCCAATGCATAAAACTGCATTTACAATAAATTCATATTGCTATTTCTCATTAGCAAATAATACACAAAGTGTTTATATTTTTAATATAGGTATATATATATAGATATATATTATTTACAATGCTTTTTTTGTGGTTAATGAATAAGCACCAGCGATATTTATATTAAAAAAGTTACAAAAATCTAATTGTAATTTGTGATGTGGAAGAATTGGGAAGACAATCGACGGTAAAAAATCTATTGAAACGCTAGCCGAGTAAAGCTATATTAATATTTTAGAATAAAGAATACGGACAATGGTTTTAAAGCGTTTCAGATTATGGCTCTTTGGTAAATTGTGTGACGAGAAGCACCATAGCGTATTTCGTGTAAAAATATTTTTGACTAACTATTTTACCCTTATTCCGTTGTACGAGATTATGATTTCTTTACCACTGAAATCATAGCAAGCCGTCATATGGAATCCCATATTTGTTAATATCACCATATATTCTGCTGCAGCGAACCATGTGTAAACTGTAACAATTAAAATTATATCATACAATATATTTATTAGATAACAGCGCTGCACCTATATTTCTGATATGAATTACATTAATACAATTTTATAAAGTAAAGCCGTTCAGAAATTTAGCAAAACTTTTAATGACTGACTAGGCATCATACTCATGATTTGAGAGTGATCAATTTGATGTGCAGATACCATTAATTTTGAGAGGCAATTGAAATAAAATTGACGCTTATATGGACTAAAGAAGGAAAGAGAACATACATATAAAGCAAAAACTTACTCATCGGTTCACAGTGATCGTTGTGTCTGACGAAAAAGTAACACGCAGCCAAAATGCATAAGACATTGATGAAGAAATAATACCATTTTCTTCTCAATGAAAACTTTTCTACTTCAGTGAGCGCCGTACGTTTATGCCTCTGCAGCAAAAAGCACGACAACACCATATAAATTTCGGACGTACACACGAACGTGATGAAGCACGTTTTATGAACAGCTAAAAAGAAAATAAAAATGCGATTATTAATGTACGGTTTTGAGTGTGACGACGCGATATACTCACGGTAGTAGTTGGAAGAGTCCCAGAACGATAATCCGATCAAAGACGTCACCTCTATGACGTTGAGCATGCACGCCATCATCGCTAAAACGTGCACGCTGCTCCTCAGGACGTTTCTATAGTAAGTGAAATACATCGTTATGGTGTAGTACCTAGGCAGCGCGTGAAGGCCTATGGCTAATTGCCATAGAAAGTTTTGGGGGTAGAAGTTGCCTATCGCCGCGGAAACCGAAGGCAGGACGTTCAACACTTGGCAATGGGTCGAAGTGGCCTTATCGAAGTCTTTGTACACTGATAATATGACACATATCGTGAACGCCACCAACGGCAACGAAACCGTGGTGATGGCGAACTTTTTGAATGAAACTCGGTAATAGATTATTTTTTCGTTTTCGTTGTATAGCGGCAGGTAGACAATGTTTCGTTTCAGCTCCATCGCGAACGGGACAAAATTACAACGTGCAACTGTCACTTTTGACAGTTACATTTTAATTATGGCGGAAAACGCTATTTTAGCACTCAACGGAGTTAACGTTAATAAAAATACAAACATTCAAATTATTGCTGATTTACTTATGATTTTTATTGCGCTATTTTGTTTATGAAACGCGAAAACTCTAAACTGGACCTACTTTCCAAACTTTTCAATTTGTGAGTATATACTTTTTATTGTTTTCCCTGAACCACCATTGTTGAGAAAAGGTGATTTTAAAGTCAATCTTGGGTATTTGTCGCCCGGAGAGGAGGCAATATAATTTTTCATCAAATACAATTGTTAATTGTAAACAAGATATTTTAAAAAACTAGTATTATACATATATTTTTATTAAATATTTATTTAATTACGTTAAAATTGTTAAATTGTTTTACAGAAATAAAAATTCTGTACGAGCTGTATATCAAAATTTATGGAAAGATTTAATAATCCTCAAATTGTTAGCTCAGTGAGCTCAGTGAGCTAACAATTTGCTGAAACGCGTTGGAGGTAGGTTAATATTGCTGCTGTAAGTGAAAATGTGGCCAAAGACTTGAAATGATTATATTTACCACAATATTGAAATCGGTATTTCCTCAATTCGTCAAAAAAAAATTGGAAAATATGCTAATTAAATTGAAATTATTCTCTGGGACATATGCCGTCCTCTAAAACAAGTCGTAACAAATATTGTGAAACGAATTTTTATTTTTTATAAGAGTAAGTATATTATATTATTAAGTTTACAACGTTGAACATATTTTGAATTAATGAATTATGCAACGAAGTTAGCGCTTTTTGGTACGTAACGTTTTTTTGCAGAAGGAAACACCGAGAACGATCGCGGAGGTTGTAGTCGGTTCTCTGCGAGTAATGCTGCGCAAGGAGCCGAAGAAGTTCCGTATCAAGGGCTGGGGCAGTATCGTCAAGGGAGTTGTAGTGTTCGAAGTGTTCGCTCTTTGCACAAGCTTCTACTTTTGGCGTGGACTCAACGAATCTCGCGGTAAGACGAATCTCCACCTCCACCTGTGCGCTAAGCGCTAACCTATCGCTCCCTAGGCGTTGTCGCAACCTCGTCACCTCGTCCTTGATCTTTCCCTTTGTGTTACATCTATGAAAATCAACACATAAATTACTTTTGTGATATACTTGAAACAATCTATGACCTTGCAGTTGTGTCACTTAATACCAAAACGGGTATAAGATTTAATATAAATTTGAGTTGTTACTTTGTACGCGTTGTTATGGTAATCGAATAAAAATAACAATTAGTGTTGAAGCAAACACTCCGGAACCATCTAGATTGCTTTTAAAAGTAGGACTAAATTAAATAATAAATTTTATTCGAATGTAAACGCCTTTAACTTCAAAATATTGCAATTTCTGGTAAGGCTAGTTTTAGCATTTTTCAAAAATATTTTTTTATATTATAAAAGCTATCAAAAGCATTCCTTATTTTTCTAAATTTTCAATATTTTATATTTTTAATAAACTATTAAATGACATAAATTCAAGGGGTCCCTGTTTAGAATCCACTTCAAAATCAATAAAAACGTTTCGTCACAGTGGAATCGCTCGGTTATCTAGCGTAAAGTATTTTTTTTAACAATATATTCCCGGTTTCTTTATTGTATGTTGAAGCCCGATCTATTACAAAGAAAATAAGCATTAGTAAATATACAGAAATTCACTTTTCACCCATTTTCATTATTATATTGACTTTTTAAAAATTGAATTTATACAATTATTTTCGACGATTTCAACTTTCAAAACAAGTTATAGTATTATAGATTCACAATCGAATAAAGTTGATTTGGCATATTCTTTAAATCAAAACGAACATATTTTTATTTCGATTTTGCTTCATTTAATTGCTAGACTTTATTTTAATTTATTTTATTTTTTATATTTTTTATAATATTTTAATCTTTACCGTATTTATTAGTGTAATAACGATTGGGAAGGAGTAGTATTTGTAAGTTATATTGCATGTTATTTTCTTTCCAATATTTATAACTATTCTACCAGTGGAGTAAATATATTTTACACAAAAATACATTTATAAAAATTTGTTTACATTTGGTAAAATAGACTATCGGCTCTAACAATATTTTCGATGCCTACTGAGTTCACCGACTTAATGAAACTGTATTAAATGTTGACAAAAATATATGTCAAATAAAAGACTTGAACAATAATTTTACAAAGACGCAATTTTGAGTCATCCGCTTGTTAAGTGATAATTTTTTTTACATAGAACACTGGCATAATCATGTAAATTTAAAAATGTTATAAAAAATTTAATATTAAATCATAAATTATAACCCAGAGCTCAAAACTGAGTCGAGGAAATATGTATTATTAATCTGTTGCTATACTTATTAATTTATTTGTGTATTTTCCAGATAAAAGATTGTACGCTCATCAAAATTACAGCTGGATTCTGGACGGGTATTACAAAGTCGGAGAAGTCCTCGATAAAGACTCCAAACAACGCGAGATTGATTTTGAATATTGGACCTTAAGGAAGCAGATATAAGAAACCCATGGATTATCGTGTAGTATTGTCTTTTGTATCTCTCGTCGTTGCGACAGGAGGATCATTCTTGCTGTTCAACGTAGTCACAGTCAATGCTCCGGTAAATATTATTCAATTTATATTCTTGTACCACATGAAATTGCAGAGTTTAACTAGTATAGAAACTGTTTATATATTCAGAATCACTCACCTTCATTCGTAAAATTTATTCCGGCCATTATTTTTTTTTAATTATTGGGGATTGATAATGTAAAGCAATAAAGAAAAATTGTACATACTAAAAAAATTAAGTTGAATCGATGTACAATTTTTTTTCTTTTGCCACATCCAATAATTACTTTTATAATATAGAAAAGATAGAAATATTCATATAATTAGATGTCATGTTCACTTGGTGTACATCACAGGAAGGGAAAGCTGAAAGAACAGATTTTGCGATTTTTTGTTTTATTTTTAGTTTTTTTATTCAACCATTTATCTGAGCACTCTACCCCACTCAAAAGTATTTAAGTGTCCATAAAATGCAGCGCTTATTCCGGGATTCTATTAGCTTATTTACAACACCAATTTAAAATAATTAATATTTTTATATTAGAGGTACAATTTAGGGAAATTGGGTACCACTTGTATAAAGGAAAAATATTTTTTTGAACTAAACAATTCATGTAGTGCAACATAATGCTACAAATATGCTATTGACTAATAATATCTTTAAATATTTTCAGGAAGTAAAAGTAGATGTAGAACGTGAAATCAGTAGAAGTGCACTTCTCGATAGGCTCGAAAAGGAAATTTAATTTTTAAAAACGAAATCATAAACCATCAAAAATGGAGTCCAAAGACGCTCTCGTCGATAGGCTCTATAAAAGAAATGCAAAAAGGATCGAGTTATTAGAAAAACAACGCAAGTTAAAGGACGAAATTAACGTATCGAACGAGCAGCTCGATTACTTTTGTAACATTTTCAAAGAAAAGTCTGATGTGATCGAATTAGCTTTGAACAAAGTCGAGTCTATGAAAGAGAACGAACTGTCGACGCACTTTGTCGACATCAAGCAAGATTTGCACGATTTGCAAAATTTCCTATCAACCTCCAGCTTCTTCTTGAAAGAGTTCAACATTAGAAAATCGCAGGATGTGATTCAAAATCTACAAACTAGATGTTCGGAATTGGAAGCTCTGTACATGCCGAAGAAGAAATTCGGCTTTCGGAACAAAGCCGTAATAAAAAAAGCGAACGAGTCTTCCAAGTTACCCATCGACGTTGCAGATAGCCGCGTACGATCTATGAAAAACAACTGGGAGATGATCTCGTGCGGATTTTCCAATAAGACAGACGAGAAATTGACTTTAGAAGGGGAAAAATCATTTAGGAAAGACATCAATTTGAGTCATTTACGAAAATGCGTCATAGTTATTAAAGGAAGTCCGGCCACTTTGCACATAGATCACGTGTTTAATTGTACCATAATTTGCGGACCGGTCAGTTCGTCCGTTTTCATGGACAATTGCAAGGATTGCGATTTAGTTTTGGCGTGCCAGCAGTTAAGATGTCATTCCTCGATAAACTGTAACGTGTACCTCCACGTAACTAGCAAAGCTATCATAGAAGATTGTAACGGAATTCAAGTGGCTCCGTACAATTTGAAGTACGAGGGCTTAGAAGGAGATTTCGCCAACGCTTCCCTGGATATGAATAAAAATAACTGGGATAAGTTGGACGATTTTAATTGGCTGGCCGCCGGAGTGTGCTCTCCCAATTGGAGAGTGATGGATGAGAATTTAAGGACAACCGATTGGAACTCGTACATATGACATTCTACCGACGCTTGGAAGTATTTAACGATGGCATTTCAAATATTTATTATAGCGATTAATGAGAAATATTTTTCACAATCTAGATGGGCCTTGCAAATTATTTTTTTCTTTTTAACCCTTTTGGTTTTTGCAATAATTTTATACTTAAACGATATGTTGAACGTATAATAACACATTTATCTCTTATTGTACATAAATATTATTCGCAATGTAAAGCTGTTCTTTTTTGTATATTATGCGGAGCGTATAACAAGACTAATCTGCAAGTTTAGTTTATAGAAATAAATTTTAAAAATAAATGTTTTCTTTTTTTGTGTTTCAACATTGTCATATACACTCATCCCTCGATTAACGTGGTAGATACTTCTAGGAAATATTGTGTCAATCAAGATTTAGAACGAGGATTGTAAAAAGACGATAGAATAATATTCGCGTGTACTTTTTAAAGTTTATATAACAAGCCAGCAAAATCATCAGAAACATGCATGTACTTCAAAAAGTAACTCAAGACGCTGCATGGGCAATGGGAGAAGTTCCAGATGCAGGTCAAAAGCATGTGGGAGTAAGCCATTATTAACAAAATGTGTATTTCCTAAACCACGTAAATCCAGTGATAAGTGTATACCTTTTAGGACTGCCAGTATAAATTAGAAAGCGATTAAACTAACTAATTAAAAAAGTATAATCCTAAAAATTATATCAAAAAAATTCGTTAAAAAAGATATTGTAACACATATGTATCTGCTAATTTATACTCGTCCCTCTGGTAGTCTAAAGAAAAAATAATACAAAATTAATTTTAAAATCTGTGTGACATACTTTATAGTATTTGCTACCAAATATAGTTTTCTTTTATTTACTAATGCATTTTTATTAATTCGCATTTATTAGCCACTATTTTAAAAGTAAATAATAATTTAGCTAATTGTATAATTTAAAAAGTGATAACGTTAATAAAATGAGTTGTTTACTAATATAAATTTAAAAATAAGTATGTCTATAAATCAATAAGTATCGCGCTTTGTGCTCGTATACTTGGCTTTGGTTAATGAGACAACCCTTTTCGTGCCGCAGTATTTTTACATGGTTAATAATACATGCCGCATGTTTTTCAAGCACAAAAAATAATAATAAATATTAAATTCATGCGTGTAATTATATTTTACTCACATAATATTACATAATTCTGCACTTCAGCGTAATAGAGCGTTTCCATAATGACATACGTTGACGATTTTTTTTATTCTGAGAATTGATGCCAATCATAACGCCATGTGCGAAGACACTCGAATAAATGATATATTTAGTGTGATTTTGAACCACAATATTCTTTCCGTGCTGTTCAAGAGATGTCTCTATTTAAAAAAAATTCGAATGTATTATTGTTCGCGACAAAACTAAGAGTGGACACCCGCGTCCTAGCGACATTCATGTCGTCATTCATATGCAGACACCGGCACGGCGTCATTACAGCATTCAAACGGTTAACTTCAAAAATGTTCAAGAAATGTTTTGCTGAAGAAAAAAATTAATAAATCGATAACTAACACCTGGAATCTCAACTTTTTCCACTTCTATCGTGTCTGCAATCAGAATTGAGATTATTATGGTTATAATTACGACCGACCATCGCAGATTAGGTATTTCTACATTTTCCTGATCGCACGGATGGAAATCATGCTAGGTCGCGCATATGTTAGACTAAGTCGGTGAAATGGGCAAAAATTTTACTATTTCATTATGCTCCCCCCTCCCTCCCAACTGACGTCCTTGTGATTATTTACTCACAAAGATATTGCTGTGATAAGAACATCAGCTATCTCTGGTATCGATCGCTAGGTTATTGTGTAGCTTTATAGATAAGTTATCTATGTATATGCATTAAAATACATTTCTTAAAATATTATTATTATATTTTTCAATTTAAAAAAATATTACTTCTGATTTTATTGAACCTTTATTTAAAAATTAAAAAAATATTAATGCTCCCTAGATTAGCTTCACATTTACTATTCATTAAAATCTTAGTTCAACCTTTTTTCTTACTCCTATTTTTACTTTTACTTTCATGTGTACCAAATGTTGCGTTTTACAGCATTTCTTAAACGTACGACCTAGCGCTATTTTTAATTAATCACATCGATTTTTATCTAAAAGATTAGGAAAACATCTGATGTGAATTTATTATACTTGTAATCATTCTTAGACACGATAAAAAATTAAAAGTCGAGACTTATATGAGATTTGAACCCATGACCGTTAATTCATAAGCATTAATTTACACCACAGCTACTACATACTAGGTACTAAAAATTCAAGATAATTTTTTTCAATAACGCTAATTATTTATTTCATGCTACAAATGTGTTATGTAACTAATTCTGTATTGACGTATACTTTCCCATATTTTTGTATTTTCACACATAAAAAAAACACTCGTATTTAATTCGGCCATTGAGTAACAACGCATGATTGGTTTACGTTGAATTTTACGGTTGACGATGCGTTTCAGACCGTGAACAATTTACAGCATACAAATATAATTTATACTTATATTTTACTCAGCTTTAAAGTCATGCAAAACATTATATTTATTTATCTCTTTTTGGTATTTGGTCATAACTACCTCATAAACAGGCAAACGCAATCGATTTGAATAAAATGGATTTTCTATAGACTTATAATGCGTAACGACAAAATTCGATTATATGCATAATACACATATGTTAAAATGAGAACAATGCGGAATGTAACCTGCGCAACGTTGTGGTTGTTAGAGAAGAATATGACCCATATTATTATTTTAATCAATGTTGGTAAACGCTAAATGCGTATAAAACGCAACGTAAAATAGCCGTGACGTAATAATTGTATCGCACTCAGCATAACAAAGAGGAAACGTGTCTCTTAAATTGATTTTTCTCAAATGCGTAAAATTATATTAAAAAAATATTCTTAAGATTTTAATAATATTTTTTCAATTACTTATAATTTAAAATCTATGAATTCGTACAATACATAAATACAAATAATATAAGAAAAATTGGAACAATATTATTTAGCTATTTAACGTGACATTTATAAATAAATCGATGCTAACAATTTAAAATAAAACACGCATTCGACCGAGTGAAAATGTTAATGACTGTAATTAGGCTGAAAAGTATACATTTTATGTACACTTAGCTTCAATCTAGTTGTAGTGCAATTTCAACACAATATATTATCATTGTTTTGCTATTTAGGTATGTTTAATTTATTATTTGAGTCGAAAGTATTTTAACTAAGTGTTCAAAGTCAATATTTAATATCGAATAATCAACTTCGCTCTTATAAATTTTCATACATAAATATAATTGGTGACTTTTTATTTGGAACAAGTGATGTGCTTTGGCCAAATGTGTCAAAGCCAAAGAGCTGGAAGAAGAAGAAGACAGTTCAGCAAATGGCGCTTCGATTCGAAATCAGCCCGAAGTTCGAACACTCGTAATTGATCATTGCCGTGTCCCAGTGGCACGAAATAATAATACACTTTTATTGAAATATGTGCTCTCGTAACCGAAGCCAATTTACATTTCTGCGTGCGACGTAACACACGGCAAAAGTAGAAAACTGGAGGAATAATGATCGCGATATTGATACTTCCATTCATATACATATAAACGTACCTAAAGGCATTCCGTTTGCTCGAATTACCTCATAATACGCGGAAAAAAGCATTGTGTGTTGAGCAATCATCATTTTTATTTCGATTGGCGTCAACACTATCCGCTTCCTGTCATATGTCATAATTTTAATATGTGACCTAAACAGAGAAAATAGTGTCTATATACAATATATAAAGTAAATTACAAAAGTTCAAATTTTTATCTATAATAATTAATTAATAATAATAATAAGTAAATATATTATACACTTTTGAAATGTATTGATTGCGTATAATAAAAACGTATTTATTTGCTATAACAAAGAGAGGGGGAGAAAGATTATACATAAAAAATAAAATAAAATAGCAATTTATATAACGAAAAGAATTTTTATTGCAAGCAAAATTAAAAGTACTTCAAGAAAATATTAATAATAATTAATTTTAAACAAAAATATAAAATAAAGAGATAAAATTAAAAAACAATATTGAGACTGAGTATATTGAATGCTTAGACTCAAAGAAGCAATGAAAACATATTAATAAAATTGCTCAATTAACGATAAATGTTAAGATTTTTATGAGGTCAAAATGCAACCAAATCTAATGAATGTTTGCACAAAATGCCTACGCCTTGAGTTTCCGAAAGTATCGGATTTAATGCTCCATTATGCTTCCTGTTCCAAGGCTGAGTTTTTAATGTATTTTTTGCAATATAGCATAATCACAGCCGAAAGTAGTGCTCGTAATGACCGATTGTTTTAATAAAATTCTTTGTTAATAAAATCATGTTTTTAAGTTATAAGAAATCATATATAAAAAATATATGACATTCGCCATACTATTTAATTAAACATTATGAATGCAACACGAAAAAACGCTTCAGTTGACTGAAAATCGCCTTTAATCGGTTCGGTGATTGTTATTTATTACATTTTAATTGACTAGTCACGATCGTAGCACAGCAGTCAAAGCATGCCAGTTTTTTAGAGACTAATGTTTCACAACTTGGCGCTTTAAATTTATTTTTGATTATTGAATCCCCATATAAAGACACCCTTTTCAGCAATAATGATACATCTTGAGGAATGTTCTTAATAACTGTTTCATGAGATTAACGAAGTGTGTGAAAGTGTGAATACCTAAATTTATATGTAATCCCATTTTGTATAATAAAAAACTTAGTAAAATGAAACACTATAACTTTTCTTTATGACTTAATATTTTATTAATAAATAATTTGAGTTTCTGGCAGATACAATTTTGTAATATAACAAAACTGTTACATAAGCTTTCATATAAAAATATGAAATATAATAATAATCAATTATTATGAAATAGTGATAGGGAGAGCATTTTTTTGGAATGAAGGTAGCGTGCCTGAGTTTTAGTAGATCAGGCTGCCTTTTTTCGTTTATGCAACGAGAAAACTAGAGGGACTAAATTTCACAGTGTGCTTTATAGAATACTATATTATTTTCAATCGAATACTATAAATGCAATTTTTATTCTAATTGACATTGAAAATACTCATAATCAAAAAGGCCCACAAAAAACATACAATAATTTAAATTTCACCATAAATAAAATCATAAAAATATACTTTTATAGACTTTGTGGCATACGTTGACTGGATTAAAAATATCATCATACCGATAACATGTTTTTGAATGAAGCACGTTGACAAATTAGAAAATATTAGTACTAAAGACTAAAAATATGTCATAAAAAATGCACTTTACTAAAATTCTGCATTACAAGAAGTATATTTATGCCTTCATATGCATAGACCACCAGTATAAAAAAATAACAATTTTTTGGTATATAGCTGCGGAAAAAAAATGTCGTTAACAGATTTAAAAGGGTACCCTGTTAAAATATTGGATAGTTTTAAAGTCAGTGCACACACAAATGCCAATTATATCATAGAACCAATTGAAAAAGAAGCAAATTATGCAGTTTATTTTTTATAAATGGAATTTCGTGCAAATTCATTTACGCCCCATCAGCTCTAAATCATAAAAATAATATATTTGAACACAAACAGCACACCAAAACCGAAGCGAGTCATTTAAATAGAAATATTTTTTAGAATCCCAATCCATCATGTAGTTCTTAAATCACCATTTTACATTATTAAACACCTTTTGTTAGTGGTAACGCATTATACAATCTACTAAAGCTTCCCAGCTGAAAGTCGATACAATTATTACATGACAATGGCAAAACCAATATAGCTATGACCGACCGACCGCAAAGCCATAGCACACATTCTCCGCAAAGTAGGTATTGTGTGTTGCCCTACAAAAGTGAAAGAACAGCCAGCGAATGATAACAAGAAAGTTCCACTTCCGCGCCATGCCGTCAATATTATGAAAGACGGTCATTATGCGACCTAGGATTAACAATTTTGCCATTTTGCGTTTTGAAATTCGATTCGATCCCATGGCACGAAGTGCACGCCTACCCCACCTCGGATGACAGTTTGGCGGAAAATGGAAATCGCAAACCACTTATCGACTTATCTGGAGCAGAGGTGCTCAAACTGTATTTTACAATATTTTAGAAAAATCTTAACACCTAACTTATGTTTCTATGTTTCATCTAAAACCGGCGTTTCTGGTCGATATAATAAGAAAGGAGTTGAAGAGACGGGTTAGAAATATTGTATTGCAAAAAAGGTACAGAAACAAAATGATTAATCGATGGATTGAGATTGCAAGACAAGATTGAGTACAATGGAAAAAATGGTTTAACAATTTTTGAGAACAAAAAGAGCAATAACAAAAGTGCATTATAGAATGCGAATTCTATCAAATCGCTTGTTGAAATACTTTGGAATAATTTGGCAGATAACATTCGACATTAGTTTGCGTTATAATGAAGTGAACACAATCAACGCCTACAAATAAATTGTGAGACAGCAGACTGAAACAGTTTATTCAGTTAATATGTACAATTTTCTTTAGAGAAATAGTGTCGAGCTATATTTCGTAGACTGAGCGCTGGTGTCCTCTGGATAATCCACTAAGGTGTCTTACATTTGTTGTTGTTGTTTGTTGTCTGCCGTTACGAACAAATGATCATCTATCGATGTGACAAAGTGTCAGATCTTGATTCGAGACGAATCACAGATGCAGATGTTGCTTTGCCAATTGCATCGCTTGCATATTCGACCAATGAATATGTTCACGTATTGAATAAGTAAAACTGCAAGATGTGACGTTTTCGAAGGTCGTTAATGCAAGTAGTAAGTATACTTATTTATGGACGGAGTTTGATTATACGGCATAATTGAGCAAAATAATCCCTGCTCCATTCATGAAAGCTACTCGCAAAAAACATATAGAAGGGTTTGCAAGAACTCGGACAAACTCGGCTTTTAAATAAAATATATACTTTAGACTACCTGATTTATACAACACTGCTCGGTCCCAAAACCCGAAACGATAAATCAATAACACTGCTAGAATCATACTAAAAAAATATTTTGCGATACCACAATTAATGAGAAATAATACGAAACCAAACTTATGTTTTTATGTTAAACTCAAAACCTCGACTATTCTGAACTGTTAAAATCAATTCATAAATGATGATTAAATATTATAGCAATAAAATCGAAAAAAATAGGATTTAAGATTCTTTTAAATAAAATGTTGATCCATTATCAATTGTTAAATTAATATTAAAAAAGGATAATCAAATATTATATTTTAGTATAAACTGAATTATATAATCACAAGTTGTTAGTCGACATTATTTTATTAAGTATGTAAATTTGTAAATTTATGCCATTTCTTAGGATTATGAAAGCAAAATATTTACAAAGTAGTAAAATCTCTTTCACCCTGTAGATTTACAATGATACCTAATGGGCGCTTCAAATCGCAGATTAAGTACATAGACTTGTGGTCAGTTTTGTAACGCAATCGACAAAATGTCAGCCAATGAATTATAAAGAATGACATGCAAAACACTTTTACTCAATATTTACGTAAAGTTGAATGTTAACTCGTGCTAGGTCGTAGTAACTAACAACTTTTACTATGAAATATTGATATGCATATCTATTTTCAGCAGTTGCTACATTAAACTATATCTTATACTCTTATCTTAACTATAAGTTTATATATCCATACAATAAAAAAGAGAATCTACATCCAGTTCTGTACATCGAAGTATTAACAGCACACTTAGCATTCCCAATTAGACACGAAATTAAAATTTCGAGGATCGCCGAGTTTCGCGCTTGTCTGCTCATTCATATCTTTTCGTGCGCGTTCCAATTATTAACTATTTATGCCATTGAAAATAAATTCTCTCATGCAAAATTCATGAAATTACAAAAGTTTTTACTATGCATAATAAGCTATAAATATATAATTCTGTTTGTAATGTTTCAACTATCAAAATGAAATCGTATAATTTAATTTAGAGTGTACATAAAAGATTGTTATTCAATACGCGAGTTGCAACATAACACTTTTGATCAATAGGTATGAAAATTTCTACGAAAGCATAATCGAATTTTATTGCGCGGAACGATGGATGTGTTGTTTGGCTTTTATAAAATTTCACAACGGGTCGCTAAAACGATCGTTACAATTTCGATATTGGCGATCCGACAACATTCTAAAGTATCGAACTGTGGGTAGCAAGTGTTACAGAATTATTAAATAACCAGGAACTCGAATATTAATTAAAATATCGGTTTAAGTTCTGGTTTTATTAACCGCACTGCAATGGTAACGATGCATTTTGTCGCAACGAAGATCTTGATCTGATTTGGTGCTCTATTATCTCGCAATAATACTATGTCTACTAGAAAATTATGTGCTGAATATACTATGAGCTTATTATAATGTAAGCAAACAAAAATATAATAATATGTATATGATAAATCTATTATGAATCACATTTACAAGCAAAAGATTGGTTGTAAATATGATTTATAATCACGTTTTTTTTGCATGAAATAAGTTATATTTTTATTTGACAAAAATTGTCTAATAAAATAACAAATTAAATTATTACTTAATCTGTCATTTTTATAAAAGCAAAACTATTTTTTTTAATTACATAAATGCTACGCATAATATCGTTCTGTAAAAAAATCCATAATAAGTCAAACTATAATTTTTCACCCTTAAAAATTTATGTATATTAAATTATAATAATAATGTTTTATGTTTATTTTTTTAGTGTGTTTTTTTTATATATATTTTAAAGTTGTTATTTATTATTACATATTATTTTTATATTTAATAAACTTAAGATCTTACAAATGTGTAGTCAGCTTTTTTAACTAATATTATTCTGGCACACCCAATTTTTTGTCGATATTCCATTTTTTAAAGTTACGTATGACGCGTTAATTACATATCAAAATATATATTTTTTTTAATTTAGTAATATTTTTAGCCCAAATATATTTTTATATTTATTTTTGCAAGAAATATATTTTTTTGTATAAATATATTTCAATATAGTTTCTTTATAGATATATTATACATACATATGTACCTACATATTTAGTATAAACATTTATTGAAAACAAAGTTGTTTCAATATAAAATTAACGAAATAGTAGTAGTCTAATAAGTAGCACTAAAATAACTAACATAAATGTGCATTTTTTAGTAAAAAAAAGTGTCATTTTTAAGAAATATTTTATACAAAAAAAATCACTAATTATAAATTATGGCCAAAACTATATCATAATTTAACAACAAAAGCCTCACAAGCCACCTGTTTTCGAGTGGGGGCACCAAAGAACAATACTGACACAACGTTAGTATAAATACCAGACGTTTGAACCAAAACGATATCAGTTCGATTCCTGTCTCGTGTTCAAGCACACAAGAAGAGGAAGAAAGTGACCGTTCTTTGCTTATTCTCAGTAGTTTTGAGTCGAAAACAAAACCAAAAATGCGCGCATTCCAAGTAAATAACATAGTACATATAATAAAGTGTTAGATTCATATAAGAACATCTTAAAAGTGTAATCTGTTTGAAGGTACTGTCAGCCCTCGCTCTCGTCGCCGCCTGCAACGCTGGACTCATCGGATATGGTCATGCTGATCTTGGCCATGCCGATTTGGGTTATGCTGGACATGGACATGAGATCGCCGTAGGATTATCTCATGGACATGAAGGACACGAAGAACACGTCGATTACTATGTAAGTATTGTTTTATACTAATCAACGATTAATAGTTTAATGGAATTGTCGGTAATAAGTTGAGCTTATATATGAAGCTTTTCCAAAGTACTTTGATTTACTTCTTTTTGATAATGTAAGGACATGAATACCATAAATACTTTATGTATCAGTTTTATTTTCATAAGCTTGCTGCGCCTCTTTAATATTCCATCTACTACCTCAACATTTTATTTTAATAAATCTGAGTGTAAGAAGTCATTTTTAGTTTATTGACTTTCATCATTAAAAAATATTTTCGTGTACTATATATACTTTAAAGGCCTAAGATTTTGCTTTAAATACCTTTTTATCATATGTCTCGCTTATTTTTTAACGTTTTAGTGTTATATTATACTTACATAATTATGAAAGCTTACAGCTAAATCGACACGTATATTCTGTTATATAAAAGTCAATAAATTAGATCTCAAGCTTTAACTATAAAATAATCATTAATTGTCTTTATGTGTTTTATTTATTATAACGATTGTATTAATTGAATTATTTAATCACGTGACGTAATACAAATTCTATGAAAACAGTTACCAATAAAATTACACAAATTTTAAAAGTGATAGTTTGTTATTATATATTAATAAATTATCAATAATTTTAATTTTTAACAGGCTCATCCAAAATACTCCTTCGACTATTCAGTGAAGGATCCCCACACCGGAGATAACAAGAACCAGTGGGAGCACAGAGATGGAGACGTAGTAAAGGGTAAGTCCAAAGCTACCTATCAGTCACCTACAAAAGTAAGGAAATATTTCACTAACGTTTCAAAACTTTCAGGAGCTTACTCCCTCGCTGAAGCCGATGGAACTACTCGCATCGTCGAATACACCGCCGACAAGCATAATGGTTTCAACGCTGTTGTCAAGAGGGTAGGACACGCCACCCACCCTCAGATCTACGGACACGATAGTGGACATGAAGCTTACTACGGCGAACACTATTAAATCTTCTGAAAATTTCTTCTCGAGACTCGCGCTTTCCCTGCTATTGTTGAGCAATGTCTTAAGGAAGTGCTGATGGTCGATCGACTTTCAATGGCAGTCAGGAGGGCATTGTAAATATTATTTTTATAATATATAGAATCTTGTGATTCGAGCCAAAATATATGTATTTCACTCTTACGCTATCTCTATGTTTTCTTTTATTTTTATAATGTTTTTATAATATGTAAGAAATAAATTTAATTAAAATTAAAATGATTTTTATTATATTCGATACAACGTAAAGGATATTTTATTAGGTTGTTTTATTAAACAACCTAATAAAATCAATGTTTTTATAACATCACAACCAGATCTTTTGAACGACTATTTTTTATAGCATTAAAAAGATAAAAACAACTAGCAAGAAAAGCTTGCTAGCATATTAATCCCAGAAAAATTAGACTTTTGTGCGTAAATGGTGCACGATAGACAATGCGTCCACTTTTTCTGATTGAATAATCAAGCGATGCAATTGGCCCACCATCATCCGCATCTGTGATTCGCCAGAGATGTCTCGAATCAAGATGTGACCCTTGGTTACATCGACAGACGATCACATGATTCAAGACGAGACGCTGAAAGACTATTCGAGATGGCAGGCGATCAGAAGCAAGCTCAGACAGCTGACGGAATTCGAGGCAAACCACGAGAGATTAGCATCCATAAGAGAGACATCATTCTGGGGTTTATTTTAGATGCAAAGTTACACCCCTTCGGCAGCAAAATCCGATAGTATATCGAAGAAATAAGTGTAAATGTTAAAAAAAATGTAATCCGTAGAATGTTTAGTAGTAAAATCAAAAAAATATTGTATGTTTATATCACATTAATGCGACGAATTCTTAAGAGAGTAACTAAAAAAGTCTTCACAGTATAAAGATTCTATATAAAAATCGGGTTATAAAAATGTCTAATATCACATATATTTCATTAAAAATTTATTTTTATTTATATAAATTAAAAAACTGTAAAATTAAATTTTATTAGACTAATAATTTAAAAAAAATATCAATAATTTAATTATATAAATATTTATTGATATTGTAAATACAATCAATCATATGAATTTGTAGAAAGAGATATAAAAGGTTTTTGGGTAAATTTAAGCAAAATAAAAAAAATTACAAATAGTCATAAACACAAAAATTCTTTCAAATAAAAATAAGTTTTCGAAAAATTATCATAAAATTTCTCAACACACGGCCTAATTACATTTAATTAAAACTCTATTAGAGAAATTTGATATCTTTTTAAAATTTAAATTTTAGCTTGGATGTAACATGACAGAATTAATTTACTACATTAAATCATCAACAAAGGCTACTCTTAAATGCACTACCAACAAATTCAACTTCTTAAACATATTATTTTAATGCAAATACAACAAATTAACAACCATACGTTTTTTGTTGTTAAAAATATTATTAAAGATTACCTTTCAAGTAATAAAAATTACCTGGGTAAATATAAAATTAATACCTATATATATAATATATCGTTATTAAACCTATACATATAAAAATAATATATCTAAGATTCCACATTATTTTACTACTAGTATTTCTTTGTAAAGTTTTGTATTAAATTATTTATGGCCGGGAAACGCATATGTACGTCTTTTTAAATTCTTGCGTAAACGCCCAGGAATACAAAAAGGCGTAATTTGTTTCTCTATAAACTATTTAACTTATTTATTATTTTTACAGTATATACATATACATTTTTAGCTTTTGAAGAAAAAATGTTATGCATTAAAATTGTTTTTCAGAGGGTCTTTAACTAATCGATTTCATAATTTCAGTAAAAAAATGTTTTTTTTTTATTTATAAGTCGCTACAAAAATAGTGCTAAAATTTTATTTACAAACTAAAGTAAATAAATATATAAATAAAGTAATAAAATAAATTTTTGTATTTTATTATAATTAATATTAAGTAATTCTGAAATGAATATCGTTTTTTGAATGAAACAAAAAAACAATTATAAATGTTAGTTTTTATTTTATTGATTTAACCACTCACCACTCGTTCAATTTTATAATTCAATTTAATTTTTATTTTTCAATTTAATTTTATAATATTAATTTTTCTTTTCAATGTTTCTAAATTTTAGAAATAATAATTGTTTTTTTTTCAATAAAAATAATTTTCAGTTCCCGTGATTTTTCGGGATTCTTCGAATTCACAATCCCGATTTCTGGGATTGAAAAAATCCTCGGGAACAACTCCCACTATTTGTAATATAATCATTCTTAACTCTTTGAATTTTTTTGCCTGGCAAATTTTTATGGAAGTCGAAACTAAATGTTTGCTAACCGTGATTCCTATACTCGGTCATAAATTTTATATTATCCAGCATTTTTTTATGGAGTGCTGTTCGGAACTATTTGACTTTGATTAACGATCCAGCCGATCAAAATACAGGCTTTATGTTATTGTTTGGCCGGTTCATAATGCACAACCCTTTTGAAATTGAAAAAAATAGAGACAAAATATATGTTTTATATAATAGTATGTTTGGGCTTTTAAGTAGGTTTTAATACTTGGCTTTTGGATAACCAGTATTCGTGTCATACAACGCCAATTTCTCATCTTTGGTTAGCAAATAATCGAGAAAAGCTTTTAGGGTATATAGATAAGCGCCGATTTGATTTTTTCTCTCAATTCCTGTGGAACCAATATACCTTATCTCCAAGCCTTCCCAATATGTTTTATGTGTCTATGTACTGTTGAACCGGAATGGTTTAATTTCTTGACCAGCTGATGGATAGTTTAAGTAAGATTTGCTTTTATTTCTGCAACCATGACATCATCGTCTATTTTTGCTTGACTCCCACATCCAAAACTATACTTAATATCGTATTTTTTTGTTTAAATTTTTTTAGCCATCATTGACATTTGCAGTTATGTAATGAATTACTTATTATAGTTTTTTCATTGAACAGATGCCAATTTTTTTAAGAAATTCATTTACCATGCAATTTTGTATGAATTCTGCCTTCATCTATGAATGTAGAGTTAAGATCTGCACTAACACAGATATAGCAAAAATCTTACTTACATAAGAATCAATATTTTTTTCGCTAAGACAATTTATTTTTAATAATATTTTCTCATCCACGGAAAAACGGAATATTTACGCTAAATTTGCGTAAACTCTTCGGCTTCTTAGACCAACAATTACATGTTTTCATTATAAAAGTTTTAGTCAAAGTACTATAAAAATCCGTTTATGTAAAGTTAATAAATCAATGATACGATCTTAGTTACGTAAAGGGAAACGCATCTGAAACATTACTCAACCGAATCAACACTCTAAATTTAATCAAATCAAGCAAAAATCTAGATCGAATACTAATTTTTTCCATAAATATTTTCGCGTAATTAACTCTCGTTGCACCATGATCGCCATCATTAACCACACAACCAACATCAGAAGCCACCCAGCCCACCTGTTTTCGAGTGGGGGCGCCGAAGAACAATATTGACCAACGACTCGATAGTATAAATACCAGACGTTTGAACCAAAACGGTATCAGTTCGATTCCTGTCTCGTGTTCAAGCACACAAGAAGAGGAAGAAAGTGACCGTTCTTTGCTTATTCTCAGTAGTTTCGAGTCGAAAACAAAACCAAAAATGCGCGCATTCCAAGTAAATAACATAGTACATATAATAAAGTGTTAGATTCATATAAGAACATCTTAAAAGTGTAATCTGTTTGAAGGTACTCTCAGTCCTCGCCCTCGTCGCCGCCTGCAACGCTGGACTCATTGGATATGGTCATGCTGATCTTGGCCATGCCGATTTGGGTTATGCTGGACATGGACATGAGATCGCCGTAGGATTATCTCATGGACATGAAGGACACGAAGAACACGTCGATTACTATGTAAGTATTGTTTTATACTAATCAACGATTAATAGTTGAATGGAATTGTCGGTAATAATTTGAGCTTATATATGAAGCTTTTCCAAAGTACTTTGATTTACTTCTTCTTGATAATGTTGAAACATGAATACCATAAATACTTTACATATCAGTTTTATTTTAATAAGCTTGCTACGCCTCTTTAATATTCCATCTAGTACCTCAACATTTTATTTTATTAAACTTGAGTGTAAAAAGTCATTTTTAGTATATTTGCTAGCATCATTAATAAACATTTTCGTATACCACATATAATTTATAAAAAGCCTGAGATTTTGCTTTAAAAACTTTTTCGCGTATTTTTCAACTTATTTTTGATCCAATTTCACTTCACTTCATCCACTTTTATCACTATTCTTTAACTTAAAATTTCTAGATCATCTAAACATCAACTTGTATCAAACAATAGGAGCTTTATTTTAGAATATAGCTAAAGCGTTTGAAATTTTATTTAAACTAAATTAAACATTGCGTATTTAATTATAAAACCATTTATTTAGTCATAGACTTATTATGGCTTAATCCTTGGATCAATTTAATTAACTATTTTTTTCCAAGCAAAACAAAAATAATTTTACTGCATTATTCACAGATGTCATTCTATACTCTTATAAAAATTCTAAACAAACAGTATTCCACCTTTAAAAAACTAAATTGTTTGATAAAAAAAACAATGCTGTCAATGCTGTCAAAAAAACATAAATATTACATGCTACAAATAAACTTCTTCAGCTTGGTAGGTTAAGACCAAGTACTTGGGTTCAACTTTAGATTCAAAACTAGCATTGTTTAAGCGTTTCATAAAGCTTCTAATTAATTTTAAAATTATTTCACATTATTTTTTCTTTCTCTCTTTTTTCTATAAAACAATAAAATTAAAGGAGAAGAACAAATTTAAATTAATAACTGGGTAAATTTATATATGCCACGGAACTGATTTATTAAGTATTAATCACTGCGTAACAGCAAAAAAACTTACTGTTGAGAATGGTCATCATAAAAATGCATTTATATAATCACTAAATAATTTAACATAGCTATAAAAGTTTAACGCTGAATTGACACGAAGTAGAAAAGAAAAAGTATCTTCTATTATGTAAATAAATATACATAAAACTTCAAACATCAACTGTGGAATATTTATCGATCACATATAATTTTATGATTGTATAAATCGACAGTTAAAATAACTTTCATTATAAATTAAATTCCTCACACTTAAAAATAGTAATGATTTACTTATTATTATTTTTTTAAATTAATTAAATAAAAAATATAAAAGAAACATAAATTTAATGAAAATGATAATTGGTTAATGAGTAATTTTAATTTTGCAATTCGTATTAATTATTTTGACAAAATAAAAAAAATTGTTTAATTAATGAATTTTAAATCATTAAAATTAATATTTAAATTAACAAGTAAAACTCAATACGAATATAATAAATTAAATAAACCATTTTCAGCTAAATGTTATTTTTCGAAATAAAATTGTATATTTGCTTAATTATTATTTTCATTGTATTTTAAAATAATAAATATATATTTAAAAAATATTAATGATTTAATAATTTATGCATAAATTATTTACATTAACATTATTTTCATAATTTATTAAATTAAAATTTTTTTTTTTAAAAACAGGCTTATCCAAAATATACATTCGACTATTCAGTGAATGACCCACACACCGGAGACCACAAGAACCAGTGGGAGCACAGAGATGGAGATGTAGTAAAGGGTAAGTCTAAAGTCATCTATCGGTCACTTGCTAAACTAATAAAATATTTTATTGATGGTTCGAAACTTGACTAAACTTTTCAGGATCTTACTCTGTTGCTGAAGCCGATGGAACTACCCGCATCGTAGAATACACCGCCGACAAGCACAACGGTTTCAACGCCGTTGTCAAGAGAGTAGGACACGCCAGCCATCCTCAGATCTATGGACATGACAGTGGGCATGACAGCGGACATGAAGCCTACTACGGCGAACACTATTAAATTTTTTGGAAATTTCTTCTCGAGACTCGCGCTTTCCCTGCTATTATTAAGCAATGTCTTAAGGAAGTGCTGATGGTCGATCGACTTTCAATGGCAGTCAGGAGGGCATTGTAAATATTATTTTTATGATATATAGAATCTTGTGATTCGAGCCAAAACGTATTTATTTCTCTCTTACGCTATCTTTATGTGTTCTTTATTTTTATACTGTTTTTGTAATATTTAAGAAATATATTTAATTAAAAATAAAAATGATTTTCATTATATTCAATAACTTCTTCAAAGTTGGCCCAATGATATATGATATAAAACACTAGCGTGTCTTCTAAGGCCCTCCACACACACGAGTTGCAAAACAGTTGCGCATGCAACTATTTGGTGACCACGCCTGTGTACGGGAGTGTGTGGTGAAAACCAAACCGATTTCAAATCAGTCAGCAACTGGTTTTTTCCTAGTCACAAAACATTTGCGTTGCATGGTTGCACGTGTCTTCACAAAAAATTCAAGAAATGAGTGAAGCGGTCAAGTCGTAAATTGTCGTTTACGCTTTAAAATAATGTTTTCAGCAGTGCCTCAATTTCACCAATATATAATATATTATAGAAACTATTATAATATATAATACATATATAGTTAAAAATGTAATGTTTACTTCTTTATTGGAGTTTTGTAATTTTATATTTGGATCAAAATAATAAAAATCTTCTTTATAGAAAGAGTAAGCATCCTCAACAATTCCAGGTAAGAATCTTTGGACATTCTATAGATTGTTATAAACTTTTTGTCTGTTTGATTCAGTGGTTCTGCTGCTACAAACAGATTTGACTTGATATTTCTCTGTATATAGGGATGACACCAATATTCCCTGCTCTAATGCTCTAATAGCCAATTAAGTCTTTTTCATCTGAACTACTACTTGACATTTTGCGAAAAACAGCTTTGTGACTACAAACTTATAGAGAACTTTGCTCCGAATAATCCAGAATCAGTTGCGCTCGTGTGCGGTGTGAGGTTTTAATTTGATTGCAAACTGGTTGTGTGTGTGACTAGTATGCAACAAATTTGCAACTCGAGTTGCAAAACAGTTGCTCCATGTGCGGAGGGCCTAATCCTCAATACATTTAGTATAGTCTTTAGCTCAAGTGGTGATATTACATTTATCTTCTCTCAAAGATAATAAATTGTTTTCTTTTCAATGTCTTATTCTACAGAAATAGGAAAAAGACGCATTTAGTTATATATTCGCTGAATACGGTGGCTGCGGCATCATGACGGTATAGTTTTTGCTTGAAGTTATTGTGGTGAAAAATTTAAGAGTTGTTTGTCTACAATGCTAATAGTATATTTTATATTGGTTCACGCAAACGGCATAAAACTGCAAGGTATTAATCCTTATTGGTCGTAAGATCTTTTAGTAAGAATTCGTAGTGAGGCAGATAAGAACCATTATAATCAAAGAAAACAATAAACAAAACTTGAAGTGCTTTTTTGTTTTTTGCTCATTAATACCATTATTTAACAATTGATTTGAAAATTATTAGCAATAATGCTTTAGTGGAAATTCAATAGTTTTAGAATAAATTTTGCTGCAAAAATATAATTAGGCGATTATTAGTAACAGAAATGCTAGAACGCTAATCTCACTTGTCATCTTCAACGTTCTCTTGAATCGTTTTTACTGTCAAGACTATCTATTGAGTGTGAGACTAAATTTTGTCACGATTTCTTGTTATGAAGTATTTGAAACTTACTCTGCAAGTAACAAGCATTGTGACAAGTGACAAGCGCATTGGGGATTCAGACAAATTAGGGCCACTTGCAAATGTTCATAGAAATGCAAATAAACCAATTAGGAAATACTAGAAACTAAATTACAATATTTAATAAATAAAGCACACTCCGAAGTAGAAATTACTGATAATTTGCAGATTGCTTTTATACCTATACCTAAAATAAAAAAATTGTAAAAAGGTTGAAGAAATGAGACCAATTAACAAGTTGCTATATATAGAAAAGTCGATGAAGAAGTAATAATGATACAACTAGAAATAAGGACTTTATTATTCCTCAAAACATTCCGTGTGAACAACAATCGGGATTCAGATAAAAACATACCACTGAGACTGCATTACAAGTAGTGATAAATGATTGGTTGTTAGCCAAGAATATGAACAAAATCATTGGAACAGTTTTCTTGGATTTCAAAAGAGCTTTCAAAACAATAGACAGAAGTATAATGTTGAATAAATTAGAGATTATAGGTATGAGGGAAATAGTTTGATAATTATTTAACACGTGCGGACGAGATAAGGCGTGCGTTATATACGTTCCGCACGCCCACTTCTCATTCACTCTCGTCACTTAGCACGCGAGCGACCGAAAGAGAATATACCTCACCGTACGCGCCTTATGTATATATATACTTTTATCAGAAATGTAGAATTCTAATTTTAATCAATATATGAAACCGATTTTTAAGAAAAAAATAGTATATTTTTAAAATTAGATAAAATTAGATAAAAAGTAATATTTAAAAATAATAATATAAATGATATCAAATATTATAAGTCTAAGCTTCTAAGTAGCAGTTGCAGACAATAACTATATTGACTGTGTTTCGTTATAAAAATATATTATTATTTTGGGCACAATCTTGCGGTATCTTATAAGGGTCGGCTCGATCAAGTTCCGCTTAGTACTAGTTCAGCTGAATTCTGCTTTATTCCAAGTCGGAAATGAAGTGGTAATGCTGGATGAAATTGCAAAAATAAGTAATTCAGTGCTTCAACATTCTGGCTACTGAATAGCGCTTAAGAATTAAAAGAAAATCCAACGTCCGTTTCAGTCCTTGATCTTCTAACCATTGTCAATGATCTGTGGGTAGAAACAGACTTTTTATTATTTTATACTACATATATACTTTGGCGGTATAGCTGCGTAACTGTTAATTCAAAATCGGTAATAATAGCAATGTCGTCATTTTATAGAATTCAAAATCTGGGGCTTCCATATCTGTTCCATTGTATTCTTTCGTTTTTGGCACTGATCCTTTATTTTGTTCAAGTAAGGTCCACAGTTTTTATGCAAGTACTTTCAAACTCTGCTTAGACACGCAAAAAAGTTTGTTTCTTTGTGCCGATGATAAAAACTTAATCTAAAAGACACAAGTCAATTTGTTTTATTGGTCTTTTAGTGACGCAACGACTATGTATGGTCCTGACAATATTAATTACATAATTAATTAGACGTATGTAAAATTTATATAAATTATGACGTTGGGTTGCAAGTAAAATAATACAACTTTTGGCATTTTTTAATACTTCAGTATAGTTATGGTGATTATAGAGGTTTTTGTTTGGCTTTCGAAAACAGTAAAATCAAAGAGCGTCGTTTAAGCGTAAAAAGATTGCGCCAATTTTATTCACGCGCTCGTTCGTTGGCCGTTAATCTCCTTTCCTGGCCTTAAAAACCATACATATTGCTTGGTCTTAACCTCTAACTTTTTTTTAAATAATCCTTCATTTATCAATACGTATTTTGTCTACATATATGGATAGTAAATATATGAATTTTAACATCTGATTTTATAAAATACAATTATTTTATTCTCACGCATCTAAATCGATTACGTGAATTTTAAAGTTTGTTGTTTTAAATACAACAATATTATATAAAACGTTATTAAAACTGTAAATATTTTATACATAGTTAAATTTATCCATCTGTTGTATTATACATAGGTACTACAAATTTTTATCTACATTATCGTTATCTATTCAACTATTCATCTAAAACTAGAATTCCAAGCATTTTATACACTCCATATCATATTTTAAACAATTATACTTCAAAAAATATTATATTTCTTAATTAGTTTTTACCAGGTGTATAAATCTTCTGTCACTTATGATTTATTTCGTTCGTATTCAAATAAATTATAAATGAAAAGGAAAGTGAGAATGCAATAAATGACGTTCAGCCGCAATTAATACATACAGTATAATAATTTCTACTTCACCTACACACTTTAATGAACAAGATAATATTTACAGCGTTAATTAATTGTAAAGATAACAGTAATTCTCAAAGACATTATATATATTAGAAAGAATCTAGTTGTAGACACTTTTTTATCATTCGTGCATATAACTGTTTATATTATTGCGTGATCGAATTACGTAATAGGAAATTTTCCTGAACTTGTAAATAAAAGATTATCGTTGCGCAAACGCGTTTTAACACTTTCACGATTTTAACGAAAACTGTAAATTTGGGAGCTCTTCATTAGTCGCTTTTGTCAATCATTGATTGCGTGAGAGAAATTTATGCAAATTGGCAGAAGAAAATAAATTAGTGGCGCGCAACTTTCGGTTTTTGTGCCGATGTGCAGATGCAATTTAAGGAGAATGGAAAGTCGGAGAAGAACTGACATTTACACGATCTGCTTGGCTATCTATGTGACATATGTCGTCAAGGGTAATGGATAAACATTTTTTTCGTAATTAGAAATTATTTGAGCTGAGTTGCATCTGGAAATGGCGATCGTATTATATATATATCTGTATATAGTTTTTTATGTCTCTCTTTCGAGTTGATTTTAAATCATTCAAAGATGAAAGCTCGACGGGTTTCTCGCTTGGCGTGCGTCGATGTCGCTCGGTAATTTACACGAAAGCTATTATAAGTTTTAACCCTATAATAATCATTATATTTGTGGTCTTATCTTTGAAAACGATATATGATTATACGAGAAATATTAAAAAAATTAAACTAACATAAAATATATTTAAGTAAGTAATATCTACACCATATTCCAGAAGAAAAAATATATTTTTGACATGCTTATAAGATTGATTATACAGATACTTTGAAATGAATAATATAATTATATTTTGACACTAATACGTGAAGATTCTAAACAACTTATTATTTTTTTATAAAAAATATGGATAGTTGTAATGTTTATCATAGCAAAATACTATGTTTTAAATTATATTTTTATTTAAATTTAGTAAAAATGTATAAGAAACACTACTAAATAAAACTCGTGCCCAGTGGCGTAGCTATGGGGGGAGGGGGGGGGGGCTGCCCCGGGCGGCACTTGCTTGGGGGCGGCATATTCGCGATGGAATCGTCTAGTGTAATTCTTAACCCTGAATAAACTAAAATTTATGTAAATCTACGAACACCAAGAGCTTAACAATAATCAATTTATTATTTTAAGAAATGCTGATTTTATGACCTTGCAAAAAAATGTATGGGAGGGGGGCGGCAATTTTAAGGATTGCCCCGGGCGGCACATGCCCTAGCTACGCCACTGCTCGTGCCACAGTGTTCTAGAAGGCAAAATCGCCCCCACGCCATTATCCTAGTTTTTTTTAAAACACTTACAGAAAAAATATAATACATTCAATTAAAACCTAGATAATTATAAATTTATTTTTAGTTGATTTGTATTTAAATTAAATCTATCAACTTAATAAAATAATTATTACGTATTAAAAAAATAGCTACTAAATTAATTGTTAAGACTAAGTTCTAAGTATGACGGCTAAGGCTGAGAAAAGAGGTTAACGACCAAAAAGCGCGCAGTCGGGATCGGCGCTGTCCTTTTCCAACCAACCAAAGAAATTACAACGTACAGTTGATAATTCGAGTATATTTCTTGTATAGTATAGTTCTTGTTTAAAAAATGGTTTACTAAGAAACGTGTATATCCTTGGCAATTAAATTAAAACTTCTACTTTAGTACCATTTTCTAGTTCTAGTACAAAAATAAATAAATAAGAGTAATTTTCTTATATTTTATTAAATCTTTCGTTGTAACCCGACAGGCTTAGGCCCAATGCATTACAACGGGGTAAATCTGTACCAACTGAGTAAGTCAATCAGATATAATGAATACCTACAAGTACTAACCACCAGATTGAAAGTCTGGGTATCAGTGACAGCTATATTAATAATTATAAATTATTATGTGTAATATAATTTATAAAAATAAAAGTAATAATAAGATATTTTGAGTAAAATTCTAATAATAAAAATCTAAAATATACGGAACACGATGCTTAACATTAATTTTATTAAATTATAATTTTTAGTTAGCTTCGCCTAAAGCTCAATAAATAAAACAAATTTAGGAAAACTATAAGTTGTGGCTTGCACTCAAAAAATCAAGATTTACTATGAGTGTGTAGCGCAATTTTACGAGATCAAAAAATATGATAATATATCCTTCTAAATTATTATTGATTTTTGCATTAAATATTGTTATATATGTATTTATTATTATGTTTAATACATACATAAATACATTTCTCTATTCATTAACATAATTAATGATCTTAAAATATTATCAAATCATAATTATATTTTATTTCATATAATTAATTGAGGCTGATCTAAGATTTATTTACTTCCCTATTTTAAAGGGTTTACAACATAAAAAACCCAAAATAATTCATGAACACATTAAACACAATAAATTAAAATAAAACTAATTTGGACAAAAATATCGTAAAAATCAATTTAGACTACATTTGAATAAATATATTTTTATCTTAAAACTAGATAAGTAATTATTGATAAAAATAATATTGCAGACAGTATTGATTCCCAAACCGATGTAATCATAGAAATGTGGAATTCATGCGGTAGTTGCATTAATTATTATCAATATAGATAAAATTATAAAAGATAACCAGGATATTTTTAAATATAATATTACATTCTAAACGTAACTAAGAATCAAATTAATGTTTTTTGTTTAAGAAAATGTTGAAAAAGAATTTATTTCGATAATATATTTTTATTGTACCGATAAAATACATTCATCTTGATGTGTTTGTGTCGTTTCTAGTAATAGCTCCAATTTGCAATTGGAAAATGGCAATAAATATAAGTTAATGGTTCGTTAGATCAACCATTTCGTTTCGTCACACAGTGAATAGCTATTTTATATTATACACAATATATAATATATTGGATATTGATACTTTTAATTCGCGTAACGAGTTCCGCGTCTGTAATAAATATAACGAGGTAATCACTGGCTGATACTGCACGATATTGACTTACAAGTTTCAACGGTGAGAGTCTTTCTTGGCAGGTGTGTGAAATCAGGGACTCGCAATCAATTTTTGGAAAAAAACAAAAGAGTTTATTTATCTCATTTTACCTTTCTTTTATATTTGTATATTTTCAACCCGAAATCAACAATGACAGTGGAGAAAACATAATCTCAGTTCTTTATGAGTTTCAATAGATTGCTTATTAAACGCTTCCTATTGTTTGGAACACGAAATATACAAGTACGTAAATAGTCAGACGAATAATTGGTCATAAATGTCGGGAACCTGCTTGTTTATTATATTTCCCAAAAAAATATGAAGACAACAGTTACAATATCTTCAAATAAAATGTTCCGACTCTTAAATCCTAATTAACATTACAAAATATATTAAAACATAAACTTAACAATAAAGCATATAGTTTGATTTTGAATGAATGGACATATATCAGATAAGCCGTCTTTTTTCATTACCAATTAATTATAATAATAATAATAATACTGGTAATACCGATATTGACTGTTTTTTCTCTCGGCAATACCTGTATGTATTGAAAATCCTTGTATTATTGCAAACCCTATCGGCAACGCATTGACTGCAAGCAACCCCCCGAAACAGTTGACATTACAAAACCACTGCCTCGAACTTTGACATGGAATGAGAGATACAGCTGCTCTAAGCTTTATTTTGCTATTTTCACGACATACACTTTCAAAAAACTATATACCAAAATATAACAATAACATCCATAAAAAAAATTTGGTTTGGAAGGCCCTGCCGTCTGATGAGTCCGATTGTCCGACACTCCACCAAGAGTCTGGTAGAGTAATGGTAGTGGTGGTGGTAGAAAAGAGTGGTGCAGATTCGCCAAAGAGCGGTACAACAATGTTTATATATAGATGTCATGGTCAAGTGCAGGATAACATTGGCTGACATTGGCCTTGGATGTTGTTGTTGTTCAGTGCACAAACATTGATCGTTGCTGTAATTGTTAATCTTTAAGCAGTTGGTGTATAGCTGACACTATGAAGACAAAAGGGGTAAGTTTTAAAATAATTATTGTATTATTATTTGATAGCCTTATTAGAAATAGAAATAATACATAGAATTAATGAATTTCTATGTCATTATATCACTTTCATTATAATTGATCTTTTAAATTCACTTTCACTGATCTTTGTCGTATGTAATCAATTATCTGGTGAATGTATGACGAATCAATTAATATCATATCCGTACATAATTTCAGTGTTATTTGTTGCTGTTGTTGTGTTCTTCAACTTTGGCTGAAGAATACGAATCTTTGCATACGTACGCTCCAGAATATGTAAGTATATATATAATATATATTAAAATCATTATAGACATATAAATGCAGTTAATATTTACTGCAGTATTCTTACGATGCGAGAAAGTCTTCTGCGAATAGTCACAATCGAAAGACCGAACGAACAAGTTCAAGATCAATTTCTTTTTTTGAGATCTGCAATAGAAAAGCTGCCCTACCAGTTTACAGATCTATCTTAGTTAACAACGTTTATTTTCTCTTTACGATCTGTGATGTTTTTAGAAATTTCCCACGTGGGTGTTAATAGTTATTATTTTTGATATACAAATATCATTGCGTCATTCTGATCATTTCTCTTTCGCGGAAAGCTGCGAAAAGCTTTAGTTTTCACTTTAGGTGATTCGACGAAACTATCATTGCCGTAATAATGATGTGTATAATTTTACTGTTGATTATAGTGTTTGTTACTAGTTGCGTTTTCTAGTCACCATACATTAATATAGTCGTGAAGCGAGAGTTTCGTGTAGCGGATGAGTGCTTTCGTTTCGAAGCACTAGTTATCGTTCGTAATTAATGTGACAATCGGTGTAATAGAAAATAATTATTGTTTTCTATTAGTTTACCTACAATTTAACTAATTAATTACCCAGCAATTTAACTAAGTATTTAATCAAATAACTAACCTGCAATTTAAATAATTGATGCTGAATTTATTGCTTCGTGAAACAATATGTGATTAAAACAAGAATCTTTCTCTATAAAATCATAGTAGAATATAAAATAATTAAGTTGGGGAAAACTGACATCAATATTTTTTTGTAATGAAAGGATTTATTAAATAAATAAATAAGATAAAAATACATGTTTTTTAACCTTTCTCGCTAACATTATTAGCCATTTATAAAAAAATAATAATGGTAATTCAAAACTCAAAAACTATTTGTATAAATATTAAATAAAATTTTATTAATACAAATCTGGAGTTTTGCATTAAAGAAAGAAAGTTGGCATAGCTAAAAAATAAAAAAAAATCATCTCCCAAGAGTTATATCTAAAAGCAAGTCTTGACCATATAATATTTAGTATTTTATTTACATTTAACAGTAACATTTTTGATTACATTATAAAAAATAACGAATAAATAAATTATGGGTGGTTTTAACGGGAATATTTTCGACCATACTCTATAAAAAGTTTTTTTCGGTTTTAAAAGCAAATTTTTTGACCATACATAATATTATGTAGAAATTCAAGCTGACGAAAATTAAGCAACTTTTAACAATCATTTTTTCTATGCTTTAAGTAATTCAATCTCAAGACATAAATTGAAGCAAGCGTGCATTTTATTTAACTATAACATTCATATTTTCGCCAATACATAAATCAAATATTTTATTTTAGTCAAATCAATCATATTTTATTCGGTATAAACAACAACATTTTTTGGCATACTCAACATAAATAAATGTCAATATAATTAGTTTCATCGTTTTTAAAAATACAATTTTTCAGAATTCTGAACTAGAATATAAATACATGAACTATAAATCTGAACATATCACTGTTTTATGCCATACTTTCTTTTTATTAATACATTGGTTTATTAATACGCCGATATTATGAGAGTATGTCTAAAATATTCGGCAACTAAAGGATTAAATAGAAATTTAGGGCGACAATAATTTATAAAAAAAATGCATTTTGAATAATTTTGTTATAGTGACAGTTTGTGAAAATTGTAAGTAGATATGTTAAATAATTAAAACTGAAAAAATAAATTCTTCTCAATTTTAAAAACAAATAAGTTTCAAATAAAATATGTTTTAGCAAAAAAAATCTGAACTACAAATTCTAGCTAAAATTGTTGTTTTTTCTGTTTTAATTGCAATATTTTATAGTTATAAAATTTGACAGATGCGAAACGTCCATTTGCTGTTCAAACTCAACCTAACCTAAACGAATATTAATGGTCTAATGGTATGTTTAAGTTAGGCTTGAGTTTGAACGATATGGGAAACGCAGTAAGGAGTAACAGCTGATGGTTTTTTAGCTTGGCGACATGCTAAATAGCAATTACCGATATTTTTGACGATGCCTAATATGCCATTATTTTATATGACAAAAATACATCAAATGTAAGTCGTTATTTTCGTTGGTCTTAACATCAATATTTTAATCCATACTATCTAATAGAAAAAAAATGAAACCTAGCCTGTATTTGGTCTAAACGCCAACATATTTGGACATACTCCATTTTTAAACTATCTAAAAACATTACTTCTTAAATTTAATTAAAATTCACGCATCACATCAACGGTTTCAACAGAAATTTTATTTTTCATAAATTTTGTTTAGTTTTGACAGGCGGCGTTCACATCGCGTGCTAAAAACACGGACGTAGCGCGCATGCGCCGCGTCAATTTTATTTAATAAATATGATAATTTTATCACAGGAAAGCGGCAATGTTTTTTATAAGCCATTAGCGATAAACTAAATAACAACATTTAATCACAACTGTGTACGTGCGTGATTATGAAAATTGCACAGCAATTTATATCATCCATATAATTGCGTGACGATGTCCAACAAAAGTGAAACCCATGATATAATACAACGATTAAATATATTGCTATTATTGTTTTTCAGAGCAATCCCTCGTATTCGTTCAGCTATGGTGTTAAAGACTTTCATACAGGTGACGTTAAATCACAATGGGAGTCCAGGGATGGTGATGTAGTTAAAGGTTACCTAATCAAATTAATAAGTAAAATCAACTCTATATAGCATTCATATGAAATTTAATATGTTGTAGGTTCTTATAGTGTCCTAGAACCAGACGGTTCAGTCAGATCCGTCGAATATACTGCCGACTCGAAGAGCGGTTTCAATGCCGTAGTGAAAACTGAAGGACCTAATGTTCATCCAGTGCCAGAAGAACATCCGATTCCCATACAAAAGCATAAATACAACTCAAAGAACTATAAGACTGTCAATCTAGACGAAAGTAAGAATCAAATCATGTTTTCTAATCCCGATTTCAAGAATTTGAGAACGTTAGAGCCGGTAAAGAACGCTGATTTCAACTTGGATTCAAACTTGAAATTGGTTCCGAACTATCCCAAGTTATTTGAACCGGCTTCTGAAATCAAACCCTTGAATTTCAACTACGGCAAGAGTCCGAAGATAGAAGAGAACAAGTTTAAAGCGATTTCGAATCCATTTACAGGACTAGCCACCGTGACAGATTTTAATCATGAAGAAAAATATAAATTTCCAGACATAGATTTAACAAAACTGAACTTCTACAAGCCGGAGACGAACAAATTTCAGCACCACAAGTTTTCTGAACCGATTAACATAGAAGGAGGCTTTCAACCGTTGACCCATAGTTACGAAACACCTATAATTAAATCAAGACCGAGTTATATTCCATCGCCTCCAAAGAATAACTACAATCACATTTCCATAACAGATCTAGTACCATCGAAACCGATTTATGGAACTCCAAAGCAGGAAAGACATAAAAAGAAACCATTCACAACTCCAGGATTGTCTCATTATTCGACTCACAATTTTGGAAAACAACAAAGCAAACCGCACAAGCCAGAGTATGCTCAATACTTTGGAGGTCCTGTGAGTAAATCAGGCGGAGGTCCAGTTTTATTTCCTCTAGGAATGGACGATATGAGTGTTTCCCAAAAAGACGCGTCTTCTAGATTAATCAGAGCTTTGTTAAACCAAGGAGGATATGGAATGAGATACGTCTCGAAGCAATCGGGATACTTTTGATAGACTGCAATTTAATTAGTATTAAAACTACGTGCAATTTGTAATACATGAGGACGTGGATGTAATTTATTTATTTGAAATTTTGTTAATATGACGCTATTTATATTTTAATGATAAATATGAACTTTATCATACTTGTGTGTACTATATCTTGTATAAGACGTGTATGAAATAAAAATATTTAAAATATTGTAATGATTTTATTTATTAAAATGTGTTAGTATAATATTAAAGATATGTACATATATGCTGATCCAAGCAGAATTATATTAATAAAATTGCATTTCTGAATCTGTTAATTGGTCAGAATAACCCAATTAAAAACAGCCCCGAACACAGACAGAGACGTTATTTGAGGGGGGATAGGTGAGGGCATTTGCCCTCTCCTCTTAGATTCGGCTAGAAAAATACATGACATTTAATAAAATACTATGGATTTTAATGACATCAAAATATTCAAAAATACGACCATTGCCTGGCCAACTTTTGCCTCCCCCCTGGAAAAAGCTGAAATGACATCCCTGATTCTAAAGCAAAAATTCTCGAGTTATACCTCGAAAAAAACAGTTGAATCAATCCCGAAAGTATTTTTTAAGATATGGTATTTCATGTTGAAATCGTATCGGAATACATTTCCACCGGTAAATATAATTTTTACAAGTGAAAATATAATTTTTCTGTCATGTTCTAGTAGTTTTTCATGCGTAGTAATATAAACATTTACATGCTATGTATAAATGTTATAGTGAATGTGTATTTTTCAGTGGAGTTATATTTTCACTAGTGAGGTACAAATATATTTTCACCAATAGATATATATTTCTACTTACGAGAATACAAATTAGCTGATAGGCGCTAGTGAAATTTTATGCTGCTCTAAAATGTCCATTAAACTCAATTTGACAGTTGCGAAACGTACATTTGCTGTTCAAACCAAAACCCAACTTAACATAACGAAAGTTCTAAAATTAATTAAATTCTTAGAACTTTCATTAGGTAAAGTCCAAAATTCTAACTATGCCAACTCAACTATCAGGGGAAAATAAGCGGACGAAGAAGTACAGACAGACGGCATATCTTGAATATTGCTCAATAGTTCGTTTCCACTTACTACAGACTTATGACAATAAAATCGTGCCGTCGGCGTAGTAGTAAATAACCCGAGAATTTCTGATTTAGAATCAGGGACGTGGTGGCAATAGTTGGCCAATCAGCGATTGTTTCTTTTATATTTTGATTTCATTACGAAATTTATTATTAAGTTACTCAAAAAGACTTAAGAAAATAAACTGCAATGGTAAAACCATTTTGGGCATGACATTATGTAAATACTTCTAAGGGTTAATACCCATTTCGGGGAATCAATCGAAGCTTTTAGGATTCGTGCCGCTCCCTCGTGCTTTCATTTAACACACATTAAATATATAATATATGTCATATATGTTTAATGTAAGAGGGAACTGCATTTGCTTACAAAAAAAATGTCCAACACATTTTTCCGATTTTTAACTCTGTATACGAATATTAAAATAATGAGAAGCTAGAATATTTTGATGATTTTTTATGTCAAGTGACATTTGTAATAATTAAATTAAAAAATAAAATTGGTTCGAGTATCGGGTGAGTAGAAAAGGGAAAAGTGGATCCGGCGCATGCGCAATGTGCGCAACGGCCGCAGGGTCGGCAACACGGCAACACAACAGTCGAGGGGCGATGCGCGGCTGACGCACCGCGGAGGAATGTTGTCGGGTCGCTCGGGGACGGGGGCCGGGGAGGATGCCCTCCTCCAGGCTCTGAGAGCGCTCGCGGCCGGAGGAGCTAACGCGAGGTGCTGCGAGTGCGCCCAGCGGGGCCCCACATACGTAGACGTCACCGTCGGCACCTTCGTCTGCTCTAGATGTTCCGGCCTTTTGTGAGTCACGCGTCTTTCCAAACCCCCGTTTTTATTTATTTATTGGAAGAGCTCAATTTTATTTTAATTATTCATAACATTTTTATTGTCGATCTGTCATTCATTATCATTATCATTATCGAGTGTTTTAGGGTTAAGCTCGCTCTGAATATTATTCATGGGGTGTTCACTAGGTGCGAGCGGGATATTTTATAAGATATATTTAATTCGTTGCCATATAACTTTCATCCTTTCTATACTTATAGTGCGTTTCTCTCTTTTACTTTTTTAGCTTATCTAATAATATCATCTTAAAAACGTAGTCCAAAGTACGTGCGCGTATTTATTCTTTGCTGCAGATTGTTTTTGTTTTTGCTCGATTCGTGTAACAAACTTGACCCCATTTAGAGACCTTACTGATATTCTCCGCTGCCGATGAACGGTGTATTACATTTTTTTTTGCTAATTCTTCACAATGTCCATTGCTAAAAGGAGCTTTTAAAAAGCTGTGGCGTAAGTAAAAAAGGGCGCTAACTAATAAAATTGCAAATACAGGAAGATTGTGTCCGTTGGACGTTTCTATACCCTTTTTCATAAATAGAATTTTGTTCAAATATGTTTACTAAAAAAAAGCACGTAATAGGAGTTATATTTTTTTTCTCAGAATGGTGGAGATTTTCTGTATAAAAAAAATAAGCTTAAAATTAAAATTTGAAGTATAATCTATGTTGCAGAGACAATCCAAAGAACCCGTAGAGCACTTTTATTTTTTTAATTATATTTAGGATTGATCTAACAATCCCATCTGCTTCATCTTAACCAACATGGTCCATTATAAATTACTAAACTATTTTGAACGTGTATACACCCAAATCTATACATACATATGTAAAATAAATTCTGTCTAACTCATCTATGAGTATCTGAAAGCATCCCAGCTGTCGATTTGTCGTTTATTTGATGTTTACTATCGAGTATCGATCTTCACTTTGGAAACCACTGTCAAAGATAATAATATATAAATATGTAACAAACATGGGATATAATGATTTTATGGTTAGATTCTCAGAAGAAAATGCAATTTAACCTTGTATTATTTAAGTAGTACCTTGAGACCGGTAGTGTATGCACTTAATAAGTGCATACACTACCAATCAAAAATTTAAGACCAAAATCTGAAACAATGTTCATAGTCACAAATCCACCCTTATTTCTTTTAACTATTAAAAATAGTGTTACTCAATTAAAGAATAGACTATTTTCTATATTTGTCATAACAATATTATGCCATGTTTTTTTTAAATTCGTCCTTTCTTATTCAAATCAGAATATGACTAATTCGGTCCTACTGTTAAATATGCAATGGCAAGGGTTTAACAACTCTTTCGACTTTTTTTATGCATATTCATTTATTTGCATTTGTAACTACACAAATCACAATCTGCAGAATTTTTTTTCATTTAGTTTCTTTTGTGGGCATTAAAAATAAAAATCTCTTGCTCTTAAAAATAATTTGATTAAAAGTAATTTCAAGTGGATTGATAAATATGTATTTCATCTTTCATATAATTTAAATTAAGAATATTAACAAAAAAAATTTGGTCCTAACTTTTGACTGGTAGTGTATATAAAGAACATAAAAAACAATATCTATGCAGTCACTGGTGGCTCAAATTAGTTCTACGGTCATTAGACGCAAATTAGAAATCTATAGAACTACCTTCTGTGCGGGCCCGACAAGTCAAGGGCGAAGCCCCGACGTTAGGCCCTAGGACCAAGGCCATCTTTGGTTCAATGAAGACTAAACTATCACATCCGACTGTGGCTCGAATCCATTACATGGCAGAGGAAGGGGTTCTCGGAACCGAAACTTCTTAAAATTTAAATGAATCACCAAAATTTCCATATTCAAGTCACCCTTTCCCTTTTTTTCTGGACAGTTTTTCTTATCTGGTTCCGAAAAGTGATTTTACATGTACACATGGTCGCCGCAAATCTTTAACTTACTGTCAATATCTCAAAAGCTAACAATAGCAAACATATATGGCAAAACTATCTCTGCCCTCCCGTCCACTTATTGATCGTTCACTAAGCTTGATTTTGCTAGTGTATATCTTGTTTAACCATTTTAATGCCATGCGAGCATTTTGTCGCTCGATGCGGTCACGGCGCTAATGCCACACGAGACTTTTTTCTCTGGATTTATAGAATCATCTATAAAGAAGCATTAAAAATTATGATAAATTGAATAGTGTGTTTTAGAATTATGAAAACATTTTTTGTTTCTTGCACGGCGTCAGAGCTATCACTATATTCATACATAATATGTCGTTCGCAAATAAAATATAAAACAAATATCAAGAAGATTATCACATTGAGGCCTTTTAGGGATGTGCACAGGGTCAACACGTGCTTTCCGAATGTTTATGACCGTTTTTTTAAATCTAAAAATATGCGGCACTGAACGCGTAGATATGTAATACACATTGCGGCACAAAAACAGTTAAATATTTTTTTTAGTTATTGATATAAGTTAGACTACATTAAAAGAAACTTGATTATCTGGTTGGCCATAATTTTTTATTTGTTGAATATATTATTTTTTTAAATTGCTTACATGTTCATTACTTTTTTACGAAAATTTGGAGTATGGATAATTGAAACAAAGAATCCATGTTTTTTTTTATTTATTTAGGCAGCTTATTATTTATTTTCATTGTTGATAAATAAATATTTCATCATAGTTTTGTTTACTTTAAGTTTCACCTTTGTAACAATAAGTTGTTTTCTTTTTCTTTAATGTGGTTATTTATTATTCGATTTTACTATCATAACAATGCTTATTATGAAACAAATCACGATGTACTAGTTTCACATTGCTTTCTACATTAGTGTGAATAAGTAAATTTTGGCATAAGTTGTTCTGAAACGTTAGATTGATAAACTTCTGCCATATCATTCTGTGTTTGTTTATCTAGTTCATATGTGTCAAAGTTTACAATGACCGAATATCAAATTCAACTGTTATTTTGATTTTCAGGCGAGGGCTTACGCCCCCTCACCGCGTCAAGTCCATCTCCATGGCCACTTTCACCAACGAAGAGATAGATTTCTTAAAAAGCAAAGGCAACGAGTGCTGCAATAGCATATGGATGGCTCTGTCCGAGAAGGAGAAACCTGTACCCAAAGACGAGCAAGGTTTAAAAGACTTCCTCTCCGACAAATACGAAAAGAAGAGATACTACATGGACTCTGGAATACTGCCTGAGAAGATAAAGATCAACAAAGAACCTCTTCCGCCACCGCCAGCGACGTCCAAAACCGACAACGTGTGGACCAACATAGTAGCTAGATCGGCTCCTAAAAACGCCGTCGTTAATAAAACTCCGCTAGTTTTGAACACGAGAGCGCTCCCATTGAGACCACCGACGACAGCCTTCGGCGCTCAAAACACGTCTTCTTTTCCAGGGTCGGTGCTAATCAATATTTAATCAAGTGTCAATAGGAAGAGCACCTGTTACAATAAAAATTTTTAGGTTTCATGCGGACTTTGCCAGCGCAGACATCTTCAATTCTAGTCAACTAAACAATAACCCTGTTATGCCGCAACAACAACAGCAGCACCAGCAGCAGCTACTTCCGCCGCCGCCGCCGAGCCAAAGTTTCTTCGCAAACGTTGCCGACAAAGCGAACATGAATTCCGTACCACGTAAGTATTGTGTAAACAGTATGCTGATTTAGACTGAGATAAGCTTCTATTTGACTTTTGATTATTTTTAGAGGATCGGTATGCAGCGTTAGCCGATTTAGATCTGACCCTTCGACAACAGAGCCAAAGTCATATCAAAGGTATATTCAAAAGAACATCTATACTCTGTCTATTATGCACAGTCAACTATACAAGTATTTCATTGATTTGCTTAACCAAAAGCATATGCAAATTCTTAGATTAAAATTAATTATTTGATGATGATATTGAGCATTTATGTAAAGATCTCAAGGCAATAACATGTTAAATACCAAAAATTAATAATTTTGTTCCATAACTTTCCAACCCTTTGGTTGTCGAAATTCAATATATTGGCTTTTGCTAAATTGGCGAGAATTTCAGAATCCGACGTTATCATTGAATGTATCGGATTAGTTTTTAATAAAATATTTGCTTCACAAATAAATAACATTTTTTTATGTTATATATCGATATTTAAATCATAATCCTAAAAAAATTCGGTAACTAACTTAATTAAATTGGAAATAACATAATTCATTACAATTGATGTTTACAAAGCAGCATTTTTTCTCCATAAGTCATTCTAATTATATAAAAACACACATACCTTCAGAACCAGATGCCAACTATGTAGTTTAAAATTTTCTTGACATAATGAAATTCAGTAGAAAAGTGCAGTAAGCTAGTACTAAAAATTTTAGCCGTTCATTTAAAAGAGCAAACAAAACTTTGTCTAGTGGATATTAAATCTCATTTATACCAAACCTTATTTTTAAAATTGATATTTTTGTATCAATTACTAATAGAAACAAACATCACTCCATAAGTCTGGATTACCACAGTCATAGGATAAATTCATAGCGAATTGTATAGGCCCATATGAGAATCAACGGATATTAGAAAAAAAAACTTGCTGTACAAACCTATTTCAAAGCAATTATGAACTCAGAATTTAAATATGGAGTGTAATCAAAAAATTCATAGATATTTTAGAGCAGCATAGAAATTACTGTTGGACAGATTAGTCAGAGCAGTGAATACCCCATGAATAACTCTGTAACGAATCCTTTTGCAAAGATTTTCCTTATGTTAATGCACAAACAATTCGTTTTATGGAACAAAAGATTTATTTAAATGCACATATCTCTCAAAATAGTTCCCTGTTAAATAGCACAAATTATATTTTTCCTGGTAGCAATATATATTCACTGAAAAATACATATTCACTATTATAACATACATTATTATCAGTAATATCTTATAATAAAATGTAAGTTATTTAATATGTTATATTTATTGTTATAGAAGAGAGTATCAAGTTTTCGCCGAATCCAATGAATCCGTTTGATGGTAATGCCTTCACTCCATCGCCCAAAAATCCGTTTTGCACAAATACACCAAATATAAACGGAAACAACATAAACTACTCAAATCCTTTCATCGTAAGTATGACTTGCACATTTTCTTAATCAATCCAATAAGAATCGCTCTATTGATTCGATTGTTTTACCTCGGTAGGTGAATCCGAGCGTTACGCCCGCTGCTCAGTCCAAAAATCCATTCTTGTGATCGAGAATACGTTATAAAAAGTCAAGTGTCCTTGTGAAACGTCGTTGCCTTATGAACGGATGTTCGTTGCATTATAATGTACCTATTTACATTCTAATAAATTAATACTAATTTTATATTATATACGAAATATATGTTATAAATGTGTATACGTATGGATCATGACTATTTTGTAAGAATTGTAGATATATTATATTATTATATACGTACAACGCGATATATTTTATCTTCATTGACATTTTAGTGTTCGTTGCTCTCTTATTTAATTACATCTTGTATAAAGTTATACTGATTTTTTTCTCTTTAATTAATTTTAATGAACAAATTTAGTCAATTCGTAAATGAATGCTATGTTGAAAACATTGAACATATAATTTATCATATATTTGTACGATAATGTTTTTATATTATTTATTGTTATACAAATAAAATTAAAGCTTTTAATTTTTATGATGCTGTTTTTATTTATGATTTATTATTAGGTAGAATTGGGAGAAACTTGAGCAATAAATTTATTAACCATTAATAAATATTTTTGCCGATGGCAACACTTGAATATGAGTGCGATTTAACAAGAAATTAATTCAAGAAACGTGCATCTAAATAAATACTTTGTTCCATAAAACGAATTGTGCATTTATTTAAGGTAAATCTTCAGGAAATGATTCGTTGCAGAGTTATTCATGGGGTGTTCATGGTTCAGACTAATGCTTACTCACATCTAATTTGTTCACAGTAATGTGCAAACAATTCGTATTACGGAACAATTATTTTATATATTGCTCATTTAAATTGTCCTCTTTAATTATTCAATTTTAAAATTTAATTTCTCCAGAAAATAAATAATACAGTTGAGCAAGGTACGTTAAAATCGGATAATCTGTTCTCAAAATAACTTAACATGCACACAGAAGAAAAACTTGTCATAAATGCTAATAAGAATAAGAAACATTCCTCTCAAGTAAATTCCAGTCACAATGAGTGACTGTCCTTATAACTTATTTACTATCACCGTGAATTGAGAATAGAAGCTAAAAGACAAATGCTGGGTTGTGATATTTTCATCTGACGGTTCTGATCAGATTTTGAAAATATCATGACACTAAATTAAAATGGTAATTTCGAAAATTTTGCTCAAAGGTCATTTCCGAAAAAAATTAAGAAAAAGTATTGCTTCCAGAGTTCAAATAAAAAGTCTTTTAGGAAACTTTTGTACAGGGAGAATTTTTTACATCAGTTTAGATAAGCTGCATTCGATTCTCACTCAGTCATAATATTGTTTTAAAAAGTAATATTATGAATATCGCGATTTTATTGCTTTTTGTCAGCGCCAACAAGAGAAGGGAATCCGTCACGCGTGCTACCAGAGTGACTACAGCTAGTAACTGTACCTAAATAAATACTTGTTCTGCCATTTTGAAATATTGCCACAATGAAAATTGGGACAAACTTGCCTGAGGCTAAATAATAAATATGAATCGCTAATTTAAACAAAAATTGTATTGTAACTAAATAATAGTTCAGTGTGTTCCCATATCTTTAAATTTTGCCGATGGGAGGTGACAGGTGGCAATTAGATACAGATTGAGCCGCTGCAGTAGTATTTTTATGGAATATTATTACGGTTACATATTGTTATAAGTGAACGGGGTGCGGGCCCGCACAGGCATGCGAGCCCGCCAGAGTTTCCACGAAAAGAGAGTCCGTTATGCCAGTGTTACCAGAGTACAGCTAAGTTTTGCCCATAATAAACGCAATATATATATATATATATAGGTATTAAAAAAAAAATTAAAATTAAACTTGAGTTTATTTTTTTATTTTTTATTATTTCTTAGTCTCTAGTATTTTAGCAAAATTAATGTAATAATTTATATTTGCATAGACAAAATTTGCCTGAATACATTTATAGGCCTTTTTAAAATTCAGCTCTGACAACACTGATTAAAAGCAAATTGACAGTTCGCGTAAAGATTTCTGTCAATCTATAAAAAATGGCCGCTTCTACACCTCAGAGATTTGTGCTTATATTAGGCTTTGTCTCTCTATTTCACGCGGCGTATTCTGCAGCACAACGTAAAGTTTTCATTTAAAATACCAACTTTTGATCTTTATTCTAATAATCGTTGATAACACGAATCAAAGTGAATTATGTACATGTATAATATTTGATAGAAAATGACATTATTAAATTTTCTTCTAGATCGGTCATATCTTAGAATCACAGAGCAAGAATTTACTGCGCTGCCGTTAGATGTAACATTTAAACCACTATGGCTAATATTCATCACTAAATTACGTGTTAACTGTCTATATTTTAACGTTTCAGATTATAATACAAGCCATATTGAGTTTGTTCATTATCATGTATGGAGTAGTGCAGATATCGGGCGAGTTTTATGAGATTCGCGCTACTATGGGCCTCGAAAAGAAGTCTTGGGAAGATCAGAGGAACATTCCATCGTTTTACGTGTTCAATCATAGAGGAAGAATATTCAGTCCGCACTATGTACCTCAATCTCAGAGGAACGACTTGGAAGATTTAGAATAATTTACTTATTAAATGAACGAAAATTTACTAAATTACAAATCAAAATAAAATTTCATTCAATAAAGAATTTTTGCATTTTATTGTTAGAAGAGTACAAAATTTACCAATAGCACTTTTTTATGTCACAATGAACACTGATTTCAGATGTATCTTTAGTATTTCCCTATAGTCTAATTTTTTAATATCGTCCTTTATTCAAAAAATATTGTTTATGATTATAATCATAGTACAGATTTAATTAATTTATAGTTGATTTTGAAAACTTAAAATTTTATCTATAAAACTTGCTTTAGAAAAATGTTTTTTTCTGTAAATATTCTAAAATTATTTTGTTTTAATAAAAAAGATAAAATAGCTTAGTTTATATACAAATTACATTTTAATACGAAGATTTGTATCAAAGTTCAAATCATAATTTTCGATGATTTGTCAAATTTGAATAAAATAATTTTATAATTTACTATGAAAAACTATGATACTGTAAATAAGTTGCTTCAAAACAGTGCTGAATATCTTGATAACAAAATTATTGTGATATTTATAATCATTCTTTGTTATAATATATCTTATTATTTTATCGTAAATACAAAAAGTTGTATCAAGTTTAACCTTTTATGGTAAAATCGAATTATCACATTACAGTTCTTGCCGTCAAAATTATTTTTCAGCTCAAGAAAATTATTCCTATCAAATAACTTGGTGTAACGATCCAGATGCTGAAATGTCCTAAACCACATATGAGCATTATTTACGCCAATTATGTAAATGGAAAATAATATCTACGATTGTAATTTTAAAGTTTTAAAATTTGTACATCAATTTACCCATTCATGAGAATTGTTAAGCAATTTATTTATTAATTTCTGGGTCGTTTTTGCCACTGCATAATTTGTAAATGTATATACTTTATGTTTAGGGCTTATACTTTACTGGAACTAAACCGAAAACCGGAAAAAACGTTATTTTTGTCGAAACGAAAACCAGAGCTAAATCGAATCTATGATTTTTATTTCGTTTCGGTACTTATCCAAACACACGTGCTAACTAAAGTGACCGGTTTTAATTTAACGTATCCATTGATTCTCAACGATTTATAGTTTTAATTAATTTTACTACATTTTTGTATTAGTATCTTTTAATAATTTATTTTAACACTTGTATTATTATATTATTTGGCTTTTGTGGATTTTTTATATAAATTCAGAGGTTCTCAATATTTTTTATAAAATTCAATTTTTTGGTATTATTTTCTATAAAAATCATTTACATTAAATCAAGTTAAATTTTTTTATATAAATATAATGTTTTTTATTCAAGTATTTCTTTAGTTATATATTTAAATCAGTGGTGTGCCGTCCATACAAGCAGTAGATTCAAAACGTCAACCCGCATTCCGTTAGCGATTGACTTTTTTCTGTGTTGCAGCTGAGCTTCGAAATTCTGGCCAAGTTTGGGCTAATCTATTTTTTATGATATATTTTTGTAAAAATGCGATTAGCAGGTCTAACTCTTATCATCGTGCTTAAATATATTATCGATGGGATCTGCCGCTACTGGCTATTACTCGAAAGCTAGCGAAGTTCTAACGAATTTGCAGTATTATAATAGTAGTATTTTATTCATTGACAGAAATATGAACATATGAAAAGTTATATTGTAAATGCATTAGAATAATAAAGCAGCCTGTCCTTGGTAATGTGTAATTTATGTCTAACAAGCAATAAACTTTAAGAATTCAATGCAGGATCCATAATGTGAGGTGACCAGACATCCTCTTTTACTCCCCTTTAACAAAATATACCAAAAAGACATTTTTTAGCTCTTGTAGCAATATCTCCTCAAAAAGATTTCAGAGATGGCCTTTCAACAAAATTTTTTTGCTCTCGTGACAATGTCCTTTATCCTGCCCGCACAAAAAATTTGCATGATCTTTTCTTTAGGTCCCATACTGATTTTGTCTTCTTTGTTATTTTCTATTTTATTTTCAAAATCTGTTCAACATACATAATGGCACTCCGTGACTTTGATCTACCATATTGCAACTTTTTTGACATCTTCAAGTTTTTCACAAATATTTTAAGTGGTTAAAAATTATTATTATTATTAAATACAATATATTAGGTAATCCCGGAATTAATTTCGTTTTTTTAATAGGCAACTTTGGCTTAGTATTTTTGGGTCCGATGAGCAGTGAAGACGTGCGTTGTAATTTTTTTCTTTTCTGTGATCCTTTGCCTTTCTTTTGAACAAAAAAAATCTTTTCTACCCCATTTACAAACAATGGCAGAGACGTGTCCTTTGGAAACACATTTAAGAAGCTGTATGTTGTTTTCGTTTCATTAAAAAAAAACTGCGACAGAAGCAACAGAATGCATTTATGACATTTACGATGATATACTGGACAAAAGAAAGTGCCAAAGTGGGTTCAAAAAATTTCCAACGGGCAATCTCGATTTGAAGGACGAGCTTCGAAGTGGACGGCCCAGTCTAGTGGATAGTCCAGCTCTAAAGGCGGAAATCGAAGCAAATCCGATTATGACCATTGATGAATTATCGAAGAAAGTCGGCACATCACGGTCGAACACCCATCGTTATCTTGAGAAACTGCGAAAAGTTAAAAAATAAGGTATCTCGGTTCCTCACGCGCTCACCGACGCAACAAAGCTCAACGCCTCAACACATGCAAAATACTGCAAGAAAAGCAACATTTTACCCCGTTTCTCCATGACCTTATCACCAGAGACGAAAAATGGGTTCTTTATCATGATATAAAAAAATAGAAACAATGGTTAAATCGAGGTCAAACCCCAATTCCAACACCAAAACCAGGACTACATCCTCGGAAAGCATTATTGTGTGTGTGGTGGGATTCGAAAGGTGTAATTTATTATGATGTTTTAAAACAAGGGCAAACTGTTACTGCAGCCCTCTATTGTAAACAGATGGACAAATTAAATACGACGTTACAAAAAATTAGACCTGCTCTTGTGAATAAAAGTAATGTCATTCTTCAACATGATAACGCCCAACCGCATGTTGCCGATATTACCCGTAAAAAAATCCAGGACCTTAGCTGGGATGTTTTATTGCATCCACCCTATTCTCTGGACTTGGTACCGAGCAACTTTCACTTATTTCGCTTTTTAGAAACGCAATTAGGGAACAAAAAATTCGACAATTCGACAAAAACTGAAATCGGGTCTTTCAGAGTTCTTCGAATCTAAACCAAAAGCCTTTTATGAGAAAGGAATTTTAGATCTAGTAACAAGATGGCAAAGAGTCGTAGATAACACTAGAAATTACTTTGTATTAAAAAAAATATTAAATAATTGAAAAAAAAAATAAGTTTGAGTTTTAATAAAAAACGACATTAATTCCGGGATTACCTAATACTATAAAGCCAAAATATTGTCTTTCCGTCTGCGTTAGTTCAACTAAAGCCATTTATTTGTTTTTTAGTCAGTAAGTATTAAGTACAATATTGTTATCTTAACGATGTAACATTAAAAATGCATAATTATAACATATGTATATACAACTGAAAATGTATTGAATCAAAAATGAGTATCCATTTTGAAAAAATGAACATAGTTTAGAAATCGATAAAATCAGTGGAATACGTCTCCCTTTACCTGAATTTGTATTAATAAAATAGTAGGTTTATACGCCACTTAAAAATATGATTCTATTGGGTCGTTAACTAGTTTTATGATTTATAAATAAACGTAATGATACATATTTGCGATGTCTTTTTAATTAGCAAAAATAACATACATTTATATACAAAATACGTATCCGATACAATAAAAATAACATTATCCTAAATTTTTGTTTAATTAACAAACACGTTAACGGGAACGTTTTCAGAATGGATTCATTTATCGGCCCCAGCTTCCGCCTCCGCCTCCACCCCGTCCTCCTCCGCCTCCTCGGCCGAAGGATCCGCCGCCGCCTCTTCCTCGTCCGCCGAAGCCGCCGCCACCTCCTCTTCCGCCGAATCCGCCACCGCCGCCCCTTCCGCCGAATCCTCCTCGGCTTCCGCCCCTGCCTCCGAATCCTCCTCGACCTCCACCTCCCCTGCCGCCGCCGCCGCGTCCGCCTCTACCTCTTCCGCCGCCTCTGGCGCCCGGAGGCTGCGGTAAGAACCGCTTCAACGGCAGCAACTTGTTGGGGTCTATATACAACTCCTGCTTCTCCTTGAAACTGGACGCTTTCATGTTGTCGCCCAGTTTGATGGTCACGTAATAGTCTCTAATGTTGCCGAAGATCTCGTCGATCTTCCCCACTTGCTCCTTGTTCTCCAAGAAAATGGGGGCGTTAAAGTAGGGTACGTCCTCGATGCTCACTTTGCACACCAGGTCGTCTTGGACGGTATACTCGAAGTGGCCCAGGGGAATGACTTGCTCCGGAGGACCGTAGTCTTGCTGTCGGCCTCCTCCTCCGCCGCCGCCCCGGAATCCACCCCCGCCGCCTCTGCCTCCGAAGCCCCTACCGCCTCGTCCGCCTCCGCCTCCACCCCCGTAGCCTCCGCCGCCTCCGCGTCCTCGATACATCGTCACACGTGGACCGGCACGTTAGGTTAAAACTTCAAAACAAACGCAACCGAGGCACGTGCGAAATGTTGACCATGTACGTGACAGCGGTTTGGCCATAACGTTACATTTTCGTTAAAATGCACTATTTATTAAAATTATTATTCTTAAACATTTTTTTGATATTATTAAAATAATTATCAACCTTAATTTCCAGTAATATTCATGTTTTATGTTCACACTACCAGTATTTGGAAAAAAATTAAAGCTGAAGCAAGAAATAAATCCCTTTTTACAAAACTATGGTCTAAAGCAGTGGTTCTTAACTGTCTAAAGACCGAAATACTTTTAATCAAGCGTAGAACGAGACCACGCTATGCTTTTTGTCATTGTTTATGCACACACACAAAAGCATTTCCTACAAAGATCCGCAGATATCAAACGTTCGCAAAAAAAACATAGTGTATTTTTTACATTTTTTCTATACAGATAATAATATTAAAAAATAAATAAAATAACTTACAATAAAACATATTTATTAACATATAACATACAAAAATAATAAAATAAAAAATTCTAAATGCCTAGAAATCTGAACATTTTATTACTTTGTGGATTTGACACACAGTTCTGTGACAAACAAAACACAACACACGCGTAATTTTATTACCAAAACAAAAGTTACAATTACGAGTACTACTAGGCGAAGGCAATGTAGAAAGATCTTCGGGGATAAAAGTCTATCACTGACTTTTGCGGTTTATGCAAATAAACGTTCTCCTGTCATTCAATTACACTTTTATTTTTACTAAATCTACCAATAGGAGGCGTATGAAATACTTTCAATGGCATCAATCATTGATTCGCCACTCAGAATATTTATGGATCCATATCTTATAGTGATTGAGAGCCAAAATATCAATAAGCTCCATAAATATTCTGAATGGCCACTGCCTTGTTTTCTAGATCAATTCCGTCTTTTGCTCTGTTACAAAATTTATATCATACTTACACAATACGGATGTTCCGTGTTTTCTTGAAAATTGCACTCCGATGAATTTTATATATTATATTTGATTTCAAATTTAAATAATAAAAAATTGATATTGCTGCTTTTATAATAAATAATAATTGAAAAAAAAAACTCTTGTAAAAGAAAAAAAAATTATCATGGGCTTAAAAAATTATGAAGCCCTGGTCGAAGAAGAAGGCGAAGAGAAAACCCAATCAGAAAAGGACCAATTTTTGTATGAGGAGTTCATAATATGAAACTACTTTTTGAACTACTAGAAGCCCGAACTGAAAAGAATTATCAAACAAAGATAATCAAAACTCCCAACTAAGAATTCAGTTCCTAGATAACCTAAAAGGAGAAAAAAAGAATTTCACTAATAATAAAACAAATCGGGCAGAACATTTAAAGCTGTAATTCGTGGAGTACATTATTGAACAGAAACAAAAGATAATGAAGAAGCACTAAACTAGCATAATCGTTGGAATTTGGTAAGGTTCTAATGTCGGTTCATTAATATGCTTTTTGTTATTATTGATATTATTGAAATAAATATTAGTGAATTGTAAAAATTGATTACAATTTGAATATAATAGAAAGGTGAAAGGACCTTATAAAAATAAAGTAATAAATTAATTATGCGTTCGCGAAACCATTGAATGGCTATAATAAAACGTAAATAAATGGTAAATCAGTATTTATAATTTTATTTAAAGTGTATTTTTATTTCATTATTGGATTATTAGTCAATAAACAAAGGTGAATGATTAATTTAAATGTAAAAACAAAAGCGGTTGACCGAAGATTTGCGAACAACCGCTGCCTTGTCATTTATTTTGAATCTGTCAAATCGGCCAGCCGTCAGACGCCAGCCCAACGGTTTTTACAAGTTATTTCATGAATTACGGGTAATGACTATGATTTTGGTGGCAAATAAGTATTTCTTCATAAGCACACTCACAAAATGGCGAATCGATAGAACACGTCGACATTTCTAATCCGATTACCGCGTTCGCAGCTCGTCGAGTGCAAAATGACAAAGCCGAAGACGCTGGAGGAGAAGCTCCAGGAACTCAAGGAGCAGAACAACGAGCTGACGAAAACTGCTCAGTTCTGGCGAGTCCAGTACAAAAAAGCCGAAGACGACAAAATCAATTTAGTGAAAGAGAACCACGATTTGATATTTGTAAGTTATTAATTCCCATTTTCAATTTTTCATTTTAAATTATGTCATTTCATTTTATTACACAGAGAAAAAAGCAGTACTCTCTCAAAGTGAGAAGAAACTGCGATATGTTGGTTCAGTTGGCATGTCGATCTATGAACGATTTCTTGCAGTTTACCACTTGCGTGGAAAACACTTTAGAGCTCATAAACGAATTCGACGGACCCAACGGTTTGTGTGTTTCATTTTTTTAGTCCTAATATGAGAATGTATTACGAGTTTATTGTATAGGAGATCCAGTTAGCCGCGACTCTTCAAATATCAGCTTTACGCCAAATAATTCTCCAAGTAACGTCCGCTACGTGAGACCTATGATACAAGGCGTGACCTTAAAAATGCCCGTTTTAAGAGTCTCTCGAGCAAATTTAGACATTTTAAATAGATCAGGTATGTCTGCTGTTAAATTTTAATTATTAAAAAATATCATTACTATGCATCACTTTCAGGAGAAAAGACTACAAAAAATGACACACCTAGGAATTCGCCAAGAAATCAAACACAAGGTATGTTTAACTGCTTAATGTGTGTATTTTTCATACGACCCATTAGGTATTTTTCCTTTGCATTTTAGTAATATTTTATTATTCTTTCGGGATTCTAACTCTTTGGGGTGTGACTTCGCAGCCAGTAAGATGCAGGTGGAAACTAGTGACAATTTTATTAGATTATATTAGATATTCTCCAAGCGGTGGTGGAGAAGCTGGCGCAGGGATGATGTCTGTGGAAAATCCTTAGAGTGCTGATTGCTGTGGGAGCGACAGTATTGCGGAGGTTGATCCCTCTGCTGCGATGCTCGTATGGTGGACTACCTCTCAGGTTGTGAGCGTCCATGATATGTTGTCCGCGGGCGGGTGGGTGTCTGCTACTCTCTTCGAGTGTCTGCCTTATGTATTCAAGGCTGCAAAACTTGCTGACCAATCACAATCATCCAGCCAATCGTTGGACTCACTTATTAGAACAACAACATATGTATACGCCTTTTGCAAGTGACATTTGTTTTATGTTGTGGCCTTATGGTGCTTTTTGTCTTCCGGTGATATATTGTTTCCCGTGACCGTTTCGTAACAAAGAAATATTCATTCAATGCACCGAAGAATCTTTGCGTGCTATTTATGTGAAACCTTTTTTTCTGTCGTAACGAGGGCATCCTTTAAGCGTGGTCTCATCCTTTACACTTAGGGTGGCCAACCCGCGGGCCCGCCTTGAACATTTTTCCGGCCCGTGAGATTCATTACACTTTTACAAAATATATTTATTTTATAATCGCCAATACACTATAAACAATTTTTCACTCCAAAAAAATGTCTATAGTGTATCTAAATCTAATATGGAGATATATAATTTTATATATGGCCCGCAGAGTTATGATGCATTTCCAAAGTGGCTCGCAAGATCATTTGTGTTGGCCACCACTGCTTTACAGTATTGTCTAGTTCAGGGATGGCGAACCTTTTTCCCAAATGGGTCAAATTTGCTACATTTTTTTTAATAAATTCATATGGCAGGTTACATAGGTTTTATTTATTTTTAATAAATCCACGGGTCACATAAGTTGAGTAATTAAAACAATAATAAATAAAGGCTTACAAGTTTTATTAACACGGTGTGCACAAATGTGTGCATTTCAGAAACCTTCCGTTGCGTCGGTGTGCACAAATTTGTGCGTTTCGTCATTTTAACTTCATACGAGAAAAACCCACGTAAACTGCGTATTTACTGTAACGTATTTATTTAGGGACTTACCTACAGATGTTACTAATATCATATTAACTAAACATAGTTCAAAAAAGTAGAAATTCTAAATTCCAGAGGCTCAAAACTCAGGTAAAATAAATTCGTTTCAAGATGTATGTTTACATACATATATATATACAATTTTTTTCTATGGAATTATCTCACATATTATTTATTAGAAATAATGAAATCACTCAACACAAAATTGCGAATCACGTATCAATAATATATAAATATATTTAATTAATTTTTAACACTTAACGGTCGATTAACGCGGCGATATTCGCAAGACACCCAACCGTCCAATTTCGAACAAATGTAACGTTTCCGTTAGGCTAAACGCACGCTGTTATAAAAATGTTACCGAAAAACCCCACCTTATCGGTTTGATTTAGGTAAAGATGGTAATTTTTTTAGAGATATGTTTCTTGAAATTCTTATCTACAAAATTACAAAAAACCCAAAATATTCAAAGGTAACCGCATAAAAAAACGAAATGTTGAGCCAGACCTAATATCTAAGTACATATTATCAACCCGAAGCATTATAACAAAATAATCAGTGATTCTCAACTTTTAATTGCATTAATTTATTTTACAACTTTTTGCATTATTATATTTTGTTAGGTTTACAATATATTTTTGTAATGCTTATTTATTTCGTATTCCTTCATTTATTGATACTATTTTCTAAGAAATAAATTACAGTAAATCAAATTCAAAATTTTATAATATAAAATATAATGTTTTTTATTTATCATTATTTTCTGTTGTATATATGTATATGTATGTAGAGGTATCGTGGGCATTTAAATGCAGATTCATCAATCCCAAATGTGATATTTTATAATATTATAATATTTAGACCTGAAATGATCCCGATCTGTTCAAAGTAAATAAACTGTTCTCAACATGTTTTCAATTACCAACACATTGAATACCGGGCATTATTCCTAAAAATGGAGCGTGCGGCGGGGATTATTTGCGAAAATTAGGACTTTAATTAATTTGTGTAACTATCCAAGCACATTGGTGGTTCGAGTCTTTATTGGATGCGAAGTATACAGTAAGTGTGCGTTTTTCATTATTTTAACACATTGCGTACTGTGTGGTAAAAATACAAAAAGTGGTAAATATATAATATTAACGCAATAAAATGTTTAGAATCACTGATAATTTTTAATTATATTAAATATACTATATAAAATAATAATACATAAATTATAACAGAAATATAAAATAATAATACATAAATTATAACAGAAATATAAAATAATAATACATAAACAATAAAAGATTGCATTTAGCCATAGGCAAACGTTACGTTTGTTCGAAATTGGACAGTTGGGTGTCGTGCAAATATCGCTGCGTAACTTGACCGTCAAGTGTTAAAAATTTGGAATTGATTGTATAGGTCACAAAATTAGATATTTTCGGTTTTTATTATAAACAACAGTATTTTATCATCATTTTATTATTATCTTTATTGTTTTTATTCAAAAATATATATATATTTGGTTATTCTAAACTAAAAATTATATTTTATTTTATTGGTACGCGATCCACAGTTTGACGTTTACTGATTTTATCATTGCGAATACAAAAAAACGATCATCATGAATCTGTTTTTAAAATTTAACGTTAAAACGTTGACTAATTAAATAGTTACGATGTTTTAAAAAAAATAAGTTTATATCCTAATTTTCGCAAATAGTCCCCGCTGCACGGCTCCATTTTTAGGAATAATGCCCAGTATTCAATGTGTTAACATTAAAATTTACAAGCAAAATTTCAATAAACTCTTTATAAATAAAATAAAGAAAAGAAGAATAAATCATTTAATGGGAAATCCGTTGTTGTTATATCATACCTAAAAATTCAAGCGGGTTCAATAATTTCACACGCGGGTCACTGCGTGACCCGCGGGGTACTCGTTCGCCATCCCTGGTCTAGTTTATCCTTATTGATGAATGATCATTTTTGATCACAGATTTTAACGCGAGTTTCCAGAATAGAATCTCCCACAATTCAAATGCATATTTTGTTTTATTTCTCACAATTTAAAACAATTCTAGAAAGATGTCATTATGTATTATGAATCATTATTTCTATTGTTCAATTTTATTGTTATTATATTATTAAAAACGGGTGAGATTTAACATGGAATTATTTTAAGAGATATGTGCATTTAAATAAATACCTTGTTTCATAAAACGAATTGTTTGTGCATTTATGTATAATGTAAATTTTCGGTTTCTTCAGTAAAGGATTCATTGCAGAGAGTTATTCATGGGGTGTTCAACGTTCTGACTAATCTGTTCAACAGTAATGCACAAACAATTCTTTTTATGAAACAATTATTTTATATATTGCTCATTTAAATATTGTCCTCTAAAAAACGTGTTATTTTTAGAGTAAATGTTTTTAAAAAATATATTTTTATTTTTCTGTTGTATTATATATTTATTATTTACCTAAAAAATATCGGTCTTTTGAAAAATATTTCTATATGAATTAAATACACTTGTACTGATTAAGTTTATATATGAAGGTACTTGCCGTATATTTTTATCGATAATGTTAAATTAAAGAGTTAGTGCATATAAGAACACTATTGTTCCGATTATTGATGCCAATAGTATTCGAAAGTTTCTCTTGTGTTCCAAATATGACAATTTCTCACATGTTTTTGTTTGTTAAAGCATCTTTGTTTAATCATTGCTTTCTACAAAATTATAACTAGTTGAAAAGTGAGCGTGAATGGAATTTTGTCTCCTTTGGAAAATTCATATATATTATAATTAATAGCATTGAAAAATAATGATAATAATTCACAAATTTCATTTTATTTTTGACGTGCCTAATATTCCAGTCTGTTATAGACGTAACGCCTTTTTCATCACAACATCCAATAAGTATAAGAATATACACTTAAATTGTAAAGGTTTGAGCCTTTTTAATAAATCATAAATTTCCTCTTATCTTCCCAAAAAGTTTAGTTAGAACTAATATCATGAAAAATCATATTGTAATAGCCAAATATATATTACAAAATATAAAAATACACTGGTAACATTTATGTATTTAATTTCAATACGAAACTCAATAAAATTTTGATCATTTTCATTCATATTTATTTTCATTTAACTGTAATGAAAAGAAACAACGAAATCGATTGTGCAAAAGCTATGATATTTTTAAGTAAAATGCATCAATGTAATATAACAAGTGCAAATACTGCTGTTGAGGGTTGCCAGAATAATACGTGTAAAAGAAAAAAATAAGTGTTCTTAACCCGCCGTTGGTCGCGCGAGTATTGCATACGCCGTTGGTCGCGCCTGAGCGAATAGCCGCCTCTCAGTTCTTTATGTTTTTAAGTTTAAATATCGAATATTTATCATTTTTTTTATTTTTGGTATATTTTAGTGTTGTATATATAAAATAAATATATTCTTTAAAACTTTTATTTACATAACGAAAGAAGAAAAATAAAATAATAAATATTTTAAAAGTAAAATATATTTTTTTTAGATATATGTTTAAAACTTTAAAAATAACATGAAAAAATATATATTATTTTTGATCTTGATTACTTTAATACTTAGTTTTATGCAATCTGGACATAATGCCCATGAATGTTCTTTGCATATTGGGTTATAGCACATGTGGCATTTTATGGTGATTTTGCGATTTTTTTCCTAGGGCAAAAATTACATTTTGGACGATTCTATTCACTTTGTTTTGGGTGATGAATTATCATAGTGTCAGGTTTTTCTCCTAAATACTGCTATATTTTTATTTGCAAACTTTGCAATAAATTTGTTTAATTTGTTTAAATTATCTTAAGGATCGAAAAAAAAATTCAAAATAGTTTTTTTATACTATGTATCAATTAAGTTAAATTATTTATATTTATAGAATAAATTAAAAACATAATAATAACAACAAAAAAGTAAATAATAATAAAAAGAAACTACCAAAAAATAAAATTTCCAGCACGAATCTAACCCGCGTAAATAACGTTCTCTCTCGATCCTTGATATAACACAACTAATACGCAAAACCAAATGTATATCGAATTAGTAAACACGTGTTTGAGCCTGTAATATTGAAGAAAACATAATTCTTGAAAAGTAGAGGGACCCGCAAGTTAATATGTTGCATACAAAAAAAACGGCATCAAAAAAACCGATAGGGTGAGCGCTGCGCCGCCGTGCGACCAACGGCGGGTTAAAAACTGATTCAGTAAATCTAATAATTTGCAAGGAAATGTATATCTGCCTTTGTGAAACATGTGTTCTTCTCAGAATGTTTATGTCTTATAATTTATGGGCTTCCATGAAATTGTGTAATGTAAAAAAGTCACATTGTTTGCACGTTAATAAATTAATGGCATTTAAGAATTGTACTTTGTCCATTATTTTCGAAACCATTACATAACTCTCTTTGTTCATTAGTGCGGATCAGTTATGATCGTCACACATTAAGGTATTAATCTATTACAGGCTTATCGATTCCGTTGAGTCAAATTGCCGACCCACTTGAAACCAACACGTCGACTAAGAGAGACACAAGTCTGTCGCAGCTCCAAGAAGAATCTAGTACTAACAGTGTTATAGAAGCTGAAGAAGTGTTGAAGGTGAAGTGCTCCAGTAGAGAGCTGTCCGTATCGCTCAGTCGCATAGACTCGTTCATAAAGCGGTTCATGAACAAAGAAAAGCCAAACGAATCCATAGACGAATTGAAAGATGTTCAAAACGGTGCCAAAACTCATTGCGTGTATTGCTAAATATTATATTCGATAGATCAATGTTATACGAGCTTCCTTATTGTGTTTTAGACGAGAAAATAGAAAATAAAGAAAATACGTTTGTAAACGAAGATGAGATGTTCAATGACGAGTTTCAGGGGAGCGATTGTTTGAAGTATAATTCGAGGTATTTATAAAGTTTTTATTTGTTTTTGATGGATTATAAATGTTTATAATTTATTTTATCATTTTTACTTAGGTTAGAATGTATAATAGAAGAAACCGAGAATGAGAGTTCAAGTGTAAGAGTACTTATTTTTAAGAGCAAAAACATCCGTTTTCCAAATAAATATTTTTTTTATCAGCAATGGATATAGTCGTTTTTGCTTTCATATACTTGTTATATGCGTTTGTGGATAGTTAAATGACTAATTTTTTTTTTAGATATCTTTTAATAAAACTTTGCATACAGCTTCAATAAAAGATGAATTAAAAAATAAGTATGTTGAACTGTAATAAAAAAGCTTAATATAAAATGCATTATATTAATTAAAAAAAATTTTTTAAGGGAATTTAATAAGACTGAACAGGATCCTTTGGAGGGTCCGAGTTGGATGTTTGCAGATAGAACTAGCACTGATGAGGGTTCGCAAATAAGTGAAGTGAATCAATATAATTTCATAACTGTTCGAAAAGTAAGCTATTTTTTATTGCGTGAAATATTAAAGAATTTAGATTGTAGTAGTACTTTTGTTGTAGAAGACGATCGTAGACGAATCAATGTTTGAGTCATCAATTTTGACAAAAGACTCGGTTCAAGTACCAGACTCTACTACAGACATGAAAATGAATATAATCAACATGCCTCAATCTACTCCGGCTTCGGATAAAACTAGTAAACCAAACAAATCCATTCCGTCGCCTACGTTTCAGCAAAGCTTAGAATCGATGTCCAGCGAAGATGCGAGTTCTGATTTGACGAAAGAATCCAAAGACCAAAGCACCGCAGAAGATAATATGTAAATATTTAAGTTTATTTTTATTTTTTAGATTAAATTAAGACCATCGTGGCCTAACAGGTTACCCCAATGCGCCACGATGGTCGAAAACAAATTTTAAATTTATAAAACATAAAAAACGTATATATACATAAATATAACAATACTTAAACATAACAAAAAATTTTAAAATATCAAAATTAAATGATACAAACTGGATCAGATCCTCGTAGCTAACATTAAATAAATCAATTTTCAATGCCAGCGTATTAAGGAGCCGTATGGCCACAGCTATAGGCGAGTCGGCAAGTGCGGATGTCCTAGACCTAATGGCCATCAAAAGAGGTCGCGATCGTGATTCTCGAAAATGTTCCGGAACCCAAAACTAGAATTCCTCGAGAATAGCTGGATTGTCGACAGCACCTTTTAGTAATTTGAAAAAATGCTTAGCGACATACAGCTTTCTGCGTGAACTCAGCGAATCATATCCCAACGCTCCTAAAAGAAAGGCGCTGGGATATAAGTATGGATAATAACCAAATGTCCTTTTGTAAAGGTATCTTAAATACCTTTTTTGAATTTTTTCCACTAAAAGGGAATATTTGGCTATTCGGGGATCCAAATTATAGATCCCGATTCAAGAATGCTACGAACTAAGGTGTCATAGAGGATGCGAATAACTGACGGATCGTCAAAGTGAAAAGCATTTCTCATAACAAAGCCGAGCATCTTGGAAGATTTATCACAGACGTCGTGTATATTGTTTTGTTTCCGCTAATACCGTAACTTTGCTTTCTCTGCTCGTGACATGGCAACATAAATTTAATCATGAGAGAAGAATTAATCTTGTGACTTATTTATGGTCATAATAACTAGAAATGGCAGTCAAGATCGTCGCACATCGTCATAATTTAATAATAATAAAAAATAATCTCACAACTTTTTATTTAACTAAATTATTTTTATTTATTGCTATTCAGCTAATGAAGTTTATGTGTTTTAAGTAATCAGACGAGAATCATGATAAAATAAGAAGCAAATATGAATCGATGTCAGGCATTGTATTTCGTACATTTTAGAATTTGTTTTTATTAAAAATTATGAAAAAAATAAACTCATTTGCAAGGACTTTAATGTACTCGTGTTATTCGTACAACTCTTATTAATCTTATTATTATTTTTTAGTCTCAAAATCGTACATGAAATGAATAAGGAGGTCGAGAGGAAAGCAGTTGTTGTATTAAGAACACTCAAAGAGACGGTTACTAGTAAAAAAGGCAAAGGACGGAAAAATAGTCAATTAAAAAAAAACAGCGGCTATAAAAAGCATGTGCGAGTAAGAAATGATTCGGAAAGTTCCGAGTCGTCCAATAGCAGTGTAACATCAGTGCCTTCAATCGATCAACAGTAATAAGCGTTTTTGATTTAGTTAAGCATCAATGATAGTTAATGCAACATAACACTGGTATTTTATTAGCGATAGTGACTCCAGAGATAGCATCGACTCAAACGGTGAACGTGTGAGACCGAGGAGAGGCGTTATTCGAAAAGACTATAAAGAAATTTCATGCATTAAGTGAGTATTTTTTTTATATTAATATTTATTTATTAAATTATTAATTTCATTGTTTTTTTTTATTTTAGAAAACTACGGCGTATTTGAGATTATTTTAAATGATTTATAATATGTATGTATATTATTAAATATATTCATAATACTGTAGGTTTTTTTTAGAATTGGTATAAAAAGTATACGTATCAACTGGGTAGTTAACAATAGATAATTATTTATTATTATTTTTATATAAATATTTTATTGATTTTCACTAAAAATTTAAATTTAGTTTATAATTATTACATGTTAGCATACGTTTAATATAAACAATTATTTTATGCGAGCAATTAAACCAAATTAAAATATGGGTTTTATAACCCAAAAACTTTTACTGGCTCTAGATATTTTTTTAATGCTTTAATAAGATTATATTTAGCTATTTATCCAAGCATATGAATCAATTACTATTGAAATATTATTAATTTTTTGCTTATTTGTAATTGTTTTAGGTTTACATTGATTGAATGCTCGGCTCTGTTACTTGTAACATTATGCTCTAAAATGAGTTAATACAAAAATATTTCTTGCAATAAAGATTCACACCATTTTGATTGTTTGTCCTAAAAAAATAAGTGTTACTTGTAAACTTAGATGAGGTCGGTCATTCAATGGTTAACAATAATAAAATGAAAATGTTTTTTAAAAGTATAAATAAATAATACTTATTTGCTTTTATGTCTTATTGTCATTGCTTTACCTTTTTAATACTATTAACTACATATTTTAAATTTCAGGAGAGACTTTTCAAAATGTACAGATTAGTTTATTGAGCTATAGAAGTGTTTACTTCTATAAATATTTCGGATCAAAATGCCTTTGTTCTGATTTTACTGATTTGAAATCTGGTATTTTTTTATTAAGAAAAAATGCTAATTTGATTAAATTGAGCTTAAGATTTATCGAAACTGTCAATCCTTACAAAAACAAGTGGAAGAAAACAATGAATCGTCAATTATGTTTACTTAAACGGCCATACCGTTAGATCTGTCTGTTAATGTATGCTTCCCAAGTGCTGCTTTATGAGCGAAACCATTGTGGTCGCTTCCCGATGATGACAAAGAGACACATATAACAATAATATTCGATGCTAGAGTTGATTCGTATTGTTTCTAGGCGTGTGTGTTAAAAGATCATAAATAATGTTTTTATTCAAAATGACGAATTCTCGATTTCGATTTTAATGACGAAGACGATTTCTCTCATGTTTTTGTTTATAAAAGCACCCTCGTTCAATTGTTACACTACTTGAACTCTTTGTGTATGAATAGGCTAAAATTATATGGAACGGACTTCTGTAGCATTTTTAAAACAGAAGCAATTAGACACGCAAACAAAACAGTCACATCTGGAGATCATGTATCAAAAGATATCTTCATAACTGAATTCAAAATCAAAGGAAGTTCAAATGGAATCAGTGTTGCCATATAGTGAATTTCCAATCCAGGTCAGAAGCAATAAAATCGTGCCATCACGGTGAATCACGCTCGATTATCGAGTGTTTATATTAAGATTTAGGGTAGGTAGGGCTCGCAACGGATCCTTCCGCAATTGTCTATTTCACCATGTAAACAACTTTAATTATCAATAAAAACATTACCGCAGCGGCTCAATCTGTGTCTAATTGCCACCTGTCACCATCCCGTCAGCTAAACTTTGATCAGCCCTTTTCTTGTATTAGAAGTCCATAATAGTATTGGTAAGGACAGCTATTATATTTTTAATGCATTGTGTAATATCGAAATGCAGACAAACTGTGGAGCAATGTCTGTCTGTACTTATTCTTCTGCTTATTTTCCCCTGAGAGATGAGTTGGTTTAGTTTGTATTTTTCACTTGACCTAATGAAAGTTCTAAAACTATAATTAGTTTTAGAACTTTCATTAGGTTAGGTTTGAATAGAAAATGGACGTTTCACAACTGTCTAATTGAGTTTCATAGACATTTTAGAGCAGCATATAGTGCCTATCAGTGAAAATGTATTTGGACTGTACTAGTGAAAATATAACTTTACTAAAAAATACACATTCACTGTAACATTTATACATTGGATGTAAATAAACAATGATAAATATGTAAATATATATATATATATATATATATATATATATATATATATATATATATATATATATATTACTAGATATAGAAAAGTTGAAATGATATAATTTTACTAGTACCTGTCGGATAATTTATATTTTCACTGGTAAAAATGTATTCCGATATGATTTTCCTGAAATGACATGTTTTAAAAAATATTTTCAGGATAGAGTCAAGACTGTTTTTTCTAGATTTTCTTTTAGGAATAAGTAAATTCAATTTTGAACAAAAAGGACATAAACTTTCTGATTTTTAACATTAAGTTTCTGGAAGCACCAGTGCATACTCAATTGATTTCTTTTATTAATGAAACGATAAGCATGCATTAAATATTTTAGATAAGCAGTGAAAATCATCAGAAGGAAGGTGTAATTTAATCTTTAATTTGTCATTTGGGCTTAATTTCGGTATTTGATGAATATAAATAAAAAATGTAATAATATGTACATTGAATTATTTATTTGTATTATATAAATATAAGTAAAAAATTATCATGAAGTTGTTTCCTCGATATTTTCTAATAACACACGAACATTGTAGTAGTCGCATATCACACCTATTTCTAGCATATTCTCGATTTTTTCGTTCAAACGTTTCACATATTTATTGTCTATATTTGTAAAGAGAGTTCTAACTTTATCTTTTGGCCAAAATTTAATAATTCTCACAAAATATTGCACCAACGTGGAAGTAATTTTAAGAATATTATCGCGCTTTTGGAACTCCGTTTGGCTATGGTGCCTCTCCAAGTTGTCGTACGCGTCCTGCCACATCCTCAACATGTTGTTGAATATGTTGAAGGCTTCGTCCGACGCGGGATAGTTTAACGAAGTCAAAATAGCGACCGTGTATTCCGCAACGTCGGTGATCGCTTCGTTTTCGATGTTATAATTGTGTTGGATTATCTCGTTGATGTGTTTAAAAAGTGCGTCGGCGTATTCTACGTACAATACGGTCGAGTGCAAGTCGTCGTCCGATAGAGTGTAATGAATTGATAAAAATAACATATTGCATCTGTCTATATCCATGTCTTTGGATTTCCTGCAATACTCGGTCAATTCGCTAAAAGCGACGAACGTCGCTTTGATCACATCTTTATTTATGAACATATCGGTGAAAACTTGTTCTTTTTCAGTTTCTAATCTGGCCGAGCATATACAATTTAAAGTTTCGAACGCGTTCAATAAGACGCTCTCGTTGGCCGAATTCTCCATGATAAAATTGAGAGACGGCACGAATTCGTTGCTTTTCAAATGATTCAACCACTCGTCGAAGTGCTCGTGATCGTTGAACACGTTCGAGTAGACGAACCTCAAAGTCTGAACCAAAATTAACGAATCGTCCGATTTGATGGAACACAATATATTGGTTATTATATGCGGTTTATTGAGCACGTCCGTTATTATATCGGCGAAGCAACACATGTTCGCCACCATTCCGATGATCGTTTCCAGCAGACGATTGTTGTCCAGGTACTTTGTGAGAACGATGTCGAATATGTCGAGCGAATCATGTTTGAATAGAAAATCGGCAATGTCCTTCTCGAGAGTCATGTCCCAAAGAGTGCACAGGTCGCTTTCGACGAACTCCTCGGTGATCTGGTTCTCTCCCGTTAGAGTTATGAGCGTTTTGAGCACGAACCTCTCACTGTAGGCCGTGTTGCCTATCACGTCTCCGACCGGCAGCGCTTCTTCCTCCTCTTCGCTCTCGGAAGTGTCTTCGGCCTTCTCGTCCGAAGACTCCTCGTCGTCCGAAGCGATATGTGACGGATCTTTCATTTTTACCAATAGCGTCGACCACTCGATGATGACAGCCGCGATACAACTTAGACAGTCGGGCTTTGGTCCAAGCGACGCATTATTTGCCCATTGATCAACTTCGGGTTAGAATAAACATCAAATGGTTAAGATAAAAATAGTCAGAATGGTCAGAACATTGAACAACCCATCTCTCAACAAATCGATTCAATTATATGTAGGACGCGAAATAATGACAGTTGTTGTGTTAATATTAAAAAATATTGCTAAAAACAAGGTCATATTGTTTTTTTTAATTTTGGCGAGAAGATGGTGAGAGCACATGTAAATTCCGTCTAGATCGCTAAAACAGTTGGATGACGCGATGCTGGGAAAGCTAAAAAATGTTCATCTCGAAAATTTTCTGAAACGTATGGAAGCCTACCCTAAAACACCTTGATACTGATAATGATAATCAACTGTCGACACGCGAACGACCAAAACGTAGAATAATGTTTTTCATGCAATAAATTTAACGTTGCAATATCTTCTATATCGTGGAAAAATAAACGGTTACCATGCCCCTATAACATTCACCGTTGACTGTTACAGTCTGATCTTCATCGTTTTTAAAAATGTATGGCCTAATGCCGTCACCTGATTACAATGCGAACTAAATAGTATTTCTTGGGTATGTTTGCTTATTAACATACATAGAGAGATAGAAATGTGACTAAACAGTGAATAAGATTTTCTTTGAAAAATCAGTATCAACTTCTTGTTGTCCCAATCTGCGTAAATTATTTACTTGAAATGATCTATAGGCTTCAGTTGTTGTGTTATTTGAATTTTTTACGGGTATATGTGCAAGGTCAGATGCAAAATGCAACTTGATAATCGAAAATTTTGGGTCTTTGGCTACATTTTCACTTACAGCAGTAGTAATGTTTTCGGCTGAACGGGCACCACGAAGATACACATGCCTTACCATTTTTTCAAAGCTTCCAGTTTCTTAAAATTTTTTGCTACGTTGCGAATTGTTCGCTCAGCAAGACGATGAAATTGATCATAATCTTTTCCATGAATTTTGAATAAACAGTTCGTATATAATTGTTATTTCTGTAATGCAATTTAATTATTTGAACGCGTTGAGTAGTGGTTAAGCGATTTATTTCGTATGTGTGTTGTTGCAAAATAGCATTTGACTCATTGAACATACGTGATTATTGACAGCTGTTAGATTTACAGTGCTGCCAATATAGGGAACTGGAATTGGATCGTCCAGTATAACCACATATTGTCGCTCACTATTAAGTGATGTTAAGTGACAAGAGTGAGTGAGAGATTTATCAGTCGGTATGCGCTGATATAATCGAAACCGTAATAAAAGTAGTTTGAAGTATTTTTTAAAATGAGAGCCGAAGTTACGAGCGCTCGTTAAATTAGGTCGTCAACGACGGCGCCTGGGCCAACGGCGTCTGATTAAAAAAATTCAGTTGTTCCGCTTTCATGACAGTGACGTTCTTTGACGGCCGATACTCTCGTCTGCTCACGTCGTAAGAAACTTAGGCAGATTATTCGCGCCGCGACTTGTTTTTTCGTCAATTGTCGCTCGTCTCGTTCCGTTTCGATCGTTCGTCGACCGTTTTTATGTTATCTAACTTGCATTATTTCACTTTTGAATATCAACTTTTTGTTTCGATATCGTAAATTTTACTTTTTTGTTGCGATATCGACAGTCGGAATGCGGTGATACAATTCCGATTCCGATTGATAATCTCGACGATTATTTGGGAGTCTTAAAGTTCGATTGTAGTTGAATAATGAACGTGTATGTTTTGCAGAATAAAAATGGTGCAACAAGACTTGACTTAGACGGAAGGTTGGAAGATGCGAACGATGCGGGCAATCCGCGGGGGAAGAGAGTCGACGGCGATGGCGATGGCGGTGACGGTGACGGCCGTCCAGTGCTCGTTGGTTCGCTAGGCCGTGTGCAGTATTTTATACGTGATATGCGAAAAAGTTCAAGTTCCAGTTTCAGTGAGATTCTAGTCAGTGTCTGTGGTTGTGTTCCGCACAAGTTGTTCTCTTATACTTGTACTCGCTAATAATATAACAAATAGTTGTAAGACTTTAACGTTGCCGACATGTTATCCGCCGTCTTGGAAGAAGAGGCCGATCTGTACGAGGCGTTTCCGCCGCACGTGGATCCCAGCGGCATCACCATCTTATCCGAGAGTCCGCCAGGTATATTATTTAATACACCTTCTTCATTTTCTTAAACTCGATAATACAACCCGTTTTATTTCAATCGACCAATCTCGATAGCCCGTATCAAATAGTGACGCGGAGAGAAGAGAGAACCATACACAAAATCACTTTTGTTATATTGCACGAATTACAAAAGTACTCTGTGACTTGTTCTATAAGTCTTTGCGTTTTTATAATTCTTTTTTTTTATATCTAAATCTAAAAGTAGTGTATTTTTGGATGCAATCAATTCTTTAAAGTCGTGTTTTATGTTCGTTTATATTGTTTTCTTATGATGATAGTTGTTTAGAGCAATGTCTGAAAAATAAGGTGAGTGAGAAAGAAAATCCATTGTTTCAATTACTCTTTTTTCATTTAAAAGGGAGTCGCTTTTAGACGAATTAGATGACCGCACTATGTGTCTGTCTATAATCCAATAACTCATAAAGAATTACACTATCTTATTGGGGTGTAAACCTGTTCTCAGGGTTAGAATTGAGTCTCAATTCTATTTCAAGAATAACTAAATTTTTAGAACCGATTTTTTTTTTTTCATTTTTTCATTCATTTGAAATTTTTTAAATTTAATGGCATCCCTACCCATTGTATTACGGATGTTTTTAACTGCTATTGTCGCATTATGACCCAGTTGAAACCAAAATTGAAAGTATAATATAGTTTAGCTTGATTTAGGGTTGAAAATATCTAAACAAAAAAATATCCTAAACTAAAACTAAACTAAATAGCATCATGGATACGACTACTGTTAACAAATACGGAAAGAATAGTGAAATTATCGTTTATATTTTTGTATTTTATTTTAAAAACTAAAATCGCCCAATCTGGTAATTTTAGTTGGTATCGATGGCCCATATTAAATAATGTCGGTTAAAAACAGGACCACAGATAAAATGCACTATGCTAAAAATATCAAGAACTTATGTTATATTGTACAATATAAAAAATTCTCTAAAGTAATTTCTGCAACTAAATATTAAAATATTTTTTATGTATGGTCCAAAATATGTTTTTTTATTATTAAAAAGTAATATTGTGAATTTTAGCAATTTTTATGGATCTCGATAGGCGGGGTCATGTAGTGGCGGAGAAAACAAAACAGTTAATGAGTAATATTATATTGTACGAAATATAGAAGTGTTCCATTTATAATTTATACAGCGTAATTTCTGCACCTTAATAATAAAATAATTGCCTTGGAGCGTGCTGATTTTATCTATCACGAGTGACGCTCGCCAGTTCCAACATGTTTACGACAAAACGTTGTCGCATTTTGTTTTATTCAATGCATATTTGCATATCAGTTCTTTAGCTTATTTTGTAAAGAAATATTACAATATCATATCGACGTCACATATTTCCAGTGATAATTAATATACACTTACATATATTTATATTTAAGAATACGTAAATACATATAAAAATAATAAAATATATCCAGTCGTAACGATTGGGACTTCGTTATAGAAATACTACGTTATAGGGGACTAGGCACCCATACAAAATTTGAGGTTAGGTTCTTTCAATTGTATTTTGTGAATTTAATGAAATTGCAAATCAAACTTTTTTCCTATTTTTATGTATTAAATGAGAAAAATATTATGCTGTTGGAATTAAAAGTAAAATATATTCGACAATCAAGCAATCACCTATATTAAACATTTTCACTATGTGGAATTTTACTGTGCAAAATTTTTATTATTATTATTATTTTCAATAGTAATATTGAGTGGAAGGCTGTGTTATATAGTTTATTGAATATTCAAAAGCGATCATTCTTCAATTCAATTCAATTCAATTTTACTTAAGGTTACAAAAATATCTAAAGCTCCTGTCAAATAATGGTAGTGTGACAGAACCACACATGGAGTTATGTTACAAAATATAAGTTTTCTATTTTATAAATGATTCATACTGAATAACACAGTGTTAATCACCCAATGTACATATGTACAATATGGTCTATAAAGTAAACTTTTAATTGGAGTAGTTTTATTTTTATTTAAAAAATAATTTCGCACATTACTGCATTACTTGTCCTCGATAACCCAAGTCAAATAGTGGCAGTTGAACGAATCGATTGTTTGCGATTAGGATGAATATCAGATTTAACTTATTTTAATGTGATGCTAAAAAAATTCTTAGAAAAAGAAGTGAGTCATATATTGATAATAAAAAAATGTTATTAATAAAATAACGTATGTTATCTGATTTATATTGTATTTACACGATGGCCCAAAAATAATCAACATATTTTCAAAAGATTACATTTCATAACAAAAGATTAGATCTCAAGTATTATTTTTCTTAAATATTAAATATAAGTTTATTTTAGTTCAGTATAATTTCACCCTTATCACTGCATTTTATCCATCCACCATTTTAAACTATGCGTCGCGTTGGTTGCAATTAAATTTTGATGTTTTCAGTGAGATGAAAAAATTCATAGATACATTTTTATACCATATATGCACTAATTAATAATCACGATATTTATCTGTGAGATCAGGAAAATCTAGGAAAACCTAATCTTTGATGATCGATCGGAATCATTGTTATACAATAATCACGAATTCCAATTTCATAGAAGATATACATTGAAAATCACTGGGTATCATATAGGATTCGAACCCAATTCTTTCGGATATTTTTTTAATGAATTATTATACCACTGGTTTAATATTTATTAGTTGATAAACGTCTCTGGAGGTTAGTAATTTCCTTGCCGTCGCATTGGTATGTAAATTCAATCTAACGATTTATTGCTAAAGTTGTATATATAATATTTTCATTCGCCGTCCTTATGCAAATATCTCGTTACGAACCAAATTGCATTTTCATGTTTTTGACTGGAATCTTTTGATTATTTCGATATTGGAAATTTTTGGTTGTACATAAATAGCATGTTCTGTCTTTAATCTAGTAATCAATAACACATATCGCCGGTTTTAAGTATAGATTGACTAATTATTTGCATAACGTCTGCTAAGGGTTAAAATTAATTAATCAACTGTACAACTGTGATACTTTTTGATTAAAATATCAGGATCACACAGTGTTTTTATTATTAGATTTTTTATATACGTGCTACGATATAAATATGTAAGAGTTCCATTTTATTGGGTAAATTAAAATATAAAAAATATTTTAGTTTACTTTATTGATAAATTAAATAATTAGAATTAAACATTAACATTGGGTCAGAATTTTATTAACAGCCTGGTCATAATTATTTTATTCAGAGTCAAAATAAATATTATTAGAATAAAAATAGCATACAAAATATAGGACGATCATGTAAATTAAAAGAATATTAGAACATAGTTAAATATAAATTCTTTATTTTATAAATATATTATCTAGATAGCGAGCGAGCGTTGGTCAGAATAGTGAATACGCCATGAATAACTCTTAACGAATCTATTTAATTGTATGTATATTCAGAGCGACGAACGAAGTGGGAATAACGACAGAGCGGCGGTGGAGAGAACGCTTTGAGAACACATTTATAATGCTTATGTATTATTATATTGACCATCTGTTAACATAAAACTGACCTTGAAGTAAAATCAGATCATATAATATAAATACTGGCTATACTTGATAGATAATGACCAATGAACAATAATAATACTGACTAAAATAATTTGAGAAGACCGCAGAATAAAGGATATCATAAAAATATCGATTTCGACAGTGAATAGACGTTTGGTTGAAGCTAGATTTAAAGTGCGAAACACAGCAAAAAAAAAAATTACTGAGAAAATGAAAAAGAATGCATTGAATGGGCAAAAGCTCATCGCCATTGCACAGTTGAAGATTGGAGAAGAGTGGCTTTCTCTGACGAATCCAAATTTAATCTGTTTGAAGCAGATGGTTAGCGACTGTACACCGTAGAAAAAGCGAAAGAATTCATCCCTTATGCCTTAATCGATTCATAAAACACTCACCCTATGTGATGATCTGAGAGTGTGTGACAGCTTAGGAACTGGGCTCTGTAAATTTCGCCCATGAATGCAAAAATATATTAATTGGTTGTATAAAACGACTTTATTCCAACCCTTGAAGAACTTTCCCAACATGCGCCATGCCATATAGCTCGTTCTGTGAGTCAAATTATTATCCTTTATCTCTAGATTACACAATTCAAAGAGTTAATGGGAATCACATACTTAACATGGCCAGGAAACAGCCCCGAACCTAACCCAATTGAAAATTTATAAGCAATCATAAAACAACAATTAAGAAAAAAACGATGAAAAAAATTAGCCGAGCTGAAAAAATATCATGGAAGTGTGAGAAGAGGAGATCGATCTTAAAATAATTGAAAATCTGTATTTATCGATGCCAGGCAGAATACAAGAATTTATTAAAAATAAAGGCGAAATTACGGCAAAATAATTTTGTTAAGATGTTATGTATACAAGCTTCTAATTTTTAAATGTCCTCGATATTGCTTTATATGACTGTAACAAAAGAGAGGTTGCGCGCACGTGTTGAGTTAGAGGCTCGCTATTGTGCACTTGCTGAGACGACGAAAAAATACACCTTTCCCAAAATTGACGCAATTATACATTCCTAATTTTACTATTTAATCCATAATTTTATTTTTCTGTATCGATAATAGTACATTGCATATGTATATATCTATTCTAACGTTTGAATTGATTTTTAAAATAGTCAATCTAATCTTTAATATTTGTTGAATTATTTACAAGTTGTGTCACCTGGTTTTGTCCGGTGCTTTTAAGGCAGGACGTATATATTCGTTAAATAAATTATATTTGTATCGAGGTGAAAATATAGAACACATCAGTTGAATGCGCTTTGGTTCGAATCATTTTTTTGTATTGCATCATACATTTTAATTTATTGCAGTATTTTATTTTTAATTTCTTAGCATTTCAATGCTTTGCAGTGATAAGTTATAATACTATAAATCTTAAATCTTAATATGCAATATAATATAATAGCAGAACATTCATACAATCCGTTCTCTTAATAAAGGCAGTAAAGAAAATTACATGTATTTAGATTGCATCATTTGAAATCAGAGAATTGAACCATATGACTGATTTCGCCTTGTTGATAATTTAGTATAATGAAATATTTCCAGTTCTAAGAAAAGTAGTAAGGTCTTCTATTGTATTTTTTGCAATACATCTATCGAATGGTCTGCATTTAGTTTACCTTTTGCGTTGTTACAGTGTAACAAGTTTTAACTTGAACGTTGTTTTGACAAAGTGCAAACGGTGCATTGAGTGGCGAACATGTATTTGCGTCGAGCAATCGAGCGAATAATTCCGCAGGTGGTCTCCGAATTGTTTATGACCACAAGTCACTTTTTGAATTAAAAAAGTTAGCGTTTTATTTTGTTATCAAAAATAAGAATATATTACTCGCCGTGTATGATTGCGATTTCATACCTTAACCATAACGACTCGTGATTTATGAGTGGTCATTCAACTGTGTGTCATACGCAGAAGTGACTCAAAGTACTAATAATATGCGTCAAAACGTGTGCTTTCTACTTTAATCTCGATAATATCTAATTAATGGTGATATTTTAACATCTTTATGTTTACTAGTTTAATCAATGTATTCTAATCCTCAACACATTATGTATATATTTAATTTTCATAGTTATAACACACCTAGCTAATTTGCAAACCGATTATTTATATTCAGTCAACGAATTAATGAAAATTATTGTTGCGTAGCAAAATTTTATTATTAAATAATAATTATTTAAATCGGTTGTCACGGTACTGTCAGCCATCTTGTTTTATATTTGAATGCTTATTTTTCATTGGTCGAAACAACAGAATGCATTACCGGTGCCTCGGAAAGCAATGAAGCAAATGCCAGCACGATAGACTAGCGACAAGTAGGTTCAAATCCTATATGAACTAGTATTTTTCCAATTTGATCGTCTCTTGGAGATTTAAATTGGTGATTATTATATTAATTTGATTCCGATCGATCATCATATTATGTTTTCTTAGATTTTTTCTAGTCTCACGGATAAATACCGTGATGAATAGTAACTATAATCGAGCTAGGTTATACGTAGTGACATCTTTCGATTGTTTTTAATTAATTAAGTATATATAACTAATTTATGCACTACTTTCAGTAAGGTGTTTCACTATTTGCTTGTAGGCGTTGATTGTGTTTGTTCGGTTGTGAAGCATTGGTCTAATGCGTGTCATGTTAAAATATAAAAATGTACACAAGTGGGATATTTTTATTTTTATTTATCTTTTTGACGTAATATGTCTAGGGGTGGCGTATATAATCCGTCGACGCTCCGTTGATAAATTTTACATATTGCATCTGGTCTTATTTTCTATCTGCTTTTGAGGCAAGGAAACGTTAGTCGGATATTCACAGTTTTTTATGATGAATTTCATGTATATGTTTTTTTTATTCTAAACTATAAATGAGCTCTTTATTAGAGAAATTTTTACATCTATTATATACGACCTAACTCGATTTAAATTAATCATCACAATATTCATCTGTAAGATTAGGAAAATCTAAGAAAACCGAATCGGAGTTATATAATAATCATTAATACCGATCTTCTAAACGCTATATAAATAGAAAAACCACAAAAGTCCAGCCGTAAAAAAATGTGCTAAAAAAATAGTTTTTAGAACAATTTCCCTTTAAAATAAGTATTATTTGTTATATTTATAGTGCAAGGCGTAAATTCCGATATATTTAACGTATTATCAAATAGAGGAAAATGATTTTTTCACATATAAAAAAATGTGTACTCTAAAGGAAAATAAAACTCGCTTATAAGGTGTTAACTTTTTTATCATCAACTCATCTTCAAATATCATTTCTTATATTGCACACATGGCTTATTTTTAATGTCGAAGTCTTGCAATAACAGGGTTGCCTATTATGTTTAGTTTTAATTTTAATTTTATGTTACGTATTTCTAATTCGATTTGTCCTTGCTACTTTTCTTACTATTCCAAAATCCATTTATATAAATTTGTGGCTCGCGAAAAATCTGAAAGTATGTCTTAAGCTCCATATTCAATGTTTAATGTTGACTCCACATTACACTATTCCAATATGGGTATAAAAGGGTATATTACGACTTTTATAGAAATAAATGTTTATTCGTTATTTTAATACATGCCTGAAAATAATATAACATGTTAATAGTGGTTGTAGTTAAATTTATACATGTATTCCATACTTCTAATATTAGTAACATATTAGTAAAAATTCATTTAAAAAATACATAATGATGAATATCAAAAATTTTAATTTTATGTATATTTAAAGCATTATAACTACTAGATTATAGGCTCCAGGCGCGTACGGTGAGATACATTCTATTTCGCTCGCTCGCGTATTAAGTGACAAGAGTGAGTGGGAGATAAGAGCGTGCGTAACATGCGTTCCGCATGTAACGCATGCCCTTAGAATAGAAATATTGAATGTATTTATATATAAATATCCTACCATTCCAATTTTTTAATCATACTTCTACAACTAGTAAAATATTTTTATTGAAATCTACTCCCATTGCCCTATTTTGTAATTTTTATAACATCGTTTTATCTAATTTATTAAGCATTTAATACGTGGTGCAATATACTATTGTTGATTATTGTTTTGTATCACCTATGAAATAAATTAAAGTGTCTTCTGCAAACATATGTATTTTACATTTTTTTCTGTTATAAATTATATCATTAATTTGGATCTCTGAGATATTATTTTCTCTTTGGAATAAACATAATTTATTTTAACTTTTTGCTTTCTCATTTTTAAATAATTATGTAACCATTTTAATACTATTTCACTCATACCTATACTTTTTAATTTCTTAAACATTATTCTTTGGTCTATTGTTTCGAAAGCTCTCTTGAAAACTGCTCCAATGATTTTGTTCGAATGTTTTTTTTTTAATCCAGATTGTTCTTCACATATAATGTTTTGCATCACCTTTTCTATACAAGACATGTTAATTGGCCGTATTTCGTCAACCATTTTACTATATTTTTATTTTAGGTATAAGTATAATTCATATTTTTGCTAAGCAAATAACAATACATATTATATTTTTAGAAAGACCAAGGCATTTAGGGACAAATCAGAATGAAGATTCTATTTTTTGTAGTGAATATTTCTACCGTTAAGAATACTCACTCGCTTTCCGTTGATGTTGGCTTAATTGTGAGCAAGTATCTAAGTATAAGTCCTTTCTCCGGTTGGTTGCAAAATCTTTTTAACTAGATTAATTTTTTTTCCATTGAAAAAAATCTGATTTGATTTTTAACGACATACTAACAAATTTCATATTAAAATTTTCAGTATCTGATTCCGAACTATCTAAAATAAAAAATACATTTAAATAATTTAATAGCCACTAGTATTTTTTAAATAATTAAATAATTACCGCCTCCGAAAGCAATACATTTTAAATTGTCAATAAAATATTTGTAGTAAGCTCTCCATTATATGATATAATTTATTTGATGTGTCAACGCATTGATATAATCATCCAGGTCCATTGTTTACATCCGAGCAGCGCACGTGATTAAATTACTATCATTGATGATATGCGTTCTCACACATCATAAGTTTCTCCCGCTTGTTTGATCATATTTAAAAAATAATAGAAATTGTAACCCTTTATAGAGGAAAATCTCGATATTTTCCTCTAGATCAGACGAAAGCCCCCCCTCGCGTATGCCGTATCTAATCGGCGCATCGCCATCCGTCACCAAGGTAGTGCGCGCGAGCGCCTCGTCTGGCTCGTCGTGCCTTGCATGCGCAGCCACGGTAATCATGTTGATCGTTTACGAACTGGCCGAGCTGGCCGACGACGAGGACGAAGATTCGTACAAGGAGAGCCTGGCAGTATCCAACTGTCTACAGCTGAACGCTCTGTCCCCAGGCAAGCGGCTCCCGCTCAAGACCTTCGCCGAGGCGCAGACGCTGCTGCAGCAGGGCCGCAAGCGAGACGCAAAGCTGCTCATCCGAGAAAACTCCTGGCCGATCAACAGCAGCGTCAGGTCGCAGCTATGGCCGGCGCTCTGCAGGCAGCACCAGCACGGCAAGTCGATGCTGGACGGGTTCTACTGGGACATGGTCAATCAGGTCAGTTCTTCAGCTCCCATTTGCGCGTGAGTACTAACTCGATTATCGTTAGTATTGTGTGTATGTGTGTCTGTCTGTCTGTAAACACGGACGCAAATTGCGTGCGAGGCGATGAGTATGTGTGTTGTGTTGGCTTTGACGTTTAGAGGTGATTGTGTTGTGTTATTATGTGCCGTTTATAGGGAGAGAGGATTCCATATTGTATATTTCCATTGCCACGTTCAAGGGTTCTAGCGACAGTCATCGATATTTTATTTGCTTTATCAAGCGGTTCTCCATTGCTGCAGAATTTCTCTTGGCCCTGGGAGATACTAATCTTAATATTTAGATAATGAGATTCCGAATAATGTAGTCAAACGAACGTGTGTATGCAAAGAAGGATGTGGATTAAGAAGAACCGTTCACGTGAAATTGAGATGTGAATAATTTTTTTTAGAAAAAGTATGAATGAAATATATTGAGAAATGGGTCAAACTTTCCTGGCAAGTAATGAAAATAATCACCGTTCTCAAACGTTCTTATATGATATATTTATAATGAATTATTTCCAAAATATTCACTAAACAAAAATCATAACATTATTTAGGGTCTTTGTTAATCATGGGGTCGAAACAGGTGCTTATTTTGTAGTAAGCTGATATCTGTACAATATCTACATATTATTAGTATCAATCCTTCTCAAAAACAGATCAGTTTAATGCCTAAAAAGTAGCTATTAACTCTTTAAACACCAGCGATTTTTAGTGAGTCACCTATTATTTCTCTTCAGAAGATCTGATCTAACAACGAATTTAGAGCCTTATCAGAGATCTTCCCGTTTTTTAGTTTATCTTGATGTCTCCAAAGGTGTTTTAAATAGTTTACACGATTTATCTCTGGTTGAAAAAATAACATAAACTATAGAAAATGTGTTTTTTCGATTGTTGGATTTAAGTTTGTTTCTCTCTGTGAAAAAACAGATTTGTTATATTGAGGCATTATTATTATAACAGAGCTTAAAAATACCAATAATCACGTGTTTGTTTGACCGCAACTAGTGACAGATTTTTTCAAAACAACACATTTTAAAAACGGCTCATCTTTTCAGTTTACCTAATATTTGGTGTTTCAGTAATTTTAGTATAGTACTGTAATTAATGAAGTCATGATTTTTTTACTACCCAATTAGAGGCATTTACTGCAAAATAAATCTTAATGTTTAAGGGCCATGGTAGACTTACGAAATTTTGAATAACAAGAACAAATAGTACGATGCAGGAAAAGAATAAAAATATTGTCTTTAAATACATGTTTTTTTAGGCTATAACCATTTTATCTAATAATGCTAACTAAACATACTTTTCAATTATAGATTTTTTGCCATTTCAAAGAGTCCAACTTCCCATATAAATGTGCGAATTTGTGCATTATATCTAGCAGTACGCTATTGGAATACACGAATAAAGTAAACGTTGTTAGTATGTTGACTGTGTTTTGCGCTGGCTTAACCGACTTATCACAGACAGCTTAGGTAGGAGATCCGCGCAAATACTTAATGTATAGTCGATCCCCCTATAGCGAAGAGATTGGGACATCGTTATAGGAATACTACGTTATGGGGGGGACTAGGCAAAATTTGAGGTTAAGTTCTTTCAACAATATTTTGTGAATTTAACGAAATCAGCCAATCAAACTTTTTTTCCCATTTTTATATATTAAATGACCTTGTATTTAGTTTGTAAACAAGAGCACGTGTCCTATGTTCTTATTGCGACACGCATTCGAAGAATGTCCTTGATTTTGAAGTGTCAGTGGAACAAAGGCAACAGATTTTTTAGGTATTTTTTTTAAAATGCGTAAGCCTACAATGAATAAATAATAAAAAGTAAATATAACTTCATAATCACTTTCAGTAAAAACAGGAAAAAATTTTTTATTGTCTTCTGTCTGCATTTCTTCTCGAAGTTTTTAATATGGTGCTTGACATTTTTTTAATTGGGCAGATTGCTTTGTAGAACAATCGTATTGAATAAATTATTACATTTCTATGGGTTTTGCATTTCAATTTTAAAATAAAAAATTAGCTAAGTTTAGAAATGCACTAAAATTTAGATACAAAGTGTCTTATATCATATATCTAAATATATTTTATGATTCATTAATACTTTTTTTAAGTTTATAATAGATATGTTTTACATATTTAAATAATTTTATTATATAAAATTAGGATGATTGAAACCCCCTGAAAAGTGTATACATAATGTACTAAAAACATGTACACTGATTTGCTTGATCATATTTTTTTCCATAGCTATATAAAAATAAATATTTTTTTACTGTATTATGATGAATACCCCTGGAATGTTATAGCGCGGTGGCGTTTCGCTTGTCACTGAATACGTCAAGGGACAAACAGTAATAAAAAATACGCTATACGGGGGAACGCTATAGGAAACTTCGCTATCGGGGCTATATATGCAATAGGGGGGCTTACGTAAAAAATGGACCGAATCTCTTGATTCGTTTGCAACTACTCGGCCTTAAACCCGTGTATGTGATATCACGCTAATTTAAAAGCTTCATAGTCTTAGAAATACTGCAATAAACCATCTATATAATAAATAAATAAAATCTGATTGTAGTAATCCAGAAACGTTATAAGCGACTTACAGTATTAATAGAACGATTGCGTTGTATTACTCTACAAAAAATGTTACATAGATAAGATGACTAAATTGCGCTTTTTATCTGATTTTTAAATAAGAAAATGTTTTTTTGTATATTAAAATAATTTTACAAAATACGTTGTTATATGCAATATTTTACTGAAGTAAATATAAAATTTTGTACTGATTTTTAAACTGCACATAATTTACATATGTGTTGCAAAAATGTTTGGATGTGTAATCCTATATAAATTATGCCTATAGTTACGCGTCACAAGTAGCTGTAAAAATAGAGATTATAACAAAAACATATTTATATGCTTGTAAAAATAAAAATAAATTATTGTATTTTTGTAAAAAACAAATTTTAATTGCAAAACTCGAATTTTAATCATATACTTTATGTCATATTTTTCATATATATACAATATAACTATAGTAATAAATATGTAATTAATAACTTGTCAAAACAAAATATTTTACTGTATTTTTTCATAAATAAAAGTTAAAATCAGCATTTGTGGCCAATAAATGTTTTTCAGTTCAGTCATTCAAACTGAAAATAATTAAACGTATTTTGATTGTACTTCTCTATAGTTGCTATCGAGAGTTTTTCTCCGCTATATTAAAATAAATTGGCGTTCTCTTTAAAAATCCGGCCCTTTCCCTTAAAATTTCGCGTGGAAGCGTCTTTTCGCAAATACATAAAGCACCAATTGTAGGAAAATATTATATAGGTCTTGGAGATAATGGTTTAAACACAGATAGTGAAGTTTCGAATAATGTAGTTGAGCGAACGTGTATATGCAAAGAAGGATGTGGATTAAGAAGAACCGTTCGCGTGAATTTGAGATGTAAATTAATTTGAATAAATATAAAGTTTACTGGCAATTAATGATAGCACTCGCATTTCTCAAACATTCCTTGGTATATTTTATTTGATATATTATATATTTAGCCAGTTGTCCAGTATAAATGATATCGTATTCTCGATGCTTCGTAATCATTTGACTAGATGAAATGCGTTTTAAGTATAATATGACATTGCTAAACGGTGTCGCTATACTCGACAATAAGGCTTGTCACTCGACAAATTTTCCTCTCAAACGCATGACACTATCAGATAAGATTGCAGAAATGTGAAATTGTTGATTGATAATGAAGCGAAATTAATTTCATTGTTTGTTGACAATAACGATTGTTCAATATGTTTATAGATTTTCTTGAGGTTTTGATGTGAATATGTTTTCAACAGCTTCTGTTTAACATCTCAGCGCCTTTGATCCTTTGTATTCCATTATCCACACAGTCAGACGCGCCCCTTTTATCTATTTCGCAATCGTTCCATTGTGTGACATAATCGAGAGTATGATTTATCGCAGCATCCATTAAAGAAATTTGAAGCACTACCGCGTATGTATGTGCATACGAATAATATACTAAACTGTATCTCAAATCTATAGTCGCCTGACAACACAGCGTGTTGATAATACATTTTCAATCTATTTGTATGAATCATATCGCATGAATCAAGCAATATGCATATCTTCTGAATATTTTATTTAAGTATTACGCAAGTCTGATTGTAACATAAACTGATTTGTGATATCTGGTGTTCGTATTGAATCCAAATAAGTTGATGCTTTTCTTTTTAAGTTATCTCATATTTAAGTATAATTAACCTACCTTAAGAGTTGAATTTCAAATCTTATCTAATCTATTTAAGCAACACAGCGAATCGATAATATATTTTCAATCTGTTTGTTCTCTTAGATCACATATTCTGCATATTTTATATCATAAATTTCACTTATTGATTACAAACATAATATGATTTGTTATCAAAAACAATTCAAAACAAATCAAATTTATTTATATTAGGATATCTATAATATATTGTTCAGTCACATTTTTTAAAACATATTCCAACTATGTATATATCTTACAATATGTTCATAGAATATATTTTCGTCTAAGTTATGAAACACTTTTTGCGCGCGTTGTCCTATTGTGCGCGCAGTCATTGTCATCGTCGACGTGTGTTGCAAAAACACGTGTTATATTTAAAAAAATGACTAACTTAACGCTAAAAATAGGCGTATAAGCGATAAGTGCTTCAGACGTTTCATGTCCATTTTTTTTACAGGTGTTCGGAACAACAGAACTGCCAGACAAGCCCATAATGTTGCCTCCGTTCGTCGAGTCCACGCATTGTCTGGGTTACCATCTGACCCGGAAAGGAAGAGCCGTAGCGGACAGGGTGGTTTCCGTGTTGGGGTATGCTTGTCCCGACATCACCTACAGCCCCACCCTGTATCCCATCACCGCCATCTTGCTGCACTTTATGCCCGGTAAGTTTGATTTTTTTTATATAAATATTATGAGTGTTCAAAAATAGCGAATTTATAAAAAGCCATTCCAAACGCGAGTGTATCTATGTATATTCATGAAATTTTAAGTGTCGAGGCTATCGGTGACCCTAGAGTTGTTCATAAAAACGTAGGAATATATTTATTTTCTCGCCGTGTTTTATAAAAAATGATTTTTCAATATTTTAGTAACACCAAATTCGGTTGTATTATTCAATTGGGTTAGTTAGCAAATAAGAGCATTTTTTGTATGAGTACAAAATGCGTGGTTTGGCAGCAGAATCTGCTCGTAAACTAATAAGTACTGTTAAGAAACTTTTTTTAAATAAAATCGTTCTTTAAATAAAAATTTAAAGACGTTCCTGTCGCGATGGTTAATAATTAGGGACGCGATCGCTGCTGAAAATAGCCGAGAGTTGCTGGATTGTCGACACCACCCCTTTAAAAATGTAAAACACTTCTGCATAAACTGCAATATAATTCAGCTGGCCAAAGGGAGCTAGCAAATGTAAGAACGATTCTGAAAAGAAAAGTAGTCGGCTGGTGATCGAACACTTCCACGAATTAGCGAATACCGTAATGGTGGTAAAATACATCGAATCTCTAATCTTGTTTCTTTTTAATATGTTAGATGAATTTGAAGATACCTTGTTTGTGGTTCAATGGTTGTGAACGGTTACGATCGTAGTTCGAATCCGTTATCCTTGGTATCTGGCGGAGAAAGGAGATTCTCGGAACCAAAGCTTCATAGATTTGGATGATTTAAATTGATGAGTCACCCCTTATCTGGTTACTTAAAGCCGTTCGGCGTGGCATATGATCGTTACAGTATATTTTTTGCTGTTATATGCGAAGTTTTGCGCTGATTTCAAATATGTTATTCGATTTCTTTTAACATATGTAGTTTTTCACAATAATTTGTATAAATTATGGACTATATGGACCCTTGATTAATCGATCAAGATTTACAGCACATTATTATAATATCGATTAAAAAATATTGAGTTTTGTTTTCGTGAACATCGGTTTAACGAGGTGCTACTATAAGATTGTCTCCTCTGACTGTGCAAGTAATTACTGTGTAATATGTATAGGTATTTAGATAAACGTTGGTATATTAGTGATTTTTTAAAGCTGATAAATATTTAAAACATTCACTTCTTCCGAACACGTTTACAGATAATGCCTTTAAATAAAAATATAAATATCTATAGCAACGTAGTACCAACCCTTGTCACCAAATGCCATAAATTACAAGATCTGATCATCTGAATCGATGAAAGTGATTGATGTCCTCTAGTAAATTTATTCATACTTATGACATTCGATTCTAAGATTGTCTATGAATAGAAAGTGCTGAAACTGTAGTTTCATGAGACAAATTATGCTAGAGCGCATGATTTGTTGTTTACTGAGCGTCAATGTCAATCACGTGAGTGACTTTTGTATCATTTTCGGTATGAAATGTAACGCTTCAATCGCTGATTGCCATTGTTGATGTAACCGATTCGAGCATAATACTGTGTTAAGGACAACTTCAACATAAATCATGGTTATGCTATGAGAAAAAATACCCGGACCGATCCAGTTATGAGTCGTTTGATCGGATATGTCAAGAAAACAAACTAATAAAGCAAATGTTATATTGTGGCATACTGGGAACCTCGGGTTACGTGCTTAATTCGTTTCTTAAACCGAAACAATTATTCTCATAAGAATCATTGTAAAGAGTAATTTATATCAGTACTTCGTACTTAAAATCCTATATGAAAAATCATAATCTAAACTTAAGCTTTACAGGACAAAAACTTTTATTTAATCACAAAAATTAAGCTTCTTACATATTATTTACTCGTATATATAATTTGTTTAGGGTAAATCCTATACTTGTTCCAGATGTTGGGACCACTACCTGAAAATAAAAACACCCAAAAATGTAATGATAAAAGCAAGAACGTTTCGCTCTATCATTGTGAATAGTATTTAGTTAATTGTTCATTATTGTAAGTCACATAACACCAATGATTCTCAACTTTATTGTTTTATTTATTACTTTGATATATAAAACACTATATGTATTTATTTATGTTCAATATAATTACTTATTACTTGATGTTTGGTAATATTTGTAATGAAGATATGATTTTAAATTACATTTTTAAACATTTCTTTTGTTTTTCATTCACCAGTTTTTTTACATAATGTAAGAATTTACTACATGGCAATAGTACCTATTTGATAAGCCACGCCTAGTCTACATTGTGACGATGTTTTTGTCCTTCCATGCAAATACTATAATATTATTGTTCGTTTATTTATATGTTACAACTTTTCCCATGCGTATTTTTTATTGTTTGTGTTAGACCTAATTGTACTACCTAGTTAAATATTATTTTATTATACAGTACTTTGTATAATAAAATTCGAGTTTCCTATGTTGACAGCACTGTAAATCAGACATGTCAATAAACACGCGTGTTCAAAGTGTTAAATGCAGGGACGTTGTTTAATTTTTTTCAGGTGTGGAGGGCAAAAGTTGGTTAATCAGTGATCGTTTTTTTAATATTTCGATTTCATTCATATGCATAGTATTAAATTATTAAATGACATGCATTTCTCTAGCTAAAATCAAGGGAGCGTCCCTGTTTATAATACACGTTAAAAGCAATAAAATCATGCCGTCGACGTCGGCAGTTGAAACGCTCGGTTACCTAGCATTCATATTAAGACTTTTAAAACAATGTTACGACTTACAATAAGTGAGAATTGTGTTACGACTTACAATAAGTGAATTTTGACTAATAGGAAAGCGCAAAAAATGTCACTGAACGCTCGTTACGGAGCGTTGCCACTACAACAGCGACGTCATGATTTTGTTGCTTTTGACTTCTTAGAAAAGGTAATTGTTTTTTGGGTCCTCCTATAAAGATTTTTATAGCAATATTAAGATAAGTGAGAGATGAATGAAGCACACTAAACCGAATTTTGACCAATAGAAGAGCGCAAAAAACAATTATCCCTTCTCAGAAGCCAAAAATCCACGTCAAAAGCAATAAAATCGTGCCGGCGCCGTCGCAGTGGGAACGCTCGTTGCCGAGCGTTCCCACTGCGACAGCGCCGACACGATTTTATTGCTTTTGACGTGAATTTTTGACTTCTGAGAAATGATAATTGTTTTTGCGCCCTTCTATTGACCAAAATTCGGTTTGACTATACCTTGGCCAATACTCTTATATCAAAAGTCCCTATCATATTTTTAAAACATAGTGTAATATCGAAGTGCAGACGAACTATGGAGCAACATGCGAGATGCGACGTCTGTCTGTACTTCTTCAGCTTATTTTCCCTTGAGAGATGATTTGGCTTATTTACATGCAATGTAAATAAGCCAAATCATCTCTCAAGGGAAAATAATGTTACAGTGAATGTTTATTTTTCAGTGAAGTTATATTTTCACTAGTGTAGTCCACATAAGTTTTCACTAGTAGATATATATTTCTACTAGCGAAAAAAAATTAAACTGATAGGCGTTAGTGAAATTACATGCTGCTCTAAAATGTTTGTGAAACTCAATCTGACAGTTGCGAAACGTCCACTTCCTGTTCCAACACAAACCAGTAGATATTTTTAAATTTGTGTTTTGTTTTTAAATGTTGTAAAACCATTTTGGCCATGACATACATGCCTTTGGACTTTTTTTGTTTTTTTTTTGCACGCATTTTTTTTGTTTTAAAGGAGACTACCCTTACATGAAAACACCAAGTGCATCAAGCCCATCAGGTTTCTATTTCACTAAAACTTCAATGCGTTTTGTTTATTATTCTTGCATTTTATATTTTTGTGGATTTATGAAGTTTTATCGAGACGATATATTTCCACAAATTAATCAAATAAATAGAAACATCCTCACTTCCTTCACCTGTCTTTGAAGATAGCATTATAAATCTGATCCAGTTGTTCCTCCATTTTAAGAACATTGTGGCCATCCACATCACAATTCATTACAGTTTCTAAGAGTCACCTAGTGTCCAAGCAGAGCCTTTCCCCCCTGGGTGACATAGGTGCTATTTGGTATTTTTTTCTTCAAATTCGACCAGTTTTATTACAGTTGATTATTTGTTGGAGAATAAACCCCTCAACTTTTACAGTCATAATCTAATCGTTTTGAATCTCAGAAACACTATCGCTAGCTAACTGTTTCTCATTTGATTTCTACAAGATTCGTTTTTAACTAAAGATACCAACCCAAATATTTGAATATTCAAATTCTGAATTTATTCGCCCTTAAATAACTATATTTGTCCAATTAATCGTTCATATTTGTAGTAAAATATAAAAAAATAATTTAAATACACCAAAATAAAAAAATCTTAAATCTTTAAATTTTATCAACGCATATAGTACTTTTTCTTGCAGTGTACCGTTGAAATATCTATAGCTCATTGTGTATTTTTTGCGAAATGTATCTGAAAAAAAAACACATTTTATAATTGCAGAAATTCCAGAAATGACTCATTTTTCTAAGCCTTTTTTTGTGCAGCTGTGGAATTTCTCAATAGCTGGTGTTGATTATTATCTCTATCGCACGAATAATGTTTAATTTTAAGTCTGCCTTAAATCTTTTTTTATGTTAATATTTTTTGCATCAAGTTGTAGTCATTTTAGCAGCAGGAAAAAATAAACTTAAGATTTATACCGATTTAAAAAATTAAAAAGTTATATTGTTTACTATTTGATATTTGAAATTTAGAAATTCTATTATAACCAGAGGTTCCACTTTATATAGTTATTTTTAGACATTTGAAAATAATAAACGCGATTGATACTTAAATGCATATGTAACTGTTTTAATTTTTATATCATATATATTAGCAGCATCGTATGTTGAAAAATAAACGAATTTATATTTATTCGTGAATATACTAATATTAAGTATATTCACATACTCCGAATGCGTTTGCTTTGGCGTGTTTAGAAAAACATAGTGCTTAGAGTGACATCACAACGCCACATACATACATATGCGCAAACTATAATACAACTAACATTACTTCATAATTATTTGCAATGAGTAATATTTAATTTAAATGGTCACATATAAATTTAACAAACATAACAATATGCCTGAGAATAATTACTAAAAATATATTGTGTTTTGCACGCGGCAAGCCAACTGCACTGATTCATAAACAAACATTGACCCTGGATGGTTTCGTGCGTTATGAAGTTTTAACATGTATAGAAAAATACTATATAAAAAATATATACACAGTACGATTCACTGTTCATTATATTAAACTATTGAATTTCCATCAAATCGGATCGCAAAACCCTAATCTTTACACATAACCGCTATGGTTTTAGAAAAAGGCAAACATCACGCTTAAATTTCATCCATTCCGAGCGCTAAAGATTAACTCACAGTAAATCGAGAAAATTTAATAAGAATAGTGTTGTCCTTGGATTTATTCAGCGTAATGTAACACCCAAGTCGTTTTGTCGAGTCGTAAATTTGTCGAAACAACCTACCTGGACAAGATTTAATGTCCGTATTATATACCATTTGATGGGCTTGTAGAAGGCTCGTTACGTATCGCACTGAGCTGATGAGGATGTGACAATCTCGAGTGCAGCTAACTAAACCGATCGGTTTAGATGAATTAGATTAATCTTCGGCTTAAATTCGATTCTATTGCGTCGCTTTTAGTTTATCTCACTCCACTCTGTATTATCTATGTTAGCATAGCGCGCGTAACTCGGAGGAAGCTTTGTAAATATTGTATTTGCGCGCAGTGTTTGTTCAAAGCCGATCGGAGGATTATGGGTGGATGCGAAATGTTGCCGACGCAAATAAACATTAACGCGTAAAAATGAAGACTTGAGTAAACCATACACTGAATGCTAGTTCAGTTAAATTAACTTTTTATGTAGAAAAAATCGCGAGGGAACCGTACGTCAAAAATATTAAAATCATAGGCTTAACCAATGGAGGAGGGCGAACAAAATAATATATTTTTTGTGTCATGTTTTCTATGTATGTTGTAGATCGATCCACGATCATAAATGACTCAATACGATGCAATTGCTCCAAGATTCTTATCTCCCCATCTCATTGTATACAGTATGATTTATAAACAACGTGTCGTAGCTTAGTCCACATTGCGCACTCGCTCCACAGTCGACTGACCGATACGTGCGAAAACTTCGACCATAGCATCGGTCGATGTCATTGCCAATAAGATCGATGGCAGGAGTCCAATTGTCGCCGCTCTGTGAAATTGAACAAGACCGTTTTATTTGCAAATTTCCATGTATTTTTTCATCTGCAACTGTATTATATTGATTGGCGGTTGATCGCGTGTGATACAATGATGATGATGTCTTGCTTGATGGCCTCGATGTCAGTACACGGTAGATTACGACGACGTGCAATAAATCTGAACGATACTATTTATCGCACGTGCTGTATGCATCTAACGTAACTTCTGCACTCTTCTTTCTTTCATGCAGAATGTTTCAAATTGATTATAACAATCGATCTGTATTGTTCGGAGCATAGCTACTAACTTTGTAAGGATTGACGTATTGTCTCTCATTTCAACGATCTGCTTAGTGCTGAAGATATTTATGATATCTCAGATCATATTTGGCGAAAGGTGGGATTTTCCTACGTCGCCGTACCAGCAATTACGGCAATTGGTCGTTTCGTTCAATTCATACGGATGTTGTCTGGAGAGGTCGTGCCCGGCTTAACTAACAGGGTCGCCGGTTTATTGCTGTGTAGCTTATACACTCGTTTAAATTGTGATTAATGGTGTTTATGCCATCCTCTGACCCGTGCGACAAGATGGGATTTTGCAGGAAAAGAAACACGTCTCTAAAACTACCACGACAAAGGTTAACAATGGCTGGCTGCCATGACAGGGTCTTGGCCCTCGGGACTTAATTTCGTATTGTCTGAATAGTAGATTAGAAGCGAATAAAACGCTTCTGTGTAGGTTATATCATTGTCTCTTTAAAAGGCTAGAAATCAAGGTTAATATCGTCATTTCGAAATACCCAAAAAATTTACATACAAGAAGTGCGTAGTCATTCTAATAATTATCAGACGGTGATCCGCAAATGACCGCATTGGATGTTACGCGTTCACTGAGGGATGTTCCGAAAGTGCAGCTAAACAATAATACGATTGGCTCTGAATTGTCCTCCCCTATTTGTCCAAGCTTCCTCGAAAGATTGGTGTAAAAGATGTGCCATTTTGTCAAAGCAGCACTATCTGATTTTAATTTCGTACTGTCCGAATTGTAGATTATAAAACGAGTGAAATCGGAATTTCCGAACACTCAAATTTTACAAATAGTCGTTTAAATTACTTCCAAGTTAATGGTGCAGCAGGTTGAAACATCATTTTGTCCGAATAGTGGGATTTTCAAAAGCTGGAAAGCTTATTACGGATTCAATGTAGTTTACACTTCTGTCCGAATAGTAGATTAGAAGCGAGAGATATACTTATGTGGGGTATCTACGTAGCCCACTATAAAGCTACAACAACAAAGATTTATCTAAAAAATGAGTGAAATTAAAATTTTAGAGCACTAAAAATTTTTTCATATCTGTTGTACGTATCCTTCGTAATTATTGATTGGTAACCTACAAATAGTTATATTGAAAAGTGGCGGAGCTAAACAATAACACAATTGGTTATAAATTGCCTTTTCTCCAATTCGTCTAAACTTTCTCGAAGGGTTAAAAGCAGCATCTAGCAACCAGAGACAAAAGAAACATGTGGGTTTATTATATCGGTGTGCATTAAACTGTGTATTAAACAGCTCTTCCAATCCTGAAATATAACTTTTGTTATATTTCAAGCTGATTACATATAACTAGGATATGAATTTTCAGTGAATAACGAAAGCGCACTGATAATAAAATACAATATATTTTATTTTTTAATGGATGTTTTGATGACGGGTAACAATTAGACACAGATTGGAACGCTGCAGTATTTATTAAAGTATAGGTTAGTTACATGTTAGAATATGATGATAAGAGAGATCGACGGACGAGGCGTCGCCGGTCGTAGTTTTCCTGTAGAAATCCGCCAGAGAAATGTGCTGCCCTACGCTGCCGTCACATTAGTATTATCAGAATGCCGCCTAGTTTTGGCTATAATAAAATAAATAAATATTTTTTAACACTTTTTACTAATAAATAAGTCTATGATATTTGAGTCTATATTCTTATAGAGCGTATGTTATCAATTTAATTAATAAAATTGTAACGATGCGCAAATGTAATATAATATCAGAGAATTGATGGGTGGCAAACGAGCAATATAATACATCGACGTCAATATTTATATGTTTTTTCTATTATTATTTCACAATGCTTATATTGATCGTTTCAATATACAGATAATTAAATTACATTGTAACCTAACGTAAATATTTTTTGTACACGTTATACTTTAATCTCGATCCTGTTCAAACATTTCGTCGAGTTTGTGTAAGCACAAATTCAGTTTAAGGCGGGCGTTTGGTCGGATTAACCAAGTTTGCTTCGCAACTTCTCGAATTCGATTAATTCGCACGCAACGGTGGGATAAATTCATTTGGGTATGAAAGATGAATGGCGCAGTAAGAAACTTAATATACACGTAGAAATATCCCCAATTTGCATTAGCATTGGTTGTTCAGTCGGGTTCTGTTAATTGTTATTGACTGAATATCTGGAAAGGAAAGGTAATCTTCAAGACGAACGTTTATATTTTTATATTTATATATGAACTTACTTTTGAGGTATCCAATTAAAAATAGGACGCATGAGTAGTGCTAGCGCCATTGACGAGCAGCGATGCGTACAATCGTATGATATCGTAGCTCAGCCTTAAAACTCAGTTTTTAATTTACAAATTTTGCATTTTTTAATCACGTAATATATTTGCGTTTTAATTTTAACACTTAATGTATACCTGAAATACACAAATATAAAACTAAAATCACTAAGAAGTTTCAAAAAATATTACGAGTCCTTTTAGCAACGTTTTTTCTTTCCCTTAAAACTTATTTTTCCGCTTTTCCTTTTGTATACTTGCCGAGCTTAAGTTTTATTAGATTTTATTACAATTGCGATACGATAAATGGCGAAATGTTTTTTCCGAGTGGTTGCGGAGAAGCTGGCGCAGGGATGATGTCCGTGGGAGGTCCTCAAAGGTCTTGTAGGTGCCTGCAGCGAGGATGTCTGGAGGCAGTTCCTCGTGCTGGGATGATCGTTCTCAGGAGTCTCAGGCCGTATCTTTGTGTCTGTCGGCGGGGGTGCCTCTGCTAGGCGGGATGATCTGTCGGAGCCTGTGATTGACTGCTTGTGACTGCCTTCTCCTCACCAAAGTTCAGGGATGCAAAGCTTGCTGACCAATCACAATCATGCAGCGATCATCCAGCCTATAGATGTACTTGTTTCTTGGAACATCGAAATAGGTGTACGCCTTTAGAAAGCGACACTTGTCCAAAGTCATATACTGCAACGGGAATCTTGTGGATCTGGTGATTTATTATATTCATAACCGTTTCGCAACAAAGAAATATTCTTTCAATGCACCGGAGAATCCTTGCGTGTTATTTATGATTTTTTCTGGTTGTAACGAGGGTTTGTGTGGTCTCAATCCTTTACGCTATTGTCTTGTTTCTTTTTTAATGGATGATTATTTTGGTCATAGTAAATTAACACGAGTTTTGAGAAGAAGACTCTTTACAAACGTGGGCATCTATGTAGTTTATTATTTCCCGTGTTCGTTTCGCAACAAAGAAATATTATTTCAATGACGGAAAATATTCACATTATTTTTTCTGGTCGTAACGAGGGCTTGTATGTGGTCGCCACAAAACTATTTTTCTCTACTTGAAACCAATAAAAAACATTTTTTTCTTTCAATCTGAAACCTAGTTCTGACTAAATCAAATAGCTCGGACTATACTTCGTTTCATTTTGAGGCTTATCACGTATTTCATAATAGCATTTCATTAGTCTGTTTGCGCCAATCAAAGTTGTCATATACGTTCCAACTACTTTATTATTATTCCGACATTCGAAGCGCACGGACGTCTTCAAATTACTGATTTTAATAGCTTATAACTTTCGCTATTTCAACATAAAAAAAAATATAATAATATTTATAATTTCTCTAAATTTGTTAAATGAGTATTTTGAACGTATACCAGCATCTTGTACTTGAGAGAAAATTGGTGGGGCGTACGTCTAAAGTTGTCATCTCTTTTTCACTTATGTATAATAACGAAATTGCTAGACTTCAAAGTGACTCTGTTAAAAGAAACATAGTATAGGTGAAAAGTTTTGAATCACTGCTGCCAGGATCATATGAATCACTACTATCATTATCGCTGTGTGTTTAGGGAAGTGTTTTGATATTGTCTACAATATTTTGAAGTGTATCTGGAGAGAAAGGAATAGGTATACCAAAGCGAAAAGATTGCTCTTTACAATGAAATCATTGCCTCACTTCTTAATGCAAATCGAACAAACTTTGTCATGTCCTGATCCCCCCCAACTTCATGCAAGTGCACTTTTAACACAACATCTGGAATGTTTCTTTGTTATTTTTTTACAGTATAATTGCCACAAATATAGTAAAAAAATACGGGTTGTGCATGTTTAAACACAACCCGTTTCACAAAGCTCAGAGCGTGTGATACGCTTACTGCACGGAGTATAGATACACACTGTAGGTGGACAAAGGGATCGGAGAGACACTGAGATGAAAGGTGAAATGTGTAGGGTATGCGAAAACAGACAGGTGCCAATAGGTTAGTGAACTTTTTTCATTGGTTTTATTGTTGTAATTATGCTAGTTTCAACTAGTTTGGGATCAAATGCTTTTGATTCTGATTTGTACTCTCTTTTTAAGTGTTAACACACCTAAAATGATTGTTTAATATATTATACTATAAATATGTATGTATTGTGAAAAATAAAAGTTTGATTATTATTGATTTAAATAATTTTGCGGTCCATTTCATTGTCTGTTCTCAAAGCTTGCCATAAATATAATATTGCACCCGTAAAGTATTACCGACCATATGTATCACTGCAACAAGTAACACCTACGTATTTATTATTTTTGGCATATCAATTTTCTTTGGAGAAAAATATAGTAATTTAATGCTTATTATCTGCTTGAATGAGGCAATTAATTGACAACATGAATATGTATATATAAATGCTATTATAAGGCAAACCCATAGAATTTGACAGTAGCAATTTGGTACATACTGTGACATTCAGTTGCGTCGGCATAAGTAAACTAATGTACTTATTTACACGCTAATTGAAACATTAACCGATTGAATTATTCGCCAAAACGCCTCGTGTGCCCACTCAATTTCCGATATGGAATTGGTAAATAAACACTTTTTGAGTATTAAATTTGCGCTTCGGGAGGTCAACTTTTGGAGGTCTATAATTTCGGTATAAATTTTCTACGTATGTCTAAACGAAATGCCACTGTATGTTGCTGGTTTTGTTCGGTTTCACGATTGCTATGTTTATATGCATTTCAATATGCCTTTCACGTCTATAAGAAGTCAGACGTTTAACCAGATGTACAATACCTCTGTATATTTAATTATGGGTTTGGTATTTTAAGAGTTAATAGAAACAAGTAACATAGTGTATAACGTGAATACGCTTGCGTTGCAATATTTCATTGTTCCACCCAAGCAATGCAAAAACACGCATACCTATTTTTAATTTTAACATGTGATCATTGATTTATGCTTACGTAGATTGATAACTAAATAAGTGTATGCATCGATTAATTGGCATTATCTCAATTGGGTTATTTATTTAATTCGATATGGTCTCGTTGAGATTTGTCCTAGAAACCGTTATCGGATGTATTTATCTGCACTGATTGAATATTGCTTATATTTATTTAGCCCATTGCGTTTTTTTCCACAAAAGTGAACGATCAACGGTGGCAACGAACCCATACTTTGTGTCGTTACAAAATTAATTTGTTCATTATCTTTACGCCTTTTTCAAACAAAGGATCATGTAAACAATTCAGAGCATTATCGCCGCAGGTAAATATCGACGTTGGCGTTAAACTATGTAAATAAACTCAGTGATATTTTTTAGGACGAATATACATAGTTTATTTTCATTCTCGTGTGTGGCATTGACTGGACGTGATGTTATTCTACCAAACGTATGTTGTAGGGCATCAGTAAATCTCATAACTAATTGGCGATTAACTGCTCTTTGATTGAACAATATGTTAGGCAATCTTTATTTATAGCATAAATTCCATATGCAACCCAACATTACATTTACAATATTACCTTCTACCATTTGGTTTGAAAACAACATATCCATCTTTTGTATTTAGAGATTTGATATCGAAGTAATTTCTTCGAAAAAAAATTCTTCTATTTTTCAGATTTGTAAATATTAGAAAATAGCATTTTCTTCTGTACAAATTTGTTTACTTTCTCTAATAGTAGAATACAGTTCACACAGCTATATTCTCTCATACCGCTACGAATATATACTTTTTAGCATATTCTGTATAGACAAATGTATAACGATGTTCCGTTTTGTTCCGACACAGTAGTTCCTATAAATATATCGTAATGTGACAGTAATAATTATATTTTAGTAGTCATTGAGTATCAAGAGAATTCAGAGGAAATTACTCAGATATACAAATCATATAGAGCTTTTTTGCTGGAAGCAACGTAACGTATATTGAGGGGTGGTCAAAGGAATAACTACGTATAATCCGGCCGTTACCGGTAATAAGACCCGACGAGTCCAACCCTTATGGGAAGGCACCCAGCTTGTGACGGCCGGGTGAGCGGATCTAAGTATGTTATTTGAGATGCATTAGTGTTTCTCCCGAGCGCTCAGGGAGACGTGCTCTCGTTGGCTGGCTTGCATTGCGTAAAACGGCCAACTCGAGAGATCACTTCCTCTCAAGGGTTTGAGTTTTAACCTAAGAAGGGTCCCTTGCTCTCCCACACTGATGGAATGCGTGCGTCCAGCGTGTGGTGGACTGGCGCCCGTCGATAATCCGTTGATGCTCATTAGAATTTAGTTGCGGGCTAGTTCATAATGAAAGTTTTTAACGAAATGAAATCGCTTATATACGCATAGGATTGCTACTTTATTCTTCATACTCATGACGTTTGGGTTAATGCGACGATTGGGGTGGAAACAGTTTTTTGCTGTCTGTTTTCTTTCTTATTTATTTTTAAATTTTTGTTGTAATCTGGCGTAGGCTCAATGCTTTACAATGTGGTAAATCTGTACCAACTAGGTTAATCATATATAATAACCACCAAACTGGGAATTGGTGACATCTATATTAATAATTTTAAATTATTATTTGTATTACAATTTATAACCACTGCAGCTTGGGCTGGTTTTAATAATAGTATATTTTTTATTATTAAAAATTCGAGTGCCGTTGCTTGGGCACGGAGCTACGAACTGCGCTATTCCGCCCATATTTTATAAAAACGTTTATGTGTTTAATCCGGGTAGCGGATTTCTCCAACTAGTTGTCGACCCTTTCAAATACGATATAGTATTCCATTATATTACATATGTAAATACATCGACCTCTTTTGTTTATGGTCCATTTAAAACATGTATTTACCTAATGCGTTCTAATCTCCGATCGTCACGTACGTCAGCGTGACTTCTTTGGTGATTTGCAGTCACTGATTTTTTATTATTTTTATTAGGTAGTCTCATCAGATCTTAAAATCGGAAATATATTATAATAGAAATTATCAAAGTGGCGAGAATGTTTTTCAAACTACTTATTTTATAAAACTAGTTGCTATGACAAATTTGACTATTAATGAAAATTTTAATATTTTTTCTTTGAAATTGAATCGTTCACTAAATAATATAATAATAAAATAAAGCGTAAAAATGCTAACTTCAAAATCTTTTAGCTTCTATTTCTTAATGCTGAGAATATTGATATATTTTTTTTAATTATGCTGAATCAAAGGGCTCCGCAGAACACAGTTTAAAGTCCTCTGGCTAATTCTTGTTAAATATTTAAGCTAAACATCAAAACACTTTCTTCGCGAAAACTTGCTTTACATGTATAATACCGACCCTAGTTTTTAACTCAATTATTATCATTAATCTTATTTTGTATCTAAGTCATGTAGTGTGTGTTTACGTGGTTAGAATGTACTTACAAAGTAGTTAATTTCTTAGAGAGAGAAAATTTAAGTATCCCGTTACGCCTTACAGGATTACATTAAACAAGGTAGAATATAAAGTACCACTGTCTTGTCCTTAGAATACGCGCTTAATTATGTAACATTTTCTTTTTGAAAATTAAGATTTTTTTATTCAGGTTGTGTATGATGTAACTACGAAATGTCTTTGAGGCATTTATTTGTGTACTTGAAAATGCTTACGTTTATTGAGCTGAAATATATTAGAGAAAATTCGGTCTCATGTAAATTATTCAAAGCGTATTCTCGGAATTTCTGAAAGCAATTCAAGATATGTATTTTTCAATTTTTTTGTACAAAATTACATTTTCGCCAGGATGTTTCCGCCATTTTGAACTCATTATCGTATTAAGACTTTTGGTTAGCAGTATGAAGGTCGGGAGGTGCTCGAATCCGTCTTTATCCCGAACCACACTTTGAGTATGTTTGCGACGCTAATTAGAAACGTTACCAGATTAATTTATGTACGCTGGGTCTATTGTCAATTTGTTGTTATCGTGCATTTTTTTTTATAGATCAAAGCTTTGATTGAAATGCCCTCATCAACCTTTGATTGTTTTCGCCAATTTTAATATGCAGTTGTAATACCAAAGCGTTTCTATAAAATATGTACTTAATGGATAAATTGTCGAAAGCTTTTTGAAAGTAACTTTGATTAAAACTACTGTATTTCCGAATATTTGAAACACATCGATATAAAAATATTGCGGTTTCTTTTCGTCATCCTACCCTTAAATTAAATTTACGTTAGATGTGTCACAAGAATACGTGACATTATATATGACCGCGCAAATTTTCCCCTTTTCCGCGTATTCGATTATGTTTTTCATTTTTCCAACGTCACGCAAATTGCATTATTTTCCCCGATCGGTCGCAATGGAAACGAACGTTTGCTGAATTTTTCCGCTAATTTAATTTGTTGCTTGCAAAGTGATAAAGGCCGCCACCCACATAACTTTGTCGAAACGTATAGGGTAGTTGCTAAATTGTTTTATATGGTGTGGGGGCTCATTCGCGTACGCTGAAAACTGAATTATTGTGGAAACAGTCGGCAATGAACATTATATGTAAAAGACCCTCCAGGCCTTTCCTTTAATTTTTTGCTCAAAATTCAAGGAAAATTGCCTTTGCTATTCAGCTGATGATAGTTTACTCTTATTTATTCATAAAATAGATCAAATGTGTCTCTTTCAAGAACACCCAACACTACTATTATTCCATTTAAATTGTAATAAATATTATTTAATAATTAATGTACAATTAACTACACAGCCATTAAAAATTCGTTTAATACTGTGGTTATATTAAGCACGCTCCCAAATCTCAAAAGTCATAAATTAATTTATTTCAATTAAGAGTTTATATTTAGGTATGAGCTGGCTGTTAAAATGCGTGTTAAACAAAATTTATGTTTTAATTTTGTTAAACTTTACGCAACAATATAACCGTTACTTTAATACGTTTTAGGGTTTGTATTACAACGAAGACTTGAATTTCTTATTAACCGGACATATATTTTATTGCAAATCTGACCATTATGACGTGACAGGTTTCCCTAATGCGTCATGATTAGGCTTCTCAATTATTATTATATTCACAAAAAAAAATTGGTTTTTACCGATATTTTTTAATTAACCAATTAGTGCGAAAAATCAATCAACTAGTTGTAAAATATTATTTGAATAGAAAATAATTATTTTAATCAATCATGAATTACTTTCTTAACTCTGAATTTTATAAAATATGCTGTGCGAATTACTGTTCTTTTATTATTACATAATTTTTGTTCAGGGACCTCATTTCAGCTTTTTCAAATCACCAGAATTAAGATCAGCTGCGAGTTAATTCAGTAAAATTGATAAAACATTTTTAAAACATAACTAATAATGATTGGAACGATTTTTTTTAATGCGGATTTGTGTTTAAATTAAATAGCTAGAAATAAATGATTGAGTTGACTGAAATAAAATTCTTAAAAATTTGTGATGCACATCTGAATTTGAAATAGTAAAGGGTGGGCCTTTCTAACATTTTGTTTCGTACAACGAACGAATTCTACGTATTTCCGTCATAGTAGATACAACATATAAACATTTTATTCATAATAAAAAAGTATATATGATAGTCGCATTTCGTTTGCTATACTTGAAATTTTACATATAACTTATATAACAATATAACTTGATTGTGCGTCAAAATATCGCTAACGAAATGAATGTATGCAATTTAAGAAATAATTAGTGTTTCATTAATATCGAATGAACGACGTGCCTTTTAACTTTAAAATATTGCAGTCTACGATGATAATTGCTTTTGCAATAACCATAAATAAATATCAAGTACATTAGTAACAATTAAAATCATTATAGTCTTTTTACGTATTAGTTTCCAATCCTGTTTTTTTTTTTAAATAATTTTAGCAAATTGAATGTATGCTCATATTATTAATAGTGAATATCAATTTTATGACACCATTGTTTTTAATAAAAAATACATTCATATTGACTGCTTTGGCTATTATCTTCCTTTATGGTGCTGATATTTAATTCACGGCTTATCTAATAAAAACGACATTGAATAATAATTGATTATCGATACATTAACATACTATACTGGTCAATAGTGTAATTTTGCCCTTTGCCTAAAAGCAATAACAACGATTTGTACTAGTATGTTCTTGTTCTACCATGCGAGAAAGTGTTGTGCGTGTTCATTACACCTGTACTTATTTTCATTTTCATCCACTATTGTATTGACATTAACACAGGCATTAAGCACTACGATATTTTTCTATATTAAAAATTTCATGCTGACTTATTTGTAATCATGAGATTCGATGCACACTAAGAAGAAAAGGCACGATGGTGTATAGCGGCGAAATATATTTTTTATTATCAATTTAAAATAGGCCTCTTTCGAAAGAGCTGCTGACTCGCTAATGGTCTTGTTGTGTCGCACTCATATAATGAGAGCGGACGAGAGCCGTTGAACCCTTGGGAGAGGTATCGCTATTGTCTCCATTGTCGCGGGGTTATTCTAAAAGCGGGTGGGAGATTACTCCTCCCTCCCATCCGGAGGAGAATATTTTTTTCCGAAAGGATTGCCAGAAAGCAGCTATGACGCAAGTCGAGTCGCGTTTGCGTGTGCTTGATTTAATGCTCCTGTTTGGTGCTGGATGGACTATGCGTCCGAGAGTTGCGAAATGCGTTATGTAGCGGTGGCAATCGGAGCGAGGCGTAGGAAAGTAGTTTAGAAAAGGAATCTTCATTATAAAACTAAGATAATAAAAAGAGTGCAGATTTTAATTAATAGAGAGGAAATTCTGTAGCATTAACAGCAGCGAGTAGTATAGTATCACTAATCCAATTGCCAAAGCATTCCGTTTGTTCATGTGTGTTTATTTATGTGGAAAAGTAAAGGGTCAGAAATAATACCGGTATATTGATATATAGTTATATGACTGTGTTTATAAGCCACGTTTGAATATTGCTCTTAGTTATTTGATTGTTTAGGTTAAATACTATTACAGTTTAATTTGTTGAAATATCATATGAGTAATTGGTTTGGGTTATTATAAGAAATATACATAATATGTTATACTAGTGTATGATTTCATTGCGCGTCATTCTATTCCAAACAAAGTGTCTAAATTCGTCAATCTTAGATTGACAAGTCTTTATTTTATTAATTTATTGAGCTAATATAGCTAATTGTTTATACACTAATCAAATATAATCAAAACACATATACAAAATATAATATAAACTTAAACAGAATATAAAATAGACTTATATTATAATTTATTCCCCTGGCCGTACTCATTTTCTATTCTATCTATTAGGGTACTTAATCGAATATTTGATTATTTGTATTATTTGCCTGATTTATACTATATATCTCCAATGAAATCGATTGTTTAAGAATGAAACAATTTGTATTATTGCAACACAGATAGTCATTTTCTCTTAATATAGTCGAGTGACGAGTGCCGCTCCAAAATCCATGGTTTTTATGCGCCTTTATTTTGTATTTAAATGCGAGACAATGAGACGCTTTATTCTCAACAAAAAAATGCTTTTACGCCTTTGTAAAACATTTGTGAATAGAATGTTTATCGGTTGTATCTATTATGACGGAAATTCGCAGAATTTGTTGTTCGAAAATGTTGGAAAAACCCATCATTTACTATCGTTTAACGATTTTTATGTACATTAAATTCGTTCCAAATATTATTAGATACAATAAATTAGATACAACTATCTATTTAAAATTAATTCAATCGCAGCTGATATTAATTCTGATGATTTGAAAAAGCTGGAATGACGTATCTAATCAAAATATATGTAATAATAAATACAGCATCATGAAAGTAATTAATGATTCATTAAAATAATTAAGATTGAGTAATTTTTTTATTAAACTATATTTTACAGGCAAATAATTATATTTTTTCAAAAATTACGTATATATTCGAATATTCAATGTTCCTTAAAAAATATTTCTTAAAATACGATTACTCCTGAATATTGTCAACTATTTATATTTAATTATAATCTATGAATACTTTTATATGATTATCCAATATATAATATCTTTATATGTACTTTAAAATCATACATTTAGTTAAGATATATTCTTTATTTAATTTTTCTATTATATTTAATAAGTTATCCAGAACTTCATTAACATTATCACCTATGCAATAAATTAAAGTGTCTTCTGCAAATATATGTATTTTACATTTTTATATATTATATACAACAATGGTCGTAATTTGGACCCCTGTGGCACACGGGGAGATATTATTTTCTTTTGGGAATAGGCATAATTTATTTGACTTGTTCGTTTTCTCTTTTTTAAATAAATATTGAACCATCTTAAAACTATTTCACATATACAGTGAAATCTCTTTGTAACGAATACCGAAATTCCCAGTATAACGAATCTTCAATTTGTCCCCGAAAAATTTTCATACAAAATGTTTTCATTGTAACGAAGACTGATCTCAGTATAACGAATTATTTTAATCCGAATGACGTTATCCCAATTCAGTTCGTCCTTGACTTGGCGTGTGCCGGGTGTATTTACAAGCGACATTCAAGGCGTTTTGCCGACACTCAAACTTTTTTATAAAATATTTTTTCAACAAATTTTATTGTGTTCATTACAGTATTTTAAAAAATGGACAAAAACGATCTGTCAATATTGTAAGAGGTTATTTTTATGCTGTAGTGGTATGGTAATAAAAAATAAAATAAAAATACATCATCTTTCTTACATTCAATATAACGAAATTTTTTCTTCGGTTCCGCGAGCTTCGCTATAATGAGATTTCACTGTATATATAATCTCTAATTTCTGTCTATTGTTTCGTAAGCTCTCTTGAAATCCAAGAAAACTGCTCCAGTGTTTTTGTTCGAATCATTCGCCAACAACTATAATGCATTTTCTGTGAAATAATTTTTTTATGTATCCTTTAATCGATGAAATTTGTAGTTTATTGATAAAAAATTACTTATATTTCTGACGTTAAATTTAGTTTCTTAGCATTAGAGGGCTATTTATTACTTGGAAACATTCGGTTATCCCGCACGTGACAAGTGCAGGTGTATCGTGACAATTTAAATTTGTCCAAAAACTGGATTTTTCTCGACAAAATTGTCTGGGATCCCGAGAATCAATTTTACAACTAGAAATATCTAGTAAAATAAGAGAGACTACATTTAAATAAATAAGTTTTAATAGTAATGTATTTTTGCTGTGTCTTACTATTTTTTTTTTAATATAAGTAGTGAATATTTAAGTCGCAATGATAAATTTAAAATTCACATTTACAACAGTAAGAATTTATTTTGGACTTCTTCGATTTCATTGATATAAATATTAAAAGTATGAAACCAGACAGCCGACTTATTGTTTACGTCTTACTAAACAGACATGTGGTATTTTAAGTGTATACATATTTTTAAATTGTTTGCAAGTTCTTAGAATGAAACTTAACATTTTGTAGTCATTATTTGTTGTATATTTAGCATGAGTAATGCAATTAATGACACTTCTGGTTGATGAATTTGAAAGCCAACAAAACCTCTTGTGAGTTTAATGTGGGAAATTCGTAAAAATACGCCATTTTTACGAATTTTCTACATTAAACGATCATTTGCTTCAATTAAATTTAAAAAAAGAAGCGTGTGTAGTTATATAATAACATTTCTTTAATTTTAGAAACACTTGAAACAGTGTTAAATGTTATAGGTGCTCACTACCGACTGTGGCACAACTGTTACAATGACAAGAATCGCACTTTTTATTAATTAAAATTACCTTCGATGATTAAATAATAAATATTTTTTTTGTACAATCTTTATTTTGAGTGCTTTAACTATACGAGATCGACCTTAGCGAATCTTTTTCTAGATTAAAAAAGCACTAGTTTGGAATGCAGACAAATTGCAATATAAGTTAATCGACATACTTGGCATCGCTTTACATTGTCGCTTTGACTTTGAACGACGCCCACGACCGAGCGTTAGGTTCAATGTTAAAATAACGCCACAATGCATTTAGCACACACTATATGTTGCATGCGAAGGAAGTCTCGTTTTAACGCCGATGCGTTCCTTTCTGCGCTTGCGCAATCTGCCGCGTCGTTGGAAATAGGTCGATGCGATGCATATATGGGTCGCGAACGCAGAGCACGAAAATGGGTCGATCGATTGAAATTTTCTCTAATTTCCTTGCTTACTTAGACTGACTTATCATCGATCCAAATTTTCTCAATGTACAGTATGATTAATTAATGCCTTTGAATATGCATTATAGAGAAATTAATTAAGTGTAGTAGTTACAATACTTACTCGCAAGTGTTGATTGTTATTCCGTAGTTACGCTCTAGGCTAGATGTATCATCATTTATTTTTTCAAAATAGGATAATATTTTATTATTTTTTTATTATTATACATATATCATATTCTCTATGAAATGAAGTAGCTTATGATGAAATAATTGTTAGCTCTAGCTCTAGCTTAATTAACCATCACGATATTCATCCGTGAGATTAGGAAAATCTAAGAAACCTAATCTGTTATGATCGATTCTATACTACCATTCGTACAATTTTAAAGAATAAAAAAATACAATTTGAGTAATAAATACAGGCTTATTTAAAAAAAAAAGTATAAATAAAAAGTAACAAAACTGTATTTTCATTTTAAAAATAATGGAGCATAAAGTGTTTTTTAAACTTGAAATCAGTATAAAGCTTAATTTCAATTATTTCTGCTGCCGAAAAAGCCCGGTGTATTAAAAAAAACATTTCCATAATAAATTATATCAAAAATTAAACATTATTCGTATTGCTTTATTAAAGATTAAAAATTCTACATCAGTCAATGAAAAAGTCCACAGCTGCACAATTTTAATCCGGAAATATGAGTTATTTATGCAATTTCGGCAGTTACATATTGTTTTGTGTTATTAGTTGTAATGGCAATGGCTGTTAAAAATAATAAGATAAATTTTGCAAAACCAAAAATGGGCACAATTAACTGTAGATAATGCAGCGGTATATCTGGATAAAAAACGACTACCTGCGTTGTTGTATAATATATAAAGTTATATATTTCATTACAAATATATCAAACACTATATGAATAGTAAGGGCAAATATTCTAATGACGGATAGCTAAAAACGGGCGAATTTATCCGCTTTTAGAATTTTACAATATTGAAATTGGAGTATCTAATAGATATTTTGATTAAAATCGAGAATTTCTTGATTCCACCGTCATATAAGTCTCGCGCCTGCTTGTGTCTTTCATAGCATAATCAATAACCGTTTAATAATGAATAGCTCTAGACACGTATTGCCATTGTTCATAAAATTAATTGATCCTTAAACGTCCATCAAAAGATTGTTTTAATGAGATTACGTCAATGCTGGGTTATTAGGAATTGACCATTTTCCATTTTTGTGCAACGTCACGCAGAGCTAGCGGAAACAGCAGTGTTGCAAATTTTTTTTTTTGTCTATTTTTATTTTTAACAATCTGCCCAATAGCATCAATATGATGCTCTTAAATCTGTGCAATGTGATCGGTCGGTCACCCTGAGGGGTGTACCGGTATGTGTAGGTACACAGGGTTTGGTTAGTTGTGATTATGCATATACGTAATAACAAGAAAATAATTTAATTTTGTGTTTCTAGTTAATAAATATATAGAAACAATCTATAAAATATATTTGAGCAGTTCATAAATATTTAGTATTGAATAATTATGTTTTAATTTAATTGTTTATTATGAATAATTTTCATTATATAAAGCTAATGTATTTTTAGTTAATTTTACAGGTGTACAATATTATAATTTTTCATACACGAGGTAGTAAATTTATTATCTCTAATTTTTATTCACTTACTGTTATTTTTAACTAAGGGCAAAGCACTTTAAAACGTGATAATTCTATTTTCATTAATTAATTATAAAGGTCTTATTTGAATTATATTTCTTAATTAATTGGTATATTTAACTGAATTTTCAAGTACGAGCTGATTAATTAAAAAATATTATTCTGTTTTACTTCAGCTATGATTTAGTCATTAGCTAAAATTTACGAGGTTTCAATCTCAGTTTATTTATTATTGAAAATTAAATCTAATTTCTCGTCTTCTTGTTTTAATGTAGGAATTTACTATTTTCAAAGGCACTAATCCGACTCTTAGTCAGTAAGTGTGTTCCTCTTTGACTGTCGGCTCATCTGCAATTTAAAATTAAGCCTCTTCAAACGTCGCCGAAGGCGTTCTTATACATTATTCAGAGGCGTATACACAGTATCGCCGTCGTGCGTGTCGTTAACCATAATCTAGAAATGTTTTTACACAAAAATATAGCTGCAACTATTGCTTAATTCTTAGACACGTTAAATTAAATCGCAATTTATATCCATCGATTAAGTCGAAGCTCTCTTATAAAAATCGAGACACATTATCGTCAAAGGTCAAAGTTGAAGTATCGACAAATGTATTATGTATGCATGGATAATACTTACATGGAGCTTTTACAAAATGTTTTTATTTTAACGGAAAGATGGGAAGCGAGTAACTTATTAACGGCATAATTAAATTTTTTGTTAGTCTATGCCAAAGTTGAGACACTTGTATTTTAATTTACATTTTGAAGCGAAGGAGGGTTAATTTTATTTTGAAATGAAAATTTAACAAAGTATCTTGGAAAGTTTGTATGTTAACTCTCATATAATCGATATTAGAATAAGGCATCTGCGATTCTTGAGTTTATATGATTCTTGAGTAGAGTCTCCAATTACTCGAACCATCAACTACTCGAGTATCGAATATCAAAATTTTAAAATACTCGAGTACTCGAGTACTTTCGAGTATTTACCAAATGTACCAAAATAGCTATTATTCAAATTCGTGCACATATAAATAAATAATTAAAATACTTGGTATGTTAATTTTTACAATTATTTTAACTTCACGAACATAATTTTTAAAAACAATAATGCAAAAAGTGTCTCGAATAATATTACTATAATATTACTGCTAACCTTTGGTTTTATTATTCCCATTATGGAAAAAACCCTTTCCGTTGCTGTTGATGTTGGTCTTGTTGTCATTAACGCGTTGGATAAGGCTTCTAATTTATATCTGTTCACTTTTTATAGATATAAAATTTTTTGAACTCTCTTTTTATGTTCTCTTCTTTCATTCCCTTCTCTGCTTTTCTCTTATTTCCTTCGACTATTGACAACGTAGCATTTTGTAATTCTTCTTGAATAGATTTTTTTTCTTAACAATATACAATATTCTACTCCTTCTGATTAATGCGAAGAATTTAAATCTATATCCTTCGAAGATGTATTTGGGTGAATCCCTTTCACTCTAGAGCTAAACGGTTCGCAAAGAACTGATTTTACTTTAAATGCCTTTAAAACACACAATTGTTTTGATTTATATTTTAAGCTGAGGGATCAGTATAAACAATTTACAAAACTTTACGCTACAACTGCATAGTCATAAAACCTAAAAAAAATTTTTGTTGATATTTCATATTGTTCATTGCCATAAATTAGATAAGTCGGGACTGTCGAACAGAAAACACAAAAGAAATTTCTCCGTCGTACCCACTAACATAGCCGACGACCGGAACTATGCAACTATGGAACTATGAAAAAATTATACCTGATAGTAACCGCTCTAACTCGGGACTTCAGGCATAAACGCCAAATAAAAGCAAGACGTTAACCTTTACCGGACCGAGTTAAAGTTATTTTTGTTTCTGAAATATTTCAAAATTTTTTAGTTTCGAGTATTTATCGAGTAATTTTCAAAATACTCGATTATCAAGTACTTGAAAAATATACAAAAATACTCGAGTATCGAGTACTCGATTACTCGAATTGGAGACTCTATTCTTGAGTCTATTTGCATAGCTAACTATGGAGCTCAGCTATTAAAATATGTATTTATATGAAGTATATCTTTAAATAGGATAAATTAGGAGTTTCAAAAAACCGTCTGAAAGAAAAAAACGTTTAACCGGTTTTAACCGTCGTCGAAAAATTAAGATATTTTGCAGTAGAAATGATTCTTCAGGAACGTCTTTCACTTCCGGAACGATCAGAATGTGTGGCAGCGATAGTAGATTCTCCGAGCGGTGATGGAGAAACTGGCGGTGGGATGTGTGAGTCCATTTTCGTATGTTGTCCGGGGGCGGCGGGCGTCTGCTAGTCTCTTCGAGTGGCTGCTGGTGACTGGCTTCTTCTCATCGGAGTCCAGGCTTTAGTATCCAATGCTGCAAAGCTTGCTAATCAATCAAAATTATGCAGCGATCATCCAGCCAATCGCTGCAGTCGCTTCTTAGAACGGCGAAATAGGTATACACCTTTAGAAAGTGACATTCGCTTGATGGGCAATGTCTAAGGTCGTATTGCATTGCAACGGGAATCTTGTAAATCCGGTGATTTGTTACATCTGTGACCTTTTTGCAACAAAAAAATATTCTCTCATTTACAGTAACGACAAAATTCGGTGTTATTTATGGGATTTTTCTGGTCGTAACGAGGGCTATGTGGTCCAAATTCTTTTAGCTATTGTGTTGTTTCCTTGTTGATGGATGATCATTTTGGTTTTGAGACAAAGATCCTTTCAAACGTGCCCATCTATGTGTGGTCGCCACAGAAGCTTTAGAAATATATACTTAAGTTGAGTTAAATACTGTTTAGAAACAATCGCAATTTATGTATATTATAACAATGAAACGAAACTTTTATTTCGTCGTTCTTCTATTCTATGATTTGAAGCATTTTTTATTTCACAATTAATTGTATTTTTATTATTTTTTAACGGCTCAAATTTAAAATAAATTATTCCTTGTATATTGTAATATCAACACCATTTTCTTTTTAAAACATTTAGAACATCTACCACGTTATCTAAAATTACAAAATTAATTTAATTATTCAATTTTTCCTGATTAAGATCTAGCAGAGATTTTTTAATGCACTAATATAAGGAATTTATTTATCGAATTTGTGCGTTATTTATACTTTTTGAGAATAAATTTTAAAATAATCATAAAAAGCCGGTTTTTAGTGTTTTTTTAATAATGAGCGAAAAACCGCCTTGAAACCCTTAGGATAATTATTTTAGACTTCAATCCAAATATTCAAATAAACAAAATGATGACAAAAACACTTTGTAATTGCGGAAATTACAGAAATTACTCATGTTTCTGAGTTAATATTTTGCTGCTGTGGACTTTATCAATGGCTAATATTGAAATTTTTGTCTCTTAAATACATACGACTTCTAATTTCAACGCCACAATTATTGTTGGTTTATATTCTTTTTTATATACACAGTAATATATTATAGAAGAGACTGTGCTGCATATTACAATAATTTAATACAATTCATTTATGAATATTTTATATATTATAAGTGTTGAATACATAAGTATTGAATTCTTATTTTTTTTGGTAATTATCAAACTTCTTACTTTTCTTAAACCCGAAAATAAACGAAATTCTAGAATTATACGACACTTTTTGGCATCTACTCTCGCACTTTAGCGTCCCATTTTATCTCGAAATGAGTGTACTTCATGTACATATAGCTCGGTGAGAATAAATTCACTCCTCATAGCCATAAGAGAGGTTAATGGTTATTCGGGAGCCAAATGGTAGTAGACGTAAGAGCTTTCGCAACTGTGTCTTAGTATTTTTGTGAAGGAAGATTTTCTCGATCGTTATATTAATTTCTTTAGATATTTTTAGGCGAGGAAAAGTAATTGGATTTATATGTTCGAATAAACGCGTTTGAACTGTTACCGCATCGATTTCGGATTAGGGGTTTCGTTTTCCGTCTGTGTATTAAAGGTTTCGTTTGATTTATTGACGCTGAGGCGAAAATATGTCAAACAAACATTTTGTCATACAAATATGTTAAAAAAAACAATTTTTTTATGATAAATATTTATTTAACAAAGCATTTATTTTTTATCATACATGTAATAACTTTTTTTTGATGTATTATATACATTTATTATATTTATGCTACAAAAAGTTTGATTTTGACATAACCGTTTTGACATAAATAATGCTGGACGTAAATCTTTTGAAATTTTATGTCCTCCTTGGTCGATTTATCATTACTGTGTGACCTATGCCCTTCCTGTAATTTTGTACGTCTATAAATGGGTTGAATTTTTTTTATTAATAGTAGTATAAACATATTTTCAAAAGTCTATTAATCTGAAAACCCTCGACGATAGACAAATCGATTCTCTTTTGTGAAACAATGTACAGTCCGTCCAAGATATGAACGCTCATCTTCACAGTATTGGTGAGAAAATATAATAGGGTGACCATGTGAAATTACAAGTGCAATTCATTTTTACTTTTTTAATTTAATTTGTTGAGGAAAGTGTAAAATATCACTTTCTGACTTATTTTGTTTATTTATATACATAGTCCAGTCAAATAAGGCGAAATAAAGGCTGAACCTCGGAATGAAAGATAACAAGCTGAAATTTTGCACAGACCTTCGTTTTGATGTTCTAAGGACAGGGTGAAAAGTCTCATAAAATATCGTGTCTGCTAATCAAGATATCAAAGGTCAAAGGTCACAAAATTTGTTTTTTTGCAAATATTTCGCGTTTTATGCGTCGCACGTCATTAGATGCTTTACAAAACTTGTAAAACATAAAATTTTCTACAAGTTTGGTAAAAATATTTGTTTTGTATCATTAACCGTTTTTGAGATACAGCGCGAAGAGTGGGAGGCGTACATCCGTTTATAGAATCCAGCGAGTATTTCTACCTGCTTAACTTGGTATAAGCTTTGAAAAAGTAAACAATCGTGAAAAAAGTGGTCTCGGCAAGTCGTTTGAACAATAATTTTATTACTTTCTTCGTTGTATTATTAGGAATTAAGAATGAAATATTGCTCGACTAGAAATTTGTGCGAAAAAATTGAAAGAGTTGAGAGATGTCCTTACGGAGTATGTACCAGATGATAAGAAGATCCTTTCCAAATTAAGAGAAAAATATATAACTGACATTATAATTACACCGAAGATTGGATCATTCCCTATTTTTTCTTATCGCGATGCTCAAGCTTAAATTTTATCCATAGCTTGGTATGAAAATAAAAAAGGCACTTCGGAAGAAGAACACTTGCGCGTAGTGGAAGCTGCTGCGGCGATTATTAGAGAAGATATTCGATCTTCTGTTGTTGAGACCAAGTCCTATCCGCCCCCGAGTAAAATATTGATGAAGAAATTCCGAACACTTAATTATATTTTCTGCAAGAAGTTATTATAAAGAACAGAAAAGGAAAGACGGGGCATTTTAAAACGAAATACATGGCTATAAGTAATGCTATAATGACTTCCATACGAAAACGGTCCTTTTTTTCGCAGTTATTAATAGGCCTATCTGTATTTCTTCATAGAAGAAATATAGATAGGCCAAACATCCAAAAAGACTTTTGGATGTTTTGTCAAGTTTAGGTTTTTTCGCTTCATATAGTGATACTGTAAAATGTTAAATTTCAGCTGTTTATCACCCACAGCCTCGTAATCAACCATCAGAGTCAAGTGCTTTAGTACAGTATGCAGCGGATAATGCAGAAAAATATTTATACTCTTGATGGCTATAATACTGTTCATATAATGGGAATGATAAAAATAATAACTCCAAAATCTGAAGTTATATCCGATGACCGCATAAAGAAATTTACAACAAAACCAAGTGCAAAGGAGTTAGCAGCACTATCACATATACCCCTTCTAGTGTATGAAAATCATGTCGTACCCAGATTGAGCAAGAGATTCAAGTTCAAAATTTTAATGATGTAGAAGAACTAACCGAACAAATATTTAATGTAGTTGATTTGTTGTAGATGTACGAAAAGTGGAAAAATATCTCACCGTTGCCAGGGTGGAATGGATTTATTGAACAACTTACAAAAAACAATGAGAACGTTGTAACTTCTCGGATTCTGTTTCTTACTTTTACTCATCATCCTGCGAGTAATATTGACACAATTTACACCACATTACAGTGTGCTATAAGCACTGCCAAGAAACATGAACAAAGAACATGCTTAATAACTTTTGATCAGCCATTGTACATAAAAGCACGTGAAATCGTAGCAGCTTCAGATGCTAACTCAAACTTGTCCAGAGTAGTTGTGAAACTAGGAGGCTTTCATATGCTTATGTCTTTTATTGTATGCATAGGGTATATAATGAATGGAAGCGGAATCAAGGAAGCTCTCAGTACAATTTATGCTTCGAATTCTGTCGACAAAATGTTGGATGGTCACGCTTTTGCAAGAAGTATCAGAGGCCATACGCTATTACTTTTTGCATTATCGATGATGATTTTTGAAGATATGGAGATTGAAAGTTATAATGCTTTAGATGGGTTCATTCAGCAGATAACAATTTGCGATGTTTCCTATGAAACTGTGGAAGAATGTGCAGGTAACTCTGGCTCCGTAGTTTATATAGCGTTATCCTACAAACGGATGCGCGCTTCCCACTCCCCGCGCTATATCTTGAAAACCATTAACCATACGAAGAAATAAACTAAAACAAACTTGTAGAAAATTTTATTTTCTATAAGTTTTGTTAAACATCTAATGACATGCGACGCAAAGGAGGCGAGATATTTGCAAAAAAATGATTTTTATGACCTTTGACCTTTAATATCTTGATTAGCAGACACGATATCTTATGAGACTTTTCACCCTATCTTTAGAACGTCAAAACAAAGGTCTGTGCAAAATTTCAGCTTGTTATCTTTCATTCCGAGGTTAAACCCTTATTTGACTGGACTAACATATTTAACTCAAAAACATGAGAGCAGTTTTGGTATCACTCTCCAGGTTGAATATATGTTCAATATAATATTTTAAAAAATACCAATAGAATATTTCAGGAATTGTTTTATTGATTACAAAATACCACAACATGACAATAATTTATAATAAAAATATAACACATTATCATTTTTAATTCAATTTCCAACGTATGGTTATCCTACCCTTAAAACAGCCCTGATTTAGTATTGGTAACGTTCTCCTATCGGTGTAAACAAATTCGAGGAAAACTGTGTATGTATGCATGCATGCGTACACGCACCTTATTTCCACCACAACGATGATGAGCGCTAACTTCTTGGATGGACTATATTTTATTCAGTCTTTAGAGTAGGTAGAATCAATTCTAGACCAGCGTATATCGCACAGCCGCTTCTCTCTTCGCATCTAATGGTCCAAGTCCTGAATACAGAGTTCAACCCGCAAACAATTTTTGATTAAAAAAAAAAAATGTCCTGACTAGAAGTTGTTCTTAGGACAACTTCGTTTGAGAGCATCGTGTTAAAAATGGGAGAGTTCTCAGATTGTATATAATTGCTTAATGTGTGCACGTGACTTAAAGCACGTCGTGGTCAAGTGCGTTGTCTAAGTCTATAGAAATCCCGAAACGGCATTCGTTTCCTCAGGTGCAAGCCACGCCATGCGAATGACGAGGGACCTTCACTTACTGGCGGACCGAAATAAAACGGCGGTCACGAGCGCTGACTGTTGAGTCACCTGTTGCACCTTTGAGTGAAAATAGTCTACGAAGCGATGCACCCGAGTCGCAGCAGTCCACCAGTGGTTTGAGGTCATAAGAGAAGCGATTTAAAACAGAGCGGAAGCGGACAAGGGCGAATCCATAAAGGGACTGTAGATGCAGTGACAGTCAAATTAACAGCTAGTATTTCTGGTTTATCAAATGTGACATTTATACGCCATAGTAAATATAAAATAACTATTTCGTGGTTTTGCTACTTATTAAGCAAATGAAACGCTTCGCAAATTTGTTGTGAATATTGCGTTACACATGTCGAGTTGAGTGACTTCTCTGTGAATAAAATTCTGCATGATATTGGTATACGAAACGCTTTATAAAGTGTCAAAATCCAGTATGAAATGTTTGATACAGAGCAGCTTTGACTAATTACGTGCGAGTGTATTTCCACTAATTAGACCGAAAGAGAAATTGATCCCATTTGGCATGCCTTCAGAACTAAAACTACATATATATTGTGCTATATATGACATATACAAAAATCTTTAGTGTGAAATTATTCGACTCTTTACGACGATTCTTCTTAGGGGTGGTCAGACATAATGACCTTGTGGCCATAAATACACATAGTGCCTTCACGCTTATATATATTGACAAACCCTGCTTGACTGTTTTTCGAGTACTGGCTTGATAATGGACATCGCTGTATGTTATTAAGAAGGACCATGATCTCAATAAGGTTCAATACTATTGAGCCCTTTAGTATTATTGTAGATAATTCCAGTTCATTTATTATATTAGTTGATGACTTTGTATATGCCTCTTCATTATCGAGAATAATATATTAATATAAAGCATTAAACGTTGCACATGCAATTGCGTCGAATTTGTGTGGTCGTAGATTTAAACCTAGATACATTAATTGCTGCAAATTTGCTGTTATTTTTTAAGCCATCTCGAATACATTTAATCAGTCCGACTATTAGGCTGTAAAATTGCTCTTAGCTTTCTCTTATAGGTAAATCTTAAGAAAAACTAGAAAGAGTACTGTATTTGTCATAGACAGAATGAGAATCATTTTAGTTACGTTCAAGGATATTGCCTAATGTTTCTCTTGCTGTTTTATAAAGGGTAATCCAACTACAGTTTCCGATTTTTTTTTATAAAAAAAAACATACAAATTTGAAGATATCTTCTAAAAATTTTTTTATTAATCGAACATTTGATGTACAGTAAACCCCCTAATAACACGGTCAATTGGGGACGTGCTATTTGGATGCCTGTTACTTTATGTGTGAGTGAGCCAAAGGGAAAACTATTTTTAAAAATCTTGTTTTTTTTTACTTTATAAAATTTTCGACCCCTTATTTACTTCCGTCTGATTCGGAACATTTTATTCCTTAAATAAAGTGGTGAAATAGGTGAAAATCTGTCGGCGGGAGTTCAGGTTCATCCACAAAGGGGATGCGGCAGAATTTCATAATTTGAATAATTTAATTTGCTAATAGGGATTTGTTATGCGTAAAGGAGAGCGTTGTCGTACAGTATAATTGTTCTATATATTTTTTTTAAATTAGCTGTTTTTTTTTAATTTTTCGTTTATATCATGAATTTCACGACAATCGTGCCGTCGCGTCAATCTAGCTTTCATATTAATCATATCTAAAGTGAATTTTGACTAAAAGGAGAACGCAAAATACAATTATCCCTTCTCATAAGTCAAAAATCCACGTCAAAAGCAATAAAATCGTGCCGTCGCCGTCACAGTGAATGCGTTCAGTTATTTAGCGTTCATATTGAGACTTTTTTATAATAAGTGAAAATGGTATAAAGAACATCTAAACTGAATTTTGACCAATAGGAGAGCGCAAAAAACAACTATCACTTCTCAGAAGTCAAAAATCCACGTCGAAAGCAATAAAATCGTGCCGTCGCTGTCGCAGTGGGAACGCTCGTTACCGAGCGTTCCCACTGCGACGGCGACGGCACGATTTTATTGCTTTTGACGTGGATTTTTGACTTCTGAAAAGTGATAATTGTTTTTGCGCCCTCCTATTGATCAAAATTCAGTTTGAATACACTTAACCAATATTTTCATATCAGAAGTAAGGATAGCCATCATATTTTTAAAACATAGTGTAATATCAAAGTGCGGACAAACTATAAAGCATTGAGAATTGAGTTAGCTTAGTTTGTATTTTGGACTTGTAAGTTCTAAAACTATAATTAATTTTGAAATTTTTGTAATGTCGAGTTCGGTTTGGTTAATTCGTGTAGGTTAGGTTTGGGTTTGAACAGAAAATGTACGTTTTGCAACTGTCACATAATTTCACTAGCTCCTATAAGTATAATTATATTTTCGCTGATAGAAATATGTATCTACTGGTAAAAATCTATTTGGAAAAATAACATTTATACATCGCATGTAAATAAATAATGGCAAGTTTGTAAAAGTATATATTAGTACGTATTAAAAAGTTGAAATCGCATTATTTTACTAAGTGAAAATGTATTCCGATATAATTTCACTGAAATTACTTATTATAATGAAATCCTTTAATTGTTTGATTACTACTTCTTCCATGACCTTTTCTATACTATGCGACATGTCAATTGGTCTCATTTCCTCAACAACCGTCTATAATAGTAGCAATCTTCAAATTATTAGGTATTTCTCCTCCAGAGAGTGCTTTACTACTAAATAATGTAATTTAGTTCCTAGTATTTTTCATGTTTCTTTAATTATGTTCACATCTAATTCATCAGTACTGGTTTCCTTTTTAATTGAATTTCTTAAAAGATACTAATTTATGTTTCATTATTGTATTGTACTAAATTATTAAACTGAAGTATTGAATTCACAATCTCTTCTATACTATTAATTTAGTATGTATTCATTTTTTCTGCTATTATATGAACATCTTTATATATATTTACATCAATCTCCATATTTATTATATCGTTTCTAATTCATTTTTATTATTGTTTTCCACATCTTATTTTGATCATTTTTTATTTAATCTATCGACTTCATACCATTTTTTTAACTGTGCTTAATGCTTTGACTGTCATGTTACAGCTAACATTTTGACTATCACTAAAAATCCTAAATAATAACGTCTAATTTGAACTATTAAATTTAAAAAATCAGAACGAAGCAAAAATAATATTTAAAACCCAAAAAGTTGAGGGTCCGGTATTCGCACACTCGCTAGCTTCGGTACCTCACGATAGTGAGGTACCGACTTTATATTAATAATTAAAATATGAAATAATTTAATCAAAATATATTATTAAATCATCCATTCATAAGTTTTGTTTACAACATAAAATTAACGCTGACAAGGCGAAAAAACGGTGGTATATTTCTTTCGGCGAAATCGTCAATTTCATCGATTTCATGTGTCAGCGTTTCGAAGGTTAATGACTCTTTGTAGCAGAAAAATGAGTTTAATTGTAAATTAATCAAATATAAATAGAATTGGATAATTTAACTTTTTTGAATATGCTTATATGTAGTATAACTATAAGGCAGTAGTTCCTACTAAAATTTAATTCAGGCTTAAAGTGACTTATAAAAAATGTTGACTGCTTATCTTATAAACATATTATTAGAAACCCTTCTGGTGGATTCAGGATGAATAACATAAGAGCTGAGCCTTTTTAAACATATTATACAGTTGTGTTGATACAGCTTAAATGTATTATGATGCCATAATAAGTTTTCGGTTTCTGGATAATACAAAAGCTCGAACTGAAAGTTACAAATTAATTGGTATAACACCAAAAGGGCTTTTGCTTTTGTGCTGCAAGCAATTCCTAATAGTACTAATTATAAAAATAATTGTTTTTCATAGTACTCCTGAATAAATTAAAATACATTTAGATATATTAAAAAATACTTGGACTCATGGGACAGAATGTGTGGAATTGGATGTCACGTTAATATAATACATGAGACGTTAAAACTCGATTACTCTTTGGTACGTTTAGTGTATTTCTCATCAACATTATAAATATCAAGAGTAAAATGCATACACACTATGTGGGCGGAAAAATGACGCATTCTCTATATTATATCATGAGCGAGGAAGGACATTATATCATTTAAAAAAAACATTTGTGAGCATACATACATATGACAAGTCATGGATTATATTCGGCATGTTTGTGGATTAATTTAATTGGATTGTGTGCCATTCATTCGCTCGGCGTGTTCGTAATCCAATATGTTGCGGATTAGGGTAGTCAAATCTGAGTTTGATTTATCGTGGATATCAGATTGGTTCTCTGATTAATTCATCGTGACAGATGTGTAATATTTACTATTCCAGGAATTTAAATTGTACAGTATCTAGTTATAAGCTATAACTAATGGATATTTACACATCTCGCAATTTTTTTAAACTCATGCAAATTATTGTGTGCTCTACATTTCCTGTGAGCTTTAATCTAACAGCGCTTGCACGTCATATAAATTGTTGATAATAATAGTGGTAGAGTCAACAATGGCTATTTGGTGTCATTGAAAGTTAGTTGTTTATATGTAAGCAATTTGTTTCTTGCAATTATGTATTTAAGAGTCCCTCATGGTTTATATTTTGTACCCATATTTTTTTAAATTTATTGTGCGCTTGATCAAAATTTAAAAATATTCGTCTAATTTGATTTTATTTGTTCCCAGCAAAAAAGATTTTAATTGTATTGTGCCTTTTTTGAGTGTGACTGCAGTAAAATAAACGCCGGAAAAGCTGGTTATAACCAATTTATTTTATAAACATATATAAATTACCACATACATATTTTTGTTTGCGGGCCAATTGCATCGCTTCTTGGACACACACACGAAATATTTTTACACCTTAAAAAATAAATGGTCCAGATGGCTACTCATATAGCGATTATTAAATATAGTCTTATGCGCTGGTAGAACGTATTGTTTATTGCGCATCCTTTCCAAACATAGAGTAGTTTTGCTAGTGGAACTTATGAGTGATTTATGTTACGGAAATGCGTTTTTTTTTTAAATATTTCCAATTATGAATGCAATAATTTTCACGATATTTCTTTTGTTATTCATCAATCTGTGGCGACCATACACAGATGTCTACGTTTGAAAGGGTATTTTTCTTGGAAATTGGGCTAATTTACGGTGACCAAAATGATCATCTAACAACAAAGAAAGAAGGCAATAGCGTAAAAGATGGGATCACACACGAAGCCCTCGTTACGACCGGAAAAAATCATATTTTGCAACAAAGAATATTTATTGATTTTATATTTATGATTTTTTATGGTCGTAAAAATAGATACCATTCATGCTATCAAATAAAAATAATCAAACACATATTATTCAAACTGCTGTCATAACTAAACTAAGGGACGATTCATGCTAACATTTTGATAGAACATTAAGCAAGAATGCCACTAATATTTTTAACTCTAACGAACTTATTGAAACCCCCTCTTATGCTATACTATAATACTATATTAATTCATATCAGATTATCTGAACCTTTTTGATCTATAATAATATACTAAGGCATGATATAATTGAACGTATTTAAGTATTGAAAAGTTTCAAACAACATCGTTTAAATGTCAATGATATGAAGGGAGTATGCATTTTATTAAAAGGACTTAAAAATATTGTGCTAAATTAATCATTGATGATCCTAGGGTTCGTTTTGTAATTACAAAATAATAACTCAACGAAAACACGAGACTATATTTAGTAACAAAAGCTACTGATCCAATAAATCTACCCAGATTAGTATCATATGTTTCACTGAATACATCCCTTTCCTTCATTTACTACCCCATAATATTAAATTTGAACAGAAAATTGATTACATGTATCAATAAAACAATGATATGGAGCAGCGCTGGCAATCTTTTTTGTTATCCTGTTTAATGTTTAGACAGCAAAAAAATTGTGTTATCGATCTCTTTTCGAGCACTGTCAAAAACAGTTAAATATACCAATAGACATGATCCAATTTCGCGTTCGCATAAAGTGACTTTTTTCGAACCGGAAATAAAATCTTTTTTGCACATTTCCCTTCCAGGATTTTCCTGAGATTAATTTTTATGACAGGCGTTTAGAGCTCACCTAGCGATGACACAACACACCGTCTTGGCGACCGGCCAGCATCAATCACGTGTCAAAATCTGCGAGAAGAGAAGACACGGAGGATTGGAAGAGACGGCGTCTTCCGCCGCACCAGATTTATGACGACAATGATTTTGGAAAAAGTTTATTACCAGCCGTCGCCTTGGCAACTCCGATGAATAAGTTACACAGCCACATCAAAGAGCTGAGAACATAATATTGTAATGATACGGTCATACAATCAATTACGTTTATACTTTCATACATAACACTACAAGTGTAGTGGGTATAATAATTTAGCATTCAACAATATGCACTTATAAGTTTCTCGAGCGATGTCATGTCAAGTTAAAATTACTCTATTCTTCCACAGTATGATTGCTTATACAATAGAAAGGTTAAATGCGATATTTCACGGTCGTGAAACAACTTAAACGCGTAGAGGTTTGTTTTTATAACAATAATATACACACATGAACAATTGTTGAAATAGAGACAGATCAAGATGTCAATGTTTTAAACACCTTCATTACAATCTTAGGTACATTTATAAATAATTTATGTATTTATTATTCATACAAGTTTGCCTTTTTTTCTTAAATCTGAAAACATATATCATTTTAAATTGCTCAATGTTGACATTGAACTATTTGAAACGTCGTATAAGACGTTGATAACAGAGACTATTTCAACAGTTGACTTTATTTGAGATAAACACCTTCAAAGTGCTTTGAGATTAAGGTGCAACTAAAGCATAATATAGGGTTTCTTAAACTATGTTCCACGGAAAGTTAATAAGTGTTCCGCAAACACGTTTGACTTCATATTTATTTACAAGCGAATGATAAAGAAGGTCTCTTTTCACACCTAGTGCATAAAAAAGGCGTATATTATTTTGTTCGGTTGTCCAAACTTGACCAATGCGACCGAATACTGTCATTAGTCTGCCCACAGTTGCCAAGATTGTCACGTTATACATTTTTTTTGACAAATAGCTTGCTTGACTAAAATAATATTACAGTTGCTAAAGCTCAAAGTAATATAAGGTGGGAAACTATGAAACGGGCGTTGAATAAGAATAAAAAACAAAAAACGATATTTTTCACATTATTTATTATATTTAGTCGAAATAACTTCCATTGGCATCTACAACTTTCTGCCAACGATTGGGCAAGTCATATATGCCTTTTTTAAAAAAATCTTTATTTTTAGAGTTAATGAACAATTCAAAATCTTTTATAATATCGTTTTGGTAATTATATTTTTTTTCTCTTAAAAATAATTCATAATTACGAAAAAGGTAATAATCGGTCGGTGAAATATCTGGTGAATATGGAGGATGTGGTAAAATTTCATATTGTAGAGATGTTAATTTATCAACAGTGATTGAAGCTGTATGTGGTCGTGCGTTATCATGCAGTAATATTGCGCCACTTCTATTGAGCAATGCTGGTTGTTTTTTCAAAAGTTTTGAATGCATTACGTCAATTTCACGACAATAGGACTCCGCTGTTATGGTTGCGCCTGGTTGTAAGAAGGAATAATGGATCACTCCTTTGGCATTCCACCATATGGTAACCATTACCTTCTTTTGGTGAAATTTCGGCTTAGGGGTGTGTCCTGGGGGTGTATTCTTATCTACCCATTTGCTTGATCGTTTTCGATTATCGTATAATATCCACTTTTCATCACAAGTGATGATTTGGTGTAAAAACGGCAATCGTGTATTGCGAAGCAACAAAGATGCACACTTGCTCTTGCGGTCGATCATCTGCAGTTGCGTCAGTTCGTATGGCACATATGAGTCCAATTTTTTTACTTTATTTATTGCACGCAGATGTTTTAACACAGCCGTATGGCTAGTTCCTAGTTTAGCCCCAAGTTCACGAATAGTTGTGTGTGGATCGGATTCCACAGTCGTCCTTAATTCATCGTTATCAATATGGGCCGGTGGTCTTCCTCGAGGCTCGTTAACGATACTCAAATTACCAGAACAAAATTTTTGGAACCAATATCGAGCATTTTTTTCATTAGCGGATCCATCTCCGAATGCGTGATTAATATTTCTCGAAGCTTGAGCTGCACTATGGTTCAATTTGAACTCGTACAAGAAAAGTAGATGTAAATCGCGTTTTGTTTCCATCTGTTTTCGGAGAAAAATAAAATCAAAATGGGGTACAAACACGAAACAATTTTACGAAATAAGTAAGAAGAATACCTTTAAAATTTATAAATAAAAATATCAAGCGCACGTTACAAGGAACCTCTCTCAGTCGCAGCTAAACACAGACTAAAAAAAAACGCCCGTTTCATAGTTTCCAACCTTATATATACTAGATGCACCTTATCGCGCGAGTTATTAATTGAAGCCCTTACATGAAAAATTGCCAATGTCCACTTTTTTACAAAATTTGTTTTATTGTCGAAATGGATCATGCTGGGCATTCTCTTTTAAAGTTTTCTAACCCTAAGGGCTGTGACTTCGCAGCTAGAAAGACACTGTTGGTAACTGGTAATAATTCATATTGCGATAAACTATGTCGTTATTCTCAGAGCGGTGGTGGAAAAGCTGGCGGAAGAATGATGTCAGTGGAAGAGGAGTAGTGTTAGTAGTAGTCTGGTGGAGTCCTTTTCTGGTATCGGGCCGTATCTGACCTCTTCTCAATAGAGACCAGCTTTAAGTATCAATGGTTGCAAAGCTCGCTGACGAATCACAACCATGTAGCGACCATCCAGCCAATTGTTGCACTCGTTTCTTCAACCAATGCAATATGTATATGACATCCTTTTTAGGTCGAATGGTGCAACATGAATATTGTTGTTTTACGGTGCTTTTAATCTTCCGGTGATATTTTTTTTCCGTGCCCGTTTCGCAATAAAGAAATATTTTTTCAATGCATCGGAGAATAATTGCGTTTTATTTATGTGTAACCCTTTTTTCTACACGCAACGAGGGCTTTTGTGTGGTCCCATCCTTTACATCCAGTATACAATCAGTATATATTGAAATGGATAGTTAAGGTGTCTCGATTTTTTTAGTTTAGTTTCCTATTTTACATGTTATTTTATTAAAGTATTTTTAATGTAGTGTAGCAATAATGTAAAAAATGTCCGAAAAACGACCTATGTCAAATTATTATTTTTAATCATTTTTTGTGTTTATTATTTTATATTTAATATAAATTTTCTCTGTTTTAATATTTAATGTTCAAACAAAGTTTTCATTTAGAAAGACATTCATTAAGCCATGTGTGAAAGACATAGTGTCATGCACTTTTAACAAGCAGACCGCCAAAAAATAGATGCTGTACACTTATCAAATAAATCTGATTTACAACGCATCAAAGATCTTAATTGACATAGAGAAAGAGCTAAAGTAGTAAAAAGAGTTAAAAGATACATATCGAGTCAACCAATTGAGCTTATTAAAAGCGATATAAATCTATTTGCCATAAATATTTGTGACTTGCAATGCAGGTTTATTCATCACGCCAACGGTATATAATCCTACGTGACGATGAGATATTTGGGCGGAGTGGGACTACTTGAAAATGCATGCAACTTTCTATAGTCTAAGTTTAAGAGTAAGACAGAGCGAAAGCATCTCTTTTATTTCCAAAAAAATATAGAAGCGTGATCTTGGAGAGTTTAGCAGCACTCGCACTAATACAAACCAAGACAAATTATCTTTATCTCGTTATTAGATTTTGTGAATAGTAATAAATAAACACTCTATTATTTCAAACATGTCCAACATGCTTCCTGTTTGTGTAACTCGGTTAATCTATTATATATTCCTTTATCGTTCACGCATCGCCAATGCCATTGATTGCTCTCGTTTTCATTTTGCCATAGCACAACACAACTCGTCTGCACCCCGCGTGTGTCATAATCGCCCCTTTGTGCCTCCGCAAATTAAATTTGCGCACAAAGCCCACCCCGGCTCGACAGCGCGCAGACTGTAGATTTTAATTAACGCTCGTCACCTCTCTCGTACACGTAAATATTTTCATAACGCACACGTCTATTGTCGTTGCGAACACATGACATGCCCAGACGCCGTGAACCGGTTTATGCCGGCTTGTTATATTATGTTGTATGTGCAGTGAGTGATTTGTAATAAAAATAAAAACAACTATATTTGGAGTTGCTTTTTCCGGGCGTGCTTGTAAATTATTGCATTTTATTTATGTCGTATCTGTTGCTATTTATTCCATATCGTTGTTTATCGAGTTGCGTTGGCGTTTATAAATAGCGTTATCGGACGGCGAATAAGTCAATGGAGTGACGCGGAATTTTTGTATAGCGATAGGGTTTGCTTAATGCGCGAATTAGTAAGGAAAGAATTTATTTATCTTCAATTGACAAGTTTTCTGATTGCTTTTATTTTTAAATTCATTTCATGCACTATGTATTTATATACAGTAGCACGAAACATGGGATTATCCCTTTTTCTGATGACGTCACACGCGAGTTGTCTGGTCTTGTATGATAGTACGTATCAATTCCGTGCCTTATTGCCGGATTTGTTTACCAAATGTTTCGTAAAACTCTTACGTAGTATCACTCGATCTTCACTAATAGTATATAATATTTTTTACGGCAGCTCTTGTTTTACACCGGCATTATATTTTATAAGACTTTGAATTGATGATTGATTTCAACCTAAAATATTGTGAAATTGTTTTGTCGTAATTCTATTGAAATACACAATAATATCACATTTTTTACTGAAACTCAATTGCGGATGAAACGGCATTATACCTTTTATAAATGTTTTCACCACGTAAGCTTGGGGTAAATTGGCAATATACGAGGATAAATAAGTCCTTGCAAAACAATAGAAAAGCACTTTTTTGTGTTGACGACGGTAAAATACATATACTGTTTTTTTGTCATGGGGCTCAGAAACATTATTTTCCCAGGGCCTGGGCTCACTTAACTTAAATTCAAAGAAAATGCTTTGTAAAAAAAGTATTTATAGCCGACATATAAATTATTCCAGCTCCTCTTAGCTATTGCCAACAACATTATTGTGTCTGGAAAAGTGTTCTCAAATGTAGAGGTCCTGGCTGCGACGGGCAAGTATAAGGGACGCAATCGTGACTCTATGGTATTTTTTCTCTGCAAATATATGAATTGCTTTGCTAGGTCTCCAGTCTTAATGTTGTGTTTCTGTATATGTACATATATATTATATATAAATAATGCCAGAGTACAAAATTGCAAGTGTGATCCAATGAGTCATACATAAAGTAAAATTTAAAACGATAGTATCTCCCTTATCTCTAACCTCATTCACTATGTTAATAGAGGAATTAAATGAATAAACATTTACCGCAACATTTAAGTGAAGTATAATTAAATAAAAACATATTTAAGTACTTAATCCCTAAGACTATCAATGACAAGCACAATGTATTTACAACAAAATGAACTGTGTTTTATTCCAGTTTATATTAACCATCACTAGGCTTACTATATTTATGAAGCTCTAAACCGGGACAGCTAAAAAAGCTTTTTTGTTCAATTTGGGATGTTGCGAGAGCTAAAAAATTGTCATCTCGGAAATTTTAAATACAATCACTTTTTTAAGCTGCTATAAGGAATATATTTAACCAAAATATTCTAAAATAACGCACCGAAAAAATGATTTATTTTCATCCGGATACTCACAGTTGGCATCTGTTTTGTGATCTAGTTTGCTTGTATTAGTTTTCGTATCAGAGATAGCTTAGTATCGTATCTTTATATATTTTCAATGAATTGAAAAATTGCTAAGCTGAAACAAAATTCTAGCGCTTAAAAATAACTGTAAGAATCAGTTTTGGTGGATTCAAATTCCATAGCAGCATAATAAGGCTACCGACTTGTAGGTTAGTTTGCGCTGTAGTAATCTATTTCGGGCTAGACTTTTTAAGAACTTGGATAACTTATAGTTTATTTTATCACCTTTTATATTGTCAATTAGTAAATTAAACGTGGATTAAGAGAATGCTATTTATGATATATTGCTTAGAAATTTAATTACTGCATCTATTTTAATACTATATTGATGTACCGTTCTACATAATATGTTTTATAAAAAGTGCATTTCTCTAGAAATTCGCAGCTGTAAAAATCACATCACTCGAGTGTAATTATTTTATATGTTATTACTAAATCATATAACAGTATCCTGCCTAGTCAATATTTTCTCTACTCAAATGCCTATTTTTAGATCAACATTCCTTAGTATTTCGTTTCTGAATATGTACCTATAAAAGATGAATGATAGATGTTTTTCGTGCTGAAATTTCATAACTTATTCATGTATTCATTTCACTCAATGACACTGATTTTGCATGGACTTATTTTTCTTGCAAAAACAATTTTGTAGTACGTGATGTTTTTTATGTGCATATGATGCAAATGTAAGAGAAGTGGCATAGAAAACTACAAAATGATCCATTAAAACATCCTATCTATAGATAGATTAGAAAGTATCGTATTTATGTTAACAAACAAACCTTGTCGAAGGCCTCCTCAAAATCTGTATATTCGACGTCTACTTGAATTCCTGCATCTAGAGATTTTGGGACTTTGCAACCCTCCAAAATGAAAAAAAAAAACGGTTTCAACCGGTTCAAACCGTCAGCAATATCAAAATGAAAAAAACATAGAAGTCCGTTAGGGAAGATTTAACATCATCGCACTCGCCCACTCGATTCCAGTCCATACCTAAAAGTAAATTATTCAATAAATTAAAATGTATACAATTTCCAAACGACCATTCGCATACATTCTGATCGCTCACGCATTCCACCTCATTCGTAATTTTGATATTTGTACTTACATTTAATTTTATGTAGATATATACATAAATGTAGAGCTTTAACTGTTGGGAGGCGTTTTTAAAGAAGCTCCAGGTGAACCACGTTAAAGGAGAATTTATCCATTTTGCCACTTATCTCCATTCTAGACGACACAGTCATAACAAAGTTATCGAAAGTGCTTTTTGCCGAAAGAAGCCGTACAGCAGATCAGAGACAAGACGGCCGGAATGCGTTAGAGTATCGGTATTAGTCTATAATACATTGATATCGAGGTCGACGATTCAAGCAGTTTAGTGCGAGCACATGGCTGCGTGCGATAAGAACACAAGTTGCTAAAACGGCGATCGATATTGTTTATTGCTTCGAGTCATATTTCGCGAGTGTAGCTGTGACGCAAGAGGAAAATGTGCCTAGCGTTACATAATATATGTATGTGTGATACATGCATACGTATAAGTATCGATCTTTCTGTTGAAAGCTAGCGATTGAATTGTTAAAAGCTTGCCTAACTCCCTCCCTCGAGAGCTTCACTGAATAAATAAGGTATATCGTCGGATTTATTTAACTTGCTGTCTATATACATATATATGGTTATCGAAAGTGCTTTTTGCCGAAAGAAGCCGTACAGCAGATCAGAGACAAGACGGCCGGAATGCGTTAGAGTATCGGTATTAGTCTATAATACATTGATATCGAGGTCGACGATTCAAGCAGTTTAGTGCGAGCACATGGCTGCGTGCGATAAGAACACAAGTTGCTAAAACGGCGATCGATATTGTTTATTGCTTCGAGTCATATTTCGCGAGTGTAGCTGTGACGCAAGAGGAAAATGTGCCTAGCGTTACATAATATATGTATGTGTGATACATGCATACGTATAAGTATCGATCTTTCTGTTGAAAGCTAGCGATTGAATTGTTAAAAGCTTGCCTAACTCCCTCCCTCGAGAGCTTCACTGAATAAATAAGGTATATCGTCGGATTTATTTAACTTGCTGTCTATATACATATATATGGATACTCAAGGTAAATAAAATCTCATTGAATTTTCAGTATAGGTATATTTTTCGATATGCTGTTAGGGGGTTAAAAGCAATAACGCTTTCCATTACACATGTTGATGCTATATTCTCAATTTTCCTCATATTACATTTAACAAGCTTTCATTTTATATATTAGTTTTCTCAAGCTCTTAAAAATTACCTTAATATTGCTTTATCTTACACAACAACCTGGATTGAGGTTTATCTAATATTATTGTTTACTTCGCTCTATCTTAAACCACGAAGCGCCAGTCTCTGATGCTGATAAATATCACCGTAAAACAACTTTTAACTTATTGTCTAGTATATATATATTTTTTTTATATAATTTTCAGTAAAAAAATACGGTTACTTAAGTTTCTGATCTTTATTTAAAACATAATACATTTAAGGATATCTTCGGGTTTTTTTTAATTAATCGAACATTTAATGTTTTTTAATAATTATCAAAAATAATATCAATTAAATAGCTGCCTCTAGGCGTTTTGCAGCAGCCTATCTTTTCGATGTAATTTTCGTACATCTTGGTTATAATTAGACGAATGTTGGTTTTTATGTGCTCAAATGTTTCGGGTTTGTCTTTAAGCGTAACCTTACAAAAAATCCAATGGCGTTAAATCAAATGATTTTGGCGGCCAGTTGACATTATTATTTTTTTGTAATATATTGCTGATATTGTTCTCACTATGTATATTTTACAGATGTGACGTATGACTATTGTGTGACTCGCTAGCCAATAAGACGCTTCGTGGATTTGTTTTGTGTATGCTTAAATCGATAGAACGCAAGTTATGTGACCATATACAGGGCATCATGTAAATAAAAGCCATTGAGTTGATTAATGAAGATCAGAGCGCATGCATATTTACAAACGCTTTAGGGGTGATCAGCCATAATGACTTTCATACACATACATACTCGTATTGTATGTTGCTATGAAAAGTCCTTCTCACGCGTTTCAACACATATATTATTTTAGCGTCAAACTATTAGTTTAGGCGCTTGCCTACACTGTATTATTATTGAAAATGTTATCATGTGTGTCTTGAGAATATTGACTATACTTTGAAAGTTGTTTGCTGTGAAAACATTCCTTTGAATATTTAGTTATCAGGGCTTTCTAATACATGATAGTAATATTAAAAAAAAAGTTATTAAGTAATGATATGATTATAAACAAAATGCTAACAACATAATATATACATGTTTCAAGGAATTTGTATTACCATTGAAAATATATTATCACTGGTATTAGACTGAAAACATCTTCACTGATGGATATATACTTTTACTAGTAAACTAATAATTTATCTGACGGGTACTAAATGAATTATATGCTGCTTTAAATTGTCATTTGACAGGAATGAAACGTGTAAAAAAAACAACGTACAGTAGTGGTTTTCAACTGATAGTTATGAACACTACTTGTACGTTTTTCAAAAAATAGTTGTAGGGTGACATATTACATATTAAGGCCAAAATGTTGTGAACGTACGTGTATCGGATCATCCGCGCAGTGAATAAATACAATTTCACTGATGTTGATCAGTGAAATTATATATAAATTATTTGATAGTTAGTGCAATTTTATTTATACTAGTAAATTATACACATTCACTGTGACAGTTAATTTTATTTTGTCAAGTTGAGTTTGGTGAATTTGTTTTGGTTAGGTTTGGGTTTAATTAGCAAATGGACACTTCGCACATGTCAAATTAAGTTTAGAGCAGCATATAATTTTACTGGCGCCTATCAATTAAATTATATTTATACTAGTGAAAATATAACTTATCTAAAAAGTACATATTCACTGTATCTATAAAATAGCAAAAATAATTATTTTGTAATTTTCATTTTTACTTTAAAAAATATAAATATAGCATTTATTGATTTTATAATAAAATGTACCGTGCTGTATTCTATAAAAAAATTATAAATTATTTTAAAACCATAATTTCATACCTTTCTTAAAAATTGAGAGCTTGTCACCCTTCTAGTTCTTGCTTGTCTTGCCAATGTGATGATTTAGGTTGGGGACATAATATTTATTGTTGTTGTTAAATAAAAATCTAGTTAGATTTTTTACATATGATGTTTTAAAAAATATGGAATGTAGGTCTAAGGCTTTAGGCACCGTGGCGGCGATATGTAACGCATTCTTTTGTATTTTGCACCGACCGTGTTGATTGCTCAACGCGAAAAAATTCTTAATTCTTGAAAAAATCCGTAACGATCATGGGTAGTCTCGACAGTACTAAGGAAGTTTTAATATAAAAAGAAATAACCAGACCCAAGCGTGTAATTTTACATGTAAATCGTGATTACTGTTCTTTGTAAATATTTATTGTAGTCTGTATTTATTTATAGACAAAGTATATGAGTGTCTTCATAATTTCTAATCAATTATTACATATAAAGCACGCTACGTATCATATTTTACATAAACACACTAGTGTGTCCTGTTCATATCGCTCATGACGCGCAGTTAATTATTATTACCATTCTGGTTACGGTGTTCCTTTCATTATTACACCGTCAGGTTTTTAACTTAATCAATACACATCACGTACAAGAGTGTTTTTCTTACTTAAGCGTCTTTCCCTTAAGACGCTCGTTCGTGCTTTATCTACTTTTGATATAATCTGACACATTGGATGCTTCTGCTTTATGCTTTCCTATGTTATTATATTATATTTAAAAAAATCCCTATACTGACATTAAATTTGTTCGAGGATTCAAAATTCAGATGTATTCAATCTTTTATACTACGACGAATGCAAGAGAATGCTAATTTAGTACCAATAGCGTTATTATTTAACACTGCCTCCTGTATAACTTACGGGTTACTATTTGTAGGCGACCCTCCGATAATGACAAAGGATAGTACATACTCACCGATACACATTTTATAGTCTTACGTCGATATGATAAAACATATCTTGTAAGAAACTTGTCAATTGTCCAATTTAACCCTTTTGGTGTATGTTACAATGCAATGTTATTAATTAAATTACAATCAGTATATTGTAAATACAACTCAAAGCTTTGCTCAAACATGTCATACCATTATTTCAATCCTGTTTCGAAAACAGCTTAGCGAATGCGTAGGCCCGAGCTAAACTAATATTTTAAATCGTTACATGTGCAGGGTTCTACTTGACCCGTATAAGGGTTGTTTTTCTTTTCAATTAACGCTCTGCGGAAGTTTCGTAAGAAAGTCTCAATTTTACGCTCGGAAACTGTTTGTTTTGGCGGAGCTTTCGCGAAATTTTGTCGGAATTTAATTAATCTGCAGCCGCCGGGTGTTGATTTATTGTTCGGTTGTAATATCTGGCCGAGATAGAGTTGTTTTTCGTGTGACTAACTCTGATTTGCGAGTTGAGTTAAGATAAACGAACGGAGTTCAAATATACTTATTTTAATCTATATACGAGCAGAATAAATATTAACTGCCGAGTTGGATGTGCTATTTTTCATCTCTTTGATATTCGTGATGTGTTTATGAATACTGTAGTCGAACGTATTTATTTAGGATAACGAATTTTGTAATGATTACTCATATGTGTATAGTACATATAGGCAATCAGTCACACAGTACAAGCTGATTAATAATTTGTTCATTTAATCAAAATTAAAATTGCAATCAGTCGACAGAATATAATGGAATTTTTATTGCATTTAACGAACGAAATTAGCTTTTTAGGATGGAAAATCGAATGCCTAATAGAAAAATTCATTTTTTGTTGATAAAATTACTATTACAGATTAAGTTTTGTATTAATATTTACACAGTAAGTTTATTATGGAATAGATTACAATGTATTGTTTTTTTATAGTAGAATGTTAAAAAATATATAAAATGCCATTTTTGTGATGAGGTCCGGAATCATTGGTTTCCCAGGGCCTGGGTTCGCTCCGGCGGCCCTTATTTATCCACCCGTGAAATTTTGAGGATACGTCTATATAACCACATCTTTTAAGATTATTTTTTATTAAACACATTGAATACTGGGCACTATTCCTAAAAATGGAGCCGTGCGGCGGGGATTATTTGCGAAAATTAGGATACAAACTTATTTTTTTTAAAACATCGTAACTCTTTAATTAGTCAACATTTTAACGTCAAATTTTAAAAACAGATTAATGATAATCGTTTTTTTGTATTCGCAATGATAAAATCAGTAAACGTTAAACTGTTGATCGCGTACCAATAAAATAAAATATAATTTTTAGTTTAGAATAACCAAATATATATATTTTTGAATAAAAACAATAAAGATAATAATAAAATGATGATAAAATACTGTTGTTTATAATAAAAACCGAAAATATCTAATTTTGTGACATATACAATCAATTCCAAATTTTTAACACTTGACGGTCAAGTTACGCAGCGATATTTGCATGACACCCAACTGTCCAATTTCGAACAAACAACGTTTGCCTATGGCTAAATGCAATCTTTTATTGTTTATGTATTATTATTTTATATTTTTGTTATAATTTATGTATTATTATTATTTTATATAGTATATTTAATATAATTAAAAATTATCAGTGATTCTAAACATTTTATTGCGTTAATATTATATATTTACCACTTTTTGTATTTTTACCACACAGTACGCAATGTGTTAAAATAATGAAAAACGCACACTTACTGTATACTTCGCATCCAATAAAGACTCGAACCACCAATGTGCTTGGATAGTTACACAAATTAATTTAAGTCCTAATTTTCGCAAATAATCCCCGCCGCACGCTCCATTTTTAGGAATAATGCCCGGTATTCAATGTGTTGGTAATTGAAAACATGTTGAGAACAGTTTATTTACTTTGAACAGATCGGGATCATTTCAGGTCTAAATATTATAATATTATAAAATATCACATTTGGGATTGATGAATCTGCATTTAAATGCCCACGATACCTCTACATACATATATATAACAGAAAATAATGATAAATAAAAAACATTATATTTTATATTATAAAATTTTGAATTTGATTTACTGTAATTTATTTCTTAAAAAATAGTATCAATAAATGAAGGAGTACGAAATAAATAAGCATTACAAAAATATATTGTAAACCTAACAAAAAAGTTGTAAAATAAATTAACGCAATTAAAAGTTGAGAATCACTGATTATTTTGTTATAATGCTTCGGGTTGATAATATGTACTTAGATATTAGGTCTGGCTCAACATTTCGTTTTTTTTATGCGGTTACCTTTGAATATTTTGGGTTTTTTGTAATTTTGTAGATAAGAATTTCAAGAAACATATCTCTAAAAAAATTGCCATCTTTACCTGAATCAAACCGATAAGGTAGGGTTTTTCGGTAACATTTTTATAACAGCGTGCGTTTAGCCTAACGGAAACGTTACATTTGTTTGAAATTAGACGGTTGGGTGTCTTGCGAATATTGCCGCGTAAATCGACCGTTAAGTGTTAAAAATTAATTAAATATATTTATATATTATTGATACGTGATTCGCAATTATGTGTTGAGTGATTTCACTATTTCTAATAAATAATATGTGAGATAATTCCATAGAAAAAAATTGTATATATATATATATATATATATATATATATATATATATATATATATATATATATATATATATATATATATATATATATATATATATATATATATATATATATATATATATATATATATATATATATATATATATATATATATATATATATATATATATATATATATATATATATATATATATATATATATATATATATATATATATATATATATATATATATATATATATATATATATATATATATATATATATATATATATATATATATATATATATATATATATATATATATATATATATATATATATATATATATATATATATATATATATATATATATATATATATATATATATATATATATATATATATATATATATATATATATATATATATATATATATATATATATATATATATATATATATATATATATATATATATATATATATATATATATATATATATATATATATATATATATATATATATATATATATATATATATATATATATATATATATATATATATATATATATATATATATATATATATATATATATATATATATATATATATATATATATATATATATATATATGTAAACATACATCTTAAAACGAATTTATTTTACCCGAGTTTTGAGCCTCTGGAATTTAGAATTTCTACTTTTTTGAACTATTTTTAGTTAATATGATATTAGTACATCTGTTTAGTTAATATGATATTAGTACATCTGTAGGTAAATCCCTAAATAAATACGTTACAGTAAATACGCAGTTTACGTGGGTTTTTTTCGTATGAAGTTAAAATGACGAAACGCACAAATTTGTGCACACCGACGCAATGCTAGCTGTGCTAGTCGACCACACGCTTTAGTTCGGCGTTTATAGTTTGGGAGAGCGAGGGACCATTCTTGAGGTTAAAACCCAAACCATTGAGGGGAAGTGATCTCACTTTGGCTCTCACCCAAACACAAAGGGCTCGGCCCTGAGGGGAACCGAGGCCCAAGGCTGCGATTGAGGCAACATATACACCTCTCAAAGATCAGTGAGGTGGTGTTGTAACAAGGATGAAATGCAAAGCAACGCAGGTCAGCCAACGAGAGCACGTTTTCCCAAGCGTTCGTGAGAAACACGAGCTAATAAAATATTTAGCACTACGAGGGGTGGGTCTCGCTCATCCGGCCGTCAAAAGCTGGGTGCCCGCCCATAAGGGTTGGACTCGTAGGGCCCTAGTGTTGTACGCAAAGGATAACACGTAGCTATACTTCTATACTTAGCTATAAAAAATGCACTTTTTGCAATTTTTATTCGAGGTCTTACTTCTTGAGATGAGTCCCATTTTTCGTTGACCCTTTTAACCAAGCATTTGTACTGTGTGACTCTTTTTATTGGTTCATTGTTGATGGTTACGTTTAATATAGGACTCCTGTTGTTGTAATTAATAAGTTAGTTTCACGAATGTATATTTTGGACCATGTTTACTTGCTTTGTTCACCTGCTTATCAGTGTTCGAACACTGCTGGCATTATCTGCAATTTATTATTCTGCAAGAGTTCATGTTACATATCAAAGGTGATAAGATCCATTCATGTTGCATATTCACTGAATCTATTTGACTGTTCGATTCTAGTACAGGTTTATAATAATACGGATGTCGTTATCATCAATTTCTTCATCAATTAGTATTTATATAAGTTTCGGATGTTGAACTTGTCAAAAGCTTTTCTATAATCTACAAAGCATATAAACACGTCTACTCTAACATATATCAGGCATATTTGTACAGGAACGTTTACTTTAAATAGAGCTTTCTTGTGCTCAAACTATTTCTGAAACCAAACTAACTGTCGCTAATGTCTTTCCCACACTTTATGTGAATGATATAAGTAATATTTTAAGCACGTGGCTCATCAATCTGATCTATATTATTGGCACTCTTTTGCATTTAGCTTTTTAGGCAGAGTAATAAAGGTGAGTTTAAGCCAGTCATTTGTTATCGAACTTGTTTTAATTAAACTTAATTTAATTCAATACTTGAGTACTTTGTACGGAATTTAGTTATATGTTCTTTCAAATTGTTTGTTCGGGCAGGCCGTCGCTTACCTGGTAATTGTACACCGTCAATATTTACATTGTACAATATAGCACACAAAGCGTTGTTTTGTTGCCTCGTATTCTTCCCATTATGCGCCCAAACAACGCTTTATTTCCGTCGACCTTTTCGCATTTTCCCTTTTACGAAATTAATTGATCGTAAAAATTTGCGCGTTGCCGATTGAAATCTGATCTCGGTCCGTTGAGCAATTCTGCGAACGATTCTGCTGCTCGGATGCTCTTACGTGCCCTTTGTGACACTTTTCCCGTCGTTAATTGCGAGAACAATAAAGACAGTATTCATGCAACACCAATATTGAAACCATAGTAATCTGGGTGTTTTGGAATTATGCCAAAACATGAGCAATTTAAAATTGCGATGAACAATAACTGCAGTGTATTGTATAAGGCTTTATTGCGCATGCAGATTTTTATAGCGTCTTGCGAATTATCTTATCGTTGAAGAATGGCACACGTCCAGCGTATACTCGCCGTTTATCCATTTAGCAATGTGTAGGTGTTGACAGATGATTAAGAATTTAGATATTAATCACATTAAAAGTGCGTATAATGAGGAGATTATGAATGAGATATTATATTCCTGACGCACGGATTACTAAAATTATATAATTTTTTGAAGCATATTTTATTTGGTATGTATATCTTAGCTGATTTCTCAATGTTTGCGATTGAAGCTCCTCTTTTCTATATATATTTATTATACTACATCTAATCTATCGAGTGATGTACTCGGGATAATCCGCTCAGATCCTCGTGTTACGGTCTAAGTATAGTTGTCTACCGTGTTGGATCGTGTGTGCTTGATCGTCTCGAATCGCAAGATCGTCTGTTGTGTCGTTAATGCAAAGGAGTAAATCACAATAGTGGTTTTTACGCCGATTGGATGCATTGTCAATTGCATTCCTAATGCACTTTTTTTCTGGACATTATGAGCGTTTAATGAATGCTAAATGAGATGTCTGTTAAGTTTTGCAATTTTTTATCCTCTATTATCCTCTATTGTTAGTTAGATATTTTGTTTAAACGAGTTAATATTTCATTTATTGTAGTTTGAGTGATCTTAACGTAAGTGCGCAATTGGATGAATACAAAATAGCATTTTATTATACTGTTTTTATTTAGCAGCAAAAATTTGTGTTACTTTAGAAATCCGAATAGCGTAGTCCTTAATGTCTAGACTTGTAACCCAGTGGCCGCGGGTTCGAATCACAGCAGCAGACTCGAATTTTTATTTTTTAAAATGTTCTATGACATTTATTAATTTTAAATTATATAGATGTCATCGATTCCAAGACTGAAAAGTCTGGTAGTTAATACTTACTTTCGGGTATTCATTATGTCTGATTAATTTACACAGTTGATACAGATTTATCATGTTGTATCGCATCTGGCTTACGCCGCTCACGTTTCAACATAAATGTAAAATAATAATAATAATTAATATGATATGCTTATTCTTCAGCTGCTTCACAGGATTTTAGCCACCCTCGTATTTTTTTAAAATAAATTTATTGTTTATACTTTAATATTTGTGTGTTAGTGAATCTATATTTTAATACTAAGTTGCCGTTTTTAAATTATTATCTGCATACATATTTCTGGATCTTATGAATGAAATCATATTATAGATTAAAGCGTTACATTATATAAAAATATAATTGCTTTCAAGTGCAGTAACTGGAGGGCGCAGTATTCGAGAAGCACAGGCCTTCTGTAGGTGTATTTTCGCGGGCTCCCTGTGTGTTTTAAAGGACCGGCTAGCCTTCGTGTATGTCCATGTAGTTCGAACGATCAAGCCTGAGAGCTTAGGCTTTCTTTGTTGCTTATGTTTCCTATCGAATAGTAAATGATAAAATATTTAAATTTTATCATTTACTTCGAATGGTAAAAAAAAACTAATAAGTTACCGACTATTTATTTATATTTTAAATAATAGAGCATTAATTATTTTAATATTTAATTTTAATTATTCGTGCCTCTGATAAAAATACAACTTGGTATACTAAAAAAATATTGTAATATTATAAATTACTATTTGTATTGATTTAAAAGGGATACAAAAAGTCAATACCAGCCATTGAGAAAGTCCACAGTTGCACAATATTAACTCAGAATTGTGAGTAATTAATGTAATTTCGTACATTAAAAAGTGCTTTTTCTGTAGATAAATTTGGCAAAACGAGATATTAAAGTCAATACCAGCCATTAAGAAAATCCACAGCTGCACAATATTAACTCGGAATTATAAGTATTTTCTGGAATTTCGTACCGTATAAAGTGTTTTTTCTTCAGATAAATTTTGCTAAAAAAAAAAAAATTCTATAGCTTCACAAGATTAACTTGAAAATAAGTGTTATTATTTATAAATTTGTTTGTCAGCAACTGCCAAAAAACATTATTAAATTGTATATAATGCAGTGATACATCATGATAAAAAAAACTACATTTGTAGAGTTGGTCATATTTCGGTGTTTTTATATTTTTTTTAGTATTTCACTGCAAATATAAACTCATTCTTTACGAATAGTTAAACAATAGCGAATATATTCAGGTTGGAGTCTTCAGAATTTATTCTACCTGTTATAATATCAAGATTATTTTATATAATAGCTAGGCATTAACTTTAAAATCGTAGATACTTTATTCGAATATCGATTACATGAGCGTTAAAATACAACTTTTTCAAGATACTTTATCAAATTTAACATTTCAAAATAATTTTAACTCTTCTTCGCTTCAAAATGTAAATTAAAATACAAATGTCCCAACTTTGGCATAGTCTAACAAAAAAGTTAATTATGCCTTTTCAAAGTTACTCGCTTTCCTTTATTATAAGAATATTTATTATTATATTTTGCGAGAAAAGTTTATTAGAGGTCGATGTAAATAATACACAACTGTGTTTTTAGAGTTTAAAAGCTTAAAATTTGCATAATATTTTACTACAAATATAAATCATTATTTAAGAACAGCTTAAAACCAGCTAATATATTATAATATGTCGTATTCGAATATTATAAAGAATAAATCTAGCTGCTTGTCATTTCGCAAAAGGGAAAGGTTTTGGAAACATAAACTTCGGAGGTTTATATGACTCATCGAGATGAGCCACCCCTTATCTTTGCTCCTTAAATTTTGCTTTATTTTGTCCGTGTGATTGCCTCACATACATAATACTATTTTATTATTTAATTAAATAAATATAAATTGTATCAATTTAAATTATTTATATTCATTTATTCATAATTGTTACAATTAAGTAATTTAATTAAATGAAATGTTGTTAATTAATTTAAATAAAAATAATATATTTTTATTTATTTGGATCAAATTAATTTATGCTCGTTAACAAAATGGAAATAAAATAATGTATAATAGCTATCATGGCGCATTGGAAAAACCTGTCGAATTATGATGGTCAGATTTAAAATATATAAATATTAAGAAATAATAATTATAGTATATATTATTTCTTATATTTATTCAATTGAGTAAAATCGACATGCTACAACTGACACGATTTCTTGTAACAAGTAATTGATTTCATTGATTTTTACATCATTGTAGATTATTTAAACACATTGAATACTGTTAAAAAATCGTTAAAATGCGTATAAACTAAACTATTTTAGCTAAAGATGTCACTAATATTTTTAATAATATTATTCACTAAAATAGATTTCAGCGCACAGTCAATAATCCTTAATTAAGATCTTTTGAAGTATTGCCGCTAATATTTGCCTCTTAAATTATCTCGATCTCTTTATGTTAGGGCAGTAACTCTAACCATTTTTTGAACACAATTTTTTATTGTATTGGTACAAGATCCACAGTAACTGTTTACTCTTTGTTATTATTTAAAAAACTTTTGCCACAGTTATCGCATAGTCGTGGTATTGAATGTGTTCACTTGATCGCGCAGTGAGAATTTTTTTTTTTATTTAATTTTTGAATGAAAAAACCAGAGTTCCTTGAATCATTATTATGCTTCTTTCTTCCTTATGAGAAATAATACCATTTATCTATTTTAACACAAACTGTTTTCGTGCGTTCGCTATCTTTTCTTTAAGATCAACAATGTTCATTTGCAAAATTTATCTTTTGCGTTGTTAAGCATTTTCTTCTGTATGGCTTTTTGTGCCACACTTGAAAATTTACATTTCGGCTGTGTAGATCATCTATATTCATAATTATTCTTTATCAAACTCAGCGTCAACTTTAGGCGTCGCTTAATTAATCAAAATCGACTCACTCCGGCGTAATCTCAACGACGAACACATACATAATGCATAGCGCGTCGCGGAATCGCAGATTTTAATCTGCATACAAATTGAGATTATTCAAATGGAGTATAGAATTAATTATTCGCATCTAAAAAAGGCTGAATTTGAACTGAAAAGTCCTCGGATACAGAAAGACTTTTTGGTGATGGTCGATACCGCGAAAGTCCTCAGTCGAAAGGTACAAGTTTTCGGGCAATAAACAACCCCTGGCAACAGGGGGCGCACGGGGATTTTATGAGTCCGTGGGTCAGGGTCGGACGCGAGGGGTTGTGGCTCCTGTTTTTCCATTGGGTCAGGACCGGGAGCCAGGGTAGACACGGGGAAATATCGATCCGGGGGAAACCCTCGAGCCGAGGGACTGGAGCGTTCGATCGATAAGTAGAACCAGAACTAGTGTTAATAATGCATTTGACAGAGTTATAATCTTATCTGGTAGGTGAAATCTTGTTAGTGTTTCAAGTGCAAGATTCAATATATAATATATAATCCAATCAAACTTGATAACTACATTCCGAATTATTAATGTCACGTGCGTGATTAATTTCTGAAAACTTATTCTACTTTTGATACGATAATAATAATATGTGGTACAATGAATTTTTATTATCACTGACGATTCAATGAAATACATTTTTACTAGCGAAAATATATTTTAACTAATGTTGTCTCGCTTTGTAGTGTAGAAGAATTAGTTTTACGTTACATAAAAAAATTGATTGATTTTAACTTTTATGGTCTATTTTTTTATGATTTATAATCGGAGAAAAACCCTTTTAAATGTCATTATTTGTCTCAAAAACAATTCAGTTTTATCGGTATCATAATCGTTGCATCAAAATTTGTACCACTCTTGTATTCACAATTGGAGTGATTAACTAATGCTATTTAAACATTAGAAATGTTAGTTCGGCTTGTGATAAAGCATTTTAACCACATAAGAAAAAGTGGGACATCACTTTGAAAAACCTTTTAAAACCTTTTAACTTTGCAAACTACGCGTCATAATATATCAAAGAGAAATATATCCGTCGCCTAGAGAAAAGATTGCCCTCAAAACAACCTTTTGTAATTTGCTTTAGTGGCCAACATCAATTTGTTAAAAAATTGCCAATCTTCTATAATTGGTCGTTCTACCGAAAAAGAACAGACAAAAAACACTTCGTTTGAAAACTCCTCCGAGACTTTCTCAAAGACTTATTCTACTAATGTGCACGCTTAAACTTCTTCACCGGACTTAAAGATACGTGAACTACAAATAAAATGATGCCGATTTGACTTCATAGCAAAAGCTGCTGCTTCTCTCTTCGCATCCACTGGTCTAGCTCGATTCCCAGAATTCAAAGTTCAAGCACGAAGCCTACGTACTAGGGTTCTCAATTATTCATAGTTTTCAACATTAAATATTTTCGAAATCTTTTTCTCTGTTTTTACCGATATTAACTTATTTAACCAATTAGTGCAAAAATCAATTAATTGTCTGTAAACTATTATTTAATTAAAAATATTGGTTATTAATAATTACTTTAATTAATCAATATTTATTTTTACATTTCATAAAATATCCATAACACAATCAGTGAGGGCGTTAATAAGAAAGTGCTTAATTTATTATTACATACTTTTTGATCAGAGATGTAATTTCAGCACCAGATTGGATTAAATTACCTTAGAAAATTTGATGGAATATTTTAAATACATAATTTTATCGATTTTATTGTAATTTTGTTTGAAACGAATTCTATATACATGCATATAAATTAAATAACTAAAAATATTTTAATTGTGATCGAATTATTGAACTGATTGAAATAAAATCTATTAACTCGAACTGCACAATAATTTGCGACGCACACCTGTTGAGATAAGCGTTAAACCAGCGCTAAGCACTTTTAAAACTTAAACAATTTTTCGTTCTAGCTACTATTTTACTCGCGCTTGAATATAATAATATATTAATAATTTAAAAAATATTTTTATCTAGCAGTGAAATTACATATTACATTATTCAAATAATATATACCAATGGTAATGTATCAATGCGCACGCAGCGATACTTCGCGGTCGTGTACATACACAGCTTATTAACGCATACTTAGACCAGTGTCCACTAAGACGTTCCCCGCGTTAAGCGATAATAAATTATGGGCCCTTCCATGATTTTATTTCGTTCAGCAAACGAATTCTGCGAATTTCGGTCATAGTAGACACTACCGATATTTTATTCACATATGTTTTTTGAAGCCGTAAAATTTTTTTTTGTTAAGAAAAGTTCATTATCTTGCATTTTTAAACAACATAAAAAGGCATACTAGTCACTCGGGTATATTGAGAGAAAAACGACTACTTGTGTTCCTCAAGCTGAAAATTTTTTTTTTCAAATTTCATTAAAGAATATTTAAATATTTATATAGTGGACGCACCCACGGAAAACATGTAATTTTACTTTTTAAAATAATGACACCCACACTTTGAGAACCGCCTCTTACGTACATACACTCAATTACACACCTAATCACCGTCCGGTCCGCAAAAAGTCCTGCTTTAATGGACGCTTGATGCAATTACGGCAATTTCCGGCGCGCTCGCCGCTTCCCGGCGAGACGCCAAAGTAAAAGCTTTTCTATCAAATTATTACTAAAAAAAAAACAAGCGCAACACGCATATGGCAGCCTGGCAATTCCCAGAGCCGACCCTGGATCGAAATACGATCACAGCCGAATCCCATTAATCCGCTTCCCGCTACCATCCGGGGGATTAATTCAATTACAAATTTTTCAATCCAAATCTAAGAGCTAGCACGCTGAGGACTTTGATATCGAAGTATATGTTCATTGATAAAACGTAGAAAATTATTTAGCTGCTTGAGGTTTGGCATGTTAAATAAAATACACTACAATAGATCGATATTGAAAGCCCTAGTCGTTCCTGGCTATGAAATGCTAGGTAGTAGTAGTAGCTCCTAGGATTTGCGCTCTCAATTGCCGGTATTAATAAAATTCTCGAGTGGGCGTGTGTTTGAATTGGATCACGTGCCTTATCACCGACCATGCGAGAGACGTACTTCCACAAGATAATGTCCTACACCATATTTATCCACTTATGACATGATAGACATACACACACGAATGCGGTAGTCTTATCTGTGCAACGTAAACACTTAACGCAATCCTGGGCTATGGGCGTTGATACGTTGAAGGACGATTATAGAGGACAGGAATTTTATTAAAAATATACAGTTGTGGCCAATTGAAAGTAGTGTATTTTTTTCGTCGTCCTAGCAAATGCATAATGGCGAGTCTTTAACTCAACACGTGCGCGTGAACTTTTTTTGGTTCTATTCATAGAAAGCAATATCGAGGACATTTAAAAATTAGATAAATAAAACACTTTTATAACATCTTAACAAAATTATTTTGACGTAATTTCACCTTTATTTAAAAATTAAATTAAATTCTTGTATTCTGCCTGGCATCAATAAATACAAAAAATTGGTCTCAGATCGAAACCCTGCGGAACTCCAGAAGGAGTGAACTAATCTAATTCATGAGTTGTCGGAGATCTCTTAAATAACTAATGCATTCTAATTTTTCGATTTTCTCTTCATTTCACTTCTCAAATTTTGTCATCAATATTTGAGAAGTGAAGTGAAGAGAAAATCGAATTTTTTTTTATTCATATAAAAAAATGTTTGTAATAGATATTTTTATATATGAAATATATTTACCGTTATCGTTTTTATATTATTATCATAGTATGTTTTTTAAATATAAAACAACTGGAAAATTGTAAAACGTTTATATTTTAATATTAATATATGTATGAATTAATATTAGATACATTTTTTACATATTATTCTTAAAATAATATTTTAAAAACACAATTTAAAGTAGAATCAGATATTCTCATTCTGTTTTTGTTAAACATTTTAGGCCGTGGAAAAATAAGGTTCAATTTTAGCCATTATTGTATATACGTTTATCTAATTGTTATGTATTTTTGTTGCTCCCTGCAAATGTATTTAAATAAATAATTATATATGTGGATAATTACCTCATTATAAATCAGGGTGCATTCTGTACATTTTCAGATAATGGAATGACGACTCTCCGAGAGATAATATTTGTCATGATATTGGAATTTTAATTTTTGGACGAATATGATGCTATCTTTTAGCGAATTTCATTTTTCGTTATACGGTAACGATGCGCTTTAGAGGAGCAGCAACGCTTCAACTTACTAAAGCCATATATTAAATTCGAAAGCTTGAGTTTCTTGATAGTATATGTTGTCCGATCCCAATCAGAAACAAACTAATATAAACCTTCCAGGGTTAAAAATGAAAAAAGTATATGATTTTAAAATTAACTTTACAATAATTAGTTATTTATATCTTCAACCAATTTTTCAATAAAATTGACTTTACAATACTTGGTTATTAATAGTTTCAACCAGTCACCTAAGGCTGACAATGCATTTGGTTAGTCCAAAGGTTGCGCCTCCTTTTTTTCGGTACGAATGGCGCGCAAATTTTCAGTTAGTCTAATGTTCTTAACAAATAGTTCTAGAGACTTCATCGATCGTTAAACGTTCTCTTACATATTTCTCATGAACACCATTTCTTCCTACTTAAATTAATCACACCATTTTATTACATGTTGCCTGTTTGTAATGTCAGTGCCATAAAGCTGTCTGAAAAATTGAAATAACTCATTGTTTAGTTCTTCTTATATTATGTAAGCATCGGAATAGCGTACTCCGTTAGGTAACTGTTCATGGATTAAATAAATACAGTAGTTTTTCATCATACAATTCACGACTGGGCTTTTAAATGACGCATAACTATTAGACGAGCTTTCGTGACACACGCCAATACAATAATCCTGCGAAGGTTTTAAAAGGAAATTATAGCTTTTCCTCGGGGGTGGTTACGCAAAATGGCCGACGGCTAATCATGGGATTTTCCCAGCTGAAATAATCAATAGATAGTCTGCATCGCCAGATGTTAAAAATGCAACGTGCCTCTCGAGGCGATTTTCCTCGCTTTTCACGCGGATTTTCCACTTCGTGTACCGTTCACGCACCGCGCTCTCCACATTAGATACGCTCCAAAGGCCAAAAATTAAAAACTGCTACGAGGAAAACAAAAACAGGCGATGTGGCAAAAATGTAGCTCACGTCTCTGTTGCGAATTCGAAGTTTACTATGTGAAACCCTCGACGCTGACGAACAATGTACACGTCGGGTCGTATTTGCATGTCAAAAAAGAGAAACAAACAAACGCGTGGTGTGCGATCGAAAAGATTCGAGATTGTCACGTACGCGAAGAGTTTTTAAAATATGATATTTTTAACAAGCATGAGATGTTCTTACCGAATTATTTTATTGAATATATATATACAGATGTATATTACATTGATTATAAAATTGCTGGTTTACAATCCAGAAGATCTATTATACCAATTTGACTCAGATTTTTAAAAGTGAAAAATTCATATTGTGCATCTTTGGCCTTCACTGTTCCTGACTTTTATTTATGTACTAAATTAAATTTTCTAAAAATTTCAAGATAGCATAGTCCGTAAGGTCTAGACTAGTAACTAAGAGATCACAGGTTCGGGTCTCCGCAGCAGACTCAATTTTGTATTATAAAAATGCGCTATTTAAAAAAAAAAACAGCCCCAGCTGAAAAGTAGCATTTATTGATCATAAATTATAATACACATAATAATTTATAATTAATTATATGTGCTACCTACTTTTAGATGTTTATTATATCCGATTACCCTGTTGTAACGCATTGGGCTTACGCCTGTTACGTTACAACATAATATTGCTTAATAGATATCTGATCAGAACGCAATCGTTTGTTTTACATCGACGAGAATAAAAAATCGTTCCTAGAAAGTTTAAAGCATAAGCAAGCCATTTGCGCAATTAAATGTGCTATATATGTCAACAAAATAATAATTATTAGTTTATAAACAAAATTGATGTTGGGTTTCTTATTAGTATGCGTTTGATTGATTTGTGGCGACCATTCGCCAAACAAGATAACGACGTTTCTTTGAACAACATTTTGAACTGTTTTACAATAAATAGATTAACGAGTTTTTAGAAATAAAAAAATATATAACAGATGTTTTTAGTAAGTTGCGACTAATTTCGTCGCGAAGTATGTGCGTGGTCCTGAGAATAATACCATGTGTTTGATATGTAGCAGTAATATTAATAACAAAGAATAAGTGCACAATATTTTATTAGCTTTATAGTATAAGTGCTTTGAAACTGTTAATGGATACCGTTTAATTGACGTCCGCATGAATACCCAATAGCGTTTATTATATTTAGTGGACGAGAAAACTTTGTTTCTTTGTTTCTTTTGTTTTTATATTTGCTTAGCGGTGAAGTATGTTTTAATAATTGTTTTCACTGCTAATAAATTTTATTGTAATTTATTGCCACAAGGACTTTTTTTATTTATATGTGAAATTATACTCTGATTTTGAGATTGTCATGAAATATAACTACACACATTAATATTAATACGTATAAAACAATGATTAAAATGTTTTTTGTAACGATTTTTATAAAAAATTTGCCTTTTTTTACTTAACCCTTTGAGTAGTGAGTTAATTTATACACATTTGTTAATTTGTTAGTATACAAATGGGAGTGAATTAATTTTACGTATTTATTCATATTTATTTGTGTTGTAATTTATTAATTAATATTTTATATTTCATTTATAAAAAATTATAAAAACAAGCGTTACTCTCAACGTATTATTGTTTTGATTTATTTAGCCACTTTTTTGTATTAGTATGAGCTAATAATTTATTTTAACACTTCAATTATTAAATTTCGTTAATTTATTTTACATATTTTTTCATATATTATTCGGCTTTGTGCATTTTTTTATATCAATTCAGAGGCTCTTAATATTTTTTTATAAAATGAATATAAAATTTTATTTGTTATGTTTATTTATTTCGTACTATTTTCTATAAAATACATCATTTACATTAAATCAAATAAAAAAACTGTTTTTTATTTATTATTTCTTTAGTTTTATGTGGTAATATATGACTATCTAGGGTACTTCAAAACATAAATATCGACCGCCGTACAGGTACGGCGATACCGCTCAAAGGGTTAAACAAATTTATAATATTATATTTTAAATCGATTTTTTTACTTCTCTTTAACGCATTATTTCTTATTAATACTAATAAACATATATTATACGGCTTTTTGCCGAAACAACGAGTATGGCTATTTGAAGATCAATTTCTTTTCTCATTAGTAGAATTCTTTATCTAAATAGGCCTGCTGAAGTCATTTAAAAAAAGGCTTTAGTCAGTTCATTGTCTAAATATATATTGCATAAATCATGTAGTATTTTTTGTTATCTAGATTCTAAATTGTAGTGTTGTTAAATGACACAAAAATATATTACAAAAAATATACAAAAATGCGATACAGCTGCAGTTTTAATAAAAAAATAATAATACAATAAAAAACGAACAAGAAGAAATCGCTGACGATTATTTTTTAATATAAAACAAAGCAACATTCATACTGAGTAACACGCACAAAGGACTCCTTTGTTCGTCACATTTCTTTTTTAACAGTTTCGTCAGATGACAGAAAGAGAGAGAGAGGGAAAATTCGAGATAACACGTAATAGAAGGCGGTGTGGGGAAAGCGACAATAGCCCTTGGGCGCGAACGTGAAAATGCTGAAAATTTAGATTTTTATTTTATTTTTTTGCTGCAAATTCGTAAAATGTCAACAAGAAAAGCGGGTCCTTTACAAAGCGTCGGATTTAGACGCGAAAAGCGAAGTAACCGGACCGTGAAAAATTCATGAAACGGCCAGACGGCGAATTGGGCATATTCAAGATCGGCGACGGTGGAGCATGTATTATGCATATCGATCATTGTTAGAGCTATTTTATAAAAGAGCATTTATTTTTAGACGAAGGACGCGTACTGATCTGACATGCTCAAAAAACAACTGTTGACTGTGTCAAATGCTCTTAATTCTTCTTACTATAAAATATTTGTGATACTCACTGGTGACAGTAATAAAGAACTAGCAGTATTTCGGCCTAGTTTACTGTGTGTTTTTATTCTATTCCTCTTCAATTTTAATATAAACATAACGAACCTCTATACCACACATCAAATGCATCGAATTTTATTCTCTATGACAGGTGAACCCAACCTTTTTGTACCCTAGAGCACATTTAAAATATCGGTAGGGATGCGAGCACCATCTTTAAAATGTCATTTAAAATGGCTTCAAAATATAGGAAGTATATTAGGCATGAACATTTTTTTGTTAATTATTTTTAATGGCATGAAAAATATTTTTTTTGTATTTTTAAATAATATGGTGCACACTGTGATGTACAAAATATCCCGGTGAAAATAAATCTAAAATAGATTCAAAATCAAGCAATAAAGTTATTAATTACGTTGCAATGTGCACTGGGTCTGAGGAGCTTAATGTACAACCCTTCTGACGAAGTATAAATATTTCTTCCGGGTGTCTTTATAAGTGAAACCATTGTGGTCCCTTTCCTGATGTCAACAAAAGATACATAATACGTTACTATTCATTGGACTTTACAATGTTAATACTAGGCTTTTGTTAAAGATCATAAACTATATTTACACTAGTAGAAATATAATTCTACTAACTAGGCCAGTGAATATGTATGAAACTATTGATTTATAATTTCACTGGTTAATATCAGTGAAACATTTTGCCCTGTCGTTGAAACTAAAATTGACAAATGTGAAATGTCCGCTTGGTGTTCAAACCCAACTTGACATAATTGAGGTTGTAAAATTATCTATAGTTTTAGTTTTTGATTTTTGAAAATATAGTTAATTTTTGAGTTTGTAGAGTAAGAAATACAATTGTGGTTAGAAACATTAAAGGATTTATGGGATATATAATATTAACTAAACAACCAGCTGTATCAAAAGCGAAAGAGGTTCATCTTTAGTCACATCATGCTCTTGTGTGGATTATCACTCGTTCAGCAACGAAATTTTGAGCAGCAACAAACGATGCATGATATATTCTTGTTCCAACACATTCTAATTAACGTATTGTTATAAATAGGTTAGTATATTTGCTTCTGAAGGTGTTATTATATCATTTTCTGCAATGAAAATATATAGTCTCATCGAGATAAATTTATAGCAAGGGCTATGAAATTGTCAAATAAAATTTCCAAAGTAAATATGTGACATTGGAACGAAAATTAAAATGTGTGGTTCGCTTCTGATCCGCTACCATGACGTGTTTTTAGAACTATGCGTTTCTTATCGGTCTTCCATGTTTAACGATGTTCGTAAACGCTACTGCATCTCTCTCCCAGCCTCCAAACGTTGTCGCCGGCCGATGATGGCCGTCCTTGCGTTTCGTGGCCATATGCCAGCGATCGTTGCAATTATATGCATCGATCTGAATCCTTGCCAATGTGGCGAGATTTTTTAATGACTACTCAAGCGTTAACGTTATTTCACGTTACGTAAAGCCGGCGGGGGTGTTGACATTGTTGCTTTTAAGCAACTTTCCTCGACGGTAACGGTAACTTTTTGCTGCTGTCGCTCATCTTGTGGATCTGTAGCAATCTATATTTTAGTGCTGATATAAACAATCAAAACATTTTTGTCAATTTCATTAATTTAAATAATTACTTATACACTCATCATGACTTGACGAGTTTCTCCAATGCGTCTTGATGACCTTTATACAACATAGTTCTAGACATACATATACACATTTTGTATTTTTAAATACATAAAATTTGATATTCTATAGCCCGCAGCTGAAAATCACAAGCATCGATGGATTGTCGACACCACCCCCTCAGTAACATAAAAAATGTTTCACTTAAAATGCAATGGATTATATTCCAATGCTTGCAAAATGGCACTAGGATTCGAATACAATACAATTTCTTTATATAAATATTATATATAGTATATATACGTCACATGATTTATTGCTAACTATATCTGATTTTTTATAACCAAACAAAAATAAGTCTATCGATACGATAATGATAAATTCCTCACTGAATTTCTGGAACTATGTGGAATGTCGCCACATATTTTGATTATACAAATTAGAATTCCAATTATGTTACTTTGCAGCGTCGAATCGCATAAATTATGCATTAAAACATTGCTACCGAATGTTATTAGGGCAACAATTTTTTGATCGACGTGCCTTTTAACTTTAAAATATTTGCGAAAAGACTTTTACATAGACTATTAATTAATCTTAGCTATAAAGTTGATGGTGTAAATTTAAAGGAATCATCTTGCTTCTGCCATTGTTAAACATATGTGACATGATTATTAATATTTTGTTCAATTTTTTTAAATTTAAATTTAATTTAAGCCGCCGCTTCTCTCTTCGCATACCTCGGAAATTCGGATTTTAACCTACGTACGCACGTAGTAGTATAACATATACAAATTATATGTGACGATCTCAACTGTTGCACAAAAATTAAATAACAAAAAATTGTCTTAACAATAATATAATTATACATTTTAATGTACTGTAAAATTATATTGTCCTAGAACATTATTTTTTATTCAAACTCAATATCATTAACTAATCCGAGTCTCTCCAAACCTAATGAGATTCCCGAAGGGTACGTTTGCTAAATTTAGAATCTCATTTAAGGGCAAACTTTATTTACTGAAATGTAGCGATGTAAACACAATAGAATGTCTGAAAAGGATATTCAGATAAATACTAATTAATTATTTCAGAGTTTTAAAAATAAAATTTAAGACATGTTTGAGATTAAGTAAGTTTTATAAACTCTTGGTTCTATTATCAATATTATTGAGTGGTAAGAGTATGAAAGATCACGTGATAATTTACACTAGTGTTATCCTAAACATGTACTTAACGCATCATTATGAATCTATATCTAAAACATGACAGGCGTCACGTGGTAATAAACTTATTTGTGCAGATAATACTATTCGGAAGTGACGCTACTTCCATTTTAGGCGCGTGGGGAGTACTCGATGCAGACGTAACATGTGCTGTAATTTTTTAACTTTTCTTCCTCTGATTGTGTCTGAGATCGTTGACTCTTTATGCATCGGTTTGTGTACGCCTGCGCAAGCACGTTTTGCACCGGTTTCAATGTCACGGCCAACTGGCCAGGTGTTCTGATTGTTCGTGACGACACCTGCTTTGGACTTGAATGTGGCACGTGGAATTCATTGCCACTAATCGCGGAGGAGGAGCTCCTGCCGTATCAGAATGTCGAGCTGCTGATTGAGGCGTTAGATTGTAGCAGGGATGGACTATTAAAGGATGAAAATATGACTACAGTTCGACCGGAAATAAATTAAAGTATTAGTTAAACAGTACATTTACCTAGAATCACCAAGTAAATCTAGCAGGGTTTATATTATGTTTGTTTGAACCAAAAAATATCCGCGATCCGAGACTTTGAGAAATGTATGCGAAGAATTTAGTCATTGACTCTGTAATGACTGTAAATTTTGTGATAAAATTGATAGGAATGCTTTATATTTTTAAAATACTGCCACTGTAAGGCGCAGTATCCGAAAGGTGCAGGCCTTCTGGTGATACGACATGATCACTAGGGAACGCTTTAGTGGCGTCATTTCTCTGACACTAGCAGCAAATACGCGCTGTAGCACAGGCTGCTATATCCGCAATATTTTTATATAACATCAATCACTCAAAAGCTTAATATTATGTATGCTAAAGATTAACTAAAAATACGTTTCATTTCATTTGGAATAAAACGATTTTTTAAGACATTTTAACTGCCGTAACTTTTCTTAAAAATCCGTTGGCCAATGAACTTAGTCGAGATCCATCTGATCTTGTGACTAATAAAAATCATCAAAAAAACATAAAGAGGTCAAAAATATGTTATTATAAATATTAAGTCATTTACTATTATTTATATTCGGTTATCGATATTGCATAATGATACAACTCTGTAGTGTTTTTATGTGACCTTGTACGTCAGAATTTATTTTTTACTGCTTTTTTTTTATCAATGAGAATCAAATGTATTTTTTATGAATAACAAAGAACTTTATCGTAAATTTCCTATAAATATGTTTTTAACAGCGTCGATAAGCATTCCATTAACACTATCAATATGTGTGTATTGTATTGACATAATTAATAAATAATTATTGATAATGACAACCCTGAAAGGATTCGTGTATTCAATTTGCGTAGACAACATAGTTCTGTTTTCGAGGAATATTTTTCGCCTTCTGCTCAGTCGCTTCCTTCTTCATGTTCTTGGTCTTCAGTACTGACCATCAGAGAAACTGAGCACTCAGATCTTAAATACGGATTTAATAAATTAAAGACAGGGCGTTCTTCTGGACCTGATTTAATTCCCGATTTTATTTTGAAGGGTTGCGAAGTAAGTCTCGCTGCTCCTCTAAAATGTATTTATGATCTGATTCTCAAAACATCATCATTTCCTGATCTATGGAAATGCACAAAAGTCACCCCTATTCATAAAAAAGGTGACAAATTATATATAAAGAATTATAGACCAGTAGCTGTGTTGTCAGCTCCTGCTAAATTATTTGAAATAATTATTCATAAATATCTTTATCACTTTCAGCAAGTTTTATTAGACCAACAGCACGGGTTTCGTCCTGCCCGTTCCACTGTTACTAATCTTCTGTCGTTCACCAAAACGGTGACAACTTCTCTCGATGCCGGAATTCAAGTAGACATCGTGTATACAGATTTTGAGAAAGCCTTTGACAAAGTTTGTCATACGTTATTATTAAAAAAATTGTCGAACCTCGGTTGCTCAGATAATTTAACTCGGTTATTTTCGAGTTATTTAAGCAATCGTAGACAGTTTGTAACCTATGGTGGCCGATTGTCAAAGGAATATTTTACCCCTTCGGGGGTTCCTCAAGGATCCAATCTGGGACCTCTGCTTTTTGTGTTATTTATTAATGACATAAATACAGCAATTAAAAATTCAAGTTTTCTTCTGTACGCAGATGATTTAAAATTATATAAATGCATTCGATCTGTTGCGGACTCCTTCTCTCTACAAAGTGATTTAGACTCTCTGTGGAGATGGGCTTCCGTTAACCGTCTGCCCTTTAGTGTCGGAAAGTGCCATACTGTGTCATTTTCTCGATCCCGTTCGCCATCAGCTTATTTCTACCATCTCGGTGGTAACATTTTGACTAGAGAAACTTCCATTAAAGATCTCGGAATCACTTTCGAGAGCAAATGGAGGTTCTCTCTACACATACACGACGTCTGTGATAAATCTTCCAAGATGCTCGGCTTTGTTATGAGGAATGCCTTTCACTTTGACGATCCGTCAGTTATTCGCATCCTCTATGACACCTTAGTTCGTAGCATTCTTGAATCGGGATCTATAATTTGGAATCCCCGAATAGCCAAATATTCCCTTTTAGTGGAAAAAATTCAAAAAAGGTATTTAAGATACCTTTACAAAAGGACATTTGGTTATTATCCGTACTTATATCCCAGCGCCTTTCCTTTAGGGGCGTTGAGATATGATTCGCTGAATTCTCGCAGAAAGCTGTATGTCGCTAAGCATTTTTTCAAACTACTAAAAGGTGCTGTCGACAATCCAGCTATTCTCGAGGAATTCCAGTTTTGGGTTCCGGAACATTTTCGAGAATCACGATCGAGACCTCTTTTGATGGCAGTTAGGGCTAGGACATCCGCACTTGCCGACTCGCCTATAGCTGTGGCCATACGGCTCCTTAATACGCTTGCATTACATATTGACCTGTTTAATGTTAGCTACAAGGAGCTGATCCAGTTTGTCTCATTTAATTTTGATATTTTATAATTTTTTGTTATGTTTATTATTTTTAAGTATTGTTCTATTTATGTATATATACGTTTTTTTTTTGTTTTATAAATTTAAAATTTGTTTTCGACCATCGTGGCGCATTGGGGTAACCTGTTAGGCCACGATGGTCTTAATTTAATCTAAAAAAATAAAAAAATAAAATAAAACATAGGTCGCCAATGTTATCGTTTTGCATAAAAGTTATATTGAATTTATTTTCTTTAAAAACGTACGTGTAGGAAGGTTTACGACATCTGTGTTTATTTGATAAGAATAATATATAATTATGATTATCTTGAATTGTTGTTGAAATCGAAGAGATCGAACGTTAAAGTGGATTGTTTTAATTTTACATAATCATTCGATTGCTTTAATCAAGATCGTTGTTCTTATCAATGATAAGAACAACGATTGACATACTTATTTACATCGTTTTATCTGTGAGAATCGCCACTTAAAAGCGTCCATTACTTAGTTGGCATTGCATTTGCATATAGAAAAAACTCGCTTAATGTTTACACAAACAATGTTTATATCTATCGTCTCCGTTGAGAGAACTCGAGAGTCAGTGCTTTTGAAGTGCCGAAGTATTATTTATTTATTTATTGTTTTTTTATTCGCCGTACTATCGTCTGTTTACGCGGAAAGTTTCCATAAATCAAAAGGCGGGCCGCGAAAATTGGCCAACGGTCAGAAATCACTCGCGGCCCGCCATCACGCGGCCGATATAAAACACAAATGTATTTATTTCGGACTTTTGGCCGGGCGCGAAGCACGTGCTTTCGGCCATTTCTAAATTGATTAACGTGTAAATAAAGTTTTGGGCGCACCTCGGCGGGATACGTACGGAGGCATTCGCCTTTGAACGCTTTGACAGCTTGACGGGACGTTTGGGCTTTGTTCTTTGATCAATTGACTATTTGAATTGGCGTTGCCAATTTTTACCTATAGCCCACTGAGTATAAAACCGCAACTCCGCAGACGCGTTTCGGTTTTTAGTTTCATTGATCGCTACAAACGTTCCTGGTCTTTACATCGCGTCTTTTATTGTGTTAGTACGTGCGGTATCCCTAACTACGCTACATTGTTATGTTAGATATAGAAAAGGCATTCGAAAGGGACGATTATCCGCATAGTATATATATAAAATAAGAATATTCTAAATTTGAAATATTTAAAAATACACGTAATATACATATATTCCATTGCCGAGTGTGAGCAGCACAAAAAAATAAAAATAAATTAATAAAAAAAAACTGAAAACACCTTATTTTTTTTCATTTTATTTCGCTCTAACTAAAATATTTCAAGGTTTGAGAACCCTAGGGGTGTTACTTTGTAGCCAGTGAGACGTTTAGTGGAATCGAGTTAGAATTTTATTACGTTATTTACATATGTGACATACGATAAATGGCGAGATGTCTTCTCCGAGAAGAGGTGGAGAAGCTGGCGAGGGATTATGTCCATGGGAGGTGGCGTGGCAGTGAGTGTACAGCGGAAGTTTCTCTCTCTCTCTGCTACGGTGGTGCTCGTGTGGATGAGTTCCTCTCTGGATGTGAGCGCGTCTGCTAGTCTCTTCGAGTGACTGCTTGTGACTTCCTTCTCCTCATCGGAGTCCAGGCTTAAGTATCCAGTGCTGCAACGCTTGCTGACCAATCACAAGTATGCCGCAATCGCTGCAGTCTCTTCTTAGAACGTTGAGACATTCGCTTGATGGACATTGTCCAAGGTCATATTGCATTGCAACGGGAATCTTGTGGATCCGGTGATTTATTATATCCGTGACCGTTTCGCAACAAGGAAATATTCTCTTAATGAAGGAGAATATTTACTGTAAGAACAAAACTCGTGTTATTTATGCGATTTTTTCTGGTCGTAACGAGGGCTTTTTGTGTCTTGTTTCCTTGTTGTCACATTCAATTAACGCAAGTTTTGAGAATAAGACGCTTTCAAACATAGGCATCTGTGTGTGTTTATCATAATTTTAAATCAGCTATACTTCAATATTTCATAAGAGTCTAAAAATGCAGTATAAAATTTCACTAAATAACATTATGTATTCCAAGAGTTATATTGATTTGTGGAATTCTGAAAAATCCTGCAAACGGTGTGATAAAATAGCAATAAATAAAACTATTTAGATTAACGCAAATCGCGAAATTATGAACTTGTAGCGCAAAACAACCGCTGGCAGGTCTAGTATTTTGAGTATCGACTTTTTTGAAGGAAGTGAGGTAAAAAAATCCTAGGAACTCCTGGGAAACTAGACTTTTGTTTGCTTATCAATAAACTCATAATGAAAAAAATATTTTTTAAATAAAACTAAATTAGTTAGTAGTTCAACTTATTTTTTTCTATATTTTAAAAGTTATACAATTTGTATTCTAAACTTAGCGTCAAATTATTGTGGATATCCTATTTTATTGCCTTATTTTTACAAAATTTTTGTTGTTCTTTTTACTTGTCATAAAATTGTTTAGTAAAATAAGTATAAAAAATAATATAAATAGATTAGTAAAATAAGCAAAGATTTTTTTACGCTACGTGATGTTTTTCTTATTAATACAATACATATTTTTAACTCCAAATACTTAAACCTAAGACTAGGTTAATCTCACATACCGTAAGTCGGTGAATAAGTGTTTTTAGAGTGCTTTTGACGTGCTATATAAAGGAAGTTCTCCGTTTTGTTAATGCCATAATTTTTCACGATTTTGCCTCCTTTAGGTGTAAGATTTATAATCCAGTATTTTAATTATCATGATCCGATTTACTGATAATGAATTTCATTTCATATTTCGCGTGAGAATATCGGTTTATTTTTTGTCAATCTCTAGTTTGTTTTATTTAATTATACGCAGAAAATTATTTTTGATCGCCCTGTTTTTGTGCAAGATTTGCAGGTGCTCGCGTGGATGAAGAGCCGATTGGTTCTATGAGAATGTATTAAACACAGGTTGTTAATATTTGGCCCCCATAAATTGTCTACCTATATTATTTTTATTTTTAATAATGTTATTTACATAAAATAAAACGAGTTTCATGTCTGATTTTTATGTGGAGGCAAAATAATAAATAATACGATTTGATCATGAATTATATTTTAATTTATATAAATACAAATTTAGTTAGATTTAAAAATTATATCACTTTCGTTGTATACATTTTTTCACTAATATAAATATTATTTCACTAACCAAAAAATTGATTCACAATCTCATTGCTCAGTATCAGTAAAACTGTATTTACACCTGATCAGAACTATGACATCACATGTTTAATAAAATACTACAATATTTAAAAAATATTAAACCAAACTCAAAGCTAACCTAATGCAAGTTTAAAAATGTTTATTTTTAGAATTTTCATTAAGTCAGGTCAGTTTTTAAACAGCAAATCGCCATTTTAGAGCAGCGTATAATTTCACTTAATTATATTTTCGCTAGTAGAAATATCAGTCTATCGGTGAAAATGTATTTAGATATAATTTTACAGAAACGCCATTTTAAATATAACTTCACCGACACATTCTAATATATTCTATCATTTTAACAAATATTTATAGACTTAAATTTAAATTAATCGTAGTAAAACACGGATATTTTACAAAACTTAAAGTTTGCCACTGCATCTCTAAAGTGAACGGGGTAGTAGTATTTAATGGAAATCTAACGTTAATTTTTTTGGGTGTATATAAAGACATTTCGAAACTTCTATGTATATATTTTTTGTATTGTTACAGCTAAAGTGTTAAATTTCGATAAAGTATACAATGACTAGACCAAGTATATACTATCCATGAGTTTTAGTTAAAGCTTACAATGCTACATTTCATATATACGTTCACTAGATAATATATAATCAAGGACGGAATAGCGTAGTCCGTTACGTAATAACTAGTAACTCTGAGGTTACGGGTTCGAGTCCCGGCAGCGGCACTCGAATTTTTATTTATAAAAGAATGCACTATTATTAAAAAAATCCGACCACAGCTGCCGTGGCATATATTGATTATAAATTGTATAGCACATAATTAATAATATAGATATCACAGATTCCCATACTTATAGTCTGGTGGTTAATACTCACTTGCAGGTATTCATTATGTCTGATTGACTTACTCAGTTGTAACGTTGTAACGCATTGGGCTTACGCCTGTCAGGTTACAATGGAAGATTTAATGAAAAAAATATATATAAATAATATAAAATATATGCTCTAACTAGTGAATGATGGAAATCTCGTACGTGAGCTAATTACATTATCAAGACGAGCATATTTGATAAACATCATAATCATAGAACTATTAAAAAAATTGCGTTGGTCAGAACAGTGAACACCCCATGAATAACTCTCTGTAACGAATCTGTTTCAATGGAATATTATATAAATTGGCAACAATATATACCTTATATAACTGGTTTTAAATACCTAATAAACATATAAATTATTTAATTTTTAATATTTGACAAACACTGAACAGCGAGTGCATACGATAACTAGTTGCATTGTTCATAAATTATTTATGTGTACTGTAACTGCATACATTGCCTAGTTAATGTATGCATTATTTTCGAAATTCATTTGCTCGGTGTGAAGCAACATGCATAACACCTTTTTTTAAATTACAAGTCCTTCAAAATAAATCATTATAATATTTTTTTACACGTAAAAGTTTAAAGAAGCATACTTGCATGTTTAAATGACTTTATATTTTTAGATACATATGTAATAATTAGTTTTCAAACCTTGGTTTTCTTTTTTACTAATTCAAATATTACAAAAGGTTAAGTTTTTCTTACTATAACTAGTAATGTTTATTTTTATTGCTTACTATTAAAAATATCAATTGTAAACTTGCGTTTTATTTACATTCAATATGACAGCCATTTTTCAGCTTTTCTATTTTTTATTAATTGGCAACTATATGATCAAGTCGTTCCTGTTTACTCTCTTTCCTTTACAAAAGGATTTGATTTAGTGAAATGGAATTTGGAACAAAAATATTAGGCGGATATTTGATGGGTAAATTGATGTTTTCCATTTCTTCCTCCAATTGCTAAATTCCTGATTAAAGCTCTATTTTCCATTATCCTATTGTTGTTATAAATTGTCTTTTCTACGTATAACTTTTTACGAAAATACAGCGAATCACAGCCTGAAGGTCCTAATAAAAAGGCGCTGAGATAAAGAAAAGGATAATAACCGAATTCGCTCATATTAAATTATCTCAGAAATCTTTTCTGGATTTTCTTAATCATGAGAGAATGTTTGGCTTTGCGTGGGATTCAAATTAAGGATCTTATTTCAATGCTATTGACCTTAAAGGATGTGAAACACTGATTATCAAAGTTAAAAACATTCTTATAATACAACCGAATATGTTATAAAACACTTGTAATGTAGAGAATTTCCACTTTCTTTCGTATAAAATTTCTTGGTCCACAGTGAAAAATCTCTAGCCAGTTAATTTTCACATGGGTAATGAGAAAATCCACTGGCAATAGAGATCTTTATAACGACGATATGAAAAGTTAAACTGTTATCATTATATTTTTACTCAAAAATATTATATTATAATTAATGTAATGTAATTGTCATCATCATCATCATCATCATCATGTGATTTATGAATTAGGTAATGGTAAGACGCCGACTTATCTTTGTTTGGAGATAAAATAATATAATCTGTATTATTTATTATAGCGTGTTTATAAGCAAAAAATGTGACTGAACATTATTATCCATGATCGATCACAGCTAATCGATTTGTGACGCTTGAGTTTGCCAGCAAACCCAACACAGCGCAAGAGTGAATAATTACATTTGGAACTGGGCCAAATCATCGAATCGCTAACCCAATGACCGACGTTACTCTGAATCTCTTCGACGACAACTTTCTTACGGCTTCTTTTTTCTTTATTCGCAGAGGAAGAATGTTATCACTGCATGGCGAGCTTGGTGGCATCCAAGGAGAAGATGTTCATCACTCAAACGAAGCTTTTGTACGAGGTCACGTGGAAAACTGTGATGCAGATTGCGAAGAAACATTGCGTGAGTAGCTATTGTAATTCTCAAATTATACGAGGGTGACTCAAATGCAAACAATATTTTTTATCTTGTAATTTATTGAACGATCATTTATCTACATAGTCTTCATTATGTTGGGTTGTTATGTTATTTATGTTCCACAATGCTTTAAACTACTGATGTTTTTAGTAAAGACTCGCACACTTGCTGGAGTAACAGACGTGCATTACAATTGATCCTTTTTATTGCACTTTTAAGATTTTCATACCAGTGTTGATGATGAGTTTATTTAATATGTTTTTTTTGCGATGATCAGAAATCAGCTTGGGTGCAATTGGGGCGATTGTGCGGCACGAGAGCGGAGCGCCTCTACACCGATTGGCAATGGTGGATATTGGCCGGTCTGCCGTTTCCTCATCTCGTCCGAGTCATGGATTGCTTCTTTCATGAAGGAATCAAAGTATGTAAACAACAAACAGTAGAATGTTTTATATTAAAAATTAATTACATTTGTTTTTTTTTTCAGGTATTATATAGGGTAGCGATGGCAATAATAATACTGTTTAATAAGTTCTCAACTAATCAGAGCTCGGATTGGAACGAGGAGCTGACAAAGAACGGTGTCGAAAACGCCTTGAACAAATTCTGCAAAACGATTCCCGTCTCACCGACCAAATTGCTACGGACAGCTTTTAGCATCAGAGCATTAAGGTTATTTTGATGAATGTATTCATTCTTGTTAAGTACCAAAAAGTAGTTAAATAGTTTTAATAAGCATTCTAATGTTTATGAGCTAAACATGAATAACGTTTCTCATGTATATGATTCATCAGTATAATGGAAGTTATGAATTATAAAATAAAATAATATCATGTATGAACAAAGCTTATCATTCATTGAGAGATTAAATATTATGTTGCCTCTGTATGAATACTTATATTTAAATAATTTTATGGATATAGTAGCTAGTTTCTTTTAGTTATATTTTGCCGATCCAAAAAATAGGTCTTAGTCCTTTTTAAGTTACTGTATTATTAATATTTCAAAGCAACAAGATTATTTAATCAGTTGTATTACATGTATTATTAGATATAATCATATCTCACTTATTAGTCAATTTATCTCATCCCATAAAATTTATTTGGTTTTAGTTTGGCAAAGAAAAAATTTTCATTGAAATAGTGCATTTTTAATTCCATTTTAAGTCAATCAAGATATTTGTAAAATGTTTGGCATTATTGTTATGGGAAATACTGCACCTTTAATATCTCACTACACACTCAGTATAACCTTTGTTTGTAGTTAGAAAAGGGTGCCGTTTTATGGTTGTTTTTTGTATAATATTATATTATACATAACATATTTCTCTTTACTGTCACAATGTGATGTCTGGTGAGTTTTGTTTATTTAAATTAAATTATACTGTGAAAAATTATGGGGCACCCAAACACTGAGCTTTATCTTTATCTCTATTTTATGAAGATGTCTCATAACGTTTTATTGGTCAATATTAAATTCTTAACATATGTTTTTAGTGACTGTAGTTGCAATACTTCCTTCTTTAAATTCATATAACATGCAACGTCGCTAATGAATTTTATTCTTGGCGATTGACAATTATGTAGATTTTTTAAGAAAAATAATCTACTGCCATGATTTAAAAAAATTATGCCGTGATTTAAAAAAAAAAATAGTTTAAAAATATTGTCTTAAAAATAATCTCTGAATATACCTTGTAAATATATAGGTTAAGTTCTTTAGTAAGCCTGATTCGTCATATCGTTTCAAAATGACTGCTATTAAAAATATAAAAAAATCGTAATCGGTTAAAAAATCAGATAAATAATTATAGAGGCCAGTGTTTTATAATATAAATTAAATAAAAATGTTTTTAATATTTTTTTGTCATTTATATGAGGTATAACAGATTTTAAAAACACTATAACTACATTGATATTTGAAAGAAAAAAATCCCTGTAGTTGCACTACTTCCTTTTTTAATGCATATAACATGCAAAGTGGCTAATGAATTTTATTCTTGGCGATTGACAATTACGTTTAGTTCCTAAGAAACAAAATCCACTGCAGTGAAACTCATGACGTGACATAAAAAAAATAGTTAGTAGTTTTAAAATATTGTCTTAAACATAATCTCTGAATAGATCTTGTAAATATTTAGACTGAGTTCTGTAGTGAGCCTAATCTGCCATATTGTTTCAAAATTTCGGCTAATAAAAATATGAAAAAATCGTAATCAGTTAAAAAATCCCAGAAAAATAAGTATCAGTGTTTTATAATATAAATTTTAATAAAAATATATTTTTAAACTTTTTATTGTCATTTATATGGGATATAACGGTTTTTAAGGACACAATAACTACATTGATATTAGAAAAAAATAAAAATGATATGTATTGAAAATTCAGGTAGAAAAAAAAATATTTACTATTTTGTTTTAAATTTATGATTAATAGACAGTAAAACTTCAATTGCTGCTATCAATTGATCATCGAGACAACACTAATTTATAATATTAATACCTAAATTAATGAGGATTATATGTGATTTTAGCATATAAATATTTTATGGTCGATTTATTAATCATATATAATATTTTTCTCTGTTGAAATATAAATATTTTATCAATATAGTATACATACCATTTAATTTAATATATAAAGCACGTTAATACTTACTGACCGAATAAATACTGCCCATATTGTATTATAGAATTTTTTAATTAACAGATAGCTCAACTGACAGTACTTTTATTATCTTAAGAAATTAGTCATAAGTAAATATTTTACTAATGGTTTTAAACTTAACTAAAATTATACACATATTAATTAAAAATAAATTTTAAATTATGTTATATAGATTTTATTTAAAATACAATTTGACTATAGTTATTTTTAAAATTTCCAGTTTATATTTAATTTTATAAGCAATAAACTTATGTACAGTAGACCCCCCAATAACACGGTAAATTGGGAACGTGCTATTTGGTTGCATGTAGTTGAAGAACTAGAAAATACTCATACATTTTTATGTAATATGGTGTATGTGGTGAGATATCCTCCCTTTGGCTTGCTCACACATAAAGTAAAAAGCGCCCAAATAGCACATCCTCAATTTACCGTGTTATTAGGGGGTCTACTGTATATATATTTTTATTTATAATTAAAAGCTTATAATGTTTAAAAATATACATTTATTGTATCTAATACTAGTATCTAATATTAGTTTGCAAAACTACATTCCTTTAAAAATTAAGTTTATGAGCATTTTAAGGTTTATGAATTACTTATGTTGTCTATATAAGGATTATCATTTTTTTTATAAAATTACTAGGCTTAGTTATCATATAATGTTATATGTAGGTGTATGTTTTTCGTTCAGATAATTGATGACTTATTTCAGCAGGTCTTTTGTTAAGCAAAGCTTTTGATGAATACATTTAAATTAATATATTTGTATTTTCACAGCTCTCAATACATATCTCGAATCTTCATCAAAACCGAGATGGTTTTAAAATCTCGATCGGTGCTCAGTGGTTCGCGGCAGCTCGTCAGGTCGCGCTCATCAGACAACCTGCCAACGAGTCAATCCCAAGTCAACATCCAGATGATGTCCCACACGCTCACCATTCGCGAGGTAACGAACACTGTCCTTAATCCTTTGCATTGTCAGTTTAACAACTCCAAAGACTCTTTGTATTTAGATTCAATATTTACACACTCAAGAATACACCCGCGGACTGGAAGGTGAAACTAACATGTTAAAACAAATTGTATACAATTTCATTACCTAGCCTATTCATATATTATTCCCCCCAAAGAGCAACATACTCAAATCATAATTAATGTCTCGTTTTGCAGAGGTTGTCTGACGACACGTGTAAAGAGATGGTATTTATATTTTAATTATTCGTTGGTGTGAGTGTGCGTGCGTGCGTGCGTGCAACGCCGTTAACGGATAACTTAGTCTTCTGAAACGAAAACACTAACATGTTAACATGTATTTTTATTGTTATTAATATTTTTTGTATAAAATACGCGTTGAGATATAATCTAAAGCGTGCATGTTCTGTTGTTGTGCTGCTAATGGTAAATAGGGTTCCCACTCTCCGGGGCCGCGTGCCCTCTCGGTGGGCGTGTACCCCGTACACGCAATTAAGTCGCAGATACTTGACCAAGAGGAAGTAAGTCTTTAGGAGTGTCTCGTATAGATGGTGCACATGTATAGAATTTATTAGTTTGTCGACTGTATATGTACATATGTGTGTACGTACGTGGGTGATGTTCAAATGTAAATGAGGATTTCCACGCCGAGATGTCTCCTGTGTTGTTCAATCGGGATTTTAACCGTAATTTAAACATACGTCAAAGTCGAGGTGTTTGTTAATGGAGTATTTATTTATTTATTAAGAATATTCTTACTTTTTTTCATGAGAAATGTGTTCGTGGCGGAAATGAGTTTAGTACATTTGGGAAAGCTCTTCGTTCATCCTACTAGTTCAGCGTTTCCCAATCGAATTGTTGTCGTACATTTTAAAATGCCTATGCCAAAAATTAAAAGAAAAGTGTCATTAAAAGCAAGTGCACTGGAAGTTAAGTGTTCACATTGTGTTGTTGTTCTTAAAATATCTATATCATTAATAAATTTCAGAAGGTCCAATTTCAATTATTTACAAAAGTGTGTTAATGCTATTCTACTTGAGCGTTCACGTTTTAGAACAAAATAATATAAAAAATCTTCGTTTCTGCTCTCTCCTCATTGGAGAACAGCCTTAAATATTAAAGGTTGCAAAGCTCGCTGACGAATCAAAATTATGCAGCGATCGTCCAGCCAATTGTTGCTCTCGTTTCTTAGAACAAAAATAATATGTATACGCCTTTAGAAAGTGTCATTTTTTTTATGGATATCTTTCGAAGCCGACAGGATTTTATTGCTTTTGTCGTGGATTTTTGACTTCTGAGAAGAGATATTGGTCAAAATTTGGTTTAGATATGCTTCCTTTATTCAATTCTCACTTATTGTAAGTCGTAATATTGTTATAAAAAGTCTTAATATGAACGCTAAAATGCATATCATTTATTGAAAAATACTATGAATCTTCATGAAATCGAAATGTTAAAAAAACGATCACTGACTGGCCAACCTTTGCTCCCCCTGAAAAAAGTTGAAACGTCCCTGCATTTGACATTTTGAACAAGTGTGATTATTGACAGCTGTCTGATTTACAGTGCTGCCAACATATGAAAAATCAAAAAATAAACAGCAAACCTTCTTTGAAAATAATAATTAATAAGAATAGTACTTATTTTACTGACTACAAATTAGCAAGCATTTTTTAGTTCAGCAAATACATTGTAACGATTAGGTTAGAATCATAAGATCTCTCTTATAAAAGTTCAAGAATCACCAACCTAGCGACCTAGAGAATCATTTACTAGTTATGAATAATATATTACATGGGGAAAGTGAAAAATTAGACTTACTATATTTATTTTTTATTTTTTTTAGATTAAATTAAGACCATCGTGGCCTAACAGGTTACCCCAATGCGCCACGATGGTCGAAAACAAATTTTAAATTTATAAAACATAAAAAACGTATATATACATAAATATATCAATACTTAAACATAACAAAAAATTATAAAATATCAAAATTAAATGATACAAACTGGATCAGATCCTAGTAGCTAACATTATATAAGTCAATATGTAATGCCAGCGTATTAAGGAGCCGGATGGCCACAGCTATAGGCGAGTCGGCAAGTGCGGATGTCCTAGCCCTAATGGCCATCAAAAGAGGTCGCGATCGTGATTCTCGAAAATGTTCCGGAACCCAAAACTAGAATTCCTCGAGAATAGCTGGATTGTCGACAGCACCTTTTAGTAATTTGAAAAAATGCTTAGCGACATACAGCTTTCTGCAAGAATTCAGCGAATCATATCCCAACGCTCCTAAAAGAAAGGCGCTGGGATATAAGTACGGATAATAACCAAATGTCCTTTTGTAAAGGTATCTTAAATACTTTTTTAAAATTTTTTCCACTAAAAGGGAATATTTGGCTATTCGGGGATTCCAAATTATAGATCCCGATTCAAGAATGCTACGAACTAAGGTGTCATAGAGGATGCGAATAACTGACGGATCGTCAAAGTGAAAGGCATTCATCATAACAAAGCCGAGCATCTTGGAAGATTTATCACAGACGTCGTGTATGTGTAGAGAGAACCTCCATTTGCTCTCGAAAGTGATTCCGAGATCTTTAGTGAAAGTTTCTTTAGTCAAAATGTTACCACCGAGATGGTAGAAATAAGCTGATGGCGAACGGGACTGAGAAAATGACACAGTATGGCACTTTCCGACACTAAAGGGTAGACGGTTAACGGAAGCCCATCTCCACAGAGTCTAAATCACTTTGTAGAGAGAAGTCCACAACAGATCGAATTCATTTATATCATTTTAAATCATCTGCGTACAGAAGACAACTTGAATTTTTAATTGCTGTATTTATGTCATTAATAAATAACACAAAAAGCAGAGGTCCCAGATTGGATCCTTGAGGAACCCCCGAAGGGGTAAAATATTCTTTTGACAATCGGCCACCATAGGTTACAAACTGTCTACGATTGCTTAAATAACTCGAGAATAATCGAGTTAAATTATCTGAGCAACTGAGGTTTGACAATTTTTTTAATAATAACCTATGACAAACTTTGTCAAAGGCTTTCTCAAAATCTGTATACACAACGTCTACTTGAATTCCCGCATCGAGAGAAGTTGTCACCGTTTTGGTGAACGACAGAAGGTTAGTAAGAGTGGAATGGGCAGGACGAAACCCGTGCTGTTGGTCTAACAAAACTTGCCGAAAGTGATTATAGAAATACTTATGAATAATTATTTCAAATAATTTAGCAGGAGCTGACAACACTGCGACTGGTCTATAATTCTTTATTTATAATTTGTCACCCTTTTTATGAATAGGGGTGACTTTTGTGCATTTCCATAGATCAGGAAATGATGACGTGTTGAGAATTAGAAGACCTGAAAGATTCCTCGGAAACAGAACGAAAATAGAACGAAAATATTGCGCAAAACCGTCAGCAATATTTTGTTAACTGTCCAATGTTTTATCGTCGAGGTTCATCACTTTCGACGTCGACTGAGTAGCGCATTTAGTGTTAATGAATTTCCAGAACGCTTTGGTATCATTAATTATTTGTTTTTGGCAACTTTTGTAATGATTGCGATGATAGGAAATTATTAAACACTTAACGCGTGCTCTTAATAAACGAAATTCCTCGAGAGCAGATGGATGTCCCGATCTCTTCCATAACTTATGAAAGACGTGCTTTCTTTTTAGCAATGAGATGATCTCACGAGAAAACCATCTAGGATATGACACGTCAAGCACTCGAGGGCGCTTTCGAATAAAGAGCTGGTCGAATGCACAGTAAAGGACCTCATAGAAGGCCGCTAGGGAATTTAGCATAATGTATCAATGGCTATTTCGCACACTGTTATTCAGCTATTTTTCTTCATGACATTTTTGTGTCCACTCTTACACTTGCTGGAATGAGACATGCATCACCGTACTGAATTTTCATAATGCAATGAATTTCAACTGGTTTCACTCTTTCACTACTAAAAATAAGCGGCTCTTAGTGCGACGAATATTTTAAGCTACTGCTGCATGCTTGATTATGACTACCATCTGTCTGCTAATCTATAAACTACATGTCACACTGCTGCCAATTTACAGGACAACGGAGCGGTGTTTTGATTTGACTTCAATAAGAAGTGACGGTTGAGTTTGTTAATGCAAAATCTCGTTTACATTTGAACAACCCCGATATGTATATTTTACATTGAAAATCAGCACATTATTCTTATTATTATTTCTCAACAATTAAACATTATCAAGCTAAGTATCTTACGTTTTTGCATCATTTTATAATTTCTACAATACTTCATCTCTCATGTAAATCTATCTCTATGTGCTTTATTTTCGCATGTTTTAGTTTAGTTATTTAACCCTTATTTCTCACTAACTTTAACCTCAAAATATGACGCTACATAATTTTAAACTCATTTTATTTAATTCATAGTTTTTCATCATCGCTTTCGTGAGCATGAAAATATCCTTTTGTCGCATCCGTCATAACCTTAAATGCTCACTGTGCTCATTCGTTGCAGCTGTTCACTCTGTGGTCTTGGCTGCCAGTGCGAATAACAATGTATCAGCCGGTGCTGCTTTACACCACAGAAGAACACGGTTGTTCATTGACTACGTTCTACGTACGCGTGGAGCAACACGAGCCGACGTTGCTGATGATCAAGACTTGCAACAATGAGGTATTAAATCAATTTTGAGTCTAATGGGATTGAATTATTATTGTTCTTTTGCTTCTCTAGGTGTTTGGTGCTTATTGTTCGTCACGGTGGTATGAGAGAAACATGAAGGACGAACGCGGTAATAGACAAACTTATTTCGGAACGGGAGAGACGTTCCTTTTCTCGCTGTATCCGGATCGCGCAAAATATCCGTGGGTCGGATGCGCTGAAGGACAAGATCGGGTCGGACATGGTGCTGAACTATTCATGGCTGCTGACGCAAAGATGATCACAATCGGTGGAGGGTTAGTATAACCATAAATTATTTTTTGCTCGGACTTTTTAGAAAGATCGTCTCAGTTGACTTTTAGTCTGATGACGAGTGGTTGGTGTAAAGATAGATTGATTCTAAAAAGAATAAGAGACCGAGTTGATGATATAATAACAGAATTTCAGAATGAAGTATTCGGAATTGCAATTTAAAAATAAAAAGAAACAAGGTTTAGTCATTCCTAATGAAATGAAATCTAGTGATAAATTTTAAATAATTTTATATAAACAACTGTTTTTGTTGTTTTCTTTATTAGATACATTTTTAAATCGTAAAAATAAAAATAATAAAAATGATATTTATGAAAAAAAAATTGAGAAAAATCGCTGTAATTTTTTCATTTTTGCTCTGCAAGACCTAATTTGAAATCTGGTAACTCTTGGCACCAACATCCTGAATCGGGCCCTAGGCCAACATGTTTATAGGGTCTCCCTTTCTTACTGAAATGTCGATTTTTTGACTAAAAGTTATACTATTTCCTTTTAATTAAAATTTAAAATAAATAAATTACAAAAATAAAAATAAAATTACAATATACAACACTATTACAAATCACCAATATTTTTTTTGCAATAAACATTTAGGAATAATAGGATTAAAAATTATCTGATGATATACTAATTTAAAATTAAATTGTCAATTTAAATAATAGCAATAAAAAAAATTTTGGTACTTATATGTACATATGTTTTCTGCAAACTCCGTAATCTACTGAAAGATCTTTTTGCCATTGAAATGGTGACTATAATTGTGCAAAATAATTATTATATTTTGTAAAAACAATTAAATTTTCATAAAATAATATGCTAAATACAATTTATATGATTATTCAATAATACTTACCTTTTTATTTACATTTTCATTCACATATTTATTTTCATTTTTATTAAAATAATTATTTACAAATTATTTATACATACATATATATATGTACATGACTGTGCAAAAGTTTTGGGCCACCTGAAGTAAAAATAAATTATAAAAAATTAGGGTATTATAACAAAAATATTTGTTCTATGTATTTTTTTATTTTTTTATTTTTTATTTTCAATAATTTCGGTGATTAATGAATGATATTTAGCTCTCCACATGTTGTTTTATATGACACAAACACAAATTAATTATTTTTAAGAATAATTTTTATTTTTTAATAACAAGCAATCATAAGTTTGGGATCGGCCGAACGTAAAATGTATTTTTTACACTCTTGAAAAAAATGAAAAATTACTGCTCTTATGTTTTAAACACATGTTATTGTTCGACAACAAAAACCCGAGATACTGTGATGTTATTAATATAATGTTACTGGATCAGGTGGCCCAAAACTTTTTCACAGTACTGTATATACATATATTATATATTTATATTTTTATTTACCCAATTATTTACATTTTCATTCATACATTTACTTACATTTTTATTACAAATTATTTATACATATGTAAATTATTTTAAAATACTTTTCTTGATTTCTTGATGCAAAATTTTCAGTCAAAAAAATAAAATATTTTATTTGACAAATCATAGCTTGATCGATATATTGCATTTGCATGACATATTTGTGACATTTTCAATTTAAATTAATTAATCAACTCATTATAATAGAAACGACCCGCGATTATGGACAGTAAGTGTGCTAAGTTTATTGCGCCTTTAGTTTAATCGGCTACCGTGAATATAATAACAATTGTGCGCCATAAAGTCTTCAGTGCGGGAATCGAACTAGGTACATATTTATATTCTCAGTATATGTTATAATTGTTTAAAAATATATAAGAGAAATGAGAAGAAACAATAAAAAGTTTTAATTTACTTACTGCGAATAAAATTTGAACAATAGCATTTATTGAAAGTTTTCTCTTCGGTTCTATTTAGGTATTTAAATGCATTATTATGAACACTAATAAACTTAATTAGTTTTAAAGACGCAAAAATAAATTTTGCTCATGTTCCGATATTAGTAAAAAAATTATGAAAATAAATCATTTTTATAGTGCACATTTGAATTTGTTAGCTCTGCAAAGTTTTTAATATGAGTTTATGTAACCATCTTTATAAAAATGGGAATGCTCATCTGTTTTTAAGATAAGCGTAAAAATATTTACTATAATACAGCCTTTATGAGATTGCGACAAACGAATTCTATGAACTTCGGTCATAGTAGGTATCACTGACAAGTATTTGAAACAAATAGTGAATAAATATTTTTTTAAATTTTGCGACCCTAGGCTCCGGGGCTAGGGCTCCACCCGTCCCTCATCTATGAGGTCGCTTTTTGAATGTCAAGAAATATACACTAATACATACTATTATTCAATGCATGAGACAATGTCAATGTTTTCCAGACATGTGTGATATAATATTGTTATTATTTCGGTATATAATACTAATAGCTTTAGAAAGTCTACGTGTAAATTTAGTTGCTCTTCAAATTCTCTCATGTTTTTGTTTGGAAAAGCACCTTTGTTCGATTGCCGCTTTTTATTGGACGATTAAAGTTATAAAATAATATATTAATAATTTATAATGATGATAATAACAATTTATCTAAAATGATATTATTATTTTTCAGAGAGGGACAAGCCATATGGATGGACGAAAACATTCGCTACGGCAAAACGGACCACTGCCGTACGTTCAACAACCCACCGCTGTGTCCGAGCGGCGACTTTGAAATTCGAGTTCTCGAAGTTTACGGATTCTCCGGAGCCTAAGATGTGTGTTCAAAGATAATTTTTTTGAAATTTTGAAAATCGACAAGTAGATTTGAAGTCGAACGAACTTTGATCAATCATCTTTATAATTCTTATTATAGACGTGAAAGAAAATTCCTAATCGTTTCATATAACCTGTAATTGATTTGATAAAAAAAACATAACCTCAATCCAACGAGGCATTGTGATTTATAATATTATTATGTGTATGAAAAAAATAATATTTTAAAGCATGATTAGTTTCCGACTTGTTGAAAATATTTTTAAACGTTGTTTATGTATTACGTATGTGTTTAAGACTGCTTTACTTTGTTTATCGAATGTATGCGTGTCGTTGAATCCCATACAAAATAGTCATGGTTATATGAAATAATATTTTATTATTACTGTAATTGTTAAAAGAAAAGTATGTTGGTGTTAATGCGTGCGACGCGTTTGATAGGATCGAGAGTTTATTTTATGATTATTTTTTAATACACGTTTTAAACTCAAATCCTCTTTTTTAGAACAAAGTATATTTATTTTTTATATATAATTTATATATATATATATATATATATATATATATATATATATATATATATATATATATATATATATATATATATATATATATATATATATATATATATATATATATATATATATATATATATATATATATATATATATATATATATATATATATATATATATATATATATATATATATATATATATATATATATATATATATATATATATATATATATATATATATATATATATATATATATATATATATATATATATATATATATATATATATATATATATATATATATATATATATATATATATATATATATATATATATATATATATAAATACATATGTATATATATATATATATTTATGTTGCAGTGTCATATTATATTTATACGCATTTGTTGCATTATTTTGTTGTAAATATTGTATTAATCCTATTTGCGTTATATGTATGTTACATACTTTTTTACAATAGAATGAGATTCATAATGTGTAAATTGAATAATGTGTTCAGGTTTGAATTAGAGCTGGTTTAAAAGAAAATACTCTTAAGTTTAATGAGACGAATCGAATGTTTCATATCAACGCCGTACTGACAATACTACATAATTTTAAACCTTTCCAAACATACGTGTATGTTACATATGTATTTTTTGTGCTCTTTCGTGTATTATGTATTTTTCTCGTCGAACAAACATTGATAATTGTCTCTAAGATTTTTTTTAAAAGACTGAAGTAGGCTTATAAAAATCATATACATATTGTGTAGTTACAGAAAGTATTCTTCTTGTTGAATAGCTATCACCAAACATTGTTTTGCAAAAAAAAAACGACGCGTTCAAGTTTGAATCGTGTTTGGGGGGTGTTATATTAGGTTTCTGCATAGTGTTGTAAAGTTTTTTCGTATCTTAAATGGTTTTTATAGCAGTTTGTTGCAATTCAACTCATCTGTGTCTTTAAATGCTCTGAAACATTTTTGTCGAATGATCTGGAACACACGTACCTTTCCATTATGTCAATGGATATTTAATTGCATATGATTACTTTTAAACCTTACGGTAGTTTAAGCTCTGAAACAACTTCATTTGAATGTTCATCACTAAACATTCTGTTTGGTATGTTTGTAATAACCGATTTATATTTCAGGAGGTTCTATACTTTTTTTTAGTAAGCTATAAATGTTTTGAAATTAACTTAAAATATCATTATAACAAAAAAAATAAAGTTCTTGACTCACACTAAAAGAGTTCATGTTTAAATGCTGGGTATTATTTTAAGAGTCATTTTTATATAATATGATCTGGATTGTTTATAATCTGTTAAGTAAAAATTTACCATGGAAAGTAATTTTTATACTATTTTCTTTGTTGATGTTTACAGGTTTATTTATACCCTCATTACGAAATTCAGTACCTGAATTTGTTGTCCTGATTAATGTATATAACCATACATTGTTCTGATAAGACCAAGTTTGATTTCTATTGTTAAATCCTGACTAGACAATAAAACACTTCTTTTGATATTAATATTAAACATGGTGACAGTTTTGCTTTTATGAATGATTCCTCTGTGTCTTTTTTTAGCTCTTAAACCAAAGCCGACGCTCAGCCTTTGAGCAGAATGATCTTATGCAGTTACCTAATACGTTTTATATATATTTTCCATAGTTTAGTAGATAACGTCGACCCCGCCCTTTTGCGATCATTTCGATTGAACGAATGAATGAGTATGACATTGTTTAGCTATTATATTGTTGTTATTTTTATTGATTATAAATAATAAATATTTATACGTTGATGTAAACGAGCGTTTGAGCTAAAAATCGCTAAGTGAGCTTCTTGCCTATGCGTCGTAGCCGAAGCTAAAAAATAAAACGCTTTATGGATGTCGATGATGACGATGATGATGATGATGATGTAAATATTATATATTTACACTTTGCCATGTTGAGGATTAATCTATGAATCGATTATGTGATAAACATTTCATATCACCAATGTTTGTGTGTTTAAAAATTGTCTAAACATGTAATAATAATATTTAAGTTATGTAGTTAAGTTACCTATCTTTTAACTGACATCTTTAACTATGTACAGTCTAGTCTAAATGTATTTCTTTTATTTTTAATAAGTAAAACACACCTTTGTTATGAAATGTGACTCAAAATGTATATTCCTTCATTTATATGATAATTTTTATTTATAGTGAATTTATTAGCGATTCCAAAATCACACGTACGTGTGCTTTACAAATTATTTAGACGTTATGTATATGTACATATATAATTTTATCTATCCGTATTAAATGTGTTTTAAGGTGTACAAAAATATCTATGGTAACATTTGCATGATGTATCGCTAGATAGCTAACTTTATTTGGAACGCATACTTCCAAAGCAAATAATTATTTATTAGTAAATGTTTGACAGTGTTTTAGATGCGATATTATATATTTGTTCTAAGCATCGGTGTTATATTTGTAAAATTTACCAATCTTTCTGTGTTGTTGCGTAATTACTATTACATTCGAGTAGTATTATTGTATCGTAATAGATATATCCCGTGGTTTTATGTGCGCGGGAAACGTTAACAAAACAAATATGTTCCACTTATGTTTTATGTTGCTTATATTATATAGAAAATATATAAATGCCTTTTAACGTAAAACTGTGTTTTAATGTAATATATATAATATATATAAGATTTTTATTAAAGACTCAAAAAATACATTTATTCCTTCATCTTAAGCGTACATAAATGATGCACTATATTTAAGTACACTGTTTTTAACATCAAATACATAACAGTAAGTATGTTATCAAGTATATCATATTTTATTTATACATATTATATTTTCCTTTTATTTACATATAAAATAAAATCTCAGCTTTGTAAGAGACGATAACATTGAAAGCCGTACAACTCTAATACTTTATTTTTAGTTAGTTTAGTTTGACATGGTTCTAATGCAATTTTCAGTATATTTTTAAAGTGCTATTTACTATGCTGATTTAATGTTTTAAAATAAAACAAAAACTTAGAAACACTCGTCGAAGCCTTTCCGTGTTAAAATATATGTTTAAATTGAACTATAATAAACTTGAAATTTAATATTAAAAAACACTTGTCGATACTGACTATATTTTATAAATCAGATAGTGATTTATAAAACCATATTCTTGAAAAATCTAATGCAGATTTTAAATTAGTGCCATTTGTATGTACCAAGGATTTTGCCCTTAGATTCAATTTCCGACGCCGAAAGATTTATTGATCGATTCGATAGATCTGGAGGAGTAAAATAACGCTGAAAAATTTTGGATCATAAGGATAATATATTATGACATATCAAATTAGGAATTACATATTTTATAATTAAGATCACATCAATGAATATAGGATATATATGTAATTTTATCTGCTATATTCAATTAAAGGCGGATATAAAAGGACCGTCTCTAGACTTTTTTACCTATGCGTTATAACTAAAAATATAAAGCCTTACAGTAAGATGTAAATATCATATATTTAAACTTCATATATGAATCAATTATGTAATATATTTATTATTATACATATCATCAATATGTTTAATTTTTTTAAATTAATAACATAAATTGAAGCATTATAATAAATAGAGCACAACTGTGAAATTAATTAGAATATATCATAAAACATAATCGCAAAAGACGGATATAAAAGGACAGTATCTAATTTTTTCCCTGCGCGATAATTGAAGTTTAAAAAATTTTTTTTACAGATATCCATTATAATGCTGTAAATATTATATATTTACACTAATCTAAAAATCGATTATGTAACACATGTTTTGTATTAACCTTTTCAAACTTAGTGCACATTACTTTATTGCTTGTTTTTGAAACCATTTTCGATTTATTTGAACCGGGACATTTTGAACATCATAGTGTACAGCATATTATTAAAATATACACCGTATTATTTCAAAACACAAAAAGAAATTTCATGCCTTTTAATGTACTAAATAATAAAAAAAAATTCTGCAAAAAAATTAAATTCATGTCTAAGGAGGTTAAATCATCAATAATAAATATAATCATATAAGTAAATAGCGCACATAGGTAAAAATAATCATAATATAGAATTGTATTATTATACGAATCAGATTCACAAAAGACGGATATAAAATGACCGTTTCTAGATTTTTTTGGCTATGAATTGTAGCTGGAGATGAAAAATTAAACACTATAAGAATGTCGATGATGATGCTGTAAATAATACATATTTACATTTCATCATATTGATATAATAACATGTTTCGAATCATCAATGTTTGAGTGTTTCAAAATCATAATAACTAATATAACACAAAGGTAAAATTAGTCTGATATTAAACATTATATGTATACAATTACATAAAACAGAATCGCAAAATACGGATATAAAAGGGCCGTTTCTTGATTTTTGAGTATGTGATATTATTTTAGAATCACTAAAAATGATCTGTAATTATCAACAGGAAATTGAATTAATTAAATTATTATAGCACAAAAGTAAAATAAATATGAATATAGAACACATTGTCTTGTTACACGACTCTAAATCGCAAAAGACAGATCGGTTCGTGCTATTCTGAAATTCTTCATTGTTTACACAAACTTTAACACAGTGATTAGGATATTTTGTTTAGTAGCTTGCTTCGTTTCGTATATATTTAATAATAAGCAAAATTTAATTTTGCAACCATTCATTTTATCATTTCAATATTGGTTGAAAACGATAAAATGAAATAGATTTGTTATCGAATAAATGTAATCGTTACAACGCCATAATTTAAAATAAGTTCAAGTGCAATTAGAACCTTGTCAAACTAAACTAAACGCTCTGTCAAGTCGAACTATAAATATATGATTTATACATTCGTAACGATATCACTGGATCAATTTCTCACTGGTGCATCGATAATAATTATAACTAAATTATAAATTACAATAAATGTTGACGTATATAAATAATTGTATATTATTTTATCTTCAATAGTAATGGACGGATTATATTAATTATATCCGCTTATAATGACAAAATACACTTTGTTCTATAATTACATAAAAGACACGTCACACGTCGAACCAAAAGAAATGATAAGTGATGAAGTATGTACACACATATAAATTATCAGCAAAACATAATACTTATTCGTTATATTTTTTTAAGTAAACAATATCAACATATTATACACAATTTGACTAAGTATATACACAATTTAACAACGTTGTTAATTTGATCGAATTTTTAACTGCGTTTTCTTTATATTCAAACGATCAACTGTACATTTAATGTGTGACTTGTTAATGGTTACCTTTTTTATACATTATGACTAGAATAATAAAAATGTGTCGGTGAAATATTTGAAGTATACACACAATGATTGTGTGAAATGCAAAATTAAGTTAGCTGAACGTTATAGTTAGCCGTAAATTGATAAAAATAGATAACCGTTTGAATACATTAGGTGTTTAGTCGATCATCAGCTCAAAGTGGACAGATCCTTGACGATCCTTCTGCCCTCCGATGTATAAAATGTTCTTGGCCCAAGCCCTGCATTCAATGTTAATGATTCTATTCACTGAAAAATATAAAAATAATATTAGTGAATGAGAAATATATATTCTATGTTCTAAACGTCATTGCAATTCTAGAGTTTATTTTTGATATCGATCTAAATTTGCTACCGAGCTGTGAGAAATATAAAAAGTCGAGAAAAGTTGAGACTGCTAAAAACTGATCCAATCGGTTTTGGCAAGAGTTCAAATTTGGTAAATTTACACCTCTAGTTCTACAAAGATTTTATCAAACTTTTAGGAACATTGTAATTATATAAATATAGGTATATTATCTAGGATGAGAAATATGTTAAGTATAAACCCAAAAAAATAATCTACAATAGTATTATATTGCCCCATTTTAATTATTGTACAACAATATTATATATTATTAATAAATTGGATAAAACTATGGTGCAAAAATTACAAAATAGGGCAATGAGAGTAGTTTTAAATAAAAATAGATTTACTAGTGGTACAAATAATGCAGATAAATGTTTTAGTAGTAATATATAAATTAAAAAATAATATGTTACCAGAGTATTTTATAAGAAATAAAGATGCACATAGATTTAATACTAGAAATAGGGACAATTAAAGGATAGTTATGTATAAGAAAACAAGTACGGCCAAAGAAATAAAGTACGGAGGTGTGAATTTGTATAATAATATTCCTAGGACAATCTGCAAAAATAAAAATGTAGTGAGTTTCCTGAATGGATTATAGAAACACATTTGTGCATTAAGAAATCAAATATATTACTGAGTATTTTTTTATATTCTGCTTATGTTTATAGTATGGTTCGATTAAATTTGTTTAATGTATAAACAATTAGCTATATTAGCTAAATAAATAAAACAATATTTAATTAATAATAATGTTTTGGTTTATTTGGGTAATTTATATTATAAATATTGTTGTGGTCATGAGATGTTTCGCCCAAGCCGTGCGGAAAACTTTCGTGCGCTCATCTCTATATTACTGGCTTCCATACTACCCGGACGCGGCGGTAACCTTACATACGTAGAAATGAAATACAAGTATAACCATCTTAAGTGTAGTTTTGATGGTTTTTCGACCTCTAGCAAACGGTTCTTCTATGTTATAAATTTAAGAAATAAAGGGATCTATGCGAATTAGGACCATTTGTTCAAAAATCTTTAAAATGCACCAATATGTGTGACGTTCAGTTCCAATGACTACTAATATTTCTTATAGGATAAGGATTTCAATAATTAAGCTGCTGGCAAAAAGTGCACTTCGAAATTTTAGCAACTCGAGATCTCCGTAATTGTACACCACCAGAATAAATAAATGATGTTTATAAAACGGGACAAATATATTTTAGAACCTATAAAATGTAATATGAGTGTCGATAAAGACGTAGACATAACACAAACAAACCATGCAAACATTGCCCAATATTACAGATTATATATGTAGTTGACATGATAGATTGACCGATACCATTAGGTTGATTGGTTTACCTTTTCACCCTTATTTGCATAGGGTATTATACGGCATTTCACCTGTCGATTTTAATTGACTCAGGTGAAATATAATCGAAGCTGACCAGCTCTTATTTGTGATCGAAATTGTCGAAACCGGATTGAACCAACATTCTTAATACCCACTGGTCAAATTAACGTTCATTATCTTTCCTTTATCCGTCTATATTGACACTTTATACAGAAACCTAATGCGCTAGATAAAAATAAAATGAAACACTTACAAGGCGGTCTTTGGAGTTGAACCGCAACTAATGGACTCAAATAACCTTGAGTATTCGTATATGGGAAATAGTATTCGGGTAGTCCGTGTCCAGGTATATACTTTATACCGCCGACAGAGTCCAAAAGTTCCTTGTCCACGGGATTTTCACCAGAGCACGAAATCCATACTTGTTTTCTCTGAAAGTGAAATAATAATTATTTAACATTTATTTGATATAAGACGTTACGATTATTTGGTAGAAACTCAGCAAGATGTTTTATGTAAAAAGCAGGCGCGTACGGTGAGATATTTTCCATTTCGCTCGCTCGCGTGTTAGGCGACAAGAGCGAGTGAGAGATAAGAGCGTGCGGAACGCAACAATAAATATAATAATACAATATTACATCTTTCTAACAATTTTTTTTATTATATTAATTTTATAATTCAATAGAATTTACTATTATTAATCTTATTGGATTATAATAGTTAAATTATTTATAAAAATTGTTTTATTAATATCAGAGATATTAATGTAATAATTAAAATATTTTAAATACGTTTTATTTATTAAGTTTTCTTATTTATTTTATTTATAATATTATTAATTTTAAGTAGCTTGAGATAAACACGTCCTGAAGTTATGGACTGCCAGAAAAAACAGAACAATACGTGTGGACAAAGGACTCCATCGGGTTTAATGTTAAATAAAAACAATACCAAACTCAACGCAAAATGTGTTATCTCCCATTCTCCCACTACTTAATAATCCGACCTTGACGGATGATGATTAAGTTGACCCTAATATTCTCCTCGCTACATATTAAATCTCATAACTGTTATCGAAGGCTTTAATCTATCGAGTTTTAATTATTTATTATCTGATATGAGATTATGCTTCTGGAATTCATATCGTTGCAATAACAGGCGTCTCACAAATGTTTTTAGTACAAATTACGAAACGCTAAACGCTTGTGTCAAGTGTTTAAAGTGCAAAAATAGATTTTCTTCGAGTTTAAAATCAACGTTGTTCATTAGTTAAATATAGTCGATGATTTTATTTATAATGACAACATAGTCTTATAATTATAAAAAGTATATTTAATATAAATGACCTTTTTATATAGTCAAATTTTAAATGAAATATTTAATTAAATTTTCGGTTATTTTTTTATTGCGTGGCATTTTATACATGGTCATTTATTGAGGTTTTATGACCATTTATCTGTCAAATTGTCCATCGTGTTAATCATGCAGGGCTTTCAATAGGAATTTAACAAATATTTTTTTTTTTGCTAAAATATACGATACATTGCTAATTTGTACAGAGCGACGCACAAAAACCACTGCGCGACATTTTAACGCATGTGCGTTTAAAGTTTAAAGTGAGATTACAGCATTCGAGTGTCTATGAATTTATCAAATACAAATTTAAATCTAAACATAACCTAAATAAATTTACCAGTATATTTGTTTAGGTTAGGTTTTGATTTAAATGGACGTTTCACAACTGTCAAATATGCGCGCACACTAGGCTTACCATAATTACGAAGCTCTAAACCGGGACAGCTAAAAAATAGCTCATCGCAAACTCATTTGTCAAAAATGTCTGGTGGAAGCTAAAAAATATCATCTCGGAAATTTTTGCTTAAAAATATCTGAGGTAAAACTTTTGTATTTTTTTTCTGAAATTCTGGGACAATTTGATACTCAACCGGGATCCTGGATGATGATTTTCATTCCAGGACAATCCGGGACTGTTGACAATCTTAGCGCACACACATAATATTAGTGTCACACTGTGGAGTATAAAACCGGTGGTTTTTGAGCGTTGCGCCGTGCTAATTAAGAAGTAACAAATATATTTATATTTAATTTGACCTATTTATTTTCTATGCATTATTAATTCGTAAAAAAACATACGGCTTGGTCGTGTTATGATCACTTATCTGTCAAATTGTCGATCGTAATGATTATATAAGGCAGCGGTGGCTAATTTTTTGGACCTCACGGACCACTAAATTTAAAATGTTGAATTCCGCAGACCATAGCCAATATTTTTTCATAACAGTTATGTTCGTAATATGAAACGGTACTTGTTTTTTCCATAAGAGAGACTTAGTGCTCGTCCACTTACTGCTGCCATGGCTAGTTGTGACGATCTGGAGATATAATTGAATTTGCCTGTTATCTTACTAAACTTTTATGACAGATGCACTACTGTTTTAGGTTGCAACCTGTCATTTGAACATGTTTGAGACGGCCGTTGAATAGCAATTGTGAGATATTGGCCTGAGCTTTTAATTAACGCGAAATTTAAATATACACGCTTTCTTTCAAAACTCGCATACTACTAAGGTGACCATACTTTGAAAATATCAAACGAGGACGCTAAAATAAATGTCATTTTGGAAATTTTTGTTTGAGGAGACAAGTTCCCGAGAGAAATAAAATAGGTCATTTCAATAACTTTGGTCAAATGACATTTCCGATTTTCTTTTGAGAAGGAGAAATTGCTACAAGATTAAAAATTGTATTTTTTGAAATTGTTATTTAAGGAGAACAATGACAATTTTTGAGAAGAACAATCCTCCTAAAAGGAGGACGTCTAGTTACTTTAATACTACGTACTTCAATTATGGTGTTTATGTTTCAAATCAGTTGGCTAAATAGTGTATCTTGGGAGCAAAAAAGTTAGTTAAAATTACAGTAAAATGAGACATTTCTTACAGAAGAACATGAAGAAAATACATTTCAAATGACATTTTTTGGCTTAGTTTGAAACAATTATTTAAAAAAAATACTTTTCTAATAATATGATCTGCTTTATATTCAGTCAAAAATTATATTTGAATTATTATAAATAAAATTAGGTACTTATGAATAATGTAGGTGCCACGCTCAGAAAGCAATAGTTTTGCACTCTCTGCTGCGTCACTATGCTGGTTTGGCCCTAACGGCATTGAAAGCGGCCAACAACGTTTTAAAACTTAAACAGTTTAAGTGCGAATGAGCGTTGATCAGAACATTGAAACTACTTGAAAGCAGGATTATTTAAATGTGCGACAAGATTACCCTTACGCTCGCTGCTACTCGCTTACACCTAACCTTTAAATGTAATTATGTAACAAAACATTGTTAGCCACTTTCGTAGGTGTTAGGGCCAAACATTAGTTTCTAATCATGGCACCGACCTACTTAACAAGCAACTGAAATAATTAACGTATAAATCATACTTCTATTGTATGTTCAGTGTTGCCAGAGTTTATAAAGGTAATGATTGTTGTTGCAAAAAAACAACAAGAATATAAACGAAATACTACATAACATAAGCAAAGCTAAGAACATAATATAATTGGATAGTACGAAAGCTTCTCTTTCATTCCATTGAAAAATAAATTATACCTCTATTTTTAACTAGTTTACAGCTGTAATTACTAAAATTATTGTTTTTGACTTATATCTGTAGTATAACGAGTTTATACTTAATACTAAACTCAATTCAATCATACAAAGGTGCAAATATTATTAGATAACGGTTCATTAAGAGGTTATTGCTCCTGTTGTTGATCCAGTATTTTATATAATATATATATCTATTCTTATCGCCAGTTCTCAATAAACACAAATACTACGTGATTCTCTACGCTTTTAAGACATAAATAATAGTAATAATAATAATAAAATACCCTTGCAGGCTCCAAATTGGCAATGAATGTCTTGAGATCGTGTGGCATATCAGTTGGAAGATCTGTTGGATCGTCATAAAACTCGGGTATCCAACCATATATCTAAAAATTACGAAGTTGTAATTGTATTATCGTAATCTATAGATTACTTTTTATAGAATTAATTTGGCAATCAAATGCAGCGATGATTGTATACACGATAAGATATGAAGCTCACCTTATTGAGTTTAAGGAAAAAACAAGGCGAGGCGTGGTCATAAGAATAATTCGAAGATGGAGTACACGGATCCCATTTCAAGACGTCGACTGCACAAACTTTTCCTTGTGGTATTATCTGACCGAAATCGCATTGGATTTGATTTCTACCACCTCCAGGAAGTTCTTCGTTGTGTATGTATACTGAAAATGGTGTATTAAATATATAAAAATAATGTTAAATTAAATCGTATCAAATAGAAGGGAACTGACGCTTCAAAAAATTGTTTAGTAAATTGACCCATCTGTCTATTTGGCTGCTGTTTTTCGAGTCGTACCAAATCAAAGATCCTTCCTCTGTTCTTTCAGATAAGGGCCTGAAGCCTAGACCGGGATTCGTGCCTGTAATTATAAAAAAAATGGTGATCGTAGATGGATTGGTTTTGCAGGTGTTGTTGAATGCGTTTGGAATAAATGTGTGCACTAACCGATTATTGATTCTGCTAGTTTCCACTTTGGCTCTGTGGTGCTGATGGTGGAAAGCAATCCTTTCATGCATATTGAAAAAAGAGCTGCTAGACAAGCGAAGAAGATGAAATAGAAGAATGTCACTTGAGCTGAAATGAAGAAAGAGGTTTATTGAATGTTTTGAGTTTAATAAAAAGTCGTATATAATAGTAAATATATATTTATTTAATTACTTAAGAAATAATCTAAGATGAAATATTGAGCAAGCTTTGTTTCTTTGGTAAATCGTATCATAAAAAATCTGTTCTTGCGTCGAATTTAGTAATAAGACAAACGGTCAATAAATAAATTGTCCCACAAGTTTACTAGGAATTGAAGCACTGTAGATTAAAACTTTTAAAAGGAAAATTGACAATAATAAAAATCAGTTATCTCACCTTAGTTCTGATATCTTTTTATTAAGTTTAGATAATAATCTATACTATTCAATTATTATATTATATAAAAATCGAATTTAATATTTGATAAAAAATAAAATAAAATACAGAAGATGTAGTGAAAATGTTCTCATCAGATTTGTTAAGCAAACAATAAGAAACAATACTTGCCTTATTGAATATAACACGAATGGGTACAAACTAGTTGAAACAGAAAGCTCAAAATTAGTGATAATGTTGCAAAACGGAAGATAGACATCGGAAAGACGTTCGTTTAACACGTCCATCAAAAAAAAGTGTAAAATCTCAATTCAATTACGTTCTCGCGTTATTTCTCAATAATGAAGTGAGCAAACAACATCCATGCCACTTATCGAGTGTGTCATATTTGAATCAGATTCTGCCGGTAAAAACTCATTCACTTTGGAATTATCCGTATAATATAGCTAAACTCTGACGCATTCGAGAAGAAGGCAGATTTGGGGGGTAAAGTGTATTGAACTACTACTTTAAGAGTGAGCTTAGACACGTTTAAGCAATTTGTTCTGGATAATTGCACAATAGTATTTACGATTAGAGAACACTAAAAAGTCATTCAGTGTATTAAAATTAAGGTTTATATACTCAAGGGAATCTAATAATAACATTTAAAACATAATCTTAATAACAATTTTAATAATATGACATTATTATATTTATATGGATTATATCTTGGACCAAATCTATTTTATGTATATTTTTATTTTTTTATGATCTTTAAACAACTGTTACATAAATAGTGTGTTTTAAGATGGTTAATCTTTTCACTGTGTAACTACACATATGTAAATTATGTATCTTATCTAACAAAGTAATAAAATAAGACAATATGTTTTTAATGAGATTAAAAGGTTTTTAATTAGACAATATAATTTATTATAATAATTTATATAGAACCACAAAAAATTTTATGAATGATTTATTGTATTCTATAAGTAAATTAATATATTATATTAACATTTTCAGAGTATATATTTTTTACTTATGCAAAAAATTAATTTCAGGGTTTAAATTACCGTAATTTTTATATTGCAATTAATATAGTAATATTTTTTTATTTAATAAATAGTTCAGTATTCCAATTAAACTAATCTTAGTGATTCAAATTGCTTTTATTAGTTATTACCATCGATTTTAGTCAATTGGGGTTTGTCTGTTTTTAAAAACTTAGTTTAAAAATCGTTTTTTTTTGGATGAATTTATAAAATTAGAAAACTGATTTTTATTTTTAAAAACCTGTACCTAAAAATCATTTTAAATAATATTTTTCATTTTTAAAAAAAATAATTAATACATCTTTAAAAATCTACTGTATTCAAAATATACTATTTTTTTGTAACTTACATAAATAAAACATGTAGCAGTTTTATTTTTATTTTAAATATTTTTTATTTTAATAACAGATATCCTTAAACACCCTTTGAGTACAACACAAAATAAAGTAGTATTTTTTAATATTACAGATAGTATGCACATTTAATAAAAATTAAACTTCATACTGATTTATAGTTTAATGCTAAAAAAAAAATAGTCTGTATATTTACTTTTTATTTATTTTTGTATATGAATGAATATTTATTATTAGTACTTTCCTATTATCAGGGATCAAATTCATTTTAAAAATATATATTTATTTATATACAATTATAAATGTTTACTGTTCTGATCAACGCTCACTCGCTACCGCTCGTTTTCACTTAACCGGTAGCATCATAAGATTCCCTATCGAGCTCGACGGTTTACCGTTACATTCTAATTAGAATCCACTACTATTTGCCTCTCAGCCATACACCATGGGGGTGTTACCCTGCGCTTCTAAAGAAATATTCACCATTTTATTTTTATTATATAATAATGCTCTTTTCTTATAATAAATACAAATATTTGATTGCTTTTGGAAACAACAATAGTAGGAACACATTTAATAATGACTATAATAATTATATTTATTTAAAAAATCTTTGAAATTCCGCGCAAAATTAAAAAAATCAGATACATACGTAGCAAAATTATATAATGAAATTAGTGGTATTGTAGATTATTAAAATTTATTCATTTACCAATCCAGAACTGACGCAGATCTCCTAGAAATAAAAGTAGGAGGGGTGTCGCACGCAACGAAGAAAGAGATAAAGCATGCTATTTCGTGTAACGGTACTTCGTCCAGACGACATGGGAATCTTATGAAGCTAACCGGTAGGTTAGGTTAGGTGCGAACGAGCGGTAGCGAGTGAGCATTGGTCAGAACAGTGATGTATATAAATAAAAGATATAAAGAAATGTATATAATACTGTTTAAAACGTTGTTTTGTTACAAAAATACGTTTAGAAAGTTCAACATGTTAGGTGCGAACGAGCGGTAGCGAGTGAGCGTTGATCAGAACAGTGATGTATATAAATATATAATACGTGTTATATATAGTATTATATAAATAAATAAATAAAATGTATTATGTAAGAAATTATTTCACTCAAATATTTGTTATTTTGAACAACGTTATTTTGTTAACGCTCAATTAACGCCTAACCTAATCTACAGTTTAAGTACAAATGAGTGGTTGGTCAGAACAGTGATGTATATAAATAATTAATGTATAAAGAAATATAAAAAAATACTGTTTAAAATTATGTATAGCTACAGAAATACGTTTTGAAATTTAAACAGGTTAGGTGCGAACGAGCGGTAGCGAGTGAGCGTTTGTCAGAACATTGATGTATATAAATAAATAAAACGTATGATATAATACGTATATATTATATAAATAAATAAATAAATAAAATGTATTATATAAATAATTATATCGCTCGTAGCTCGAGTTTGCAAATAATCGTTCTTTTGAACTATGTGAATATATTATAGTTAACGATAAAATATTTTTGCAACATACAACATACTTTTTAATTTTTTGTTCATTTTATTTATTCATATACATCATTGTTCTGAACAAAGCTTACTGGCTGCCGCTCGTTTGCATCTATCCTAACCTGAATATAATAGGTTAGGTGTGAACGAGCGGTAGCGAGTGAGTGTTGATCAGAACACTAAACACCCCATGAATAATTCTCGGCAACGAATCTATGTAATAATGTAATTTATTATTGTATATAAATAATTTAAATGTATAAACATACAAATAAATATTTTTTTAATAAACTTGCCCCTCTATAACAGGAAAGTACCTAAATACTTTATTGATAATTGTAATCTTGCTAAATTTGTTAAGCAACTATTTAAAAAAATCTTATTCTGAGAATTATGTAAAATTTTTAAATAATTTAATTTTATGAAAATATATAGATTATATAATAACAAAATGTCTTACAATATTATTATTACACATTTAAGACAGTTCATAAATACTAAGAATTATAAATAAGTCATATTTACTATTTAAAAAAATGTTCCCTAGGTTATTTGCTTTCCATTGATCTTTCAATTATATAACCTACATTATATTTTATTTATTGTAGTGACTATAGCTATGTTAGTATTAATATATAGCAAATTAATATAATACATCATTAAAATAATAGGTTTAATGTACGCTTGTAATATAGATCAGAATTTTATATACATATTATAAAACACTGCTCATATAAAAATAATAATAATTTAGGTCTGCCATTAGTGACCTCTATTCATAATCGTGTCTGTAAATAGAATCATTGAAAATTATCACATTCGACTCATTTCTCGTGTTGTCGTTCAAAGAAATCATTTATTTCGTTTGAAGATCAGTGCATATTTTCAATATCAATGACTTGTGTCCTCGCACGATTCCGATGCATTCAAAGAGAGGTCATGTAATTTTAACGAATGTTGTTAAATGAGCAAAATAAACTCTAAACGACAATAATAATTATCGTTAACGATGTGTGAGTAAATATTTGCTCATTGTTTGACAGCTACATCAGTGTTTCGATAATAATTTTTGACCTTCTTTATTTGGAATCGGAATTAATCTGTCAAAATAATAAATCACTTCGTGCAAATGCTTTTTGTAACAATGCTATTTTCATTAAACATAAACTACCTTGAACGTCGAATGTAATTAGACGTTAATTAAACATTCCATCTGTTAAATTACTCATAATAAATTATGCCACACGCATATATCATGGTTTATAATGCTTAGTGACATTTTTTTTATATTTATATAAATAGGGTTACGTATTCTTCTATATAATATTTATTAAAACAAAGTTTTACCTAATATTAGGTGCTTAGTTTTATTGCTGTAATTTTTGTAATCAACTAATATAGAAACACTTTCATATATCAATAAAAAAAACAGCTGATCTAATCAAGAAGGTATTGTTGTGAAATCTGTATGAACAACACTACACATGTTATCATTTGAAAAAGGTGCTAATATTAGCAACCTTTAGTTATAAGCAATTTATGAAGTTTAGACAAGTGTTACTTTATTGCGATAGCACATTGCACTCCCATAATTAGGCCATTGGGTCGTTTTGAAGGCGTAGAACGGATTAGAGCCCATGGATGTACTATAAATTGTATTAGTTATCATTTTTAAAAAAGATTTAGGTACAATATTAATTTGGTTAGCATTTAATAACCAAATAATTCTAAAAATAAATTATATTTCTAGCAAATGTTTTTATTACTCATTAACCTATACTATTTACCTCCTGATTTTAGCCATCTTAAGAAATTATAGTCAGTCTAATGTAAAGCTATTTAAAAATACAACACGACTGAGATAATAATGAAACTGATTTATTTATCAAATTATAATATATTATTAAAATATTTTTTTTTATAAATAATAATTAAATGGTGTACAAAAAAATGGGACGACAGCCCTGAGTATTAACTATTCCACATAAGATACCGTTTTTTATTTGATTTTATGATGTGTGAGTCGTGTAAAATATGTAAGAATGTGCTATATTTGCGTGAAGCATAATTATTTATTTTCCTGGTTTAATAAAGCAATTGTATGCTTTAATATTATCTTTTTTTGTAAGATGATAGATTTATATCACAGTGTAGAGTTTCATTTGTGTCCCATTAAAATAAATAATCCTGATTCAAACTTTCCATAGAATGACGACGTTGTCAATGTTTACTGATTTCGATTTAAGCATATACACGCTAATGAGTTTATTAAGATATGCATTAGAAAATCATCGAATCATCAAGATTAATCAGAGGATTGATGGCAAAAAATAAAATTTCGCCTACCCTGTTTATATTTCGTGAATGTAAGACAGTAATGCGCAAATCATGGAACACAACTCGAGAATCACAAATAAAAAAAAAATGAAAAAAAAATGTAAGGCTCAATTTGTATTTAACCAGGAGCAAGCAAGCAAGTATATTATTAATATTTATATATATTTCTGTGATCAGGAGACAGTTCCAATAGCCGCTAGATGGAGTACCAAGTGACGCGATGCAGATCGCGTACTCTCTCAGTCTCTTAGTGACTGTCGGACAATCAACACGTGATTAGAATAATGTGACGTTTCCAGAGGATGATATATGGCTTGATATTTACAATATATATTCGAATATATAATTTAGTGTGAGGTATGCAAGCGCATACCTTACACTAAATTCGTATAATTATAGTATTTTGAAAGTATTTTACATTAAAAATATATTTATACCCACATGCATGAGTAAAACCATCGTTTCATAAAATTATGTCTATTATTCGGACCTCTAACAAGTGAGAAGCATAGCTAGTCTCACAAAGAATTTCACTTTAGCTACGATGACGATTAAAAATATTCCACGAGTCCTGACAAAATTGTAAAGAAAATGGGGGATCGGAAATAAAAAAAATAGTTTTCGCAGCAAATTACAAATGATGGAGAGGGATTGGAAAATATCATATACTTCGATTTATATACAAAAAATCATCACTTTTTTTCATGGGTTTTATGTGGCTTTATACTAATGCTTTTGTTAAAATATGGAATAAATATACACACGTAAGGATATAAGCACATTTAGAATCTTTAACTGCTAGTGCCGTAATATTTATACAAAAACGATTGATTTTAAACATTTAAAATAAAATTTATATATACATACATGAATTTGTGCGTGCTGATTGTCAAAATAAAAGGTATATAAGACTTGATTTTATAACTTTTCTTTCAAAAATATGCAATTATATTTTTCTTTAAAAAAACACTTTATATGAAACAATAGAACGTTAATTTTTTTAAATAGATAATAAAAAGTACTAACCGATGTTTTTTACTTAAAAAATTGTTTCATATTTTTTTCTGAAAATAAATTTTATTGTCACTGTATTCAATTTGGTTTATTGATGTAAAATCTAGATACGTTTCTCTCTTACTAATTTAAATAACATTTTTAATACATTGAAAACCATATTTAATAAAAATTGCCTATCGGCGAGCTTTTTACAATCGTGCACAATTACGTTTCGGAAATTTTGATAGAGAATCCATGCTATTTGATTTAGTACAGGGGAGCTAAATTTTTTCGTTAGTTTATCATTAGTTTGTTTTACTTAAATTATCAAGTATAACGTAAAATTAATTGTTTGGCATAAAGATCAATTTTAATGTTAAAGGACACATAAAATTAGTTATTTGTTTATTTAAATGAAATAATAATTTCATTACGGCTATAATATTAAATGTAGCAATTGAATTAAAGATTAAAAATATACAAACAGATTTTTTTTCTATGAGTTCAAAGCAGGTGAAGCATCAGAATATAATGTTAAGGAACGTTCGGTGGTTCTAAAAATGTCATCTAGGGACAAGAAAGTCGTTCGTTTCTTTTTTCAGTCGATTTAATCATTTTGTGAATCAGAACCACACACGATAATTCGAGAACTTTTATAAAATATTTATAGGCTCAAAAATTATTAAATCTTTTTTCGGGGTCTTTATTGAGTTAAGACAAAAATTGTTTGTTGCGCAACAGTTAAGACGGGTTGTCCGTAGGTGTGTCTGTGGGTTGCAGGATTCTGGATTTAGTAGATGAAGAGAGTGATCTTTACTGGTTGGAAGTTAAATTCCCCTCCTCTGGTTTCGGTCCAAGATGGAGATCTCTTGAGGTTTGGTTGCCTTCAACTCCAATGAGGATGTGCAAGTTTATGTCGATTCATAATTGACAAAGTATTTATACTCATAGCCCCTCCATGGTCAATTTTGTGGTCCGCCCCTTTTCAAATAGCGAATTTATATAAAATAAATTACGGTTGGCCGATAAGATAGAATGAAAACGGCTCCACGTGTTATCTACTCCTCTCAAGGCGATACATATATAATCTTTTATGATTTATAGCGCGTATTTAATCCGGTAAGTGGTCTCCCACGCTGATTTATTTTAAATAAATATTTTTTTTTAATGGTAAAAGTGCTTTTAAGTTAAAAGAACTGGCCCTTTCAATGATAATATGTGTTAATATTTTCAATTATAGATAGTGTAGTGGTTTTGTTAAAGATGACAACTTGACTAATGGGTGCCGCATGAACTGATGAAAACCAATGAATTTTTCTGCAAAAAACTATCCATTTATCGATTAGCGAAAACTTGCTCATTCACATATAAAGAGCGATCTGTATAATGGTTGAACAAAAGTTTAAAAGTTATTGTCAGGAAATCTACAAAATGGATTACTGCAACGCCTGATTCACACACTGGATAATTAAAAAGGTCCAATTCTCTTGCACGACATCGCACGATTGACCCTCTAAAAAATATGACTATGAAATATTGCTTATTAATATTACATATTTTCCAGACATATTGCTTTATTACTTGCTTATAAATTTATTTATTGTAAATCTTTCATTGCAGTATAACAAACAATAAAAATATACTAAATAGTGAAACATCAGACTGTAATCAAAGTATGTGAATCAGTGACATCTATTTTTTTTTTAATTATAATCTAATATTACAGATTTTGAGCAATAGATCTCACTATGCATGTTTTTTTATTATTCATCTGTTATTAGAAATAAAAAAAAAACAAATCTGTGTTAGTCGGTCGGAATAATAATTATCACTAAGACACGATAGAAATTGAAAGACACTAGTTTTGAATCCAGATCTTTCGAGTATTAGTCACCAACCCTTACCACTGATCTCTCGTGCTGGAAATTTATATTAATGATTTTATTTAATTATTAATTACAGGTATGCGGTAACCGCAATTATATTGAAAGATAGTCAAGAGGTCAACTAAAGCGCGCGTGCATCTAATAACGTACTTAAATATAACATATCTAAGATACTTATAGAAAACAATCTCACTTTACGATTTATGCAAACTTCTGCATCACCCATTAAACAGGTGACAGTACAACAACAAAGCGAATTTATGTTGACTGTCGGCAAACACCGATGACATGCTACTTGTTTCAGACATTTTGTTATTTGCAAATCGAATTCGCTCTTTCTGTAGTATGTACAATACTCCGGACTTATGTTTGCATAGATTCTGCGTATGTTTATGAGTTTATGTTGGTCATTATCGACTTGGCAAGGTCGCAAAGGTCTTCCTTCCTTTGAGCGATTGTCTGATTAGAAATCTTTGCATATTTGTTTAGTGGTTCGAAACTTTGCTTTGACACCGAGATAAGCATTACAAAAGATTCTTTGGAATGTCGATTGAAGCAGCGAAGCTGAGACACAGAATGTTATCAATGCTTTAATTATGTACATAAAAATGTAAATATGTTGTAGAACGCTACAGAACATTATTGACGTCATTTTAAGAATCCGTATAATATATTAATATAATATTTAAATAGTACTTTAGAATATTCTAGTTTGCACAAGTAATTAACAAAATGCTTGAAAAGGCTTTTCCAGCATCTTCTACAAGTGCTAAGAAGTAGGATTTTTAAAACCAGTTTAAAATACTAGAATTAATTAGTCAAAAATTACTGAATATTTTACTGAGTTAAGAAATTAAATAATATCTTTTTTAATTATAAAAATGCTATATGCCTATTTTTTTTAATAAATATTATCTTCTTTCTCCTTTCTCCCAGCAACTAGGCACTTGAGGAAGGAAAATAAAAATAATATGGAAGTCTCCCACTGGAAACTCCATTTAAATATTTAACATAAAATTATAGTCTTATCTTTATTTTATAACATTATCTTGAGATAGGTTAGTTGGTACTACTTTTGTTAGTGGTCATGATATTGCTTATGGAAATTAAATATATTTGTTAGTTAAGTTATACCATAATCTTTCAGTAAAATATTTTATTTAAAAAAAAATTATATTAGCATAATCTATTAAACATTTTAATAAAATAGTTCTTAACATATCAGAGAAATTTTTAATAAGGGAAATGCTTCAAAGCAATCCAAGAAATAGTTATTGAAATGTTTTTTAAAGAACTGAAGAAAATTCGTATACTTGGAAGATTGAATTGAAAATTAACTAAAAGTTTTTATTTATTTTATTACCAATGAAAATTAATACAATCTGAGCATTCATGAATTATTTTTAAAAACTATGAATTTGCTCATTCAATGATAATGCGTGAGAAACTTATTGTTGTATTTTGTAAAATTCGGCAGTGTACTTCGTACATTTGTGCAAATTATATGTTAAAATCTGTGGGGGATCCTATTCTTGAAACTCGCGTTAAAATCTGCGATTAATGAGATCACACAAAGGCACTCGTTATGACTCTCGTTACGAATATAAATAAAATGTTCCCTCATAAATAACACGCAAGGATTCTTCAGTGCATTGAATGAATATTTCTTTGTCACAAAACGGCCATGGGAAGGCCACAACATTCCCGTTACACAATTCTACCTCGGAAATTTTCAGCAAGTAAGTGTCACTTTCTAAAGGCGTATACATATTTCGTTGTTCTAAAAAGCGAGTAGGATGATCGCTGCATAATTGTGATTGGTCAGCAAGCTTTGCAGCTCTGGATACTTAAGCCTGGACTCCGATGAGGAGAAAAAAGCCACAAGCAGTCACTCGAAGACTCAGGCAGACACATGGAGTGGACCAGCAGACGCCCGCTGGCCCAAAAAGATTGTTCAATAATTTTTCATAAAATAATTTCACGTTACAATTCTGACAAATTTTGCCTGTTCATAACTAATTTCCATGACCTTTAGCTCAATCAAATATGTTTTAAATGCGTTTATGAGTGTCCTCTTAAAATTTCATGACTCACGATCACTTTGCTTATTCTTACTTATCTTTTATCTTTACTTTCTGAGTATCCCTCTGTCTATAAAAGTATCGATTGCGTGTCTTGATTAAGTGAAGTGAATAGTTACCAATAGTTATTGTCGCCTGCAAATACCAATTGAAAACCGATATATTATACATACTTATGTGTAGATTTATTATCAAAAGAACAATAGCTTTATCTTTAAATATAAACAGTATAGAAATCAATCATTGTTTTTTAAATATTTTTTACAGCCTTTAAACAATACACTGTCCGTCCTGCAGCTTATTTGTTAATCTAGTAAAAGTTTAAGGATCCTGAGATTAATAATAAAATAAGAAAAGAACACGAACGTGTTTAATGTTATTATTATTAATAACTATCAGTAATCTATATTCTAAATATAGTAACCCAACTATAGTTATTTTCATTCTTCCTCGGAAAAAATTGTGTTTAGAACACTATTTACATTACGTATTTTACCCTCAATTTGTATTATTTTATTATATTATGTAGCTGCTGATCTCTGCATTATCATGAACTAATCATTGTATTTTAAAATGCGAACTTCTTATCGCTGTTGATTGACCCGTGTTAACATCTGACTTGTTAAACAATCGGTTGGTGAAAATGTGAACTAGCTCGAGTTCGTTAAAAGCAGTTCTTGACTAAAGAAAAGCATGCGTTAATGACCTACTGCTTAATATTCGATTCAAAACAACGACACTTTACATCGTTCGATATGTATAACATATACCTAGGTATATGCATTAATTGATTGCGTAACGAAATACGGCTAGTCAAATTTAGATAACGATCGCATGTGTGATTAGTTTACAGTATTTTATCGACAGTTTAATCCGACTGAATGAAGATGATAATAGTCGACAGTTAACAGGTAATAATCAGGCATTTAATCTAGGAATATGTTCTTATGCCTACAGTTTTTATTTAACACTTAATAATACTATACTTTTAGTTATGTTTTATACATTTAAATATATTTTTTTATTAATAAAAGAATAAAAATGTTTCCATGGAAACATTTGTGTTAGTTAAGATGTGACATTGGCTTTATCTACCTTGTATCTTTGTATGTATATTTAATGCTATATAAGTTTGTCTGTCACAATAAATACACCCGCGATATGAAATTTTACAAATGGTTAACTGATTTAAAAATATTATGTATTTGTATATTAAAATATGACGCCAGTTGCAGCACGCTCATTTAACTAGTACTACTTACAATTAATAGCTCTATTTATTAAGATCCATAAAAACTGCAACGAAATGCAGTTGATTGCTAAAAGCATTGAATATTTTTTGTATTAAATGAACTATAAGGATAGTCATTCCATTGTCCCAAAAAATTATCATGTTCAATTTTAGGTCGTAAATAAAAAACAGAGCATCCAAAACATTAAAAAAATTAGATTAAAATAATGCAAAAAAAAATTCTGATGGGAAATTGTAAAATAATATAATACTACTAGGCAGGGCTTTTTTTAAACAAAAAAGGTGCAGGAACTTATTTCTTGTCATGCTTTTTACTAAAGAAAATTATATTCTAATATCAATAATTCTAATGCCACAAAGCACATAAAATTTATCATATTTTTATATACTTTAGACATTTTAATCTAAAGTTACCAAACAAATACATATATACAACTCAAGACTAAATATAAAATAAAATTGTAAAATATTATATATTTTCATAGTGATTTTCAATGCTTCGTCCAATTCTAATCTGACAAATCGTCTCAATTATTTTTTCAGTGTTGGTGTCTATGGCCGAATGAAATCTGAGAAACCACAGATCAACGCATTTTGAAGGATCGAAGAATGGCAAAGGTGATCCGACGAGTTTGATGAACAAAAGTGCCGAAATTGTATTGCTCTTAAACGAAGCTCTTATTGAGGTAATAATTTGATTAATTTGCCAAAACCCGCGTTTAAGTTCACTTAAAAATATAGAATTAAAATTCAGAGTATATATTAAATGCAATATTTTTTTAGAATGCCTTTTCGAGAATATATTCGCGAAATTCATGAATCATTTCTCTTTCGTTTATGGTAGCTTGATTGACATGTTCCTAAATTTCATCTCTCCAAATGTCATCAATATCTTAAGGCCAATATTTTTAGTCAAGTATACGAGCCAAAAGTACATTTTTTCTAACTAGTATCCTTTTTTTAAATGACTCTTTCAACATGGAATAAAATGCTTTCGAATAAAAATTCGTGGTGTGAAGTATACAGCAGCTGCAGCACATTTATAATAATAGGGTCAGGGACGTCATCCTTGAATTTTGTCATTTAATGAAATCACAATATTAAAAAAAACGGTCATTGACATTGACTGACGGACAAATTATCAGATAATCCCTCAAAAAATCTAAATATAAACAGTCTCGAATCGATCCCGAAAATATATTTTAAATATGTCATTTCAGTGAAATCATATCGGAATATATTTTTACTAGTAGATATATATTTTTACCAGTAAAAATATAATTGTTCTGGCAGGTGATGTTCCATGCGTAGTAATATATTATATACATTTATTTACATGCGATGTATAAATAGTTGTATTTTTTAGTGAAGTTATATTTTCACTAGTGAAGTTCAAATACATTTTCACGAGTAGATATACATATAATTTAACTGATAGGCGCTAGTGAAATTCTATGCTTTCCTAAAATTTCTATCAAACTAAATTTGACAGTTGCGAAACGTATATTTGCTGTTCTAACCAAAGTGCTAAAACTAATAATATTTTTAGATGTTTCATTATATCAAGTTTAAAGTACAAACTAAGTCGACTTATTTTTAAGAGAAAGTAAAAAAGTAGCATCTCACATATTGCTCTATAGTTAGTCTGCACATCGAAATATTACACTATGTTTAAAGAATATGATAGCTATCCTGACTAATTTTACGTCAGATTTTTGATATAAGAGTATTGGTAAAAGTATATTCAAATCGAATTTTGGTCAATAGGAGGGCGCAAAAACAATTATCACTTCTCAGAAGTCAAAAATTCACGTCAAAAGCAATAAAATCGTGTCGGCGCCGTCGCAGTGGGAACGCTCGGCAACGAGCGTTCCCACTGCGACGGCGACGGCACGATTTTATTGCTTTTGACGTGGATTTTTGCCTTCTGAGAAGGGATAATTGTTTTTTGCGCTCTCCTATTGGTCAAAATTCGGTTTATATGTTCCTTATATAATTTGTGATATTATTTTAAAAAACGTAGCGTGAACGCCATATTACCGAGCATTTCCACTATGACGGCGACGGCACGAATTTATTGCTTTTAACGTGAAGTTTTACCTTCTGAGAAGAGATAATTATTTTTTGCGTTCTCCTATTGGTCGAAATTCGGTTTATATGTTCCTCATTTAATTAGTGATATTATTTTAAAAGTCGTAGCGTGAGCGCCAGATTACCGAGCATTCTCACTGTGATGGCGACGGCACGAATTTATTGCTTTTGACGTGGGTTTTTGACTTCTGAGAAGGGATAATTGTTTTTGCTTTTTCCTATTGGGCTAAATTCGGTTTATATATGTTTCTTGAAAAAATGGCAAATCGAGTATTCTCATTTATCGAAAAAATTTATAAAGCATTTTTTATTATATAAAATTAAATTTGTACTAATATTTTTAATTAACAACTACTGCTTTTTTATAATGCTGCATAATTAAAGGCGAGTTCATGCCTAATATGCATTCTTTTTGGAAGGTTTTAATAGAGGTTTGGAAAAGCCATTTTTTTTACAAAACACTCGAACTCGCTTTATTTTTGCTAAGTAAAAAAATAAGACACTCCAATAATAAGCTTTTCCGAAGGTGTTCATGCATAATGTTTGAAAATATGCATATTTTTCTGAAGATCGGATGTATTTGAATGACCAAGATTTTTTTGCGATTTTCTATTACTCTAACCGGCCGGCGGTTTTATCTTTGCTTTGGTGATCTAATAACCTGCTCTGATAAGAATAAATTACGCATGGATATAGGCAGAATGAAAAACACATTAGGTCTATTTTTCTTTATCGATAATCCAAAAAGGTTTTTTTATGTGGTTTTTGTAAAGTAGCAACATCTGTTATTGGTAATTGTCTCACAAATATTATTGACAGCCGAATTTTTTGTTAAAAAGATTGGAAAATATCAATTCTGAGCTTAGCTCCAAATTTCAACGGGCAATTAAAGAGTGAGTATATTATCGAAAAATCAGACATTGACGTCAATAATTTGCCAAATCTAGAATTTTTCACCAGCTTAGATACAAATCTATTGGGATTGGTATTATTGGGATATATACTACACATATTCACTGCCACCTGAGTTAAAAAAATATTGATTTTATGTTTATTGCGACCATTCATAATCGTTGCGACGAAATAATACGCTAAAACAGTCTCCTAAATTCTTGGACCTTACTTTAACAAAAAAAAATAAGTCATTGTCAGATATTTTTATCAAGCGGGCTTAGCATCATTGAATTCATGACAACCTCGCTAAATGTAACGAATTTAAATCTATCGTTACGCAGTTATGCATCTAAAAAAGTTTATTATAATGTGTATTAGTCAAAAACAAAGAGTCTGGTTCCATTTCAAATCAGTAGCATTGGTAAAAAAATGAGGAATAGAAGGGACGTTAAATTTAACACCGTTTCTCAAGCAAAAATATTTTATTTTAACCGTCCAGTTAGTTCAAGCTATCAGCATTAATTAGACAAAATAAAAAAAATTGTTTCCATTCCAAATCATCGGTATTAGTCAAAGGGTCGAGGAAAGAATGGAACTTTGAACTTTCTTTCATTCTTAAATGGTATATAAGCCAGAATGCTAATGTAAAATTGTATTGTTGAGAAGAAACACATATCTATAGATAATTGTCGCAGAAATCATATGGCCATATTTCAAACTGTTGTGATTTAAAAATAGTTTTTTAGAAAAACTTTATAATGACATAACCTTTATTTACAAATATTGTAATCCATTACATATTATATTCTGTTGAAAGATAAGATAAAAGCACGGTTTAATTTTTGTGATACATTGGAAATTAAGCAAAATAACTAAAAAAATAATTTAATTATGCTTAGTCAACTTTATATGTAGTTATATCTTTTTCCTTATGTACTGAAGATAATGACTCAAATGTCTAAGCATACAAGCTATAAAGCAAATTAGATATAGTGTTTATTATGTTTATTGTATCTATTTAATATTTATTTTATTTTAAATAACGTATAAGGGCAGGGTGAAAGTAACAATAGAGTTTCATAATCGTACGCATGAACGTGATATTACACAGTTTTTGGATTGAAACACGATTGACAAGCAATGTTGTAAGGTCAAATTATTTCGGAAAAATAAGCGATTTAGTTGTGTTGCATAAGCATTTGTTGCAGTAACAAAGTGTTGATTAGTGCAATATACTGTTTAACGTCACACCAATAAATGGGCAAACTCAACATCGGATACTAATTGAATCGAAATCGCGTCGATTGCACCTCAAATATTTACCTTTCAGCGTTGAAAACATAACGCTGTTAATCTGATAACAGATTAAATCTACACAGCGAAGATCAGATAAGTGCAGTTTTCAACCTCACGTACGTCATTCCAAACTCAAACAAGGAACTCTAAACATTTATCTTATATTTGCTGGTCGGTTAATTATGAGACTTATCAAGTCTTGATAAGTCGATAAAAAAATACAGTGCTTTTGATTATAAAGATATAATTATTTGGAGTAATTAAAAACTGTAAACGTTTTCCACTTGTATAAATTTGTTTACCCAGCGCTCGATAATTGTGACACACGTTTTACTGAAAATCTTCAAGTGTGTTTATTTATTACATAATGAATGCACAAGTATTTAATTTGTCAGATTGGACCTTTTTTGGGTCATTAACATCGGAAGAAAATATTTCGATTCAAGTTTGACTGGATGTTTTAACAGATTATCCCTAGATATGAATAGTTTCTAATTCGACTTTCTTAATCGGTTTTTTAAACCTTATTTGGATCCAATGACCGTTTGATTATTATACTAAACAAATATGCTTTGAAACGATTAATTACATATTTATATTTGTATTAAGTCTGCATTTTTATACTTATCAATTTGGACTTGAATCAATGTAAAATATTTGTCGAAAACTCATTACATAGCAAATAAATAATAAAATATATATCTGTTTTTAAAACTATATATAAATGTAAAAAATGAAGAGATGGGAGCAAAATATTTATATCAACAAAATAAAAAATAGTTTATTCTACGAAATTAGTATGTTTTAATCAAAAATAAATTTAAGCATTTAGATCTGTTAGTTTGTTTGTATTTTTTTAAGCTAAGCCTTTTATATGTAAAAATGTTTTATATAAATAGCTATTCTAGTTTCAAAAACTGTTTGAATTACCTTACCTACAATTAAACTAAAGACAACATAGAATTTTTTGCCTGTAAGTTTAAAATTACCTACAGTTATATTATAAACATTATATTTTACACTTCAGAATTAATATGATAACATCTATTTGTTTTTTTCTTAATATTTTAATCTATTTCTTACAATATATTTTCATGGTGAAAATTATAAAAATATAGCTAAATGTCAAACTACGTCAATGTTAATTTGTAATAGTATTTATTTTATAAAAAAATATTTACGTAGTACTTTGTTTAAAAACTAAAACATATATTTAAATATTATAATATTTTGTGTTGTTGATGATTTTGAAATTTAAGCTGATTTTATAAAATACAACAATATACTGAAGCTAAGATTTTAATGTTTTTATTCGTACTATATGATAAATTATAAATTTAAAAAATCATTTGCTCAAATATACTGAGTCTATGTACTTTTATGTTAGTTGCCATGCTATTGTGCTTGATTAAATTTTTAATAGAGTTTTGTTAAATTATTTTTCAGCTTATAAAAATATATATTAAATTGAATATTAATAGTAGATCTATATTATAACTAATTTTATAAAACACAACATAATTTTCGAGTAGCTAGGTATTAAATTTCACAGTTTTTAAATTGTGTTATATATTAAAAATAAACTATATTTTTTATTTATCAATAATGTAAGATAGATAAGATATTTAAAAAGAGCAGGTAGATTATTAGATTGCAAAATATATCGAAACCAATTTAATATCAGTATGTTCTTACTTTATCTGTTTATATGATAAACTAAAATTTTGACTGTTAAATAAAAGATGTATTGTTTGCTAATAAATTACTAATATTTAATAGCTTATTATATTATAAAGAAATTTTTGCTATTTTTCCCTTAAAATTTAATTCCAAAATCATAGATATTACATACATTTATAATACTAGAATACATATTATGAACTTAGTAATATTTTTTATATATCTTAAATATATGCAATATTTTATTTTATTTCAATAGTAGATCTATATATGTATGTATAATATAACATATTATTATTTTACATAAAAACAATAACATTAACTAGATTTTTTATTTAGCAATAATATAAATACAATAATAGATCAAAGATATTTTAGCTATAAATTTTAAAATACTAATTTCTAATTTGGTTTTCATTTTTATATACTAAATTATTTGATATTCAGTTAAAATCGATCCTGACTTTATTTATAATTAATGTTAAATAAATTCTTGAGTCATTATTCTTTTATATAAAATTGGAAAAAACACTTCTTTATTCATTAAATATTAAAAGCATTAAATTTTTATTAATATAAGAAACATTGCAAAGTTTTTTTCTCATAATATTAATTAATATATAAAATATATAAAAAAATATAAATAAATTTAATTTTATATTAGTAGATCAACATATTTATTTTAATTAAATATTTTTGAGTTATATTGTTATATGATCCATAAATTTAATAAACTTTGTATTTTTGTTATAAATTTAAAAACATAGATAAACTATGTTTATGTCAGTTAACATGATCTTGCTTTGTGATCTTTAAAATATTTAAAACTGAGTAGAGACGGTTTTTATTTAAAAGCTTCAGATATTATAGTTTCTAATAAATTATAACTTTTTCATTGTAAGCATAATATGAAAATCAATGTAAAAAGTTCTTTGCTCATAAATATATTGTTTATAAAAATATAGCTCTATTTTATGAAATACAACACTATTTTCGAGTAGTTCAATATATATATTATATAAATAAACTTTGCTTATTATAAAATTAGATCAGCTTTTATTATTTTGCATAGTTTTAGTAAATAGCATTATGCTTGTTTTCTAACATACTAGAGCGATTTAGTAATAATGCAATCTAAGCATTAAAAATATTATGTATGTATGTATGTAGATTTATGTATGACCATGAAAATTGTTTAAATTGACATTGTGCATACAATATTATCTAAAAATCGTGATATAAAACATTTACGTTCACAGTTATAAAAAATAATATGCTTGAAAATTGATTAAGAAAGAAACTATTTGTTTTTGTTAAAATATAATATACACTAAATGTAAATATTGATTGATCATTAGTTAAACACTTTATTTAATTCACAATAATTGATGGGGATTGGAAAATGTTTGCTATTGGCAAATTGTTAGAAAATATATAAAAACTTTGGCACTGAAAGTGCAATCATTAAATAGATTGATACGATTACTTTGTTATTGTCATATATAAAGATATGGCGGGTATTTCAAAATATGTATTGCTCTAAATATTATGCAATTTTAAATATTGATAAGGATGAAGCACATTGCCAAAATATAAAAAAAAATATTAAATACTTAACCATTAATTTTATAAGAAAAAATAGTTTTTAAAGCAGATAGGTTATATACTTATCACAAAAATTTTACATATATTTATTTTTTGTTATAGAATAAAGTTGATATTGACTTACCCCAGCTCTTTCTATTTCTTCCCAAAAATGTCCCCTCTTCCGAATTGTAAAAGGCTAGCATAAACTTTTCGAAATTTGTTTGATGGTTTATTTCTTTCATGTATGGGAAAGAATAGTTGATTCCCACATCTTCCTGCTGTTTGCCTTTGGCGTTCATGGTGATGATATGTTATTTAATACGACGGGTAAATCACAATACGACGAGCTGAAGACCGGACACGTGTCCGCCGTTCTTCGTCTCCAACTCGACTGAACGTCGGATACTATTGGAGCGTCTGATAACCTATATCAACTGCCCCAGGTTTGTTTTGATAAGAGATTTTCATTTTGATCCATGGCGGCGTCGAGCGCGCACGTGGGCGCAATGTGTGTACTTTTTAATGCTTTTTTTTAACCGACAAATTTAACGACCGGTGTAATGAGGAAATACAATATTTTTTAAACACTCGGTAATTTTGTTAACGCTTGATTTCTCAAACTATTTTCTTCACTTTAAGAATTTTATTATTTTATATTAGCGTAGCATAAATCTTGCGTATTATTTAAAATTATTTCAGACATTTTCCTCGTAGTACTAATGTATTATTTGAACTTATAATGGCATATACTCTTAGTTTGTATCACTAGACATAATGATTTATTTTTAAATACAGATTAAAGTGTAAATAGATCAATTATAAAAATTGGCCGTACCCACTCAACGGTTATTTCGCGGCCAGTTTAGCGTCAACGTCAACAAAACCAACTCTTATCGCTCAAAACAATTTATCATTCTTTTACATAATAAATATATACATAATTGACAACTAAAACTAATAAATATTTTAAATTATAGTCAATTGTGATTTTATCATTGCAGTCAATTTAATATTATAAGGCAAATGTACTAATAAAACTCGTTGTATTCTAGGAATTATTGGATCATTTATGTTTTATAATAAGATTTTATTTTTTCCGATATTTTTATTTTATATTACACTAATTGTACTTATTAGGAAAAATCTTATAATTATGCAAAAGTTCGTTCAATCTCGAACATTATATTTACAGTACAGTTATTCGCATTACAACATAAAAAATGTAAAATACATTTATTGCATAGGTTGTAATGTTAAAGAAATTGTAGATAATATAAATATGGTTAAAAAATAATGTACTTTAATTAAATGAAAATAAAAATAAATGTATGTTATAGATAACTCTATTATAGAAACAGTTGATAATATAAAATATTACCGAGTTTTTGTAGATAAAAAATTAAACCTTAAGGAACATTGTAATTTTATATTGAAAAAGTAGTAATATTATCTAGGATGAGAAATATCTTAATTATAAATACAATAGTATATTGCCTCACTTCAATTATTGTGCAACAATATTATATATGCTTGATAAATTAGATAAAACGATGTTACAAAAATTACAAAATAAGGCAATGAGAGTAGCTTAAAATAAAAATAGATTTACTAGTTGTAAAAGTAGGATCAGTAAATTGGAATGGTTGGATATTCAAGAAATATTGAAGAAGAATGTTTAAGTATTCATATATAAGTTAGAAAATATGTTACTAGAGTATTTTTATAAATATTTATTAATAAATAAAGATAAATTTAATACTAGAAATAGAAACAATTTAAAGATAGTTAGGTATAAGTAAATGAAATTATCAAATTAGGAATATTGTATGGATGTGTTAGTTTATATAATATATTCCTAGGACAATCCGCAAAAATAAAAAAAACCTTCGTGCATTGAGAAATAAATTATAATAATAATAATGTTTATATTATGTATTATATCTATTTTTGATTATATTTATTTAGTGAATGTATAAACAATTAGCTATATTAGCTAAATTAATAATACGTGATAGTCTCAGTGATAGTTATTCCCATTATAAATATTGATATGGTTGGATTTTTGGCCAAGTCGAGCGTAAAACGCGCGGTCGTCCTTGTACTACTGGCTTCCATATTGTGCGGACGCAGTGTTGAACCTACATACGTAGTAGTGAAATATGTACAACAAGCATAAATAAATTATTTACATTTATATTGCGATGAAAAAAATATTTATATAAAATTACAAAAAAATAATACATGCACGTTAAATATGTGTCAATAATTAAGATACATATTAAAGTTATTGAAATAATAATTTGCTGTTTGTTGTCGCGTAAAATCTTAAGAAATTATTATTTTTATGCATTTGAGACACGTCAACTAAAAATATTATGGCCAAAAACGCGAGCAGGAAACTCCCGCTAAGTTTTATACCGCTGCTTTTCGTGACGTACGGATGCGGAAGCAAACCTATGTGTACAAAATATGTGTTTCGCTGGTCTTTCGATCCATGATAAGATGTCCTTTCTACGTGGGTCAAAGTTACACACAAAAAAGTTAAATTACTGTGCTCACTACTTTGTAGCTATAATAATTATAGCATTTTTTTAGTTTTGTGCTTAACATGATAATAATTAAGATATAAATTTAATCAAAATTAGTTTTTCACGAAAAAATAATTTAATTTTTATATGTATTGTACATAAAGACGTATTTATATTATTTTATGAATTCCTTATAATGCTTGTTTTGCTATTTTTTTTATTATATTATATATTTGTCAAGATTAAATTAGATTTATTTTAAGTAATACAATAATAAACAAGCATGTTTTTTGTATAAGTTTTCACATATTGTTTGTGTTACATTTTTACTTAGTGTTTTTTATTGAATAAGTTAAACACATAAGCCACACTGAATATTTTTAAATACGTGTTAAAAACTTGAGATTATAATAAATTAAATTAAATTGTCCCCACGAAAAGTAGCATAGTTCGGCTTCTTCTGAAAAAAACTGGTTATTTACAGAAATCCGTTAGTAGCATTAGTCACTTTTTATAAGATTAGCTAAGTTATGATAATAAAAAAGTAAAAAAATTCAGCGCAAAAGCAATTTTGCCTGCAATTTATTATTTTTTGCTGAAGTATTCTTACCCACATGATTAATATGAGAACTTCCTTTCGCCCTTGTTATTCTAATTAACTCTCGCTTACTTTTATTTAAAAAGTGTTTTTCGGTTTATTAGTTATATTAATCAAAGAATTTCCATTATAAAATCTAGGGTGATAAACCTTGTACCGAATCACTCATGTATTTTTCAAATTTAAAATGCATCTGGTCAGAGATTTTTTGTACATGTTGCACACTTTACTTAAATAAATTAGTATCCCCTCGACATTTAAGAAAACGAAATTTTGTTTATGTAACAGAAACGTGGTATGGCCGCACAGAATAGAGAATATCTGTTTTGTGTATACACGTGATGCGTTTGCTCTTTTGTTTTTGCGGCGTTTTTGTAATATGAGCTGTTCAATCCCATGTCTATAAAAAGGGACACTAAGGGTTAACATTTTCTATAATTATACGCATATATATCAACACATTTTATTTTCTCCTCAATTCCAGTCTTGTGTCTGTGACCAACTCGCATTTAACAAAAACGAGGAATATAAAACTTTTTTTTTTGTTTTTCCAAAAGCGGTGATATGTTTTTATTCATTTTTTTGTGACAACAAATTTCGAAAAAAGTGGAGATTGGCACTTTTTAATATAAGGTCTTCAATTATAATATGTATAATCGTCACATATATTACCATTAAATGTGTTTCTATGCACAAAAACAAATTATTTATGCTTTTCACTCAATTTTTTTTGCTTGTGCAATTTTATGAGTAATATCAATGACATGAGGTCCATACATGCGGTAGATGCGGCGCATGTCTTGAGATTGTGAGCGTCAAATAAAATTAATTTTCAAAAAATAAATACATAATATGCTTACTAAATAAAGAAAATAAATTTTAAAATATAGTTTATGCCCCCCCCCCTGACTGCATGCCCTGTTTCGAAAGTCACCGCACGCAACTATGTAATATATACTTTTTTTGTGAAATTCGTGCCAATAACCATACTCAATAAGCGTTCTCTTGATATACGTTACCCAAGCTTGTTTGACCTATATTTTTACGTTACAACTAGGGATTCCAATCCCGGGCCAAAATTTTGATCCCGGGATTTCGGTATTGCAATTAGTCGATCCCGGGATCCCGGGACCAGTCCCGGGATAATTTTCGTGTTATTTTATCGATAAAAATAATTTAAAATGAATAATACAATATATTTTTACATCTGTTTTTTATAACGTACAATGTATAAAGTACGTATAATTTTAGTCTTGGACTTAAAATAGAAAATAATATAATAAAAATAAAAAAGGGAAGGTCTTATATATTTATTTGAGAAGAAAAAATGAACTTTTGACAATGTATGCACATACCTATGTATATTCATAGACACAATTAATTGAAAACATTATTTTGAATAAAACTCACGAAGTAACCTCAAAGCATCAAGTGTTTTATCATTTAGCCTTGATCTGATTTTGGTTCCTAAGCAGCCTGCTGCTGAAAAAGCACGTTCAGACTCACAGCCTCAAAGATTCACAGATGACACGTGCAACTCGCGCAAGTTTGTACACGAAATATAACGATGTTGTCAATAATAATTCGATTGTGCTTGATAAATCAACCAATCCGAAAAATTCGGGATTATGTTTTATAATCCCGGGACTCATCGGGTATTGAAAATCGTTCGGGATCCCGGGATCCCGGGATTCGGGATCCCGGGATTGGAATCCCTAGTTACAACAGTTACTATCTTGGCCGTACAATAAAATTATATTTATCGATTAATGTTAGTAAGGCTCGTTAATGCCGTGACTTTGCAAATTTCCAACACTTTGCGATTCAAAGTGATGGTTTGGTTGAACCAAATCTGGCGATCGAAGTGGAAAGGGTGTTTTTACTCTGGACTTCAATTGTGTTTGACTGTAGGGTAATGCTTTTATTTGACATAAGGTCTACTCGTAGTGAATTAAGGGTTTTTACTTTAGTGTATTTTTAAGTTGAAATAAGAATTTTTTCTGTTGTATGTAGAACTACCAATTTTCTGATAATACAAATTTTAGTTGCTTTTTCAATGTTTTTATTAAATGTATTGGTGATGGAATCTCTTTCATGTGTATTACATAAAACATAAAAATATTTGCATAATATTTAATTTTTAGTGGATTTCGCTACCTGCTTGGAAAAAATCTTTCTGACATTTGTAGTACAATAAATATATTTACTATAATTTTATTTCTTTGTCGTTTATGCCAAAGACGTCATTTGTAAGGGGGGGCATTTGCCCCCCTTTACAAATGATTTTGATGAATACCCACTACATTGAGAGTATAGAAGAAATTGTGAATTTAATACCTCAGTTTAATAAATTGGGATAATACTGATGATGAATTGGACGAAATATAATTAAAGAAATATGAGACAAACTAGGAACTATTACATTGCTCAGTATATAAATGCTTAGTATATTACATTGCTTAGATACAAAGCACATCCGAAGGAGAAATTCCTGATGATTTGATGATTGCTATTATTATACCTATACCTGAAATAAAAAATAGTAAAAATGTTGAAGAAATGAGACTAATTAACATGTTGCCTTGTATGGAAAAGGTGTTAGAAGAAGTAGTAATCAAATAATTATAGAATTTTATTATTTCGCAAAAATTACAAAATAGGACAATGAGAGTAGTATTAAATAAAAATAAATTTACTAGTTTTAGAAGTATGATTGTAAGATTAGTATGGTTGAATATTCAAGGAGTATTTAAGATTAATGTTTTAATGTTTATATATGTTAGAAAATAATATGGTACTAGAGTTGTTTAATAGTATTTAATAATAAATAAAGATGTACATATAGTTAATAATAGAAATAGAGACAATTTAAGGATAGTTAGTTATAAGCAAACGAGTACGGCCAGGGGAGTATTGTACGGAGGTGTAAATTTGTATAATTACATTCTTAGGACAAACCGCTAAAATAAAAATGTAACTAGTTTGTAACTGGAATAAAGAAACACATCTTTTTTCTTTTTTTATATTTTGTTTATGTATTATATGAATTTTTTGATTAAATTAGTTTAGTATATAAACTATATTAGCTAAGTAAATTAATAAAAGGAATAGTGGAATCTGTACAAAAATTGATTGTCACATTAAGTTGGAAATAACTCACATATTTGGATTCTATCTGTCATACAATAAGAGACTGAATTGCCTTTCTTCAATATAATATATTTTTTATTAGGTTTATATTTAAACACAAATTAATTAATTCCTTGGTATTGTGTTGTAATTTATATTATAATAAATGATTTCCTTCAAGGAGCTATTTATTTATTGTATATTTTTGCTTATGTTTTACGTAGGCGATTTTGAAGTAAATAAATAAAATCATCATTTATGCCTCCAGTTACGTACGAAGTATTTTTATTTATTTAAGGAAAATGCATATGGCGCAAATATTTTTCTTTCTCATATCTTGCTAATAAATCGTGACGGTTTATTTATCAAAATGTGATAAATAATTATTACTTAAGCTCGAGTTGGTCAACCGATTGTTTTTTGCACGAAATTATGGTCAAGGAAATTATGAATTGGAAATCGCTAGAAGAGATATAAAGCACAAATTTTGGAGTACGTTCCATTAGACATCTGACACTAATGTGATAGTTCGTTTGTGTAAACATTGTATTTTTTTCGTTAATCTTTTCGACACGTTTCAGCGTTAAATTAGCAACTCTCAGTGTTTTATACTATTTTATAGAATAACATATTTGATTTTAATCTGAGTTCTGCAAATACTTCTCTTTATCTGTGGAAAAGTTTAATCGACTTTATGTTTAACTTAAATATTTGTTCTATTTAATTCTTGGTTGCTTAGTGAGTTTTTCTTGTGGAAATGAAACATATATAACGTTTAATATACACTGTTTATTATACAAAAAATAAATAAAAAAAACAATATATAAAAATTAGTAACTAGTAATAAATTAATAATATAAAACGATAAATGTAGACTTAAAGTAATGGTTCAGATGTTGGCTAAATAGCAAATGTTTGAACCACTCGATTGAAATGTTTTTCACAGTTAGTGGTTAATATGAACACAAACGGTGAGATAACATATTATTTTTACTTCCTTATTCTACGAGAAGCTTGAAAGAGATTTTATCCTTGATTATGTTTTTGGCCCAAATGCGACATTCGACATTTAATAGGACTCCCACTGGAAATTTATGTAGAATGATTAAATTAAATATAAATAATAATACATTATTATATTATTTTAAATTATAACTTACATTTCGGATTTTCAAAATGTACTGCAATTATCGGACTGAGTGTATCGAGGGTTTCTTTTGGAAAATAGTAAGCTGGGAAACCTTTTGTGGGGTAGTATTTAATTAATTTAATATTGTCTTCATCTTCTGGGCTCTCTCCTTTGCAGGAAATCCAGATTTTATTTAACTAAAATAATATTTAGTCATTAGATTGTACATATTATAACAAATCAATTAATACATACCAGTTTACTATTTCTATTTTTTTCCTTGAAGATAAAATCAGTCAAAGCCTGCGGCATATCGGACGGCAGATTTTCAGTGGTATTGTAACATTCTGGCGTCCATTTTAGACCATTATCGATCTTTAAAAATACGCATGGAGATCTTTTGGTGAATCCATACCTATTCTCCGATATACATGGGTATATTGAAGGATTAACAATACAAAATTGTCCCGGTCCTTTTTCGTGGCTGTAATCGCACTGCGTGTAGTTCCTTTCAGGGTAAGAAGATGCACTTTGTTGTTGATAACCTGAAGGTAGATGCATAGTTACATAAATATTTAAGTGTATTCATCTTAACTGATGTAAATATACCTTTGAAAAAATTTTCTAATTGACTCTCTACAGCCTTTAAACTATTGTCACTTCTCGCATCTATGTATATGAGATTGTTGTCGGCTTTTGGTTCTATACTAAGTGCTGGTTCCCTCATGTTTTGAGCTACATAGTACTGATAAACGAATATTCCAATCAAAGAGGCGATGAAGATTAATACTATGATCATACAAATGATGAACGAGCCATATGCTGAAATAAAATAATCATATATAAATATACATACATATACTAAAAAAACATCAGTACCACTTCTTTCAAATTAACTTCATGTGTAAGAGGTGAAATGTTATATTTACATTGGCAACACAATAAAAGAGTTATTTTTATCGTCCAAAGTTTATATTGAAAGACACATTGTATACCGTACACTGTATTTATTCTGGCATGTCAGAATTAATGAAAAATTTTCTTTCTTTGTTCTAATTATATTTTATTATAGTATAAAATCACACTATATAAGGAAAAATATAAACATCCTATTTTTTTGCTTAACAAAAAAATGTAACATTAGATATCTAATAATCATCCATTGAAACATGACAGCCGTTAGTCCAATACGATGCAATGGAATAAATACAAACACAATACAGGATATTACAGCTTAAAATCAATAGATGTCACTAGTTCAAATTTTTTTAATTATTCATCTGTGAGATTTAAATAAAACAAATTCTGTATTAATCGATTGTAATTATACTTAGGTAATAATCACTAATTCCAATCTTTAGGGTGCATATGGGATTCGAACCCTAGTCTTTCAGGTATTAGTCAGTGACAAATACTTACTGATCTATTGTGCTAGTTGATGATCTCTCACCTAATCGGACCAAAAGTGCTAAATCTCCGCTGGAAGTGAAACTTCTGTGAACCATTGCTATTTCCAGCAAACTGTATCTTATGAAGGCGTACTATGAATTTGAAACGAATTTCCATTTATAAAAAATGGATTCATTCTCAGGGGATTGGAACGTTTTCCAAAAAATGTCTTCGGGATTCATTATCTGAATTTCAGTATAAGGTTAACGTATTAACGGCAAGTGGTTTTATTGATGTTTATACAATTCAATTTGTCAAACGTTACTTAGGTGCAATTTTTGCACTACTTGGTTTGGCTCGAACGGTTTTTCTTGAAAGTTTTTTATTATACGTCATGTCTTTGGTTGTAACATTCTGTTTTTTTTAACTTCAAATTGTGTGATTTATATATTGACTATTTTTAGCTTTGATTATTGAAGAACGTACTGATGATATTTCTTTAATTTTGCAGTGAAGTTATTTGTTCATTAGTATGAATATAACTTCACTAACTGTTTCAGTGTAATCATATCCGAACACATTTTCACCGGTGGGTATATATTTCTACTAGCGTAAAGGAACTATATTATTGCACTAAACATTTAATAGTTTCCACTCTAAATTTTATACTATCCACTTGAATACTTTGCACTATAAGCTTAAAAATGCTCTCACCTACCCTCCCCCCACCTCCAAATTATAATTTTTGAATTTGGTTAATTCGTTTAGGTTAGAATTTGGTTTGAATAGCAAACCGACGTTTTGCAACTGATAAAATATGTAAAAATAGCACCATTTTCACTATGAAACGGATACTTTCAAGTAGTAGTTTAGTTTTTTAAAATAAATGGTAGTAAAACGCTACTCATATCAATGATATATGTGAGTTGTGCAGATTTTCTAAAAACAATTTGTTTAAATTCTATCTATTTAAATTTATTTGATCTTCTTGAATAAAGAAACATACATACGAACAAATCGTTCTAATCGTAGCAAAAATTATTCTTTTTCAAGAATAATTTTTGCTATTTGTTTAGAATGATGGAGTCACGCTCTAAAAGCAATGATTATGTATTCTTCGCTGCGACACATTGCTGATTTGGCCTTAACGGTTACGAAAGCAGCCAACATCGTTTTGCTACATACATGTTAGGTGCAAACGAGCAGTAGCAAGCGAGCGTTGCTTAGAACAGCGAACACTCCATTAATAATAATATGTAACGAATCTAGTTAAAACGAGGACTATATAGCACAGTAATGTGACGCAGCGAGGATTTATGTAGCAAAACGTTGTTGCCCATTTTTGCAGACGATAAGGCCACCATCGGGTTTATTAACAGTCACGCGGTATAGCACGGAAATGCTATAGGGTTTCTTAACTGCTCATTTTAATAAGTACTATTATATTGTTTCATAAGGAAAAACGACTAAAGGTTAATTTATGTTTATGGTAACGTTTTTAAAAGATTCATTATTCGCTTTTTGAAAAGTCTGGTAAATATTTATATTTGCTATGTGTTCTCATATAAAGATTTTTCATGAGGGTTGATTCATAAAACACCTATGTTTAAATAACGTTTTACAACGTGGAATTGTGTTCGAATTTACCGGCTTTAATTGGTGTAGTGTATGCTACAATGAAGAATAGATAAATATTTTTTGATTAAAATAAAAATTCTCTCTTTAATTAAAAAATACTCGTTGGGAATTTCAGTAACCTATTGAATGAGTATTGGAGTATTGCCATAGTATATATTCTAGTAAAACAACATATTAACATTCAAGTATTATAATAGAATTGAATTTAAAGTTATGTACCGCATCAGTTATATTGTTACTTTAAATAGTAATGCTCTCGCGTTGTCACATCACTACCGCATGCTTCGTTAAGCACGAACGGTCGGATATGATTTATGGCGCCATATTTAAAATACACCATAACAGGTAGTAGTTAGTCAAGCACTAAATAACTTTATCGTAAGTAATTATTACATAATTAATATTTTGATGTCTTTTTATTTGGGTTAAGAGCCGCGTTTAATTCGTTTGAAGGTTTTATACGATCATCGGTGATGTCATAGTTGTTTATGCATAAAGCAGAGAGTAAAACGCCTATGTTTAATGCTCACGCTTAACTATCAATCGCGAGTGGCATACGTAAACCCTATGTTTATTTCCGTGACGCATATTTGAGTCGTCAGGGTCCAAAACTCTCTAAAATGCAGTGTCAAGTCATAAGAAGATAAAAATACATTAAATATATCCGAGTAATACTTAACACTTTTTTCGCTACATACATATATATGATGACCTAATTTACGTGTAAAATTGCGCACTGCTTTAAAGTCTGATTCACACTTATATATAATTTGGGAGATATATATAGGTATAATGCATTTTTTGTGACAAGGCGTATTTTTGCAAAATGTGTTCAGTTCCTTTTGACTTTATTTTTCAATCAATTCGCCAACAATTTATAATAACACTAATTTTTATTATATTTCTAAATCATAATATTGCATCTTTATTATTTATTACATTGTTTTAAAATGTGTATACATTGAGTAGTTTACGATAATTACTTTTGTCTTTGGCAGCTTAACTTTAAATTATTTTCCCTACGATTACTTTTCATTGACGTGATGGCGGCGGAGGGCAACACCTTTGGCGGATCTCTACAGAAAAGCTACGACCGGCGGCGCCTCATCCGCCGATCTCTCTAATCACCATATTCCAACATATATACAACATATAATAGAATAATACTGTAGCAGTATTATTTTTATTAGACATTTTACATATTTGTTTTAATTACTGTGGAAGCTTTAGAACGTTAGTAAACGACAAATGATATCGTTAAAAAGCCAGATACGCTCATTTAATTATATATTATCGCAATTGAAAGCATTTGAATGAGAGAGCGATACAAATTTACCGACATTATAGAGCAGTGGCGTTTCGATGCCCCATACCAGGAAGACCTGGGTTCAAATCTCATAAAAAACTGTGTTTGTAAAATCTGGGAGGTCACAATTGGTCGTTAATATTTAATTCCGATCGATCATCACAAATAAGGTTTTCCTAGATTTTCCTAATCTCATGGATGAATATCGTGGTACTTAATACAAATAGAGCTAGGTCGTACATATAATGTATAAAAATTATAATAATGAGCTTCTTCAGCTTTAAGATTTAAGGACGGAATAGCGTAGTCCGTAACGTCTCAAACTAGTAACTCTGAAGTTGCGGGTTCAAATCCCGGCAGCGGCACTCAAATTTTTATTTATAAAAATGCGCTTTTATTAAAAAAACTGCCCAAGCTGCAGTGACATCTATTGATTATAAATTATATATCACATAATAATTTATTATTAATAATATAGATGTCAACGATACCCAAAATTTCAGTCTCGTGGTTAATATTTACTTGTAGGTATTCATTATGTGTGATTGGTTTACTCAGCTGGTACAGATTTGCCCGGTGTAACGCATCGGGCTTACGCCTGTCAGATTACAACGGAAGACTTATTAAAAATTAATAAATAAATAAATAATAAATGTATGAATAATATATAAAAAAAATAGTCCAGTAAAACATTCCAATTATAATAAAGGCTCTAAATATAAAGTGGGTTTTGTCAAAATACATGTCTTGTTATTCGTGGATATTTATATGTTTTAGTGCATTCAGGGTTAAGAACCACACTAGACGATTCCATTGCGAATATGCCGCCCCCAAGCAATTGCCGCCCGGGGCGGTTCGCCCCCTCCACCCCCCCCCCCCCCCCCCATAACTGCTTATGGGTAACTGCGATACATATATACTTGACGCATGGACTGACGATAGAAGGTTCCGTAGAAGAAAGTAAAATATCATGCACATAGAATTGACGCTAAAATATCACAATTGACACAGTCCATTTAATTGATACTTGATACTTATTTTACAAATGGAATTTCATGCAAATTTTATTTACGCCCAATCAGCTCCAATTGGTTGAAGAATAACACGAATGAGTAAAAGAGTTTCTGTCCTCCCAATGACAGAGATTTAACCAGCCGTAAATGGGTATCATGTATATATTTCTATTATTGTAGATACGAACAAAAAAATTAAAAGGTTGTTTTGAAATTTTTCAGAGCTTTTGAATAACGTTATAGCAGAGTTTGAGACTCGACGACTCGATTTAAGCTCGCGTTTCTCGAGCAATTTAAAAATACGTCGTGATTTCAATACCTACATAGCTAGCATATTTTAGTTCTGTGGGAACTATCTGCCAAACTATTGCTAAACACTATGTTGTTTACACGCGACTTTCGAGAATCCAGATGGAAAAAGAACACTCGATAATAAAAGGCGACGTGTGATCACGGGTGAAAATAGATTTTTAAAAGGCTGACCCGAATCTCGGTCGAGCGTTTTCCGGGTCACGTTTTTCGACGGGATACTCACATTTTGCCAGGGTTTTCCGGTCTCTGACTAGATTCGCGTGGATGATTTCCTCGGGATCTCCCTTCAGGTCGGCGGTCATCGTTGCCAACTTTTTATTGCAGACTATTGTTGTTGTGTGTGCAGAACGATCGAAATACGGTCTATTTATACGGAAAAAACAGACAATAGGACGGAAATAAGAAAAGAGTACTGAAGCGTATTGTGACGGGACGGCAATGAAAAGCTACCACGCCGCGACCGGATACCCGTTCAAAGCGAATTTGTTAATAGTGATGTGCTTTTTCAGTTACAATGCAGATAAACGCTCGCTAACGTTACATCGAAAACATGCTTTACAGAATACAGTTGTTTATGGTATTTTTCCATTTTTTTACAATATTATTATGTAAGATTATTGAAATTTAAGAGCAATATCAGACACGCTAATGCATTAGAATAACGAAATAAATAGAATAACACATATGAAGGCCAGATCAGCTCTCTTGAGATCGGTCGACGAGATAATTAATTACTCGTCGGCCGACCAGTTGTAGATCTTTGTCTTGACGTGTCCAAGATCGGATGTAGCTTGCTATTTGTAGTCGAAGAATAATTTAACCATACAGTTCATTACCACGAGAACAAGTTTGATGCTCCTGTCTCAGCGGTGAGAGTAATTTATTTTTTTATATTAAAATTTAACTTTTAGTCTATTTTCAAATGTGTCAACCACACAAATAGGTTCACACACAAAAAAGGGCAATTGTCTCATTGTTAATGACCGTGACCAAAAACGTTCATTACCAATGAGACAAATATCATGGCACAAGAGGGATTTCTTTTGACCACACAACACGAGAAAACGATATGGATGACGCAATAAATCACCACATCGCAAACCCTTTCCGAAGAATTCGAAAGTCTGGACAAGCAAAAAAATTGCTTTCGAAAATACAACATCCGATTTCTCGAGTTCCAAGAAGCGACTACAGCGATTGGCTAGGAGATCGATGCACAATCGCGATTGGCCAGCAAGCGTGCATCCCCAAAGGATATAAGCCCGGACTCCGATGAGGAGAGGGCAGACGGTCTGAGATACGAGACGGCTGAGGCACCAGACTAAAGACGGCCGGAGACAGCAGAGAGCCAGCGACGCAGTCGATCTACCAGCAGCCATCCGGAGGAATCAGCTACGCGCCCTCACCGACAGACGTGAAGATCACACCTGACACTTGCCGCACGCAGCCACAAGAGCCCTGAGAATCATCTACCGGCATCACTACCTGCGCCACCTTCACCTTCATCGCGAGAAACGTCACGCCGTAATCGTCCATTTGTCACATGTACATTTCACTTAATAAAAAAGTCCATTTAGAGTGGCCCCGAGGTCAACCACCCCTAGGGCTACGCCTCCAAAGCAAATAATATTATTTTCTCTTTTATCATTAGAATTTACCCTAAGTAGTATAACATGTGACTTATTTATTATAAAATGTCAATTCACTTCATCAAGAGACTCCCAGATTATTTTTTGACAATAGTTTGTTTTATTAAATCATGCTTTTATGAGTCTTTCTTGAAATTATTTTATGATCGCTCTGTTCATGTAAGATTTTCTTTATTAAAAAACGAAATTATCACGAAGAGTTAATTTGTTCTAAAGCATAGGTCGGCAAACTTTTGGATCAAAAGAGCCAAATATGTGTAGCACAGTGGTTAAGATATTTTTCGAGAACCATAAATATATTTTTGCACATAGATTAATTAGAGTGAATTAATTACATGTTATCTTTGTTATTTTATAAGTTAAATATAATTTCCTGAATAATTTTTTTTATTAATATTGGAATTATAACCCAAATATAACCTTAGCTGAACGCGTCAATGCATTAAAAAATTAAAATTTATATAATGCAAAAAAAATGGTAAATGTTAATGAATTTCCTATAATTCGCCAAATTAAAAAGTCACTTTTTTAGATCACATGAGCAATTCCCTTAATCAAAGGTATAAATTAGCAGATATTAACCCTTTGGCTACCGAAATCCGATATATCGGCTTTCGCTACACTAGCGAGAACTGCCGGATCCGACGGCTCCGAAATCGTAGTATCCAATACATTTTCAACCGTCTGTAGGGTAATTGCTTCAGGGGTTTATAACATTTTTTTCAAATATATGTTATAAATATATTATAATCATTATTTTTATACATATACACACACATATATATATATATATATATATATATATATATATATATATATATATATATATATATATATATATATATATATATATATATATATATATATATATGTATATATATATATATATATATATATATACATAATATATATATATATACATATATATATATATATATATATATATATATATATATACATATATATATATATATATATATATATGTATATATATATATATATATATATACATATATATATATATATATATATATATACATATATATATATATATATATATATATACATATATATATATATATATATATATATATATATATATATATGTATATATATATATTATGTATATATATATATATATATATATATGTATATATATATATATATATATATATATATATATATATATATGTATATATATATATATATTATGTATATATATATATATATATATATGTATATATATATATATATATATGTACATATATATATATATATATATATATATATATATATATATATATATATATATATATATATATATATATATATATATATATATATATATATATATATATATATATATATATATATATATATATATATATATATATATATATATATATATATATATATATATATATATATATATATATATATATATATATATATATATATATATTCAACAGTCTGTAGGGTATTTTTACTTAAACCCTTATTTAAAAATATTATATTTTATTAATTTACGAAAAGTTTTATTTACATTATAAAAATAAATAACATATTATATACCATTGTTATTGATTCCTGGTTGGAGTTCGGCCGCTCAGATCTCGTATTTTTTAATACGTCATGCGATAATGACTCTTATTCAGCGCAAATAAGAACTAAAATAACACACAATCGCATATTCATCATTAATTAGGTCAAGTTCACTGCAGACAGCGTCGCACGCCGCGACAGCATGTTTACAAACTAAAATACACATTTTGACTTTTTAATTATTTAATAAAAAGTCCCGGCAGTTCTGGAACATTTTTCCAAAAATGCCCGGCATCCAAAGGGTTAAGTTTTTTTTTGTATAATTTAAAGAAATGCTACATTAAAGAAATATTGTATAGAGCTAGATGTAAAGTTCCAGTCAGGCAAAACAAACATGTCAAAAAGAGATCTAGATGGTATCCAGTTATTAATTAAAATACTATCTTACCAATAATATAAAATATCGTAGATGTAGATTGTATAGTATGTTTCCCAAATTTTACCATTGCCATTAGAATATTTTTAACACTGCCAGGTGATAGATTTTTTTTTCAAAGCTCGAACTAATTAAAAATTATCTCCGATACTAACGAAATAAAATACTGGAAATTTCATTATTAAGTCATTTAAAATAGCTTCAAAAATTGAAAAGTATGACATACATGCCCTTGGACTTTTAAAGGTTAATACCACTCTTGTGTTTGTGATTATTTTTTATTTAACAGAATCGAGGAATGTAGAACTTTTATATGAAATTATTTATATTTACACGAAATGTGAGAATTTTTTTTTCACATTGTAGGGTATCTTATTCTTGAAACTCGCATTAATGACTGTGATCAAAAATAATCATTCATCAATAAGTATAAACTAGTCAATAGTGTAAAGGATGGGACCACACAAAAGCCCTCGTTACGACTAGATTTTTTTTACATAAATAATACGCAAGGATTCTCCGGTGCATTGGAAGACAATTTCTTTGTTACGAAACGGACGGAAGACAAAAAGCACCGTAAGGTCACAATATTCCCGTTGCACAATTTGACCTCAGAGAAGTACATTAAGAAAATGTCACTTTCTAAAGGCATATACATATTTCGTTGTTCTAAGAAGCGAGTGCAACGATTATCTGGATGATCCTTGTAAGATTTTGATTCGTCAGCAAGATTTGCACCCCAGAATACTGATGGCTGGTTTGAAATGAGGAGACTGCAGACACTAGCAGACACTGCCCGCCCGTGAACAACATACAGTCATAGACGCACACATCCTAAGAGGGACTCCACCGTACGAGCACTGAAGCAGAGTTATACTGTCGCTGCCACACCAATCAGAACTCTAAGGATCTTCCATTGGCATCATCCCTCCGCCAGCTTCTCCACCACTGCTTGGAGAATAACGATACTCGCCCATCACAGTCTTTCTGGCTGCGAAGTCAAAGTAAAATTTTAGTTTTAGTTCAAAGTTTTAAATTTATACATGCATTGTTTAGTCAGTTTAAATGTAAAGAATCACCATTGTTTTGGTTATTGGTAGTTCTTCATACAAAATGTTTCGACATTGATTGTTTTTTCCAAAAGGGGTGATATTTATGTCTTTATTTTTTTGTGGTTTTACGATTTTTTCCTTGACGGAGCTTGTAGAGAATGTCCAGCCCTTCGACATTAGAACAAATTTCGAAAAATTTGGACATTGACACTTTTTCATATAAGGTCTTCAATTTAGATATATCAGTATGTTTAACATAATACTTAAAATTTAACTACGTTTAGTATAAATATGATTCCACTAACTCAAACAATTGATATACAATTTCACTGCTCAGAATCAGTAAGACTATTTGTTCACATTTGACTCTGTAAGCGTATTTTCATATGATTAAAGATTCACAAAATTGTGACGTTGCATCGTTTGACAAAATCCCACAATATTTATTAATAATGAAAGTTTAAAAATATAGTTAGCTTTAGAACTTTAATTATGTTAATTTGTTTAGGTTAGATTTGGGTTTGAATTGAAAATGGACAATTGAGTTTCATAGATTTCTTAGAGCAGCATAAATTTTTACTAGCGCTGTTCGCCAGCAATTAAATTGTGAAAATGTATTCAGATTTAATTTCACTGGAATCTCAGTAAAAACATAGCTTTACTGTAACATATACACGGGCTATATTAATATACTAAAAAATGGCTTATTTGATCTTTAATTTTTTTTATTCAGCTAGTTTTACCATTTTATTACATTTCCCTGTTTTAGATGAAAATTTTTATGAAATGTATGTTTATATATTTTTACAGTAAAGGTTGTTAAAAGTCAATCATAAATAAAACAATCGTTATCAATAATTCAAATTTATTGAAATCTTTATTTCTTCATCAACATTCAGATTTGTATTCAAAGTCCATGTTACAATTTTACAAAAGTAACTACAATAATCATTCTCTGTTCTATCTTTTCTTATAAAAAAACACCATCGTTTCATTTTGCATTCAATCAGATGCATAGGCATGATCTAGCCTTATAGAATTTAGGAGAACTGCGTTATGTACAACTCATCTGAATGGAGATTTATATCCTTTTACGTTTGAGAAATCTTTTTTTTATTCAGTTACTCTTACACCTTAAAAAACATCATTCATGCATTCACAGTTATATAACTATACATTATAAACATTACATTATTTAAATCAACAATATTGTACTAACGTAAAAGTAATACTGTCCCTACAATAAATTACTGAAATAATTTTTTAAATTAACGAAAAAAATTGCAAAAAGAAGGAAAATGCTATTTTAAGAAAGAAAAATTTGTAACATTTCAAAGATCGATCGGTCTAATATTATTATTTTTTTATATAAAAATAAGCCGATTTGTGAACGAAAATGTGATTTATATAATTAGCCGATATGTTCTGACTTTCACTATTATAATATCAGTTCGTTTTAAAATACCTATATATATAAAAATATTGTCATTTTCTTTATGAATTGCATAATATGAAATATATCAAAAATTATTTTGTATATTTAAGATTATTTCTAAGATTGTGATTAATTTTGAGATTCAATATCAGAGAAATGACTAGGCACGAGTAAAACTAGACACGGTGATAAATTAGTGAAAGCGCAGATTCTAAACAAAATAAAAGGAGCAGCACCTAATTCTATAAAATTTTGGCAGTTTCGTATGATTAGATAATTAATTTACAACCGATATAACTTAGGCTAATTATAGGCATTTGAACTTTACAATTTAAAAAATAAATGTAAGTGAAACGAAAATAAAATTTTCATAGAGCAAAAAAAATCAATAATCGTTACTAATTTTATACTTGGTAAAGAGTACTTGAATCACAAGAAGTTCCTAATGTAACTAATGTAAAACAATGGAATAATTTATACAGCTTATAAAGTAAATGGATGGCAATTATAAGATAATTAAAATATGAAAAAAAAAACAATTTTAAATAAAGCAGAATTTCATTTGACGCGAGCAAAAATTTACTGATTTTTTAAGTATGATATGTGAGACATTTATGGAAGATATGTATAATATATATATATAAGTATCCGAATTTACATTATAGAATATCCTACTATTACTCGATAGCACTGTAGAAACTGCACATTGACTATGCATGTTTAAAAATGAGTATAAAAATATGTATTTTTTTTACAGAAATATCAACACCGATTATTATTTATATAAATAATTTGAGATTCCGATGGGGTAATTAACTACAAAATTCATTGTTGAGAATATAAGGCAGATCTTGTGCTAGTCGATCATGAGCTCGAGATGAACAGATCCTAATCTATCGTGGCGGTCATGTTTAATGTTACGTGCCCACGCTTTGCACTCAATGTTGATGATAATACCATCTGAAAAAATATAGAAGACATGTTTAAAAATGTATATGTTAAAATAAAAACTCGATCATATTGGTATATACTCACTCTTTGGTCTCACTAAGTGAATGGCTACTAAAGGACTAAGATATCCTTCAGAGTTTTCGTACGGATAGAAATATCCCGGGAAACCTCGAGTCGGTATGTAACTGATTGGGCCAATGTTTTCAATATCGGCTGGATTTTCACCTTCGCATGATACCCAAATAGTGTTCAACTGTAATAATAAATAAAGTAAATAAATTAAACATAGCAATTTACTGTATATTATGCTTTAACCGTCAAACTACATAAAATAATAAATTATAATATGCGTGTATATTATATATCATTAATAAAACAATTCTGCACATGATTTTTCTTATAGATTTTGTACATATTGAACAATATGCATAAAAATGATGTTTTTTTTATATCTCTTTAATTTAATAAGTAGCAAGCAAGTTAAACATGTTTTATGAAATATAATTTACTCTAAGATCTCGATAATAAATTATTGATTAATTATTTTTTATTTTAAACATGTTTGAGTTACTTTAAAATATTTTTTGGAAATTAAACAGTTTTAAAGGATCTTGTAATATAAAAATGATGTTTTTCGTACCATTTGGGGATTCGTAGCGTTGACCTGCGCTATGTGCGCTTTCAGCTCGTCTGGCATATTTTCAGGTAAGTGGTTCGGGTCTGTATAGTAGTCCGGCACCCATCCGTATATTTTGTTCAATTTCAAAAATATACAAGGCGATGATCGGTGATAGTTATAAAAGTTTTCCTTTACGCACGGTTTCCAATTTTTAACATCAACATCACACACTTGTCCCTTCTGCGGAGGCTTATCATATCCGCACTCGTTGATGTTCTGTCCTCTTCCAGGCGTCAATCCGGGAGTTTTATATACTGAAATTATAAAAAAAAAACATAAGATCAATAAAATATATAATATATAAAAAATCAGATAATATTTATACCTTCCAGAAACTCGTTTAAAGACTGGATCCAATAATCATAGTTGTCATCGGTTCCTTTGTACCAAATGAGAGTGCTTTCGGCTTGGTCATCTGGGGGAAGAGGACGGAAACCTAGACCAGGGTTGGTGCCAATTATACTCTCCCCCAACTGCCACGTGGGTGTCCTGGGGTCTATCGTTTGGAAGAAGACCCACATGCATATCGCTACAAGCGCTGCCAGTACTCCATAGAATATTGTATAGAAGAGGCATATTTTGGCTGTAATGTAAAAATAAAGTAATGTTTAATACATTGATGAGTGATTATGAGCTTAACTATAATGTGTGTCGACATTCAAGGATTTTGTTCTTATTTATAGACACTTTGAATTCTTATAAGTGTCGTAATACACTGCAGAAGGTCAAAATTTATAAGAAATATATTTAGGGCTAATAATATAAATTTAATGATGTTCAAATTAAACTCAACGATTTTGTTATGACATGTACTTTTTTGATATATGTATATATACAAATTTAAGTTCTAGTGACTAAAAACAATAACACAAAAAAATGGTGACAGCATTTTTTATAAGCTAATGTTTGTCATATTGTTATGAGAATTATAGCATAAAAAAATTTTATTACACTTTTTAAAGCTGTTACAATATCTACTGATATACTTTTTGGAAGGTTTTATAATAGAGGTCTGGGAACTCCAAAATATGTTTACAAATTTTTAACACTCGAATTCCACTTATTTTCGCTTAAGAAGACACTCAAATAAAAAAACTTTCCGAAGGTGTTCATGGCAGATGTTTAAAAATATGCATACTTTCTCGGAAGTATTTGAATGACCAACAATTTTTTGCGATTTTCTATTACTCTGACCAGCCGGCGGCATTATCTTTGCTTTGGTGATCTAAGAACCCGCTTCGATAATAATAAATAAGGCAAAAAGATATAAAAAACTGGCTATTTTTCCTTTTCGATAATCAAAAAAACATATAATTTTTGTAAAGTAAGAACAGCTTTTTTAAATATCGCCAATGAAAACTTATTATTACTGCATTTATAAATTATATTATAATATAGCTTAGTGCATAATACATTTAAAGCTGATTTTTTTAGCTGTCCTTGCCGATATTACTATGGACTTCTAATATGAAAGCATTGGTCAAAGTATATTCAAACCTAATTTTGGTCAATAGGAGAGCGCAAAAACAATTATCACTTCTCAGAAGTCAAAAATTCACGTCAAATGCAATAAAATCGTGTCGGCAACGTCACGATTTTATTGCATTTGACGTAAATTTTTTGGTTTAAATATGCTTCATACGATTCTCACTTATTGTAAGTCGTGATATTGTTATAAAAATCTTATTATGAACGATAGATAATTAAGCGTTTCCACTGCACGGCATGATTTTATTGCTTTTGACGTGGATTTTTGACTTCTGAGAAGGGATAGTTGTTTTTTGCGTTCTCATATTGGTCAAAACTCGGTTTAGATTTGCTCTCTTTATTCGATTCTCATTTATTGTAAGTTGAAATATTGTTATAAAAAGTCTTGATAAATCGAATTATTAAAAAAAAAAAATTTTCCCTCTATGTAAAAAGCTGAAATAGCGTTTCTGGCCCATGACTTTACTTAAAATTAAGTATATATATGATTTCAATGGCCACTGAAATATTATGGCTGACTACCCCTAAAGGTAATTTTTACTATATTTGAATGATTCAAATATAACACACAAAGAAAACATAAAACCTTCGCACAAGGACATTTTTAGCGTAAGTAGTGTACAAAATGAGATGAATTTCAATACATCACTCCTTTTGTGACCCCATTTTAGCACTTTACTTTAGGCGGCGATTGGAATACGTTAACAATTTTTGATATTAATACGTCTAAAATGTAATTATATTTCTTAGTAATTAAATAAAATAATTTATAATGGAAGACTCTTCTGGCAAAGGCCGCAAGAATCAGGTAGATTTCTGTATAAAAAATGTCTAAAGGTAGTTTTTATTTTATATACATATATATTTTTATAGTTAATAAATATGTTATAGAACACCATTTTAAAACAAGATGACGGCGAAGAAAGAGTTAGACTAACTAAGGAACTTATCTAATTTTGAGTTTTAAGTAAGTTTTATGGCTATAACAGCAATTATCGTGTATCAAAAACCGTTATATCCAGTATAAGTTACTTGAATTTTTTTTAAATTTCCAGTATAGAACATTTTTGGTTTTTGGTTTCAATTTTTTTTATATAAAATATAATTAACAAGTGCCTAAAAAATCCATTTGCACGACTTGATATTTTGTTAAAATAAGTATATAATATAATTTTTTAGAATATCTATATTTGTGTAAAAAAAATAGTAAAGAATGTGTGTCGGGGGGGGGGGGGGGTAATTATTTTAGTTTTCAACTGCCATATTAAAACTAGTTTGAGCAATCAATACTGCTCATTATTTATTTTAATTATAAAACTTCAGCAGTAAAAATTTTTGAGGTTAATAAACCGTTATAAACATGAATAAGTTTTTCTTTTAATTATTCTAATGCTTAAAGTGCTGCACAAAGAATGTAAGTCTAAATTTACAGATGTTTTATAAATGGATTTGATCGCTCAGCGAGCCGTCAGTTTTGGTTTATTTATACACAAGTGTTACATATTAACATACAATATAATACATGGATTTTTATAATAAAATGTTTCGTTGTAGTCGTAATACTTGTTATGTCATTTTTAAATATAAATAAAACAACAAAATAACACTGTGGATTCTATTTCTATAAATTTACAGTAAAATCCTTCAGCTCGTTCGTTAATTTATATATTTATAATGGCAGCACTGTTGTCGCGCAGCGCCAACAGCCGTTGAAAATTTGACGATTCTGTTACTTCGGCGCCGTTTAAAATATTGTATTATTGTTGCGCTTTTCGCGGGCGAGTTTTGCAAAGTTGACATTTGGCCAAAAATAAACTGGCCGTCCAGGGACCGAGCGCTAATAATAAAACGAAAACATGGTTAGCCGATTTATGCCGACATCCTCCGAACTTAAATCGGTCTTAACAAATCGTATTCCGGCCATGTAACAAATAACAACAGCTCGGCAAACATTATTTTAATTCGTTGCGATGTTTGCGCAGGTGCTTTTTGAATACTCATTTGTTGAATGAATGCAACGATGAGCAATGTGAGAAATGTTCAAACACCTGAACTAGGGTTGCCACATGTTCGTGTTTTAATATTTATTGTCTGTGAGACACAAATAAAATACAGTAATTGAGCCACAACAATAATCTTTGTTACGCCAAATTCGAGAACCAACAAAGTTATTGACAATAAAGGCGCGTGGAAGGACCTTACGAACGACATGATTTAAAAAAAATATTTTATTGTAACGGTAAGGCAATGCTTTACAACGGGGTAACTCAGTACATACGGCTTATGTCAATCAGACATAAACAATATTTGCAGTAAGTATCAAAAACAACATACAAAGTATGGGAAGCAGTGACATCTATATAAATAAATATTAATTATTGTGTAATATAATTTACAATCAATATATTCAACTTTACAGTTGGGTTTCGAACCCGTAAGACACTTTACGATCTGCATTGTATATATTATTTGTAAACACTAACAGCTTAATGGATATATATATATATAATATATGCACAATTTTTTTATTAAGCTCAATTTTTGATCTGAAATTATCATACATGAGTGAATTTCATTGATCTTTTTTTCTGTATTTTCATAAAGTAAAACCGTAAATATATGAGCAGCTAGTAATACATTCTTAAAATAACTCATATTTAGTCTTACAAATATAAAAAATAACCTCAGTGGTTAGCCTTGGACTGCAGTTTCAATCGTTTGCCTGGAAGTAGGAGTTAGTAAAATGACGAAAGTTGGAGAGAGCGGAGGGGGCAAGTGCGGGCACTCCCCCCCTCTATGAATTTGGCCAAAACAATGCATGTCATTTAATTCTATGAATCTTTATAGAATCAAAATATTAAAAAAGGTAGGAAAAGCAATGACGTTTCTAATTTTAAACTAGAAATTCTCGGGCTATACCACTAAGAAAATTTTGTAATATATGTTTTAAATAAATGAGAAGTTAACATTCTGAAAGTGAGCAATATAGTTTCACTAATAAAAAGCCACCCGGAAGTTATTTTGCTTTGTTAGAGAAGCTGTTCTTTGAAAGTTTTACAGTAGTATTTTCTCTCAATCGCTAAGCTTTGACTAAGTGATTTACTTTAAAATAATTTACGCTTGCTCACACCACACACTAGAGACGTCTTTTGAGAGGGGGGGGTCAAGTGGGGAATTTGCCCCCCCCTTGAATTTTATTAGAAAAATGCATGTCATTTACTGAAATTTTATGAAATCGAAATAATGAAAATTCGACCAAAACTTGCCCCCCTCCTCTCTGAAAAAAATGAGATTACGTCCCTGATTCTAAACCAGAAATTCGCGGGTTATTCCTTAAAAAATCTAAAAAAACTCACGAATCTATCCATTTTTAAAATATATTATTTCAGTGAAATCATATGGAAATATATTTTTATCAGTGGAAATATAATTTATATGGCAGTTGTTGGTAAACTTATATGATTTAAAAATTTTAATACGTAGTATTATATACAATTACGTGCTTCTCATTATTTACCACTTCGCTTCTGACTTGGAACAATCGAGAGTTTAGCCGAGCATCGATAAAGGCGATCCTTAAAAAAACGATCCTGAAGGCAAAATCAAGTAGGCAATTAACTATTGCTTTGAAGATATTCTCTTTATAATGTTTGTATTGTAGTTGAAGCGGTAACCCTATATGAAACACAAACATTTGTTCAATATTTAACTGCTCCTACAGCTTCAAAGGCACGAAACCTCAATAAGACCGATATAAACGATAGACACCAATCCAAATATTTCAATCGGTTTTTCATCATAAACCTAATGCAGCAACGATTAGGAACACAGTTCTAAAAGCAAGGACGTCAGAGTTTAATGTATCGTAAAGTTTTACGCTCGTGTGTTGAATCAAAGACGTGATCCATGACCTGAAAGACATCGATGACGCGGTGATGGACTGGTTTAAATCTGGTGTGCGTATAAACTGTTAAAATTAGCGGAAAGACAAGTTACTATTACTGCTAAGTCGATCGCGATTAATGGGATAGTATTGGCAAAGAACGTTACAAGTCACGTGCGATTATCATGAATGAATGTGGCGCATTTAAAAGTAGTCTGGTTGATAATTTATTATCAAGTCTTTGGGTAACTTTAGGCATACCTTAAATAATTATATTCACAGTAGTTTTAAAATATGTTTTGAAAAGAAAATACTGTATTTAAACACAAAGTCCAAAATGCTGGTTAATGTATTCGTTATCTAAAAACTTTTTAATGTTTATCGAAATTGAGATTTTAACACTGATATTATATTTAATAAATGGTTGCTCAAAATTGTTTGGAAATTATAACTAATAATAATAATTAATATAGAGTTTATAGAAGTCAGTATTAATATCATGAGTCATTAGAAAAGTCTTTTCAATTAGTATCAAAAATATTACAATAATCAATTAATCCAAAAGCAGTATTAGATATTTCAATCTAATAAATAATCACGATGAGCTAATGTGCTTCTCTATTAAATAAAGCAAAGCAATTTTATTTTTATACTTAATTTACTAAATAAACAATATAGTATAGAACCATATTTTCTATGTATATGTTTGTTACCTTAGTGAAGTTTCATAAAGATTTAGTCGCAGATATCACATGGAAGATCGAAAGTGATTTTTTTTAAGATTCCATTATATTTTATACTATTGTATTTACTAAACTTCACTAAACTTTTTTTATGATTTTTTTTGACATATTTGATCTTTTCTTGAATAATAATATACATCAAGAATCAATACTAAGAGTTTTTCTTAAGCTTCCACAATGATTTAAACTATTACTATTTTTTTAAGAATATTTCCAAAGACGATTGTTACACCTATAAAATAAACAATCATTACTATCTTTGATCTATTTCTGATATTTATCTATTTTCTCCCAAAACATCACGCTGTTTCGTATTAATAAACAACAGAAGAATTTTGCGCAACAGGACTTTTTATAACTAAATTAAAAAATAGTCTGTTTTATAAGCCATTTAATACAGATTCAATGGATTTTTTGTGTATATTTAAATGCGATGGAAGGATTTCTTAATTTGGATACGTACATAACAAGCAAAATGTATTATAAGTTGTATTTAAAATATCTAACCGGTCATTTTTACCATCCAGGAATTCGTCAAAATATTTTTATGAACACCAATTTTATTTCTGAATTTCAAGATAAGCATAAGAAAGTCAAACGTAAAAAATCTTTTGTAAATTGATTACATATATGATATTCTATTTTGTGAGTTTAGAAATAACTAAGAATATAATGTCTAGCCTATATTATATGAATACATCAAACGTCAAATTGTTTTATAATTTTTATTATAAAGCACCTTCTATAAATCATGTCACATGTTTAAGGGAGGGGGTCAGTGAGTCTGGATCAATGATATCTTGTGACATTAGGGGTAAAAAATTAACGAAAAACCCGAATAAGATTATTTAGAAGCGTAATAATATAAACATGAGAGACAAATAGTAATTGATTCCTAATTCAATGGTGCCAACTTAATAAAATGCTTGCAAATCTATTTCTTTTGACTTAACTGTATTTTTAGCATTTGTAACATCATTACAATTTTCATTAGTATTGATCGATAAACTGTTAATATTTCATCATTTAGTGAGAAAAGTGAAAACTTCTTCGCTTAATTTTGATTAAATATTTTTTGGAACATTTACAATGTGGATTCTTTAAGAAATAATTATCGCAAACGTAACATTTATATTATATTATTTAACTCATTCATTGAACAGTTGATAATTTATTAACCAAAAACCATGGGGTGAAAACTTTAAAAATAGCCTACTTATTTTATACATGTCAGTACATTTTGCTCCCCCCCCCCCTGAAAAAGCTGAAATGATGTCTATGTTTTTATTACAAGAATTTGCAGATTATCCCTCACAGAAATTAAAAAAAACAGTGTCGAATCTATGTTGAAAATATTTTTTAAATACATTTTAACCAGTAGATATATATTTTTACTAATGAAAATATAATTTATCTAACAGGTTCTAGTTAAATTATACGATTTCAAGTTTTACATACATAGTAATATATACATCTATGTACTTTTTATTATTTCCCTGCAATGTATAAATAGAACAGTGAATGTGTATTTTTCGGTGAAGTCTTTGAAGTGAAATATTTCTACTACCGAAAATATAATTAAACTAAAAGGATCTAGTGAAATTATATGCCGCTCTAAAATGACTATGAAATTCAATTTGACAGTTGCGAAACGCCTATTTGCTGTTCAAACCCAAACCTAACCTACACGAATTAACCAAACCCAACTTTACCTAATGAAAGTTCTAAAACTAATTCCGGTTTTTATTATGTGAAGTCTAAAATACAAACTAAGCCAACTGAACTCTGAGGGAAAAATAAGCGGAAGAAAAAGTAGTTTGTCTGCATTTCGAAATTATACTATGATAGCTATCCTTACCGATGGACTTCTGATTTGAAAGGATTGGTCAAAGTATATTTAAACTGAATATTGTTCAATAGGAGGGCGCAAAAAATTAGCACTTCTCAGAAGGCAAAAATTCACGTCAAAAGCAATAAAATCGTGTCGCAGTGGGAACGCTCGGTAACGAGCTCTCTTTATTTGATTTTTTAATGTAAGTCGTAATATTGTTATAAAAAAAAGATAACCAAATGTTTCTACCGCAACGGCGACGGCACGATTATATTGCTTTTGACGTGAATTTTTGACTTCTGAGAGTCAGCCCCGAATATTTTAATCGAAAACTATATGTTATCTCAGATTGATTTATTGTGCTTTATAAATGATTTTAGTGATTGCTCTTATAACATAATTGTATGCATGACCCAATTTACCATGAAGTCTAGACATCTATTCCGATTTTCTGGAATATGGATATTATGATTTTAATCAGAGTTTCTTTAGATTTAGAGCACGGTAGCGACATTCCATTTCTCAATGTGTGACATAAGCAAGCCGACGACTGGTATAGGTCAACCACGAAAGTGTTCCACGCGACTATTTTGGTTAAGGCCGCTTCTCTCACTTATCTAGATGGTTTAAGGAGTTCGGATGTTCCAGCAGATCAGATCGGCACATTTTCGGCGACGGAGCAACCAGCGTCGAATAGGAAAAGGTGGCCGAGAATAGCCGCGCTCTTGGCAGCCCACTCTGACGCGACGGCCATAAAGTGGACACAGTGCCAAAGCCACTTTTATAACCCGGAGAATGCCAGACTTTGCGCGCTCCCTAACCATCTGACACGGTTCGCGTTTTTCGCCATTGACGTGGGAAACTCGATCGGATTTGGTGGGATGAAAGAGCGCGCGTTCCCGAACCGGCGGAGACGACGCGCAGACAACCTTGGCGGCGGCCTAGGGTTGCCAACTTTATTACGCTAGGCCAACGGCATGCGCGAGATGGATGAAGTGCTTCGATATGAGTTACGACACTGACCAAGAAACGTATTGAAGTTGGGCGTCAAAATCGGCTGAAGCGCAGCGAAGTTATTGAGCATAATCCATCAAAGTTTACAAAAAAGTCTTCAACGTCAATTAGGCTCGAATAATACCAAATTTTTAGCATGCAAACATATTACACATATAAAAATGCATCATATTCACTATAATACATGTAAATGTTTGATGCAACCTTGCGTGTATAGAAAGTTGAATATGCATTAATCTACATTTAAGCAACATTAAGCATAATTATACGCTTCTTGCTTGCAATATTTTGCGAAAATATACATTATAAATAAATTCTTGATGATTATTATTTGTTTCTATATGAGAATTGAGTATAAAAAAGATAGAATTACAATTTGTACCCTTTGTATACATGTATTAATGCACTCTAGTGTAAAATGGGTCGCTTATCTTAAAGTAATAACTCTCAACTCAAGACTTAAGAATTATTGTTGCAGCGCTTTAACGACATATTGTTTCGCGTCGCATTGTGCACAGGTATTGATTTTGTCTCGGTTCTTATTTCAGTAGCGACGGAATGCATTTCCAGACGTACCCTAAAAAATGTTTGAAAATTTGCCAGACTTTCCGATAGAAAGAGCGTTGCACTCTTGAATAAGCATAAAAAATAGTTATGAATGGGTTTCTCTAACATATAATAGATTAAAATATATATTTCCAATGGGACAGATTAATTAGTAATAAACGACCTTCCTTAAGATTTAGTTAAATAGATCAAAGATGTTATGACAATGCAATTTAAACGCTTCATGGATTTTAACTTAACTCTGCAGTATCGCAATTATATTGAAAATATTACATAAGATTTACAGTACATGTGCTTTCTTGCTTAATTATTATTTTTTTTAAGGCCGAAATAGCGCATTATAAGAAAAAAATATATTCCTAAATGCACAATCTAGCTCGAATCATCACGATACTGATCTGTGAGTATAGGAAAATCTAGGAAACTGAATCTGTGATGATCGATCGGCATGTAATAATCACTAATTCCGATCCGATCCAAAGATTCATATGGGATTTGAAACATATTAGTCATTGACCATAACCACTGGTCTATGGTGCTGATGATAATAACGTATAGCATATTTTGCCACAGAGATACTAGATTTTTTGAATTATCAGTAAAACTTGATTTTATTGTAGGGACAATTTAAAACCCTTGATTTGCAATTAGCCTGTATAAAAATTGTTAAACAAGTCGTAAAACTATGCAAATAAAACTGCATTTTAACGGTCTGGCTAAAAGGAATGTTGGACAGATGACAAGCAAAGCAAATAATGCTAAAACGGAATATATTGTGAACGGCTCAAAAACGAAGGAATAATAATACGATTAAAAAATATATTACAATTTTTTTAGAGGCAGTAAAACATAATATTTCTGTAACACAAACAATTATCTAAAATAGCTGATTTTATACTAGAAAAATGTAGATAAATGTCACTAAAATTTTAATGGGGTTACTTTATACCCCGTTTCGTTTTTTTTATGCATTAAAGCGCATAGCAATTTTTCATAAATTCGGAATCTTAATCCATGAAATTATCAGCTTTTGAGAAAAATATTATCGCATCTAGATTATAGTCGTAGTTTTAAAATATCTTAAGCTTCGTTACAAAATAGGATATATACTGTAAAACTATGGCATAGTATTTTTTTAAGCTTTCGTAGTAACATGACAGGATTTCAGCCCAATGCGTTACAATGGAGGCCATATTGAAATCAAAATTACATATATTTTAATAATCATAAACTATTAATACAGATTACAATCAATTTATGTTACGATACTCATATTTGAGATTAGGAAAATCTAAGAAAACCAAATTCATGATGATCGATCAGAATAATAATTATAAAATAATTACTAATTTCGATCTTGTAGATATGATATTACGAAAATTAAGGAAACATAATCTGTGATAATCGGTTAGAATTATATAATAATTCCAATCGATTATCACAGATTATGTATATTCCAATGTATTAGAGACGATAAAAATATCCATTTACTTGATGCCGCGGATTTTTTTTAGTGTAACTCACAACTCATTTAACCAAATATTTTTTATTAATTGAAATTTTTTAAATGTAAGCTTTTTTTTATGATAGATTTTAACAAATTTAAAGCGGTTTAGGAAATCACAAATATGTATAAGATAAAAATTATGATGAAAACAAAAATGTCGGGCGTCGTGTTTCGTACATTTTAGAATATTAATATTAAATTGCATTAATTGTAACTGCTGTTTTTAAAAAATTGAACCTATATTATTTGAACTTGTGTGTTAAGCATTGTTCAGTTATTAACAACCAAAAATTGCAACAAAGATTAATAATAAATAATCGTTAAATATATAATGATGTGCTTAACACATTTGCAATAGGCAATTGCATTTTTAAGATTGGTTGTGATATTGAATTAATTTAAAATTTTGTTTTTAACTCTAGATTTATAATTTTTTAATAAGGAAAAAATATTTATATTTTTCTATATTTGTACGCGTGCAAATATTAATGTTGTATTTTATAAGGCAATTTAATTTTCATAAACAAAAATATAAAAAGTGTAATATTTTTAATAAAAACCATACAAAATAAATCATTAGTATTTTCATACAACATTATAGTTTTTGCTATTTTTTTTGGCATTTACAATATGCTGTTTATTATATTAATTAAAACGGTTTCTACCGTCGTGAATGTTTTGAGCTAATATATTCACAATATTTCATTAAAATTATTACAATGCCACAGATTTATTTATAAAATAATGCATGAATTTTTTATAGCATATTTTTAATTGAAGATATTTTTATTTAAATGGCTTACATTCAGTATGAAATATGTTGCACTTTAACCTATTGGTTGCTTATTATTTTAAGACTAATATTTAATTATCGATTTTTAATACAAATATTTGCTTCAAAAAATTTGCCATGAAAGCAAAAATCATTTAGTCCATTAAACATATTATAATATTATATAACATATCCTCCATTTTTACTGATTATTAAAGTTGAATTCTGCAATTTTCACTCAAGTAGCAAAAGTCCATAGATCGAATAGATTTATGTTCAACTCTGATGTAACTAAATGTCGATGGTATTTTTATTTACAGCGGGAACTATTTTTTTATATTTATATATTCATCATAGTTATTTACACTTCACTATAGCGTATCAATGCATTAGCTAAATCAGCAATCATTGTGCTCGTTTTATATAATATTTACAATAAAAAATAGAGGTAAAAGTCAAACGGGCGAAGGTCGCCTTAGCATAAAAAAAATCGTACAACTAAATGCTGCGAGACCAACAGCATCATCATCGTCGTTATTATCGTAAACATATTTTAGTATCATTTCTAATCTGACAATTTTGCTTATTGTCTCCAGTGAAAAGACATGCAAATCTGTCCAAACAAGAGTAGGTGTGCGGATATGAGCACCAATTAACCGAGTCATTGTTGGCGTAGCTTTTCAGCTGAAATTACCTGTACATATAGGTCGTAAAGGAGCGAGAAAAGTCGGGAAGCGTAATGAAGCGTGTCAAAAGGTGAACAATGCGATCACTGAATCATACGTCTGACACACTCCGTTACTCGCATTGTCTCAATCACGTGTTGACATGTCTCTGACCGGCTATTATGACCTGACAATCTTATGGGTAGAATTTCCACCTTGTACTGGTGCAAGCGAGTTTGTAGAGTCGGTGATATCCAAAAAGAATCAACCTGAAAAGGTTCTGAACGAGATTATTAAAACCCTTATAGAGTATCAGAATATCTGTGCAAAGCTATTATTTAAAGTCCTACACAAAAAGCCTTGTGCAGGACTTTAAATAATAAGCATCCAAAAAAAGCACCCATGAATTTTTCAAAATTGTCACGCAGATATTTTCAATAATTACTACAATATAAAAATTCATAAGCTTAAACGCGTCTCATCAAATAAGCATTGTTGAACGTGTCCTTTGTAATTATCGGACGGTCATCAGTTGATCATTCGTTCGACGAAGTCTCTCGAAATGGCAGACGATGAATCAGATACCAAAGCAACTCGATTTTCTGCCGATAATCGCCACCAAATACTGACTTTTTTAAATCATATAATGCTGTCTAATACAATTGATAGTAAACGGCTTTTCTTTTTCGACAATGGAAGCAATTAGATATAGCAAACATCGAGGAGCGGTTGGAAAATTTATTTGATGCACTCTTCCACTCTTCTTTTAAAAATTAAAGAGATTAACTAAAGCTGTTAAGTCATATATGTGTTAAAAATTGGTTTCTTCGTTAAAATGTGACATCACCGTGAAAAATATTTTAACAGCTTAAATCATAAGTACACGCTATAACAAAATTTGTCTTAACAAAAATAAACACACTGACCTGAACTTCAGTACTGATACTAGTGTCAATCAAACCAAAGAAGAAAACTGTAAGGATGCTAACATCGAATAAAGTATATACATGTTTATCTTAAAAATACTTAATAACAATGAAATACAAAAAAACATAGTGAAATTAGTTTTAAATTATTAAATAAAATAAGAATATTTAAGAAAAAAATGTATGTGGAAAAATATTGTTTAGAATATAAATAGTTTTTTGTATGAAAATATATCGAAGAAAATAATAATAAGGGCTTTAGAAAAAGTCATAAATTAATTACTAATTTTTAGAAAAACCTAAAGAAATAAATAAATCTGGTATTTTTTAATTGAGAATCAGAGCAAAATTAATTAATCATTCAGTGGATATTTTATGTATTTTTAAATCTTATTTCCTGAAAATTGTACATCTTCAAGTTAATTTAGTGCTCAGTTTATTTTGGTATATATTTTAAGTTACATAAATATTTATTAAACTGAAACACTAAAATATACATTAATATTTTATTACTGATTAGATTAGGCATTAACTTGAATGGTCAGTAACTTTTACATAAAGTGGTCAGTAAATAATTATAAATGAGCAGTAAATCTTGAATTGTGGTTACTGTCATAAAGACAATGCAAAAACTTTTTGAAACATTATTTGTGATTTTTGTATAAAAATATGTTATATTCGAGTTTTGAAACGCATTGTACTGTTCTCGGTTCGGTTTCATAGCAAAAAATCGCTAAAAATAATCTCGGCAACATATCATAAAATGAGCTATTGAATCATAAAATGAGTACAATTGCTTGATTATTAAATAATCATAAATCCGAATAAGGAAACGTAACGGTAAAATATGATGAATTCTATGGAACGGCCTAATAAAAATTAACGTTAGAGTTCTTATTTACTCACGTTTATTGTCATCACGTTGGTGTCACCAATGTTCCGAATTAAATATGTTTATTGTTCGTGTCTTAAATTAATATAAATACTTTCATATTATTAGAATATAATACATATCGACCCAATAAATTGTTGGAATGGAGCGTCGGTATAAAGAACAACTAATTCAAATCACAATTGGTCGGTCGGCGAGTGATTAATTTCTTGCCGGCCGACACAACCGACCACGCCTTAATTATTAAAACATTACAGTCCGTTCACGCGTTTTCGAGTGATAGCAAAATTTTGCTCAGGTATTTTTAAAGGTTTTTAAATAATGTAATTCAAATTTATAAAAAATATCGGGCGAATGTAATGTTTTTTTTCAAGAGAATAAAAAAATTAAAATCATTGAAACAAAATATATTTTGCAACATTAAAATTAAAATAAAATTCAAAAATTATTTTGTTTAAAAAAACGACAATAATTTCGAGATAAATATAATATGATATTTTATAAATAAGGTACATATTGTTGCTATTTAAAAGTTTCTCATGCATATAATTTATTTGGAAATTAAAAAATGTACATATGGAATTCGCGTGGCAAGAGCAAGATCTCATTACAAGTTTAACAGTAATAATAACCATGGGAATTTATTATTAATTAAATAGTTGCACACTGATGTCTAATTAAAAAAATCTGTGGTATTAACAATTTATATTTTATTATAAACGTTTGTTATTGCCGATTTGAAGTTTTTTATCATGCATTGTCAATAAATATATATATTTTTTTATATCTTGTGTAGTGTCATATAATTTTTTACATCCTATATATAGACATTAGTTAAACTGATTTTAAGAACCTTCCATAGTTGTGAGGTGTTAATATTCACACGTGTACCCGTATGGTACATAACAGTAAAGTGCATACTCAAGTACATGCATATGTATAATTTAACTATTAGTGTTTAAAAATGAAACATGTGAAATAGATAAAATGTGTCAGTGACATAAATGTAAATATTTTCAATGTCGAATATTTAAAATTTTACTGTAACATTTATAAAGCAAATGTAATTGACATAGCAACTACAGCTTCATAATCAAATCCGCAAGACAAACACAAAGCGATATGCCAAGTTTGAATTGGCATTCCAAAGCAACCCGAGAATACAAAACGTTATGTTAAAACCAACAGCGAACTTGCTTTTTTTTACTGACGTGCAAAAATCGCATTCGCAGAAATTAAGGTCGACTTACTGACAAAAGGCAGCCTTGTATGCAATTTTTTAAACTAATTAATAAAAGCATCAGGAATGCTTTATCTCGTAACCATGTAACAAATTGTTAAGCGCATAGTTTCTAAAATTAAATTAGCAAAAATGTTATGCGTAAAAAATAGCATAGTCTGACGTTTTTGGCTTATATATATATATTTATATATAATGCGTAACTAATTACCGAGCCGATAAATTTGCGAAATTTATTATATACGCTAGAAAATGGCAGCAGTTCAAGTTTTGCACGAGTTAATCAAGTTTAACTGGGTTGGTGGCGGACTTTGACCCTTTGCAGCCAATTTGAAAATTCAAGAAGATCGGATTGACAAATCAAAATGAGAAAATATTAGATTATATCCCATATCTATTTTTGATGACACTAATTATAAATCATATCTTAAAAGTGACGATTTGTCGGAGTTACCAAAAAGTAAATATGCACTTATCTTAATTATATATTTAGGTAATAGGATATTTTCTTTAAAGTGCAGTTATCGTTACTGTAATAACGACGTGTTCAATATTTTAAAAGTTGAGCAGGATTAAATTACTGCTAGGATTCATACTAAAATTTTATATATGTATGCTATTTGTTCAACTTTTATTCGTATAAGTGACATTATTTTATAGACTAAGAGAAGCTCTATAACATTTATCATATATTATATGAATATTATATTAATTTTAATGTTACAAAATAAAAATTCTAATCAGGTTTTTCTATATTTTACAAATGGTTAATTAAAATAAATATTAGATACACCAAAATCCCTATATAACGCAGGATTAAAATAAATTTAAAAATAAATTAACTAATTTATATACAATAAAATTATTTAATCTATGTAAAGCATCGAGGATTGCTCGGCTTTGTTATGCGGAACGCGTGTCACCTCAATAATTTATTTGCGATTCGCGTTCTGTACGATACGGTAGTTCGTAGCGTCCTCAAATATGGTACTACTGTCTGAAGTACTCAGGGGCCAGTCCACCACACGCTGGACTCCCGCCATGTGCGAGAGCAAGGGTTAAATCCCAAATCTTGAGGGGAAGAGACCTCTTGGGCTGGCGCGATGAACTAGCTAGGATGGACAAAGCATAGCAAAGTAGCGCAAGCAAGCCAAAGGGCTCGGGGCCTGCGGGGGTTCCGGATGCTAAAAGCTGCGTCTGAGCTAACATAAACACCTTCCGTAGACCTGAGTGGTGGTGAATGATATGCAATGTATGCAATGCGATTTCAATGCCGGATAGCCAACGAGAGCCAGATTCCTGAATGCTCGGAAGAAAAACTAATAAATCCCCAATAACTACGGGGGGGAGGGAAGCTGGGTGCCCACCCGAAGGGTTGGACTCGTAGGGCCTTATTACCTGCAACAGCAGTGGTGCACGCAATGGATTCCATATAGCTATACCTCTGTCCGAAGTACTCCTTATTGGAGAGAATTCAAAGAAAGCATTCGTATTCTAGCGTCTTTTATGTCATTAAAGCTTTTTCTCATCAACGTAAACAAACGGCATTGCGTATCCAAGCGAACGGACAATTGACAGTTTCAGGGGACATAAAAACGCAGCATCCCCAGATTACATTTCATAGTTGACAATTTTAACCGACTTATAAAGTTTAAATTAATATAATGAAGAACATATAAAAATCTACAATAGTGAGAAAAGGTTGAATTTTAACTATATAATTTATTTTGTCGGGTCCATTTATAATTATTGCGTCGAAACTTGTTAGAACAGGTAAAAAATAATATATTTGTGTCACTCAAATTTACTAAGAGACAAAGTTTTGCAGTTAAAAGCAGTCCATTAACAGTGTTAATTATTAGTTATTAAAACCATTGGACTATATTTTAGCAGAAACAGTCGCCAAGTAGGACTCCCCAAATCGCCCATTCCAGGGGATAACAACGTTGTCAAATGTACATGATTTTATTACTATTTTAACTATTATTTTATTACTATTTTTCGTCAAGACGATAAGCCAAATTTTCTAAATGGTATAATCTAAAAAGCTCCTACACTGAATTACTTCCATGAGACACTTCAATAGTAATAAACACTTCGTTTGTGATTTGTCGAATACTTAATCGATGAAGACGATTTGGTCCAGCTAAAGCAGTCACACAATAGCTCCAAGAATTCAACCAGATCTTTGATACGACTTCTAAATTCATATAAAATAGTTATTATAAAAGCTATCGTACAAAAATTGAAGAAAAATATGATGCATTATATTTTTCATGATTACCGTAAAAATTCTTTATGTTTCTACAATTTTTATGTTTTCTCAGTTGATTTTATAATAATATTAAATCACTACAAAAGTGTCATAACGTTTTAAAATATCATGGAAGGAAAAAGAGAAAACCATTGCACTGTGATTATTTCCTTTATACAAAGGACGACACGCTAAAAATAAGAAATGCTTCTATAGGTCGAAGCAGCAACGTTCGACGTATTGTTTGTATTGTATTGACAGAAATATATAAAGATGACGAGGTCATGGTGAGGCAGTACACGTGCCTGTGTCAATACAATTGTCTTATTAAATTAACAAAAACTATTTTTCCGCCCAAACAAATAGTGAATTATATAATTGTGATGAAAGCGATCCGCGAATTGCTCAAGTAAACGACGGTTATACCGTTAATATAGACTTTTATCATTAATACCGCGAAGTGTAATGTGTATGTTTTGCGCAAATACATCTTAATTTGAAGGGAAAATAATAATGTTTATAAAATGGAGGAACGTCTCAGGGTGCTTTGAACGAAAGAATGGCGGTTAAAAACGTCCATGACTGATGTTTTGTTTAATTCTGTACTGTCGGACTTTATTTTCGTGTCTCGTCGGGATTGAATCGAAAGCGTTTACGTAACGAAATGTGCCGGGAGTGCCAATGTTTTGACGTTTCTGGTCCACATTTAAAGCGCTGCGTTATGCATATTTCAGACGCTACGATACGCCACCTCTCCATGTTCTCGTCATTCGCAATGATTTTATCACTGAACGACCTCTTGGCTGATATGAATAATAAAATCGCGCACTGGCGAAAAGTTGTTTTCGCAATGCGACTTTTTAATCGCCTGGCAACACACGAGACGCCGGCTGCTCCAGGTGATTTTCAACTGTCAAACGTTGACATTAAAATTTTGTATGATTTATTTCGCTCATTTCGGGATAATTTCTCAATCTCGGATGCGACAGTTGTCTTAAGTTGTTTTAAGAGTTGCGGTGCATTTAATCAGCCCAAATCTAACTAATTACGGCCATTCATGTTTTTTAAATCACAAGTGTTCGGTATTACCCCTTACGTGGAAAGTGATTATTTTTAAAATATAATATAAATAGCTAGAACCTAACGTTAAATGTAAATGCGTGTATATTAAACACTTCCGACAACTTTTAGGTCTGAGTTTGCACAAATTGTTAGCTCTATATTAATATTTAAGGAAGTACATATAATATTTTTGTATTCACCATGCACGAGTTTGAATTTTCATTGTTAGTTTTAACGTGTGAAGTATGTCGGAATGTTAGATATAATAATTAAGATTTATATTATAATAATAATATATACTCAATGATTTGATATATAAATATTGTTTTATAGTCAATGTTTTTATTGATTATTTGACTTATTATATCGATATATATACATACATATATACATAAAAATAAAATTCAAACTGAGGAAATTAAAAAAAATTATAATCATAATTATATTATATAAGTTGACTTGAAAATGTTTTATAAGTAGCAGTAAAAGATAGGTTCGTCCATAGTTCATTGTAGTAATAATATTTTGTTGCACAATGGCAGAGTGAAACCTAAATAAAGTTTAGTAGAAAGTCTAGAAATGACATGCGTTCCGTGGTAGACTACGCGACCAAATGAATGAGACTTTTGCAACTATTTTTTAGAGGAATTCAAAGGCCAAATATTTCGTCAAACTAGTGTAAAATTTATATAATAAACACCTAAATTCGTATGTATCGCATGAAGCCGTGAACGAAATAATAATTTTTAAATATTATTTTTAAACATAACTATATTTATTTATTATTGTAATTAATATATTTTGGTCAATACATATGTTTAAATACTGATATTATCTTATGTCATAATTGTATTGCTGGTATAAATTGATATGAACGCTATACTAGTTAAATGATAAAAATAAGGATAATGTAAGACATTATTGTTTTCAATTGAAAATTATGTTACCTAATAGTGACTTCTTAGAATATACATATAACTTGAACATTTTATTTAAAATAAATTCGAATCTGACATACATAGTATATGCATAATTGTCAGGTGTTGCCAGCGTTTGATTTTATATAAAAAAACTGGCATTCAAATTAGAAAACCTGATTAATTTCTAAGAAATCGATTTTCTTAGTAAGACTCTCGATATGAATTCCAATTCGTCGAACTGCCTTACGATCATTGGTTATACGATTGTACAATTTACGAATAAATTATGTGTTGTCATTTTCCTCGTATAAGGTTTTCCCAGTGACTTTCGAGGTTAAGTAAAATGAAAAAAAGGGGGGGGGAGGACGAACTTCGCGTGGGGTAATACCGAACGCACAATTCCAGTATCGCGCACGTCGGGACCTTCTTGTCCCACATTCGAGATGCAAATATAGACCAGACTTGCTTGACGTCACAATATGACGTGTTATGGCCAACGTTCGAGGAGAGAACGTCGCAAAGCCAATTATACTATTTCGAAAAATTCTAAATAGAAGTAATATTTCTGGAATTATTTTTTCTCCCCAAAGACGTCAACAGGGATCCCATTCACGTGTGCTATTTCGTCACGCGATTTATGTTACGATTTCGAGTCGCTGTGTCACCACGTCGCGCGTCCTTTTGATCCACCATTTATTTATTATTTCATCTCGGCGGCAAAACCGGCCCGGAGAAGTGTGTCAGATTAGCGATTTGAACCTTCGTCATTATGTATTCAAATATGCAGAGCGCTAAGATTGTATTCATGAGTCTAAAGAGACACAGTTTAGTACGATATAAACTATGATTTTAATATTTATTTTGTGGAAGCAACAAACGAGACATTAAGTTGCGGGAAACGAATGTATTGTGTTGCCATTATTTAATAATAAATCAAACGGACCATTACATGACTATTGGAATCTATGACTATTTGTCTCTCATGTTTATATTATTAGGGTGCTAAAAAGATCTTATAAGAAAAATATTAAATGCAAAAATATAGCAATGCGTTTGACATTTGATTATTTTTATAATAAAGATTAGAAATGAAGCGTTAGATTTCCTAGATTTTTCTAATCCTATGGATGTAGATGGTGATGATTAATTCAAATCGAACTAGGTCGTATATATTAGGTACAAAAAATTGCTAATAATGAAAATTTACTCACTCCCATGTGTATAAATTAACTCATTACTCAAAGAATTAAAAATGTCCTTCTTAAACTCCTTATTTGGTACTGTTTTTGTTTAATATAATATATAATACATTAAAGAAACAATAGATATTTGGATAAAAAAGTAATATTGGTTCAGCTATAAGTAGTTGAAATCACGATTTCAATATTCTAGATTTTGTGATTCACTGCCACTGTTTTTAACCCTTTTGTTGCCAAAGTCTGATATATCGGTTTTTGCAACATTGGCGAGATTCGCCGGATTCATTGAATAAGGAATCGGATACAATTTAATGAGCTATAAAGTATTTGCTTTAGGAGAAAATGCCATTATTTAAATATGTAATACATCGATATTTTGTTAGTAATCACAAATGGTTACATTTACAATGAATTTTCAATGATAAATATTGAACGCTATGATCCTTTAATATATTATATAATAATCCATTAAAAAATGATTGCTTACTCTTACTCTTGTGCTTATTAAACAAATCTGACGTACAAAATAAGCACATCTTACATTGATTAAAGTGGAAATATGACATCAAAGCAGATTTTCAAGCACTCTAGTGTGTTAAACACGTCAGCTTTCATGTTTGATCTCAACGCTGTTCAATAAATTGGTCACATCAGATTTTTTGGTTGCATAACGCCAGCACCACGTGTTAGCTCGTCTGAAAATCAATTCGCTGAAAATAAATCGTGAATAATCGCCGGCAGGTGCGAAGCGAAAGGATTGCGTTTATTAATGTTTGATTTAACACATCCGTCACTATATAGTCCCCCTCCTAGCTCAATAATGATAATAGTCAATATTTGACGATAGGTAAATATTTATTTATTTATTTCGATAACAATTATTAGTACCGATCGTAGATTTATTTTCAATTTCGAGTGGCAGATATGGCGGCGGGCCAAGAGTACTGGTTTGCTTGGTCAGTAAATGCAAACATTGCAAATCGGTTTTATTATTATGCGCCACTATAACAACGCGAAAGTAATCTGAGACTAGAGTGAAAGTTATCTGAGAGATAACAGAATAAATAAATCATCCCTAATGATTAATTTGCCGGAATGACACGTAACAAGAATATGGTATTTTGATATCAAGATCAGTCATGTTTAAACTGTAATACGTGCACAGAATTTTACCCACATAAGTCGAATCTAGACGAAGATAAGGACGACACACATGAGATTAAATGCTGGATCGAGAAAGCCAGGACAACAATCATCTGAGGAAAAGGCGTAAATGCTGGCAGAAAAATTATTTTATGTCAAAGATCTGTAAGATAAGAAGGATCGCCTAGTTATAGTCAAATACTTCAGACCCAATTCTAAGATTTAATAAATACAGGATCAAATTTATGACAATACCCTTGAATTATTAGTATTGTTGCTATTGGGTTATAAATATTTTTACTCATAAAAGCAACAAAGGTAATCATGCCTAATTGCTCTCATAATCGTTAAAATTATATTATATTAGTATATGTTAGTCGTATCAAAAAAAGCAAACATAGAATAAGTTATGTAAATATTTAAAGGCCGCGTTTTAACACGCCTGCCATTGTTGCTAATCTTTTATGTATTGATAAGTTATAGATATTATTAATCGCATACCATTGAAGCGGTACGCGGAAGAAAAAAATAAAATACTCATAGTTTAATTATAAATTACAATAAAAATTTAAAAGAGAATTGCTATATATTAATTTTAAATAATATATAATAACGTTTATGAAGTTTTTGCATTAACCACGTTTGATTCGTTAAGTTCCAGGTATTATACAAATTTTCAATTGAATATTTTAGATTGCGATATTTCATATTTACTATTTTAAAAATATGTTTAATCATATAGACATAGCCAAGACGCAAGACATAACATAAACACCGTAAACCCTAAGATAAACTCTTCGTTAAATATTTACAATCAAGTGTTAAACCAAACAAGAAAATCACGTTTATGCGTGAATAATTTATAAATCAGATATATTTATAACCACTGGAAAGCTGCAATGAATGCATAATTCCATCGCTCGCGCTTAACTAATATATTTAGAAATGTCCGTTTATATTTACAATGCATTGTTCAAAGGGAGTTGATCCATTGATATACGGACAAATGTTGACTTAACAGTTCATTGTTGGATTGCATAGCATGCAGGAAAACGTACTGTTAATATTTTATTTTAAGTCTAACGTAAGCAAAATTCAATGAAATCAAAGACAGGCAAAAAATCAGCATGCCGTATTTCGAAACCCAGTATAATAACTTATGCGCAAAAAAGCTATCCAATTTATGTTTTAGAAACGCGTTTTGCTCCGGGAGGTTCACGTTTCATAGAATTGAAGGATAAGACAAAAAATGTGGCGTTTCATTGCATTTTTTGGATATTTTTTATATCCAAATACAACCGCAAGTATGCGGGTCACTATGCTAATACTATTACAACTGTTTTTTCTAACTAACGTGGGGTAATTTAGTTACTAAACAGTTTTTGATAGGATATGATATGAATCGATTGCGACTAGTTTCTATTGTATATATACAAATACATTAATATAACTAATATATATTTTTAGTTAATATAAATGCTATAAAAAGATTTTAGTTGCATAATTTTTAAGATTCTTTATATGTATGTACATATTTATGTATATACATTAAAATATGTCAATTAAAATTTAATTGCAGTTTTTATTATAGAATATTTTTTTCTATGATTTTTAAATTTAATAAATGGAAACCATTTTAAAAATAAATAACGAAACAGGCCAACTAATATTATATCATAATATAAGGTTATATTTTCAAATTACATCGTGGTCAGAAAAATCGTTGTATCTCAACTACATAATAAATTTTATTTTTTAAATCTCTACTTATTTCTCTAAGATTTTTTTAGCAGAGCTTTGATTTTTTCAATAGCCGCCATAATACATTTCGTGAATTTATGTTGTTTATATATTATTCGGCATTTGTGTATTTTTTAATATCAATTCAGAGGCTCTCAATACTTTTTATAAAATTAATATAAAATATTTTTTGTTATGTTCGTTTGTTTCGTACTTTATAATTTATTTTCTACGTAAAAAAATTACAATAAATTAAATTCAAAAAAATATTCTATAAATATAATGTTTTTTATTTATTATTTTTTCAGCTGTATATGTAAATATATAACTATCTTGGACACCACAAAAGAGTGAAAGATCGACTACCGTACACGTACGGCGATACCGCTCAAAGGGTTATTAAAATTTAATTTTAGAGAAATCCAAACAAAATCACAGAATTTATCGTAGTCACAAAAACCATTATTTCTTTTTTACACATATGGCAAAAATATTTATATACATACATAGTTTTAAAGAAATTTGATTAAAAATTTATCATGGTCAGAAAATAGATATATCGCATATACATACATAATTTTTTATCTGAGCTAATCTGTAGTTTTTGAATAGCCTGTATTTAGAAAAAAATGATGAACTAAATCAAAGTATTTAAAATATTAATTTTTGGTACAAATTTTAGGCTAATCCGATTTAAAACACGGAATTTTTAGTGGTAAGTGTATATATAAAAAAAATATTTATAATATACAACATATGATTTTTTTTAATAAGATATAATTTTTTAATAACTGCCATTTTGAAACAAGATCTGACTGATTAACGAATTTAGTTGAGATATGTACAATATATTTTATTTTACAAATTTCTATTACAATTAAGACTCGTTATGTCATTTAAATATGATAAAAAATATTTTTTTTGTGAATTTCAAACTTGAGTTATTTTAATTTATAGTATAAAGTATATATATATATATATATATATATATATATATATATATATATATATATATATATATATATATATATAGTTTATTTTTCAATTATGTTCGTGTTCACATACACAGCTTTATCCCATATAATATAAAAATAAAAGAAAACAAAATTATAACATTTCTTTACTCATACATACCGTAATTTTGAAACTAATATTTTTTTGATACTTATTAATTAGCATAACACCACGCTCAAAACCAGTTGTTTCATATGCTGTTCAAACCCAAACCTAACCTAAGCAAATAAAGCATTATACCGTTATTATATTTGTTTAGGTTAGTTTTGAGTTTGAACAGCAAATGATCGTTTCGCAACTGTCAAATTTGAGCGTGGCGGCGTACTAACTAATTAACTAACGTTTTTTAATGAAATTACAATTTTATTTTCTATAGCTGCCATTTTGACGTGTTACGACAAAAGCTTCACGGACTTTTTGTCCAACGACTATATGTTCACGACAAAAGAGCTAGACGTCTAATGCTCCACACGACATAATATCCACAAACAAAATCGAGGCTTGGCGGAAATTTATATATTGTTCTTTAGTAGATTACTAAATATAGGTAAGCTAATCAAATCAAATATCTAGATCTTTTGGCGTGGACGTATAGTCGTTGGACCAAGAGTCAGTGGAGCTTTTGTCGTGAAATCCCACTTTAAAACTAAATACCGGATCAGACAGGATTGAATACCTATTTTTTTATGAAAAAAATAATTGGAAATAAATAACGAATCAAACTGGCTAAAAAAATTTATACAAAGGTAATTTTTTATAAAAATCTAATTACAAACACTCTTTTGCTTATCATTGTTTATCATCTGGCAAAAAAAGAGTAAAATTATTTTATTTCAAATTCTAAACCTTTTTCCCTAAGATTTTTTAACGTAGTTTTTTATAGGCGCCATTTAAAACAAAATGTCAGATAAGACTAGCTAAAACTTTCTAGATATCTGATTTTTTTAATAATATCGCATTTTTAAAAAAATAAAATACTGACGCTGCCAGGGCTCGAGCCCGCAGCCTCAGAGTTATTAGTCTGAGACGTCACGGACTACACTATTCCGTATAATTATTATCATTATTTAATTATGATAATTGAGTACAATATCAACACTAGTAATGAGATTGTACTAAGCATATCCAATTATTGATGATATATAAAAAATAAATACATAAAAAAACACCCTTCCAACGACAACAAAGAAAGTACTGAAATGAGCATATTGATAATCTAAAGTGCTCTTAAATGCTAATACTGTAGAAAATAAATGAATTAAATATGAAACTGAAATGTACTAGTTCATGCAAGTTAAAATATTCTAAATTAATTTAATACTAAATACGTAAAATACGCAAATATTTATGATTTAGGATATTTTAAAATTATTTAAGTACAATATAAAGCATGACAATATAAAACAGTGTCTGAAAACTATATCAAGGTCTGCATGTAATACATAAAAAATTAACTACATGCACGTGTGGCATATTTATGGCAGCATCTTTATAATCTTCTGAATGTTACATATATACTATTGTATATACTGTAGACTAGTATATAGGATTTCTTTGGCATTATATAATTTCATTGAAGATTATGAACGAATTTATTATTTTCTTAAAAATAATCTATATTATTTAATATTAAAAATGAAAATTGAACAGAATAAAACATTTTTAAGTTTGATCTAAGGTATTTTTTAAAAATAGCATAAATTTATTTTAATTAAAAATAACATCTTTGTGTTATGTTTGAAATTAAAACGAACTTTCAAAAAATGCTAAAATATGCCAATTCTTTGTATTTACCTAAGCAAATTTCGATTTATCAAATAACATCTGTTTTTAAGAAATAATCGCTAGTAATTTAAAAAGAATGTACTGACACTATCTGTCAATAAAAAGTAGTGTCTTTTAAATTCTGAATATGATTTTCTAAAACTATATTTTTGATCATCTTATTTTATAATACAATAGAACATATTAGTATACATTTTAATTAATATTTAATTTTAAGATAAATTCAGTATAACGTTTAGATATAACCCCAGACTTTGTTACTCATTTTCGTAAAGTCAATATCACAAAGTGGCTCCAGAGAAGCAGGTATAAATCAGGTGTTGTCAAGCAGGTAGACGTATCGTGTTGTGTATACGAACACACCTGTGTTACATTAAACATCCCCTATTTTGGGGCTAGACTTTTTTATACGGTTCGATAATATAATTTAGACACGAAACAGTTCGTCAACCTTGAATCCACGAAATTTTTGCTTTCTAAAAAAATTACATATATTCTAATTCGATGTACGATTTGAAAGATTATTTAACTCTATAGCGCCAAAGCCATTAGGTCGATTTACACAAAACCTTTTTTTTGTTATAACAGTGACTACAAAAATGCAGTAAATGACTAAGCTGCCACAAAATGATAACACATTATCGCGGTTTTTAGAATTTAGGAGTCAGATTTGTACGATGGCACATGTTTTCAATACGCTACTGTGACACACGTGTAAAAAATGTTGGAACATCGGTCTCGGATTTAAAAATACGCCGACTATAATAAATTCGATACCGGCGATCGCAAAAAATTCTAACCAAGTTTTTGCTGATGTGACTGGTTTGTTTATATATTTTTTCGCAATAGTTTATATTATATAATAAAATAGTTTATAAAAAACGTACTGTGATTATTACCCTCTGGCTTTTAATTGATGTTTAATTATTGACGTCCGTTACTTGGAATTGCGCATAACGATAACCAACGGTTGTTAAAAGTCAATAGAAAGCTGGTTATAGATGTCTGTATGCAAATATACATATTATTGAGATTACTTGCGAAAAATATTCATAAAAAATAGTATTTACAAGAATAAGATTGGCTTTCAAAATCCATTATAATACTATATTTTCTAAACGATTTTATAGGAAAAAAAATAATTTAATTTATAGTTAGTATATAATCACTTGGCAGTAAAATATATAATTAGTTTAAAACAAATTATATGGTAATAGAAAGAGTTAATTTAATAAACATGTAGTATGTTTAATATTATTCATTATTTTTAAAATATCCTTGACTTCACATATGTATATAAAATAAATTAATAAGTGTAAGTAATATAAAATAGTTACTTAGCTTAATCAATTTACTGTATTATGTGCATGCATTATTAATGTATTTACTTATATGTACGTGTCGCTGATAAATCACTATAGGTACATACATAATTCGTTTTTATATAAGGCAAGGATAAAGTATTTCATCTGTAGTCGTTGCTAGGCGTGCACGAGTCATAAATATCCAATAATTAAAGAAAGCTAAATCAAATTGATTTAGAAATTAAACTTGGAGTAATAACAAGTAAGGTAAACATATAATGTAATGTAGTTCTTAGTATTTGTATGAAACATTTATTAAAAAAATATTTGTAAGTACATTTTTAGATTATGTACATATATATTTTTAAAGTATTAAACATATGCTACAAAAACATATTTGGGAGTTAAAAATACTTGAATTTTGTATATGAAAGAATTGCTCTTTTAACAGAACTGAGCCAATATTTTTTTCTACTGCATATGCATTACTTTAATTATTCATCACGACGAGGAAAAGCTTGGAAGAGCTAATCTTTGATGACCGATCGGAATTAAAATTATAATAATCACTAATTCCGATCTCTAACACTACTAACATTTTTACAAGGTCAATAATTGGAAATAATGTAAATCTGTGACAGGAGACCTTTGGCAATATTTAGAACTTTCATATTAATATATTTAACTGTATCGTTATTAAAATTTTAGGTATTTAACAGTTCTATGTATATGAGATTTAATTATCATAAAGTCACTTTTCTTGGAAATTATATAATATATTTTGATTATTGTGCATGTTAAAAAAACGATCAAGAACTTGAGGAACTAAAACATACGACATATTTATTAATTCTGTTACAGAAATAACCCAATTACTGTAAACTAAATGATACAAGATTCTCGAGAAATCGATATAAAAAATAAAAGGAAAGAAATCGAATAACATTTTCAAGAAATTATTATAAGATATCATAAGGTAAAGATTATCTATTAATATATTAGTAAAATAATTGGCAAGTGAAATATATAGAGATACTAAATTTGCGACCATATTTTCTTTTTTTATGTTTTATTGCATAATGTTTTTTATATATTTTTTTTACCTACAATTTCAATTAAAATTTTGCTACAATTATTAGTTATAAATTTCTAGTATCTAAAATTTACAAGGTTGTCCTAAAATTTCACTAATTATAGTTATAATGTATATTTAATGTAGTATCAAAATATTTGTGCACATATACATATATGATTTATTTCACTTTCATATATGATATATAAGGTGTTTTACTGTAAACGCGATAATTTCTTTGGTGTTGATTGAATTTACATAAAACTTTTCTAAAAATTTGATTACATAAATATCGACTGAAAATTTTCAACAACAAAAACTCATAACTCTTCAAGAGTTATGACTTACGAATTTGTAAATGTTTTTTTGAATAGCTGTCATTTTTTAAGCATATAAATTTAGTCGAGATATGATTTGGCAATCGTTTTGAGATAATTGGACTTGAATAACATATTAATTAACTAGAAAAAATATTATTTTCTTCATAAATTTTCATATTAATATTATAATAATTATATAGTTGATTCATTAAAACAAATAAAAAATGTTCACAAATAAAATCTACTCGATTCTTTGCACCAGTTAATAATAAAAGCACACATTCGTAGTTTTAAAATTATATGGCAGCTATTAAAAATTATTAAAATAAGAGTAAAATGTCAAAAGGAGTTTGAGGTAATTTTATAGAAACACACGGAAGTATAGTATATGATTTTTTCTCGAGAATTTTCATAAAAAGTTATTTTTATTAAAATTGATATGTATACGAATATTTCAAAATTGTTTAAAACCACTGTAATATTTATCCGCTTAATTCAGAGCAGGTAGTTAAAAATGGGATGGGGATTTTCGATTAACAATCCGAAAACATTGTTTATCACTATACGTTTTATGACCGACTCTAGGAATAACGATTAGCAAACATTTCGTTTAGAGTTCTCAAAATAAATAGTTTTATGACAAGGAACTGGTACATAAAATACTACATCAAGTCACTGTATATACCTATATATGTAGCAATAAGTTTTTGGATTTCTAAGTCTAATTTTTTAAATACATAAAAGTGATTCTCTATGAGCTAAAGTAGCTCATTATTGGAGAATGTATACAACATGGCACAATTTAAATTAAGCATCACGATATTCATCCGTGATCGATAGGAATTATAATTTACAACTAACACGATAGAAATTAAAAAAAATAATATGGAATTTAAACCCAGATCTTTTGGATCAATCAGTGATTTATACCACTCGTGTTGGTTAGCAAATTAAAAATATATTAATAAAAAAACATATCACACAAAAAATCTATCTGATTATTTCGGCTTTTTATCTCATGTTGCTATTTATCCCGCACTATAATGGATATTATATAAAATAAAATAAAATCGTAATTCTGTTTAAAAAATCAGATAGATATAAAAACTCATTAGTAATGATGTTAAAAAATCAGAAAAACAGCAATGCAGTTTTTTGACTATCGCCAAGATATTTCAAAACCACTCTCATTAAAAAAGTTTATATATAATTACGATGACCATATGTCTTTTATTTAAGAGACGGTCCTACAGATTTATTATTTTTTTTTAGTAAAAACGTGTAATTTCAAATGAAAAATAAGTATAAACATCGGAAGTTGTAAGTAAATTTTGATAGAAATTTCTTTGATCTATTGTATATGATTGAAACATCAATGCAGTTTCTTTGACTATCACAAGGAGATTTTAAAACTAGTTTTAGGCAAAATGTTAATTTTTTTCAGTCTTAACTACAGAGTCATCGCGACCTTACCACTCTTAAACGTTGAGGACGAACAAGTCTGCTATGAAGATAAATAGAAGCAGACTCTTTGAAACGTCAGACAGCCACAAAAAAGTAATATCCATAATTAATAGTGGAAAATTTATAACTTGCAATGCTTATTTATGTATCTAGAATGTGAATTATAAAAGTTTTTGTGGACAAAATTACACAAAACTTTTTTACTACAAAAAGGATGATTAACCTATTAAAAGAATACTAGATATTAAGGAAAGAGTTAATAGAACAATCATATAGTAGTGTCATGAGGAATTTTAGGTAGGTTTTAATGTAGGATCTTTATCATCCGGTGATCTAAAAAATCAGTGCAATAAATCGTACACAAATCAGTATTTTGAATCACATTTCACGTATAGGTAAATTTTGCACACACGCACATAAGAGTCGATAAATCATCATCATCGACATAGAATCCGCATCGAAGCGCATGCCATCCACATACAACCGGTTTTTTCACTTTCATTTCGCGGTTTAAAAAATAATAAATTGCGCGCGCGCGCCAGGCGATCGGGAGCAGATTATAGAGTCCTTTTCGCAACCCGCGGAATCCGCGCGCTCAGGACCGCATCGGGGAACGATTTAATTAATTTGCGATATTGGAAAATATTTTTCGAGCGATTCGAAAGCCACGTGTGCTTCACGGCGACGCGACTGCGACCGCGCCCACCGGTGGCCACGGCAACGGCGAACGCCAAACAATCGGTTGTTTACGTCGTTCGAGGCGTGGTTTTGGTTTTGTGATGAAGAGTTCGGTTTCTGTGAAGAGTTCGGCTTACCCCAGCCGGAGCCGCTGCGGCCCAGCAGCAGGCCCTTCTGCGCGTTGTAGAAGGGAGTTTCGTTGGCCTTCCTGACGGTGGTTAACTGCTCAGGAGGCTCGTAATGCTTCGACATGTCTGCGGCGAGCGGGCCCCGACCTGCGAGTCGCGTTGCCCCACCACGGCCGCTAGTAGCTGTCAGCGGACGGGCCACCCTTCCACCGGACCAGGGCCGGTCAACTTTTCGCGATCGAAGGCCGCAAGCCCGTATTTATAGGCGGCGAGCACCTGTAGACGCCGCCGCGGCCGGCGCGCCGCTTTTCAAAACTTTCCTACTTCATTCGAGTCTCAAAATACTATCAATTATGATTCCATTCAATCGAAATTAATCAGATTACTTTTATCAAACAGTTGCAAATAAAATTAAATGATTTTAATATTTATATTTTCACAAGTAGAAAATATAATTTAACTGATATCTAAAATATATATATAAAACTCAATTTGACAGTTGCGAAACATTTACTATTCAAACCCAAATCAAATCTAATGAAAGTTCTGAAACTAATTATAGTTTTTATACTTTCATTGAGTCAAGTTCAAAATACAAATTAAGTTAACTCATCTGTCAGGAAAAAATAAGTAGAGTAAGAAGTACAGACAGACATCACATCTTACATATTGCTTCAACATTACACTATGTTTTAAAAATATCATACATATCCTTACCAATATTACTGTAAACTTTTAATATAGGAGGGCTGATTAAATTATATTCAAACAGAATTTTGTTCAATAGGAGGGCGCAAAAAACAATTGTCACTTCTCAGAAGTGAAAAATTCACGTCAAAAGCAATAAAATCGTGCCGTCGCCGTCGCAGTGGGAACGCTCGGTAACGAGCGTTCCCACTGCGACGGCGACGGCACGATTTTATTGCTTTTGACGTGGATTTTTCACTTCTGAGAAGGGATAATTGTTTTTTGCGCTCTCCTATTGGGCAAAATTCGGTTTAGATGTGCCTTACTCGATTCTCACTTATTATAAGTCGTAATATTCATATTAATAACCTTGGGGTATTATTCTTGAGACTCGTGTTTATATGGATGTATTAGACAATAGAATGTAAAGTATGGGACCACACAATAGCCCTCGTTATGTCTAGTAAAAAATAGCTCACATAAATAACACGCAATTATTCTCAATTGAAAGAATATTCCTTTGTTGCGAAACAGTCCCCGGAAGACAAAACGCACCACAATATTCCCGTTGCACAATTCGACTTCAGAAAGATGTCCAGCAAACTAATGTCACTTTCTAGAGACGTATACATATTTCATTGTTTGAAGAAACGAGTGCAACAATTGGTTGAATGGTCGCTGCATGATTGTGATCGTCAGCAATACTTAAGGCTAGTCTGCAAAGTCACACACTAGAAAACCTTAAAAGGTCAAGTCCAAAATACAAACTAACGATGTTTGATGATATTAAAGTATGTTTTAAAAATATGATAGCTATTCTTACCTATAGTATTACGAACTTCTGATATAAGATTATTAGTCAAAGTGTATTTAAACCAAATTTTGGTCAATAGGAAGAGGCAAAAACAATTATCAAATCTCAGAAGTCAAAAATTCACGTCAAAAGCAATAAAATCGTGTCGGTGCCGTCGCAGTGGGAACGCTAGGTAACCATCTCAATGGTTTAATGCGTGCATTCGGCAGATGATTTGCCTAATTCCCGAATGACGTAATTTAAAGCAAGCGATTTTACTGATTTAATGTAATATATACGCTTTATATAAAAAAAGTAAAGCCCAATGAGACAGATATTATATATTACAAAATAAGACCTACATCATTTTAAAAAAGTAAGGTCTGACCATAATGCGCACCAAACAGCTTTGAGCATGGACATGTAATGGTTTGTCTCCTGGGAATCAAATGAGGATTTTTCTCGCCCCCATATGCGGAAATTTTGCTTGTTTAGATACCTAGAAAGGTGAAAATGTGCCTCATTAAAAAATAAGATTTTCTTTGAAAAATCGGCATCAACTTCCTACTGCTCTAACACATAATCTGGATGACTTCTTCGCTGTCAATGGTCTCTAGGCTTCAGGTGTTATCTGAATTTTATACGGGTCTAGATGCAAGTTCAGATGCAAAGTGCACCAAAATCCCAAAACTTGCGAACGCCAACGAATCGACCATTCAAAACAAAAATAAACCTCAAAGATTCCAATGGGCTGGACATCTGATGAGAATCCAACTAGTAGAGCACCAAGGATAATAACCGCTGCAATTTTAATCCGCTAAATTCACAGCAGGTAGTTGAAAAAGGGTCATTGTTTAACAATATAAGTTTTATGACCGACTCTAGGAATTACGACTAGCAAACATTTCCTTTCAACTTTCTCGAACATTTGTATGTAATGTTTTTTGATTACTACTAGTCTTATTTTATATTTTTTATTTCCTTTTATTAAATATAAAATAGATATAAAATCATATTTTATTTTAATATATGTATTATCCTGTATTTTTAATAATAAAATCAATGTTTATTAAAAACGTTATACACATGTATATGCTTAAAAAATCGGCAAAATTGCTTATTGCGTCATTTAGGAATTAGGAAAATCATCTGTCGAATGCACGCATTAAGCCAATGAGATGGTAGTGTTTTTTGGAACTAAGCCAAATGACATTTTTGACAGTTGCAAAACGTCATGGTTATAGACAGCTCCAAATTTTTTGCTTATGTAAAATGTATGAATAGTATTTCCGTAAAAATAGTGATCTATGCACTTATACTTCATCTGGTCGTAAAAATAATGTCGGGAGATCGGCAGATATATTATTATGTAACACCCCATAAATAATTTTCTACAATGAACCACGGGGGTGTTCACTGTTTTGACCAACGCTCGCTCGATACCGCTCGCGATCACCTAAACTGTCTAAAGTATCTATTAAAACAATTTTTACGTTAATTTTTGCTATAATATACATTATACAGATTAAATTTAGGCGTCATGATTAGGTGATGGTATTGAATGGGAAAAAGTCCAGGATGAGTAAAAAGAGTCAAAGCAGATGGATGGGATCGATTTGGAGAAGTAAAATCTACGCAGTGGTTGAGGTAGAAATTGCAAGTTGAGTAATTTAAGAAGTCCTAGTTAGTTTTTGTATTAAGGCACACTATTCAAAACTCACCGAATTTGTTCAAAAGAAGCTGCTCAAAATTCAACAATGCCTCTGATATAAATACTGAAAATCAGGATTAAGAGAGATTAAAAAAAATTGAAATAATATAATGGGTACCGCACGAACTGAATAAAAAATTAACTATGTTTTGCGCTTCTTTTATACAGAAATATAGCTACGTGTTATCCTTTGCGTGCGCCACTGTCGTTACCAGTACTAGGGCCCTACGAATCCAACCTATATGGGCGGGCACCCGGCTTTTGACAGCCAAGTGAGCGGTTTCTCAGCCCCCCCGAAGTGCTAAATATTTTATTGGAGTTTCATTAGTATTTATCCCGAGCGTTAGTGCCGACTCTTTAGAGCTCTCATTAACTGACCTGCATTGCTTTGCAATTGCGTATCATCCTAGCTTCTTTTAGACAGCAGAAAAAATCTTTTTCTTGTTAGTATTGTAACGAGCAATGAAACGTGGATCATGTATGACAACTTTCGCACAAAAATGGAGCCCAAGTGTATTTAACATATTCCCGGTCAAGTCCGAGTTAACTTGGAAATTTGATGAATTCTCATCTCAAAAACCGCAAATTTAAAAAAAATGATCTTAACCTTGTTTTGTTAAAAATAAATTTGTACAAATATTTTACAACGGTTGCACTACCGCTGCATAGAAAAGAGTGGGTCCGTGCCAGATGTTTTTGAGTCATTTTTAAAAAAGTAATGTGACCGGTAATTGGTTAATGAAACCGGAATTACTGACTGTTTGATGGGTTCGGTTTATTTCATAACCAAAAATAGAGGTAAAAGCTAGAATTATGTAACAAAAAACGATCTACACAATATTTAAAAAAATTACAACAAAATATATTTAGTGTGATTATTTATTATTTATTATTTAAAATCTTAACGAAATAATTAATATGTTAAAAAATGTACTAAGAACTGCATTGGCCTATTTAAAAGGTTCAATTTTCTTGCACGACAATTCGCGATCACACGTCATTGATTTTAAATAAATATTTTTTTTCTTGCTCTATCATAATTATCAGACATCTTGACAATAGAATACTATTTATTAAATCATTTCTTTAGTACTTAGGCTGATAAACCACTGGAATTAATTAACTTGGCTATTAAATTTTAATTTTAGAAACCACTTAACGATTCACCTAAGTCTTTAATAAACAAATCAGCGATAAATTAAAATTATTAGAATAATAATGGCATAATATAAAACAAATCATTAACAATAAATAATTTACAATGAGAATTTTACAACGACCAAAGAATAGTCCATTTATGAGAATATGTAAAACGTAAGTTACATACATATGAATCAAATACCTCTGTCAACCGTTCGAGACGTGCATTGTTTGAGTCACATAAAAAGAACAATAACCGCCATTGATTACTAAACAGGTGACGCACGGCCCCGCCTTTTGAGAACCTCTGATGAGGTAACGTCACATCGTACGCTTTCCTTCCAACGGCTTCACAAACGGAGTCGCCGCTTTCAAGTTCAAACTTTTGTTTCACAAGTCATTTTAAAACGAACAAAAAAGGGGACCGCTTGAAAGAGTATTTGAATAGCACTGCCACATTATTTATTGTTGGCTCGCACAGTTGGAGAGGAGCGGATCAACCGGTTATACGGATGGTTGTTTTATGACGGGCGCCTTTGCCCCTGAGGACTTTTTTTAACGGCGACCCCGTTTGCAAAATACTAGTTTCGCATTATATATATGTACTTATAATTCAATCTAACGCTTTGAAATTTCTCCTCGAATCGAATTTACTAATTGTCGGGTCAAATGTGAGTCAACTGTCAACAGAGTTTAATTGAGTAGGTGGAGAGTGCGCTCTCTGTTAACACTTAATTGTTGAGGATCAAATTATTCATTTGCAGTGAAATGCGGCTTTATGGTATTTTTTATTATTATCATAATAATGTGTACAAAAATGTAAATAGAGCGTGACGCGAGGCCAAACGAAAACTGTGGGTCAAGAAAAGAAACAAGAGAATAGTGTTTTTAGATTGGAATAAGATATTCGGTAAGGCTATTTGCGTTGCGGAACGCTTGTTGCATAAATGATTCGTTTGAAAAGTCCGCCATATTGCTCGATAATTTTTTAGCTAAGTTTCAAACCATTTTAAGTATATTTTTGTTACCGACAATTTTAATTTTGAAATATTAATATATTTGTTCAATTGTTAACATTAATGTAACTATACGCACTCTTATCAACAAATAGTACCGTTTTTCATACATATTTATCATCCCGTCTTTTTCATAAATGCTTTTTTAAAAAAACAGTATGGACAAACAACGGATTTTTGAAGTAGTACTTGAATAGATAAAAGTTATGATGAGAATCACATCTAGGGCCGCCGAGAGCGAACCCGGGCCTTGAGAAAACAATGATTGCGGGTCTCATGACAAAGATGGCATTTTATATATTTTTTAAGATCGTAATATAATTTCTTTAATAAATAATAATAAGTACGAGTTAACCCTTTCTATGCTACAAATAAATATAAAAATTATCCACCATTGTGAATTTTCAATTTTCTGAATTAATATTTTATGCGAAATATTTTTATTAGACATTTAAAATTATTAAAATATCTGATAATTAGTCGTGTTTTCTTTGTTGCTCAGTGTTGCCATATAGTGAATTTACAGTCCAGGGCAAAATCAATAAAATGGTGCTATCGCGGTGAAAACGCTCGATTATCAAGCGTTTATATTAACACTAATACAAGTGAGAATCGAATAAAGTACACCTAAACCTAATTTTGACCAATAAGAGAGCGCAAAAAACAATTATCACTTCTCAGAAGTTAAAAATCCACGTCAAAAGCAATAAAATCGGGTCGACGCCGTCGTAGTGGGAACGCTTGGTAACAAGCGTTCCCACTGCGACCGCGACCAAAATTTACCAAACTTCACCAAAACTCGGTTTGAATATACTTTGATCATCCCTCTTATATTAAAGTCCATAGTAATATCGGTAAGGATAGCTATCATATTTTTAAAATAGTGTAATATCGAAATGCAGACAAGCTGAGGAGCAATATGTGAGATGCGATGTCTGTCTGTACTTATTCTTCCGCTTATTTTCTCCTGTGAGATGAATTGGCTTAGTTTGTATTTTGAACTTGACCTAACGAAAATTCAAAACTATAATTAGTTTTAGAACTTTCGTTAAGTTAGGTTTGGGTTTGAACAGAAAATGGACGTTTTACAACTGTCAAATTGAGTTTCATAGACATTTTAGAGCAGCATATCAGTTAAATTATATTTTCCCTGGTAGAAATATATATCTACTGGTGAAAATTAAAGTTCTAAAACTATAATTAGTTTTATAACTTTCATTAGGTTAGTTTTGGGTTTGAACAGCAAGTCAAGTAAAGTATTATATACATTTAAGAGCACCATATTAGCGCATATCAGTTAAATTATATATTTGTAGTAGAAAATATATTTGGACTTTACTAGTGAAAATATAATTTTAGCAAAAATGAACATTCGGTGTAACATCGGATGTAAATAAATAATGATAATATATTACTACATGTAGAAAAGTTGAAATCATATAATTTTACTAGCACCTGCCAGATAATTTATATTTTCACTGGTAAAAATATATATCTACTTGTGAAAATGTATTCCATATGATTTTACTGAATTGACATATTTTAAAAAATATTTTCGGGATTGAGTCAAGACTGTTTTTACTAGATTTGCTTTTAGGAATAAGCACACGAAACATAATGTATTAGCGATTTATTTTGCTATAAATTACCGATTGTCAAATAATCTTTAAAAACATTAAATTTATATAATTCAGCAGCTGCTGTTGTCAATTTTTCTTTATTTCTTTGTTTTTTTTCAAGTATTCGATCTGAATTTTCAGATTGAATATATAAATTTACTGCTAATTTAGATTCGTTTAATATTTTCCCTCATGTGTAATATTTTTTAAACGTTCAAAAAGCAATAAAGTCAGCAATAATTTGCAAACAAATTTTAACACAAACGGAGTCGCGTCAAAAAACTACAATCTGTCCCTTTGAATAATAATGTTTATTGTGAAAGTACTTCATAGAAAGTGGGTACTTTTGAAGGCAATGTTCCGCTCCTATTATTTCTTAATAAATAAATAAATTGTGGAACAAAGAGATTAAGCTTGGAAACTACAAAAGTAATGTTAATCGTAAGACATAATTGTATCATAGATTTACAAGATTGTAAAATACGAATATTTAATGCAAAGATGAATTAAGTTTGTTCCTATCTTAAGAAATACTGACTTATCATTGTACACTGCAATTAAATGAAAAAATCTGCAATAATTCATTATAAAAAGAAATTAAGATACAACTAAAACAACTTAAACATATCAAAGAAATGAAAATAGAAACTGCATTTAATGGAGGGCGAATAAGAAATACCGAGTTACGTATCTGGACTTAGTTACGTATCTAAATATATCGTGGAACTCAAATCAAAAAGATTGCTGACATTGCGGATTTAATTTTATGACATTGCGGTAATTACAAATGCTTGCTCGGTGTGGAGTAACATCAGTTTTTATTTTTTTCTGAGCTCCCACTCATTCAATATAAAGCTGAATTTTCAGCAATAACTTTCAATGGCAATACATTTCAGTCCTTACATAGAATAACCACTTCGCTTTTGACATGGAAAAAAAATATAAATTCAGCTTTGGTAAAGTACGATGATTAGTACCTTTTATTTAGGCTGCTTAGTGAGGATAGCTTATATACACATAGCAATAAAACCAATGCAATTCACAATCAATTATTTACTATTACAACATTGTCGACTGATTCAATATTTAATTAATCGTCAATCGAGAAACGGGTCATGGTCGTCAACAAACGCGTTTGGGGCGCAGTGCTGCCAATTGCAGCGATTTGGCGCCCATTCGAATCTTTCAATTGGATGCAGCAGTGCACGCGTCAGCTGTCACTTTGCATTTGTAGCGAGAGATTAACGGCGATTGTTATGGTTGCCTTACCGATTACACCGCACTATAAGCAAACAAGGTCAACGATCAATGACTTGATAGATTTTATAGATAATGAGTTAGGCACGATAGCGCTTAAATTAGAACGCGCAATCTGCGATTGTAATTTTTTCCATAAAAGGAAAATATTATTATGTTACTGGTGATTGCTAACAGATTAGCAGTGATAACCACGATACACGTACAAGTAGTTGTATGAAGTATGACAAAAAACTGTAAATGTTTTTGACAAACATATACAAATAAACCCACAGAAGAAATAGCCCCAAATACTATCGATCCTATTAACAAACTATGACCACCAAACACAGTATTGTACAGTGATTTCGGTATAGTTACTCACTACATATTTAGCTTAGTAGTTATTGATTGTGTTAACACAGTTGAAAGGCATTGACCTAACGTATATCATATTGCAACGAAACATTTACAATATATGAATAAATATAATATTGTTAAAGAACCGTCACTTTTTCAGGCTGTGGGCGATTTACTATGTAACTCAACAGTTAAGTAAGCTTACTAGGGAATGTGGTACATTGTAGTGGTTAATTAAAGAAAAGAAAAATGAATTAAGATAGTGTTTTTATAGGAACATAGGAATTGTTAGGTGGATGGAATTATATTTGTCCGGCACTATATACCAGTAATATAGTCAGTGACTAAAATCCGAAAGACCAAGGTTCGAATTACATATGAACTTCTGTTTTTTAAAATTCTTATTATATCAGAAATTCGGAATTTGTGATTATTATATAATTATAATTCAGATTAGCTTTTCTTAGATTTTCCTAATTTCACGAATAAGTATCTTGATGATTAAATTAAATCAAAGTATAGTTTACCGACATTAATATGATTTAAAATATGCAATGAAAATGTAAGTTAACTTTTTCTACTATTCTAACAGAAATTCAATTGCTCTATCGCTGTGGAAACACGTGATTGTCTACCGTTAACATTAAGCCATTTTATAACGATATTACGACATATATTAAGTAAGAATCGAATGAAGCATATCTAAGCCAAATTTTGACGAATATGAGAGCGCAAAAAACAATTATTCCTTCTCAGAAGTCAAAAATCCACGTCAAAAGCAATAAAATCGTGTCGGCGCCGTCGCCGTCGCATTGGGAACGTTCGATAACGAGCGTTCCCACTGCGACGGCAATTGTACCTGTAAATAATATTGTGTTCAATTATGAAATTGTCAACTTTATTTTATCTTATTTATTAAAACTTCTATAGTTTAATAAAAATATATAAAAAAATAATTAGTTGTGTGTTACACCAACAAGATAGTTTAATATTATAGTAAAAAATATTGAAATAATAATAATAATAATATGTTATCAAATGACGACGACGACGACGTACGGTACGTACATGTATCTTTGTATAAAGAGAGGTAAAGCCACACGTCATTATAGCCTCGCCCCAAAAATTGAGACTCATGCGGCTGTTCAGTTCAATGCCACCTAAATATCGATGGCCGGCATTTTAAGGCATTGATATGCAACTAACTTTGGCCACAGGAAATATTATTATCATATATTATAGATGGAAAATATACACATTTTCGTTAATATTCAGATGTAGCCCTTCATAATGAATATTTTAGGGTTCTGAATAGCTCATCTTCACAATGAATCTAAATTTAATTATACAGATAAATAATCTGTAATATCTTTAATGGGTTCCAATATTTTAAAATCTTTAGCGTTTGATGCTGACTTTTGTTTAATTGTGATTGTGGCTTTGCTAAATATTTTTCGGAATAAACTTAAAAGAAACAATCAACAATATTTTAGTCAACTTATTTCAACGGATGAAGGGAAAATAAAATACAATCTTAGATTAGCACTGAAATCATTTTCATCGTTCTTACAAGTTTCATTCATACAAAACTATTTTTACTCCCAAACATGAATAACAACATCATAACCCATTTTAAATAATGAAAATCAATACGCTGCTCATCATTCTTCGCATTTTCCTTTTGTAATCCAATCGATTCGCAACAGAACTGTTTGATGAATGGATTTCCTGCAACCATCACGGTCATTCTCGCGATCGTTTTTATTGCTTTTCTTCGATTCTCGTATCGCTATGCAAATAATTAGCATCAGAGGCGATTGAAACGATCATACACACAGATTATGCAATTAAACCAGGGCATTGTCAACCGTCGGACAAAACGTGTTCTGGTCGAGCGGAAAATTCACTATGCTAAAAATGTGCAGCCATCAATGAAAATTGAACTCTTTTCATCGCGTTCAATTCGCAATTTGTCACACGGCTTGTGTAAATCGTGGACAATGATGGACGATTCCAATGTCAACGTATTATAGTGACGATGGATTACATAACATTTTTATACACACACTTTTAACAGGTAGGATTTTATCAATAAATATGCAAGTAGCTAACCAGAAGACACTAAATAGTATTGAATTTTACAAGAGCAATATTACACGTAATTTATATAATGAGCTATTCGTTTTTAGTTGAGCTTATCATATTCAAGATTCCCACTGATAGATTTAATGAACCACCCTTCAATTCATAATTGGACCTCCCAATGAAGGTATTAAATCGGCAGGTCTAAAAACTGTAGAAGATTTTTTTTGTGAGAATTTAAATAAAATGCAATTAAATCATAAAACTCGGTGACAAAGCTAGTTTCGCGGGTTTTAAACATCTAACACAAAAAGAGACTTCTTGCTTAAATTAGGACACCACCGTGTGAAAGCTTTTTTACAAATTAAGGTAAAGTACGCACCATGAATCAGAAAGATTAAAAGTTTCCATCGTAAACGCCTTGAAAATTTGGGATTGCCGTTTAAAATGGCTGTTTGTTATTTTCTTAGCGGCAATCTGTTAAAAAAACATCCTTTTTGTAATTTTCCGTCCTAAAAAATTGGCGGAAATCAGAATCTTTTATGGTGGGGGTCATGAGTATAAATACAGAAACATTGCCAATTCACCCTTGAACATTCACTTCATAGTTCAAGACATAAGTCTTAAAGTTGGACTCATTAAGTTCGTAATAATTTCAACCAATAATAAGCCGAAACAACTTCATCCAAAATCACAGAAGCAGTCACTTTTCTCTTTTGAAAATCAAAGTTAAGCCCGCATCTAAGACGCCTCAAGCCACGGACGCACCCATGAAAAATTTCACATATAAACAACATATACAAACTGTATATGATCACAATTATTGCAAAAAATAAATAAATAATAGCAAACACTACTTCCGTCAGTTCATTTTCAAGAATCAATTTATATATTGTTCAATGAATGATCATCATGTGCTCCCTAAACATACTGAGGTGTGTATTTTGCCATAAAATATTTTCGAACCATTTTTATAATTTATTTTTGAACCGAAAGAGAAGATCTGTGAAATAAGCATTACATGGTTAAAATATTGCCGTCGATAAAGATCAAACTTAGTGCATTTTGCTACCTGCTTTTGTTCTCGCGAACTGAACAAAATTAATTCACCATTGCGTACCATTTTGTTCTTTCTCTGTATTAGATAATGGGATTGTTAATAGACGATTCTTGTGATTTACAAAATTGTATATACAGGCCAATTAAATCGGATGATTTAACTTTTGTATATGCATGGAGGACTGTTCGATCGGCCCTATGGCAACGAAAGGGCTAAATTTTTCCGTATGATTGGTTGATCGCCACAAGGGATGCACCGGTACGTGTAACAACACAATGCAATATTAGTTTTATGTTATTGAGGTACGGTAGTCGAGATTGTTATCTTATCGCTCCTTTAATTTTATTTTTTAAAGCATAAACATGTTTTCCCAGATTTTCTGTGGGATTTTTAACCCAAAAGGTCTGGTAATTATTACGGTTATCAAAAAATGGATAGAAAAACTAGTTTGTAAACATTATAGCGAGGTTTAATGATAATACAGTTTTCGGATCAAGAAACAATGACTATTGAGCTTAAAATAATTTTGCAACAAAACAACATTCATTTAGTAACAACAAAGTTTTAAGTTTTTGGTTAATAACTAAATCATATTAATCAATGATCATAAAAATCATTTTTATAAAAGTAAATTAGCAATAGATATTTAGTGAATTTTTTTTGTGATGGAAAATAAATTTGAACGCAGCGTTTTAATGATGTTGCTGAGGTTCCAAAGAAATCCTTTCTGTTGGTAATTTAGTAAAGATAAGTTTTGACCAGACCCTATTAGTAGACTGTTAAAAGTATATATTATATATACTTACATTACCTACAATATATCTACTGAATAGTTTAGTTTAAAAATTAGAGTGAAATATAAGATTGAATTTAAACATATATTTTTTTACGATAGTTTAAACGTGTATTTTTAAACCTTTTAAAATCTGTATACACCCGACTGTCTTAAGAGTTTTAAGGAAGCTATTTAGATTTCCATGTAATTTACTAAGATAATGTCTTAAAAATACTTAGACGTCTATGTATTTTTTTTTCTTAAAATGAAAATAAAATAAGTACAATAATGGTTAATTTAAGTATATAAACCATGAGATTTGATGGTTCCCAATTAACAATATTTAACGTCTTAGCATAGCCATCTTTTGGAGAGTAGCGAAACGTATTATAAAAATGTTAAAATCTCATACCTGACAACTCGCATGTCAATCATTATAGCACTATTTTCTTGTGATTTTTACATCACTCTCATCTCCATCGTCAATAAATCACAACACAATTAAAACAAAATAAAAATCGGGTTCCTTACACCAGCTCGATCCGGTTCTTCCGAACACTTCGCCAGTCTTGCGATTGTAGAGGAATCTCTTGAAGCTTTCTTTCTTGGTGATGTGTTCTGGCGACCTGTAGTACTGGTTGAAGTGGTCGATACTGTTCAGGTCGGACATCCGCTTGTCCTTGGACAGCCGCTTGTCCTTGACGGTCATTCTGGAGTCGTAGGGGTTGGTGTCGGTGGTTCGGTCGGTGGTTGTTGTCGGGACTCCTGGCCGTTTTGGGTCCGGGAGCGGAGTGGCTCGGCCAGCTCAATGAATGGCTCGTTTGACAATCAGCCTAGTTTCGCTGATTGGCCGTCATTACCAGCGGCTTGGCGTGATGAATGAGGATGAGCCGCCTGGCTCTGAGGACGCGCGGACCGAGGTCGCGGCGCCTCCAATCTTGCACCTGCATCACTATTTTCTACATTTAAATAATGTCAACTTTTCTACTAATAACTCAACTAACATCCATATTATAAACATGACAAGAATTTGAATAGTGAGTACAGAAAAAAATTAAAAGGATAAACCATAATTAGCAATTGTTATTTGTACCAATTCAAATTTTCGCCTTATTTATGTATTCTTCTCACATCGTACCTTAAAAACTGAAGATCGTGATCCGCATGATTCTCACTATTCTTATCTGCATAGCTTTTGACTTGATCATCATTGACACAGCAACAAGAAACCTTACTTCTTGGCCGCACGATCCGAAGAACTAGAAGCAGTCGAAAGTATATTTTTAAATATTTTTGTTTTTTTTATTACAAATCTAACAATTGAATACATTATTTGAAAAAGTGTCAATGTCTAATTCGTTTTATTGACGAAATGGATAGTGCTAAGTGTTTGATAAAAACCATTGTCACAAAAAAATGAAAGCAAAAATATCACCACTTTTTGATAACAACCAATGTTCAAACATTTTGTATGAAGAACAACTATGTCCTGAACATTGGTGGTTCTTCACATTAAACAGACTAAGCAATACATGTATAAGTTAAAAACTTTAAATGATAAAATATATATGTTTTTTTCCATAATATTTAAAAAGGTGAAAATAATCAATTAATATTTTTTTTAATTTCGTGTAAATATAAATAATTTTGTATGAAACGTTATATATTTCTCGCTTTTGTTAAATGCGAGATGGTCACAGACACAATAAAATGTGATGATATATGTATCTATAATTCTAGAAAGTATCGACTCTTAGCGTCTCTTTTTTTACACAGAGGATTGAGCAGCTCATATTACAAAAACGCCACAAAAACACAAGAGAAATATCACGCGCATATACATAACATACATTATATAGTCTGTGCGTGCACATAATGTTTCTGTAACATCAACAAAATTCAGTTTTCTTAAATGTCGAGGGATACTAATTTATTACATTACTTTAAAATAGGAATAAAAAATGTGTAACATGTACAAATAACCTCTGACCAGTTTTAGATCGTCAATTCATTGATTCAGTTGTAATTTTTAACACATTTAATTTTATAATGGGAAGTTTTTCAATTATTATAACTAATAAACTTCTTTAAATAAAATAGCAAGTATGAAAGGATGTTCTTGTATTAATGATGTGGGTAAGAATATGTTCGCAATGTGTAGTTCCAAGTCCAGTTTCAAAATTCGACGCAAGTTAATATTGGTATTGGTATAGCAGCAGAACGCTTGCGAGTCGATAAGCCTGGATCTTCTCGTATAAACTCATTAACTTACGCAACATTCTCTTTGCTTCTCCTGCGTTGAACCAATCTTCTCGAACTTCCTGAGCCACAATTTACTTAAATTAATATTCCGACATAAATTCATACTTTGTAATCGGTATTGAGCGCAAATCATTGTTTTTGTAAGATTTTTTTTATTGTCCCCCCGCGAAGCTATCCATTGCAACTAAATTTCCAAGGACCAAACTTTCGCGCGCCTCTCCTTTGCTCGGTTCCCGCTTAGAAACAACTTAAAAAGTGCAAAAATTTATATCCTACTATATATTTTAATAAAATACTTGTTCAGCGGCCCAATCAATGTCTAATTGCCACATGTCATCACTTGCTCGCAAAAATACCATTATTAAAGTTCCACATTAAATTTTAAATTAAAACATGTAGTATTAAAAAACGACTATAGTGCACACCTTAATAAGCATATCCATACGCCCTGACCATGACAGTCAAGAATAAGGGACGCGATCGTGACTCTCCAGGGCACTTCAAGGCTCACAGATGAAAATCACCATCAATGGATTATCGATGACACCTCTTATTAAGTAGAGATAAGAAAAAGGCACTGGATACAAATACGGATATAAGCCGTACTCCTTTTTATATAGAAAGTTGAGATTTTTTCTCTTTTAAATATTTTCCATCAATAAGAAGTACTTCGCTTCGCTGAAATTCCAGACAATGGAGCCATATTCAAGGACGCTACAAATTACCGTATCGTACAGAACGCAAAACGCCAATAAATTTTTAAAGTGACACGCTCTCCGCATACTTTGGCGATGGGCATAAAAATCTCCATCCTTGCTCAAACGTGACTCCCAAGGCATCGACGAAAGTATTTCTGCTTTAAACACTTCTACCTAAGTTGTAAGAGAATTTAACTGGACAAGTGAATCTGGAAAATCAAAAATCACAGCGACGTCTTTTCGTAAGGGAGAATCCAAATTCGTGCAAATACTTTGAAACACGTTTAGGCCATAAGTCTGAAAGTATTAAAATTTTCTCATCTTTTTGCAAAAAGCCGTTTTTAGAGTGGTTCCGAAAAACATTGTTTGCTTTGATGAACGTTCGCCAAAATTTTATTAATTATAACGCTTTTATTTTATTATATTTCACACCTGAGATAGAAAAAGTATTGGTGGTCAATATGGCGATTGGTAAGCAAAGAGTGAAAAAAAATATTATGCGCAAGGTAGAATTTATTGTTTAGCGCGTTTCCTTTCCAAACAAAGAGTAGTTTTTCTACGGTCTCGGAACTAATGTTCTATTTAATGGTCCTTTTTTTAATAATTAACGCAATTATTTGGTCACGAGATCTCTTTTCTATTATGAAAAATACTGTGTGTGACCGCACTTTTGAGACGTGTTTTCTTTGTTTGAAATTGTCGTTAGAATGACTTATAAATTAAAAAATTGATTAAAACCACAGTAATATAAAATATATAATACACAAAAATGGCAAAAGACACAATGAACATTTTAAAGCATTATCTGAGGCCAGAATCAATTTAAAACCTATACAAAAATCATGTTTAAACTTTGATTATAAAATATGATAAAAATCATGAATAAATGGAACCAAAGATCTTTGTATTTAATTATTTTCTTAATATATAATACTTTAAAAGATTGCTTACGTATAAGTAATTATAATAATATGTTTTTATACATTTGTATTGATAAGTAAGCGAAATCATTTTCTTTGGTCTTTATTAATATTTAGTTAACTAATTAAGTTAAATTTGGTACATTTTGTAGGTGTAAAATCTTAATCCTAATCTATGAAATATTAAATTTAAATATACATTTTTTTAACAAAGAATTGACATATATTCAAAGCACATTATAAAATAATTAAGCTATTGTTAGAAATAAGGAAGAAGATTATGTATAATTTAAAACGTTAATAAATATAGTTTTGTATTAATTTTTCTGAATAAAATATTTATACTTATATATTATAAATATAGTCATATATTGTGATATTAATATATTATAAAAAATATTTTTCACACAGCAAAAGAAAACTATTACAATCAGTTCGTTTATCTAGAAAAGTCGTATACCGAAACATTCGAGCTAATCATTAGGAATATAATTTAAAAACATAACTTTTAGACCTTAGAAATTCTTTTTTTAACTAAAAAATCAAATAAATAATATAACAGTTAAAATTTTAACAGTCATTAAGTAATAAACATGTCATCAAACAAATTATCTCAACAGTTGACAAGGTTAATTATCAAACGCTTGGTTATGTTGCAGTTTAATTGCAATGTAATAGCAATTTTATGTGTGTATCTGCAGTGAATATCTTTTTATGAAAATAAAATTTAAATTAAAGAAATATTTGATAAGCAATATTATATTTATTTTCACCATCTTCGTAGTTTTTAATAAATTACAGTAGTAACAATTTTAAGAGATTATTATGAAACACCATGTAAGTAGTCTTCTGCAAAAACCATTCGGTTACAATGTACATTGTTTGTTGAAGGACGTTATCTGTGATTGAATACAGGAATAATATGGATTGATAGCTAAACCGAATTTTTATCTCTTTTATATCAAAATGTTTGTTTAATCTTTCTCTAAATAGTATTTAGATTATTCGTGGGTGGATAATTGATGAATTTATATATAATAATCAAGGCTTTTCTGTGAAAATATAATATATAACTCAAATGTAAACTGTGAAATTTTAGCTTTTAATAATTTTTTTTTATCATATTATTATGAAAGAGCGTAGGTTCACTTTACAGCGCAGCACTAAAATATTATAAGTTAATAAAAATTAAGTAAAATTTGCAATAAAATTTAAAATTAGTCGTGCAAAAGAATTGGACAGTTTTTATTAAAACCATATATTGCATGATTGACTTTTCAAAATTTGAATGAGTTGAGCAAAATAATAATGCTTTGTCCATCATATTTCTTAAGATTCCTTTCTCAAGCTACCTATATAGCTGAAGCATTTTGATACTATCTTATCTAAGTCTTTGGTACTATCTTCTAATAAGCTTTTGCAGCATCTTCTTAATAAAGCTATCCAAATTTTAATTCGGCTCTGAAATTTCCACCTCCGAATCAAACGCACGTTCAATGTTGTCAGTCTCACGGAGACAGGAGCCCAAGCGGTGGTCGTGGGAGTGACCGGATATTAACCATTGAACGTATTCACCTCACTATATGAGAACATCCTTTTGTACAGATCGCACAAACACAAACGAAACGCCGGCGAACACCAGCGCAGTCCCGTCTGACGGTATCATCTCCTCCTACAATAGCAGGCGTCGGTCGGGGACAGGTGTGACGTCACCGACACCTGCAATCTGGGCGAGCATTCGGCCAGAGCATTGTGTCAAGGCCGAGGCGCGACCCACATTTTGAGGGAAGGTGGCCTTTAGGTGGAAACTGGCGGAAGTCTCGGATAAATCTGTTGGTAGGTTATGGGAGAATCAATATTTTGGTAACTTATTCAAAAACCTTTATAAATAAGATATTTCAGTTTTCAGGAGTGAAAAGTCGCAGCTACAGGTTTTCCCTAATCCAATGATAAAGAAATTTTATATTTAGATCAGGGTTTCTTAATCTTTTTTTCTTTAAGATCACTGAGTTTATCCTTGGTTAGGTCAACATATTTTAGTTTATATCAGCAATAATTGAATTGCAGATTAATGGTTAAACTTTTCTTATTAATATAGAGATCAAGCACTTCCTTTAATATTGGACAGTTTGAAAAAATGTTAGCCTCTATCCTTTTCTTCCATATTCTTAACTTGAAATATTTTAGTTGCATCCATAATGCCCACAAATATATATATTTATCTCATTCATATTTCAAAAGATATCTGCCAGGTAAGTCAGCCAATAAATTAAATCATTTCATTTTAAATGTTCCAAGAGTGAACTTCTTTCGTTATTTTTACAAGTAATTGAACAATTTTCAGCAAAATGTTTAAAAATACGAGGACTTGGAGAGTTGCATATAATAAAGGTGGTAATTAAAAACGGTTGTTGACAAAATATCTTTATGGGTTGTTGTAAAATAATGTTCCTAGCGCATTTTAGTGTAAAATGTAACGAGTGGCGATGATTTGAGTAGTTTATTTTGATACTAAGGTAGCAAAATAAGATTTGCTGGATTATTAGTACAAATAAATTCGTTAAGCAGCCTAATCCACCATCTTGTTTAAAAATGGCGGCTATTCGCTAAATAAAAACTGCTTAAAAACGTTTCAAAATATAAATTTAAATAAAATAAAATATTATTTTTATTATTTTACTATTTTTCGTAATTTATGTGGGTATTTAAAGACACGATAACAGCAGTAATTAGAATATAAAATAATTTAAATAATGATAAAACATTTACCATTTATTACAACAAATTAGTTAGTACTTTATCACACATAAAAAACTTTTTATAAGGCACATACCATTTAAAATAGAATCGGTCATATTTTTTTTTTGTTAAAAAATATTAAGTTAAAACATTAGCAAATTTCTTGAGAAATGAAAATTTTTGATTTGGCATTTTTATCGAGAAATTATCGATAAAAAACACTAATTGTGAATATCTTCTACCTATATAACAAATTAAAATTAAAGAATATTTTTTTAAATGGCTATATAAAAAACAAATAATAAAAAAATACTGTAAATGTAAAAAGGCTTAAATCGTTTTTAATATATATTAATACAATAAAATAAAAAGTTATACAATTTTGCATACAAACATCTATCTAATTCTTGTTTTTATTATTTAAAATGGTATTTTTTTAGAATACTTAAAGAAGTTTTTTAAGGTGACAATTTTGAGTTTTTTTCGAATTTAACTTTTTAGACCAGACCAAAAGCAAGCAGAATATAAACAATTTAGAAAAAATAGTATTACCTGTATTACTCCACACCGGGCAAGCATATGTACAATATACTAAAATTGTTGTGGCTACCGCACTGTTTCTAATAAATATTGGTCGAAGAGCCGCGATAGCGGAAAGCCCTTTATATTATTACATTTTACGCTCATGTATTTAACATGCAATTATGAATTAATATTACTGTTAGTAGCAAATTGCCTACGTTTCGTTAATATGAATAACTTTTTTATTTGCAATAATATTAATTTTATGATTCACATCCCTAGTACGCATAGTAAACAGTTATATAACGGTTAGCGTCGCTTATTGTTATATTATCGCCACTGATATAATACTGAGTCACTTCCAATTTATATATATTAAGTGTATAAGTTTTATGTACATTAAAAATTTATATTAAAAAATGTAATTACAGATGAAAATTTATAAAAAAGAATAATAAAATAAAATCAGACGAAAAATGTGATGATAAAATTATATAAAAAAATTGTGTAATTATATATTTTAAATAGCTTAGACCACAAGTTTTATTTATATTTACGCTTTTTCAAACATAATCTTTACTTTTTTTAAATAATCACTCAATAATATTTATATATTAAATTAAACATTGTTACAGTTTTATTAAAATCCTAATTTAATTAGTTTTTCGCTTAATAAATACTATTTTTAATAGACACCGAGATTAGCGATCAGATCAGCGCCACGAGAGCAGAGATCAAAAACAAGTACTCCACATCAAAACATCACTGCCTACAATATTGTTTTTTCCAAAAATCAACCGTCGATACTAACACATAATATACATATGTATATCATTATATAATAAAACTATAAATAGAATAGCTCTTCCGGCGTATTACTGACTAATTAAGTTGCAATATTATTTGTTCTCTTCGAACGACAACGATATGCGGAACACACGGGCAGTTGTCAAATAGACGTGTAAAGGTAAAATGGTACTGGTGAAGAGGATCATTTTTATTTTTTATTTATAAAACAAAACAAATAAATTACAGGTCAGTATTTAAATAGTACATCGATTAACAGTAAATTAACTCTTCTTTCGTAATACTTATTAATACTTTTTTATACACGGAAGCAAAAAGTAGTAGTAGTTAAAAAATACGCGAAAAAGGGGTTTGTTAGTTTTCTACTTGACAAAAAATATTATGATTTTTAATATAAAATATTTTAAAAATGACCTTTAATTTCTGTTAATTTTTATATAGCGCTATAGCCATAATATTAACTATAATAAATATGAACTTTACTAGTTTTCCATTAGGAGAGATTTCATGTTGTATACATACTATATTTATATATTAAGTTATAAGATACATTTTTAATATAAAAACATGATAAAGCAGATTCGGAAGACCTTGCTTGTGAATCACTATTTTTTTAAACATTTTTATCGTGTTTGGAAAATCTGAAATATTGATTATAATTTAATAAGTCCGATAACTTACCTCCGATTAGGTTTTCCTAGCTTTTAATATTCACATGGATAACCATCAAGGTTATTAATTAAAATTGAACTAGGTCGTTTACTACGCATGTTACATGAAGTGTTCCACGAGTTAATTGAGGTATAAATATCACATATTAATAAAATATAAATTAAAATATTTAATTTTATCACACATTATAAAATAAATATGAATAATATACTGTAACATATGTGTGTGTATAATATACTGTATATATATAATATTATGTAAGCGTAGTAAGATTTTTTATCGCTTCCATATCATAAATTGTTAATTTTTTTTCATCTAATATGATTGATCGAAACTATTGTATAATAGTAATAAAATCTAAAATATTCTAGAAAATAAATTAAATCAATGATTTTTCAAAGTAATTATTATTATCACTTTAGAATTTGTTTATAGTGCTTTTTAAGCTGTTAAGTAATTGTGGGTGCTGATTTTATAATTTACATATATAGTTTGTATAACAGTGTTTATTGAATATCTATGACTTGAATATACAATATGATATCATATTTCAAATTTAAGAGAATAATGAGCGGATTATAACTATTGTCCACTCAATGATCATTGTAAGTTAGATAAACTTAATAATAAAATTTCCCGTCTGACGACAATGATCACGAAGTACAGGGACATGACGTAGGTTGCTTATTTTTTTATTGTATCGTATACATGCTAATATTTTCCGAGCCAAACCTCTATATAAAAAGAAAAAAGTATATTTCATAAATTAAATATTATTAGCAATGATCTTAGAATTTAAAATGCCTTTAATATGGTATATATAATTTATTTAATAATAAAATTGATTATAATGTTATGGTTAGTCTTTTCTTAAAGAAGTGTTTTATAGTTTTAAATTAAAATAAATTTTATATTAATCATAAATCATGAAGGATCGATAGATTTGTACACGATATATTGGACGCATGGAGAGAATGCCAAATAAAGACCAATCGTGGTATTGTTTAGCTCCGTATCCGATTCACCTCTTAGTGAAAACGTAATTTCCATAGTAGGCAACCGTCCAATATTACATATGATATGCACAACAATGTTTATTCAAAGAGATTCATGAGTATTTTTTACAGACATGTGTCCCAAAGCTTATGAAAGCCTTTAACTGTGGTCGCTTAACGACGATGACAATGCGTATTTTTTGACGCGTGTTTTCGAGATCACAATTAAAAGTTTTTAATATTGTCAAGTATTGCTATTTGTTTTCGAATATCTCTTTTTAAATTAATAGATTTTCCGAATATGACAATTTATCCAAATAATATTTTTATGTTATATCTTGATTTTTTAGACGAAACAGTTAAGAAATCACTCATTTCACGTAAACTTGGACGAATAAGAAAATCGCTCATTAAGAGAAATTCAAATATATTGTCAGACTCTTAGTAAAATTAATGTATAAATACGTCTCCTGGGTGAACCTTTATAAACGTAACCATTGCGGTTGTTACCTTAAACGACAAAACTAACGTTTAGCGAAATTGTGTGTTGTGCACAATACTTAATGCATAGTAAAAACAAAAGGTTAAAAAGTTACGGTGATGTTTATGATTTTGAAAAGCCTTTTGCGGTTACTATTCACGTTCTAATAAAACGATTACTCTGAAGGGTTTGTTTGTAAAGTACCTTTCTCTAATATGAGGCTTTCTAATGGACGATTATGAAGGTTTTCCTACATTCCTTTAACCACATTTATAATACATTTATTTAGTTTAGGTATTAAAGTCATCGCTGATGCGATAAATTAAAGAATGAACGTATCAACTTTTTTTTTACTAGTTAAATATATTTTTAAAAATATGTAAATATATTTTGTATACAATTTAGGTCAAACAATACTTTTAAGTAAAGATTTGTAGTAAGAATCATAAAAGACTACATCGTTATAATAAAAACAACTTAAAATTAAAAAAAAATATTTCATTCAACACAACTTGACGTGCTTTTTTAGCCTTGAATCTATATAGCATTTTCATTGAGACGATTGAGCCTTTGTTTGAGTAACGTCATTTCAGCTTTTTTCAGAAGGGGGGTGGCAAATATTGGCCATTCAGTGATCGTTTTTTTATTATATCTATTTCAATAAGATTCTATTTGTTTCATGCCCAAAATGTTAGTCAATATTTCGTTACATGAACTACTATATACCAACTTATGAGTGATTTGGCGATTACTAAGCATTGTTTTTTCCAATTTCATCGGTGGTTGATGTGTTTGTTATTACTTATAATAGCTTAAAGATTTAACATCTTAAATGTCATCTCCAGAATTAATGGATTTAACCAGTGAAAAACCATCCTCGACCCTAATACCTTAACGATAGGCCATCTAAGCACAATCCTGGTCGAATCTCTATCATATAGGAGACAGGTGATTATGACCTGGGCTCGTAACAAAATTTATGGACATCTAAGTGGACGCTCGAAGCTTGCACACTCCGAGCAACGACGCGACGTCCGTCGCTAATTTGTCAAGTGAAAAAATTACCCAAACGATTGGATCGGTGGCGGACCAGAGGTGGATCTCCATTACACGCGCTTGGTCGACCGGAACCCAGGAATTAACTAAATCGCCACCGCCTCTGGTCGTCGGATAACAGCGGAAAAATTCCTGAAGCGACCCACGTGCGACCCATTTTTCCATTTCGCAAATAATTCCAGCGACGGGCCTTGTCACCAATTTGAATATTGCCTCAATTCGAGACGTTTCCTGATGATAATAAAAAAAAACGTAAGAAAAGAACGAGTAATCTACGACAATCAAAATTAGAACAGTAACGTGAAAATAAACACGACATCTCCAGGCGGAAATTTTAACTAACGCATCGGAGATAAGCTGGATTTTCGACGATAGACGTCGCTATAAATATATGAATATGCACTTATATATAAAAATATACAAATAAATATACTGCTAATATTATATTATTAAGATTTTTACAAAAATTGTGCAAATAAAATAATATTTTAAATAAATATTGTTCCCGTGTTCCCATGCAAGATGTCTCCACATGCTACTAGCGTAGGAAAATTGAAAATTACATAAGAAAACTCTATAGATTTTTACCTATGTGTACTTATGCTTGCATAAGAGCTTTTATATAACGTCTGTCTGGGAAAACTAATGCGATAAACTACGATCTTATCCTAATTTAATATTCGTAGTTCTGAACGATGTGTTTATTTTTCGGATGGTAATTCGGCATTGTAATCATTAATAATTTAATATTATTAATTCTTATTAATTCTTATCATAAACAAATATAAATTAACAAATATTAATATTATATAATAGGTATTATTACATAAAAAATATTTTCTCAAACCATGTGTCGCGAAAAACTTAGCAATGCATTTTTGTATTAAATAAAATACATTAAAATATTAATCCACTAGTTAAATACCGCTTTACTTTTAGTAGTCAATCCTAAATTAAATCAAGAAAAATATTTTCTGAATTCTAGAATATTTCACTCAATAAAGAAATATATTAAGGGTTATGTAATACATCTGTGAACCGATCACTATTATTATTAATTTTTATTTATATTTATTTAATTTTTTTCAAGTTAATTAATATTATTATTTTTAAATGATAAAAGTAGTAGAGTTTCTAAATATTCGTTATTAACGATAAAATATTCAAATATATTCGTAAAGTCATTAAGAATACAGGTTAAATATTAAATACAGGTTTACATACACATTTTTGTTTATAAAAAAGCAAGAAAAAGTAACAATACTGTTTCCCTATAATTTAAAAAAATAATACTTTATATAATAATACAAAGTTAATTTTAATCATACTTGTTGCCGAAAATAAATAATATAACTTCTTTAAAAATTATACCATAATAAATTACCTTAGAAAGAAATTATTTAAAATATAAAAAAATAACAGCCATTGAGTCCACAATATTTATTAGATTATTTTCTGAAATTTCAGCATTGTTTTTATAATTAACATAAACAACATAAAAATAAAAAGATAAACTATCCAAAATAAAAAAAGCACAATTGAGTTGTTGATAGTGTAAAAAAATTGGCTATCTGCGTTTATATAGTATATACAAAAACTTTTAGTACATAATAATGTTTTTATAGTAAGTAAAGTTTTGGTGTTTTTTTAAATTAATATTTCACTAAAATATAAACAAATATTTAAGAACATGTTTCAATCAATACGAAGTATAACATAAACACTAAATAACTTAAAATAATACTTTATTTGTATCGATTTGAAAGGGATAAAAAATGACAATCAACCATTTAGAAACTCCAACATTAAAATAAGAAGAGTTTCTGGAATTTCGGCAATTACAAAGAGTTTTTTTCTTCATTGCTTTGCTTATTGGTGATTTGTTGAAATTACTATGACTGCTATAAATATTATATTATAAATAACAAATAGTAGAATTGGACCGTTGATAATGGGGCGGTACATCTTAGAAACAAATTACTATATTTATTATTGAATTATACAAATAAATAATGTACAACTGTATTGTAAAAGTTGGTCGGTTTTTAATGCTTTTTTGAATTATTTTTTTAGCAAATAGTTTAAAAAATGTTTATATTTCGTATGAAGTCCTTATTTAGAAAAATACTGAAACTCGAAAAGCTTAAATCTAATTATATTTTTTTTTATAATTTTACAATTATATTTTGTAAGAATTAATAGTTCTGTTTTATTGAAATTATTAACGTTTAGAATTATTACTTAGCATCATATATTTTATGTAAAGTACAAAAATAGCTTGATTAGCAGCAATTAAACATTGTTCTCAACGAGATCAGAACATTAAAAAAAAAATTTGGAAAAAAATATAAAAAAGACAGAAGTTTCTCTATGAGACAAGATAACTAAAACATCTGAAAATGTATACGTTCTTTTTGCTAACTTATGGTTTAAAAAAAAAAAAAATATCTTAAAACAAGTAATACGTTAAAAAAATTTTTTCGACAACCTCGTTAAAGTGCCCACTGGTGATGACTGACTTAACTATAAAAAAATCGGATGAATAAATTAGGGCTACTTTTTCAAAGCATCAGAAAATTTACTGTTCTATTTAGATTTTAGGGCTTACTAATTTAAAAGAAAATATAAAAAAAAAAATATTTCGTAGAACATAAATTTTTGAGAATCACGTTTATGTACTGTCTAGCGATGACTAACTTATTAAAATGAAAAATTACTTAGATAGCTCAAATAGGGATATTTATAGAGCATTAGAAAATGTTAACGTTCTTTTTAGATATTAGGGTTTAATCATTTAAAACTTATTATTTAAAAATAAATAATATTTCATCGTGCAAGGGTTAAATACAAAACATACATACATTGGCGATGACTGTCTTAACAATATCAAAAACATATTTTTATTTTTAGAGTCAGAAAATTTAATTATTATTTTTGGCATTTTAGGGTTTAATTATAAACTAAACAACTAAAAATAAATAAGTTTTCCTAGACAAAATATAAATACGTATTAAAATTAGGACAAAATTACAACCATTCGGGACTCCATCAGTACATCATAAAACCAGGATAATTTTGACTAAATCGCGATGAACGACGTAATCATTTCTCATATAATAATATACATAAAGATTAATTCCTATGACAAAATACAGTCGAGCTTAGACCCGATCTCGCAACCAGTAGAGCTCACGCCAAATGAACACGGACGAGCCTAGAAATTAAGGCAGATACAAGCAATATATAGATAAAAACGGCATTTCCATTTCTACTGTCAGATTTTTTTTCATCTCTGAATCGTCAGAAGTTAACTCAAGTTTTAATACTTTGCGACGAAGAGATAAGACATGAACGATTCATTACAAATCTATATTTAAATAGCGTAATATCTAGTTGAACTTTTGGATTACAACTGACCAAGCGAAGTGTTGTTCCGGATAAAGTGGTGTTGGAACGCTAGTATTTTGGCATATATAGCATTGAGAATTAGGGCATGGGACATGTGTCTAATACAAATATTAACTAAGTCAATTTAAAACCGGTAATATTAACAACGTCGTCATTATATGGAATGCGTGAACCGGGGCTTCTGTTCCTATTTCATGGAGGTATGCACTGACCATTCGTGATTTTTAAATTAATGTAATGAATATAATTAGCATGAAAATTATTAGAAATTTATCTTAGCATTGTATCACTCTGGATGTTTCATACACGTGTAACTCATTAATCAAATTATCATTATATGCACGTGTAAAGCAATAATATAATTATATGTAATTATCATCAATTAAACGTGTAGCACATTATAAACACGTAAAACGCATTAATAATGTCATTACCTTTTAAACATAAACACGGAATAATTAAATCAATCAGTCGCAAAAACTACAGGATCAAACAGTCGTATTATTCATGGAGTATCCTTACGCCTCTCGCTGTTCCATAATACACGGCTAAATAACTGTAAATGGACTCCGCTTAAATACGCATTTTTGTTTGTTATGCGGACGAAAAAAACCGTTTTAAATACTGTTTATCGCGTGTGAGTGAGCAACGCTGCTTCAGCGTTGTATTGTGCGTGTGCATTACACCCGTACTTAGCATACAATAAAATCTGTTTTAATTAATATTAGACACATTTTACAATTAAATCGTGTGTACTATAAAATGCGATACTGCGATTGATAAATGTCTGCGGCACACTAGACCATTTTTGTTATCAAAAGCCTAATTTTATTGATGAAATTGAACCATGTAGTTGCCTATATTTTATCTGGAATCAGAATCGAGTATCTTATTCTGGAAATCGAAAATACAACTGTTACGTAAACGAATAGTAATATTATTGTATAAACTAGTGTTTCTTTTAATCTTTCCTACAGGCAATACACAAAAATTAAATTAAAAACGACTCTAATCGATCGTAACCAATTAGCGTTATTGATATTTTTATCAAAAATCGAAAGGCTTAGGTATATCATGATTAAAAATAATTATTGCGCCCTGAATACATGAAATGCAACCTAATTCGAGAGAATCGATCGGAAGTATTAATAATAAATTTTTAGGTTCATAGTTCAATAAACCATCACTAACTTAGTGTTTTTACTAACAGATGTCGCAAATTACAAAAAATAAAAAATGTAGTAATAAATATATAAATAAATCATATACTTTTTATAACACCATAACTAAAATAAAAAATTACAAGCACTCATAAATATAATTATTGAAATTTTCCAACGTTTCCCCTAAAATGCGATAGATGTCACCTCTTATGTCTAGCGTCGGAAAATTGAAAATTATATAAGAAAACTTTATAGATTTTTCACTGTACCAGCGCACATTTGCACAATGGCTTTTATATAAGTTGTTTTTGGGACTTTTAATGCGGCCACCATTCGATTGACCTTAAAATAACGCAATTTGTACTGTACGTAGATTGACGTTTACGTCGCGTACGGATCGATTACTTATTTATTTTATAAAAAAAAGCAATCTACACGTGTTACGTAACAGGATTAATCACAAATACGGACAAACATGGTTCATTAGTAAGAAAGCAAATACATATGTGACTGAGCTTTTATCAGTGTACGTATGTACTGTATGTATAAATAACGATCGGATATCGGATGGCGTTATTTGACACCGCATTATTTATAAATGCATTATGATCATTTTTAACGAAGGCAAATGAGCGGTGACAAACGTTGATTTGATTATTAACGTGGCTGGAATGATTTATCTGTGTTTTAAAGTACGGTTACGTAATCGCCTGTTCATCGTACAGCACTAGCGGTCCGGAAATTTGCAAATTGTATTAAAATCATTTATAATTTATCAACGAAAATAATAAGATACATAAAAACGATTTATAAATCCAGTTCCCAAAATTTATTTTTAATAAATTAATTTTGACTCAAATAGGTTATTGATTTAGTCAGACTTTTCTTATTATCCTGAAATAAATTTAGGTTAAATAATTTAAGAATACAATCTATACTAAAATTGTTGAATACATATAGTTTTTATAAAATAAACTATGTATCTATTAAATTTAATGTAGTGGTTTATTATACTATGTGTGAAATTGTATTTTGTGAGCATCACTTTCAAAAAACTGAAATTATGCCAATAAAATAAAACGAAATTTCTTATTATGTTTTGCTAAATTTTAAATTCAATTAATCAGAATTAAAAGTTTTAAAGCATATGATAATGAGCATTTAGCTTATTATTTATTAAAATCATAAGATAATTTATTTGAGAACATTGTGTAAAATATACATTTTTGAATATTAGTGGATAATTAAATCAAATTAATTTGTATTTCTTTTTTCTTGGAGTATCTTATATACTATATAATACCATTGAGGTTCGTCGTGTTTTTTTTTAATTTGTTACTACTAAAATTATGTAATAATTTGTAATAAATGCTTATTTGCTCAATATAAATAAAACCTAAGAGCTTTTAATGTAATGATATATTTGCAAAATACCCAAAATACTGCAACAAGGCAATCAATTGAAAATATTGCTTTGAAGGTATTCAAATTATTGTATTGAAACAGATTATGATAATTAATATATCAGATAAACTATAAATAATGCTTTTCAAGAAATTAGTTACATTATATATAATGTTTTTAAGTCCTGAGATTTTTAAAAGGTTTAATTACAACATAACAGACATGAGCCCAATGCGTTACAACAGGGTAAATTAATCAGTATACAATCGATACGTACAAGTAAGTATTAAAATACAATGCTAATCAGTGACATCTATTTTATTAATTATAATCTATTATTAAATTTTAAATTAATTCAAGTCAATGACATCAAAATATTAGTTAATCCCGAAATTAATGTCGTTTTTTGTTATTTTAAGTTTTAACAATAAGTCGTTGAAACTTGAGTACGTTTTTTGTTATCTGTGTTGTTGCACATTTGGCCTTCACATTCCATTACATAAAAAAATGGGCCTCAATATGGCAGAATTTTTACCCAGTAAACAATTCATACAAAATTTGTTTTTAAATCCGGCAACTACGTTTATTTAAAATATTTGTGAAGCAGTCAGTGATTAATCAGATATTTTTAAATGTCAAAAAACTTTGAACGGGCAAATACGAAATCAAGAACATGAGAACTGGATGTGGAAAACCAGCAAAATAGACGATGATGCAGAAACAGAAGCAAATCCTACTAAAACTATCCGACAGCTGCATATACGATTAAAAAGATTTGGAAGGCTTGGAAACAAGGTGTATGGGTTTTACACATCTTCTGTATCTTTTAGCTAAGAAGCCTTTTCTCGACCATTCGATAACCAGCGATGAAAAATGGTTGTTATATAGCAACAATTGTTGTAAGAGTCAATGATTATGCAATGATCATGTAGCAAAAAGTACATTAAATACCAGTGTGTATGATGGAATTGCAAAGGTATATCTAATTAAGTAGTGTTGTGTTTTTTAATATATAATATTATTAACATAATATGTTTGCCATTTAAAAATATGATTTAGTACTCTATTTTAAATAATGGCTTATAAATAATTTTATATTATTTTAATATCCACCAAAACACTAAGTTATACGCAAAAAAATGTTTTTAACCAAGAAATAAATTTTTCAATATCATATTAAATTAAATAAAATAAAACTTGCGTTGCTAAAAAGTACATAATTGAAAGATCACATACTTTACCATATAAAAATAATATAATCACGATCTTCCATTTAGAATAAACTTATCGCGGATATCAATGAAAAACCTTATCAATAAATCAAAGTATCAATTTAACGATTAAAGTAGTCTTATTGAGTTGGCATTGCATAGCAATAAATATGAAAAAAAATATTATCACTGGGACCATATAACTGCAAATGGTCGATAACAAGTCGGACGTGTGGTTATCAGTCGGAGATTAGCCCGTCAGATCTGACTAATTGTGTCAAAGGACGCTAACCACTAAACTGTGACGTAGCTTAGTGGTCACTGTCGTGTGTAATAACCATTCCGAGGTCAGAGTATCGGATCGCCAATGGATCAAAGTTAGCACACAATAAAGAAATTTTCACCCATAATAAATATCAACAAAACATTCAGATTCGGTTTATGTTTCATTAAAAAAATAGTTTCGATATATGCTTAAAAATTACTATGCATATAATTACTACGTTCGTAAAGAATGTCGATGAAAATAATCTAGAAGTTGATTAGATTATATTAATATATGCTTATAATAATGGCTAGACCACGATGCATCCAACTACTGCGATTACATGAATGAAAATCAATACTATCAAACAATGGTTATCAGACAGCTGTTCTTATTGGGGAGTTGTCCAATACTCCTGTTTTGGCATGTGGTATTTGAAAACAATGCTCGGGAAGCGCTGGTAATAAGGTGGCACACAAAAATGATTTATATTTTGGAATCTTTGTGTTGTGCATATTCCCTATTAGCATCTTTTCCATGTACACTGCTTAAGATTAGGGCATCAAAATACCCGGCCAAAGTCATTACCGGTTCACGGATATTTTTACTTTAATTAACCGGGTACCTGGTTCGGTTCCGAGTAATTTTTGTCCACTATTATAAACCGACACAGAATTATTAGAATATTATTAAAATAACGGATAAACAATGTAATTTTTATAAAGTTGTAATTAAGATAGATATAATTTTAGTCATTATATATAAATTTTAGAGTCCACTTTAAGATTAAATTTTATCATGAAACCGAAGTAAGGTGGCAAAGAAATATTTTAGAACCACTCTTGTTTCGCCATAATTTTCTTATCGTAAAAACACGTGAAACCCGTTCCAATATATTGTTGACAGCAAAAATGTGTTTCTACTATAAGTCAAAGGATTAACAAAACTTTATGAAGTGCCGAACATTGTCAACTCTCGCGGATTATAAACTTGTAAGCATCATAAAATTTTGAATGAAAATTTTATAATATTCTATTTATGGATCACCTAATTGTACATGCAGAATTTTCTCTTTTCATATTTGTAAAAGTGAAGAGAGAATATTTTTTGTTACTTCTAAATCGATGATAAGTATTAATTACCTAATTACCTAATTGGTAGCAAAATTTCATTGGAGTATTAAAAAAAATATGTTTACATCTCTTGCTAGAGAGCTAACCATGAACCGATGGATAACGAGCGAGTATGACTCTTAACGATCATAAACCACTGACGGTAAATAATAACAATAGACATAAATGTTGTTTTTTTGCGTTCACCGAGTATTTTTTGCAAATGATCGCATTTTTATTTATTTTTTGTTAAACGGCAAATGTTTGATAATGCCAAAACGAAATTTGTCGTATAGCTTAATTTGTGAAACAATGCTTTCGGACTATTAAATAGGGATTTTCTGTCCTTTTTCGATAAACCGCCCTTATTTTAAATGAGTTTTTCTATATAGAAGAAGAAGAACAAGAATCAATTACCATTTTTTCAGGAGAATAAAGTACCAAAAACTGTAGGATCACTAAAAATATAGCAAAATTAGTACTTCAAATACTTAATAAGATGATAAATACAAATCAAGGAAAGGGAGAGTACTATAAAAACCATACGGTGAACACATTTCAACCAGCCTAAGTACAGAGAAGTGATGAAAGCATAACTCTTGGAGACAATGAAGATACAATTTTATTGACTTCTGTTATGTCTGATTGCAGACGATAGCGACCACTTTATTAACTCATTATAAATATTCCTCCCAGTTTTTTTCTGCTTTTTTAGAATCTATAAAGTAAACAGGTTTACTAACTTCGTAACATTCCTGAAGTAGCTCTTACAAATCGTTCTCTGATGTGTGTGAATTTTTTCATGAATAATTTTCAGCAGAATTTTCAGCGTTTGACTCAAAAGTCTCATAATGTCTAAGTCGTTTATGAATAATGGTTCAATATTGCAATCCTGCGGAGCTCCAGAAGGGTTTAAATTTTTCTTTGCAATGTAGTCATCATAACCCACGAGCTGACAGCGATCTGAAATAAAATAAACGTACAATTAATTAATATCATTATATAACTCAGTGGCATGCAATTCTGATCCCAGAGTAACAAATAGTCAATAAGTTAAAAAGCTGTTTAGCAGACAATAAATATATTTTCCAATTCGACAAAACGCACAGCAACGAATACCGTATGCTCCAATGCAGGCTTTGTGTGCAGGCAGATAGTTGTATACGTGTGTGTATCTGTATGAATAGATAGAGATTTTCCGTGATTATTGCGTCACTGGAAAATAGGGCAAGGAGATGCTGAATACGCGCGGATACATTAACATATACTACGAATCCCTAGCGGGGATTACACGTTTTTATCCCGTATAATGTGAGAAAAATGTTTATAAGCACGATCGATAAATATTATTAAAGCTCTTTTAGAATGGACATATAGCTATAACAATAAGTTAAGGACCCAATTTCGTGACATGTTATAGACCCCGTTTCACCTCTCGAGAACCCTGATTATACTTGTGTGTTATACGTATACAGTGTGTCTCGAAAGAAATTGGTTATTGAGCGAGCAACGGTACCTACAGGGTTAGCTCTCGTTATTTTGACAATCGATGCGCAAGGGTCCGAATTTCGCCATAGTAGAGGAAGCTCACAATTGAATTTAAAATAAAAACGTATTCGTAGTATTGCAAGTAAATGTATTAATTGTCATTAAAAAGCTTGAAAACCAAACACATTCCAAATTTGTTCTGCATTTAGTTTAGATTGAATCATCGAAGATTGCCGATCAGATATAATATATAGAAATGTTACACCAAGCTAAATATTATGTCTTATGCTATATGATGGAAACTATGTAAAAAAATCAATGCAAAATATTTTAGGTATTATTGATATTATACTTGAATGCTTTAAACAAAGAAGTTGTAAAGCAAAAAGTGGCTTCTGAGCCATCCGATGCATTTTTATTAATACTCTTGAGCAAAAATGTGTTATGGAAACGTAAAAAGAAATTAACAAAGGAATTCTGATTGATACTGAAACAGTTTCTTGGCACTTTTTATTCGGGAAATTACAGTGCTAATAAAAAAACTTTATGGCTGGAAAAACGGAGATATTACAATGCCGCCTAAGTCAGCTTCAATTAGTTTTTTGAAACAGCAAAATGGCAGGTGGGAAAAACTTAGCACGTATTTAGTAATATTTTTACTTGAGTATAAATTTTTATCCAAAAAAAATGCTTAATAATGCCATTTTTCTCTCACCAATCTGATACATTAATATTTTATGCACAACTCACATTTCCGAAAAGCTAAGCTAATTTTATATCTAAAAACATCCCTTCAACTAGTGTACTTTTTTCATTTTGTTAGCAAACCTTAAAAAAATTCTGTGTAAAAACAAAAAAAAATATATATTTAAATCAGTAATAAATACTATTATAGTCATCAAGATGTTTTCATACTCTGGTAATTCTAATAATGTGTATCTTTATATTTTGAGCAATAAAAAATATATTTATTTTTTCTACGAAGCCAGGTAGTAAAGCTTATCAAATATAAATATTAAAATACGTGAGATGCTACAAAATAAAAATCTGATTACGCTACTAGTAATACATTATTAGAACAACTGTGCGAAATCTGTAAGAGGCACACGTTTATTTTTATAATTAAAAAATAATATATAAAAAATACAGCCATTCAGTTATTGTGTTCTTTTATATAGACAGATTTTTATAATAAATGAGAGTGAGAAAATAATATCACAGAACAATGCTTAAAGATTAAAATGAGATATATATTTCAAGAATGATAATATTCTCTAGATCAGGGGTGGCCAGTAACAGGGGTGGCACACTTTTACAAAATATATTTATTTTATAATGGCCGATACACTATAGACAATTTTTCATAGTGGAGTTATGATGCATTTCTAAAGTGTCCCGCAAGATCATTTAATTTGGCTACCTCTGCTCTAGATGATATATTTCAACTCATTTTAACGATTTAAATTAATTTTGAATGTATACATATATAGATGTATGTAGTTTAAAATTGCTTAAGATATTAAGAAATTAGTCGTATATTTTGGTGAAATTATATATTTTGAATCACTTATCTGTGAAATTAAGCACCAACAATTTAAAACAATTATTTTTCATCTATAATATGCTTTGTGTCATACAGTGCATATTTTTATAACATAATGAATCAAATGAGTGATGATATCAATCGAAGTGGTCGACAACATTTTCGCATGAATTTTGATTTTAATAGCAAAATTGAAGATGTATAAATTAAAATTGCATTAAAATAGCATTAAAAACCCACTTAGTCAAAGTGCTGCTGCAGCAACTTCAAATCAATCCGCCAAAAGGAATATTTAAACTATCGATTATAGCACAAAGCGTTACATAACTCCGATCGCCGCCGAACGTTACTGCGATTTAACCGCTAACTTTTCTATTACACACTACCACTAGTCGAAAACTTTGAGTCAGTTAGCGATTTTAAAACTTTTATAACTAACTGCACAAAAATCAGCGGTTAAAATTTAAATTTTTGATTAAATTTTTGACGCTGGTTATGTATTATACATCGAACGAGAATCGATCTTCATTTATATTATATTGCGTAACTCAGAGCGAAAAACGGAATTGCGGATCAAAATACACCATCCGCTTAATCCACGTAAAGGATGTCTTCTCGAAGAATCTGCGATTATCAGTTTAGACTTATTACGCAGACTCCGCGTCCTCAAAGCGACTGTCAATATTTTTTTGACGTATAAAAATATAGACACCGATAAAACGATAGGTATCTATAATATAATCAATATGAGTATATGTCTCCGAAAAAATATATTATATATTCAAACATGTATGTACATATACGTTTAATACACACTTGTCACGCGTTCAGAATGTAATTTAAATAATTATGTTTGCTGTTTTGAGAATGGGGAAAAATTAACCTAGTTTGTAATCGTTAACAGTTATTATCATGTGCGAACACTAAATTATAAACGTAATTGTATAACAAGAAAATAAAATATAATACTCTAAACGTGTTATTTAAAATTACCTAATTTTTTTAAACTAATTAATCATATTCACTTAAATATTTTACATAGGGCAATTATACAACATTTATTCATTGCACCAATACACATAAATATAAAACTTAAAATTAAATAGGTTTAGAAAAAACCGAGATGTGATATCGACGATGTCAGACCTAAGTATTCTAGCATACAAATTATAAAAAATAGAATACAATTAAAGAAGGGTTAACAGTAAGACGTTAGATTTAAGTTATGTATAATATGATACATACATAAATATGAAACATTTTAATTTTATTTAAATGTGTTACATACATAAGTATGTGTGGTTTTTGTGGACATGTGTTTAATAGTTAGTCAATGTGTTTTACAATCTGTTTCAAAACGTCCATTAAAAAATCGTAACTTCGTAAATATTTATCCCAGAAATAAAATATAGAATAAACATTGTTAGCTCGCGCACTGTTATAATATCTACAAAATAAACCACATTGTTATATTCGCCTTTGGCGAAAGCATTTTAATTACATAATAAAGTATCTTAATATATAGATATCTTTCATATTTAATACATGGGTTAGAGAGCTTTTATTTATTGAAACTTGTAAATACAGCCTATGTTGGCAGCACTGTAAATCTGACATCTGTCAATAATCACGCGTGTTTAAAGTATCAAATGTTAGTTTGCAACAACACATTTATGAAATGGATCGTTTAACCACCGCTCAACGCGTTAAACTTGCTCAATTCTTATACAGAAATAACAATTCTGTAAGAGCAATTTCATCGTTCTACTAAGCGAAAAAATTAAAAAGACTGGAAGCGTTGGATATAGATTAAGACATTTACATCATCGTGGTGCCCGTTCAACTAAGAACATTGCTGCTGTAAATAAAAGTGTGGCTGAAAACCCAGAATTGTAAATTCGCCAGCGTTCGCATCTTTTTTGCTTTTATTATGGCTCCCTTTGCCGCATTTTGCATCTGGATTTGAATTCACATCTGTATAAAATTCAGATAATAAAAGAACTGAAGCTCGAAGGCCACTGACAGCGAAGAATTTATACAAATTGGGTGTTAGAACAGCAGGAAGGTGATACTGATTTTTCAAAGAAAATCTACTTCTCTGAAGAGGCACATTTCCACATATGTTAATAAGCAAAATTGCCGCATATGGGGCGATAAAAATTCTCATGTGATTCCCGGGAGGTCATTACATGCTCAACAGTGACTGTTTCAGTCATTCGATTTAAGTTTAAATCGAATGACTGAACCGCAGCCGCTTCCCACTTTGATTGTTTGACTTAAACTTTGATACTATGTGAAGTAATAATAATAATTACCCAAATTATAAGGCAATTAAAAAACTTTATATTTATACAATAAACTCATGCACGGCTTAGGCTCGGAAAATAATGTTCTGATATACAGCATAAAGGAAAAATTTAAATTGGAGCGCCATTTTGTTTGATTACCTAAAATATCAGGATAAATGCATCGAGAAAGGAATACATATTATAGAAGGGTGGCTCACTAAATTGCACGCCAAAACGAACCTTGTGAACATTTCGACTTAGGGCCAAAATGTAGTACCGTGCAAAAATGAAAAAATATGAAATTTGAAATAAAATATTTGAATTAAATAATGATTCGATGTGAATTAAATCACTTGTTTTTTTATTTATTTTGAATTAAAAACCGCCATTTTGTTTTTTGTTAAGTGTTGAAAATAGTGAAAAATGAAGAAAACGGTCGAGTTCATCGCGTCGATAATTGCATTAGTTTAAATTTGCGTCGATTTTGGACGATTTTCACGTATATATAGCGCGATTTGTTCGAGTCGGCGCCGGTGTCGGTATCGGTGTCGGTGTCGGCGTCGGTGCCAGTCGGTCTGTGCGCCTGCGCGTCATGCGGATCGTTGACGGGGCGCCGGCGCGGGCGGCGCGCGGCCCCTGGACCTCGGCTCGGCCGCACACCCACACCGCAGGCATGGCCGACAAGAAGGTAGCGGAACAATATTACGCCCCGCCGCCGGAAGTTGGCCGATGGGAGGGCTTCAAAACGTTCTTATGGAACTCAGAAACGAGCCAATTCCTCGGCCGGACCGGCTCGAGCTGGGGTGAGTTTTCTCATTTTTACCATTTTTTCAAACTCCAATTTTCCGCCCCGACTTGATTTTCCGCCCCGATTTCACCGACGCTAAGTCCCCGACGCCCTTAAAACTCGGTTTTTAAAAAGTACGAAACTCACATTTTCGGGGGCTCAGTCCGCAGTTGCGCGCGCCGATCTTATGTAATATATTTCACGGAGAGATTAATTTGGTCTTAAATGCGATTTTTTCGAGCAACTTCCAAAATTGTTTTAAATAATAATATTAAGCGAACCGGACGTTCACGATCGCTCTTATCGAGCGCTGCGATAATATACATATTAATGTATACAGGGCGCTTAAGAAGCGCCTGTTCGAAAGCGACGATTAAAAATCTCGCACCCGCATTACATAATTGGCCCAAATGCGACAAAATTCGGCCAGATCGATTTTTCATATAAAACGATTACGCAACCCCATATCTCGGAAAAAACACCGAAATAAAGATGAAATCTAACATATACGCTTTCTGGGTGTCCTGTGCCTTAAATTAAACGTTCAGTGCGGCGATTAATCGACCAGTTCGCGTTTTCATGTATTATTAAGCGTTTGTGTTTTATGTCGCGGTTATGGGCAAGCACACAGGTTTGGCCGTAAAAACGTATATAAATCTCTTCCGATAAATTACGCGAATAATGTTGCCATCGATGAAAAATTTAATAAAATGCAGCGCCTCTTCGTGAATCGATAAAGGCGGTGCCCGCCCTTGCAGTTATGTAATTGTCGAGATTCTCGCGAGAAACGTCGATTTTTGGCGAGCCGGCGCCGGCGCCCGCCGCTCGCCGCATAACCTCAAAGCTCCCTCGCGTTACGTAATTGCGCGAAAATTGCGGGAGGTTAAAAACGCCGCTCCCCCCGAGAGCCGACGCCCCTGCACGCCGATTTGCAGCGATCGATCGATCCTGCAGTTTCGCCGGGCGGACAAAGAGACGCCCGTATCGATTTATTCGCATAACCTTTGTTCGCATCGTATGCGTTTATTGCTGTTCCTTTAAATCACAAAAATCGATTCAAGAGCATTTTTAACTCTTTTCCTTTTACTGTACGAGCAACATTACAAATTTGTAGTCGCCATTTTGTATTATGAAAGTAACACTGCAAATGGATAATTCCGCCATTTCGCCAAGCTTAATTTGTCAATGAAAGAAAGACTGCCATTTTGAGATGAAAAATCTGTCGGCACTGGCTGCATTACTATGACTAAGATTACTTTTTTGTTAATAAATATAAGTAGTATGAACCTTAAGTTATAAAAAAATAATTTTTAAATTTAATTTTCAATCGCCATTTTGTCCAGTAAGTAAGATAGAAAAAACAAAAATTTTTGTGTTCGAAAAAAACTTTCTTGATAAAAATATGTTATAGAACATTTTATCCAGAAAAGTTTGATAGAAATCTGATTAAAACTACTATATGTATGCAAATCTTTAAAATGCCTTCCGGTATTCCACCGCAAGAATTAGGTAAATCTTGTTTGTGTGTGAAAAAATATGTAATGATTTTTAGGATTTTAGCCGCCACTTTGAAAAAAAGATGGCAGTTCAGGCTTTAGAAAATTTTGCCAGCTCCATTGTCACTAATTTAATGAAGTAGCGGCTTTTATCAAATAGCCGCCGTTGTAAAACAAAATGGTGATTCAGGCTGGCTTGATGTAATTTATCGCATTCGTAAAGATTTAGCCGCAAAAATCAGATAAATTTCATATTTGTGTTAAAGGAGCGTTAATTTAGATTAACTATGAAATATATAGACGAAGTAACGATTTTTTGCGAATAACCGCCATTTTCAAGCAAAATGGCTATTGAATTTAATGCGATCATCGTGTCCTCTAAAATCGTTATTGTATGCTATAGCAGTATTTCTATAAAAAATATCCACAAGAATCAGATAAATTCCATGTGTGATTTACCAGTTGATTTATTTCTTATTGAATAAATTTTTAGGCATTATTTTGAAAAAAAGATGGCGGTTCAGCTTTTGCAGCTCCATTGTCGCTTAAAGTGATCGCTGATCTGAATTTTATAAATGAAATCACTTCCGGCAATGGCCGCAAGGATCAGATATATTTTTATGAAGTCTAAAGCAGTAACGATTTTTATCGAATACCCTTCATTGTAAAACAAGATGGCGTTTCAAGCTAGCAAGCTCGATGAAGTATATTGGTAAATATATTTGCCGTAAGAATCAGATACTTTTGATCTGTGTATTAAGATTAACATATTTTTAACTATGAACTATATGAACAAAGTAATGATTTTCTTGTAAATAAATAACATTTTAAATAAGCTAACGAGTTTATTAAAATATATCGTGTCCTTTAAAATATGTAATTCTATCGAAATTGACAAGAATCAGATAAATTGCATATATGTGGTTTAATTTTAATATTTAAGCCGCCATTTTGATGAAAAGATGTCGGGTAAAGTTTGCCGTTAATTTATCTGAAAATCTTGCTACTTATATAATAGTCCATTTTGTTTGCCCTGAAATTTTACGTGTGCACTTACTTCCGGTACTGACCGCAAAAGTCAAATATATCTTATAGAACATTTTTTAATATTGATAACGAAGTAACAGTTTTTAGCAATTTTGCTTCAGACCGATTAGCGAACTCAAAAAAAACGTAATATATTATATATATATTATTGTATGAAATAGCAGTATTTCTATTGACATTGACCACAAGAAACAGATCAATTTTATCTGTGTGTGGAAGAAAAGCTAATTTAGCATTTTTAGCTGGAAATGAAGTATCACAGAATTTTGAAATATAATTCCGCCATTTTGTTTGATAAAACTACTTAGATTAGAAGATAAAAATCCGTTTAGAATTTTTTTAATTACATTATAAAACATATTTGAATTTTATTAACGGAATAATGATTTTTTTTCGAATAGACGCCATTTTGTAACAAGATGGCGATTCAAGTTTTTCAAGCTAGTTTACTATTGTAATATTTTTATTGAAATCAACATAAGAACTTAATATTTTTTCTATAATATAGTAACGGAATAAAGAATCGACTTTTGATGAAAATTACGTAATAATGCATTTTATCAAATATTCTGATACACATGTTAAAAAAAATAAAAGATTTATAATTTTGCTTGTTAAGGAGTCCTTTGTGCATATTTATAATCATGGAGTAATTTTTGGGATTAGTAAGCACATTGACATTTTCCTGAAGTTGCGAGCTCTTAATATGTTCAGTATTATTTCTATCGATATCTACCAAGTTTATATAATTGTTCTAAATTTACCATTGTGACAAAATAGGCGTATCGCATAGCGTTGCATTTTAATATTTTTTTACTATTAAGCTGAAAGTAACACTAAAATATTTTTTTGCCTATAAAATAATAGGAGATTAAAATAATCCAGATAAATCTAGAAGAACCTAATCTAGAAAAAATATAACTTTTCGTACTCGTAGTAATTTTATCGAAATCTAACTAATACCAAGTTCATTTAATTATAAATCACTACTAAAACGTAACGAGATTCTTCTTTCTAATAATCAAGCTTGTATATTAATTAAACTATTATACATCTGATTTGCTATAAATGTTACATATATTATTAATATACTTAAATTGGAGCAGTATCTTAATAATGCCAAATCTGGGCGTGTTGTTTTAAAGTACTTTCTGAAACACAATTACTTACTTCACATGCGATGATTACGTCATTGATACATTAGTACATAGCGTTGATCTTTGTTAGTAAAAAAAAACATTTTTAATTTTGGCACACGCCCAACTGTTTAACGTTTAACAAACGGAAAGATGTATACGGATCAATATGTCTAATCCAAGTGGAGCGTTAACCAAATCATACATCTACATCTATCGAACAGATTTCCCCGTTTTCCTATTGCAAATGCTCTGATAATTCCACGAAGACATCCGGAGCTCGAAAATTAAGCCGCCCCGCATAATCCCAAATCTTACGTAACGATCGAACCTACACCCCCAAAAATAAACTACGCTCGGATAAAAACGTACTCAGATTCAGCATATTTTAGATTACGTCATTGCACTTTTCTCTTCAGCAAACTATTGTATCTTAACGTTGGAGCTTGATTTTTTGCTTGTGTCACTTTATATCCTGTTCTTTTCATTGATGCATAAAAGAGAAATGTAAATAGCAAATGCAATTCGCCAACGCTGTGCCGCAGTGCCTGTAAAAATTCATAAGGCTTTTGTGTTATATCATCCTTTATAAGCGCGCCTCTCTTTTTCCCTCTCCCAGCTTTCAATTTACTTTTATCTCTCACAAAACGCAATACGTTGGTTAAACGTCGCAACATTTTTTTCGAAGCGGTCGAACATTATCAGAGCGAAGCGTTGGCCTTATGTGACATTACGCATAATACACAAACGATAGCATTCGCTGATACAAATTTAAAACTGTCACAACTGTTCTCGATTTCGAGTCTAAATTAAAATTAATCGCGATTAATCACGAGTGGCCGAATAAAGTGCTAACGTCGTCTGCCGATTTAATGAAACAGTGTCGTTCACAACGGCAATTGATTATCTATTATAGTTTTTGTTTTCATATTTTTTTAATAGGCACATTTTAATTGTTACAACTAGAATAATTTTAATACAGATAAAACAATTTTTTAGTAAGGAGCAATATCTACTTAAAGTAATGGTTGAGAAGTCAATCTTTTATAATGATTATTTTTAATCAACCGAGATATACGAATCCACAAGACTCATAGCAAAAATGTTTTTTTTTGTTTCATTTGCATATTTTACAAACGTATTTTTAAACTTTTATTGTCGCTGTTTCTATTGTTCTCAATTTTAAATACGTTAAGCTGTTAGAAAAAAACAAGATCTATCTTGAATTCTTGAACCTAAAGCAAACTATAATATTATACACAGATCGCTGGTCTTGCTATTGATTTTGCAACCTTGGTAGATAGGGACAGATGCTTAGTACATTTTTTTTCTTAATGATTGTATCTAATATGTGTATTCCCGATCCATCGTTCAAGGCTACTTATACTACGTATAGAGTTGCAGTCAGTGGCATTGCATTTGAATTGAAGTGTGTCGCGTTCAGTACGCACAAGTGGTTCGCTAGGGTCAATTAGTCGGGTCATAAACAACTTGTTATATTGTGCTGTAAGCCGAGGTTCGAATTTGAAAACGGGTCCGCGGGGCGCGAACGACGCAAATAATTTATCGTATATTTTTCGCTGCGCGTGTTCGAATGGCGGAAGGAAGTCGGAACCGGAACGCCGTGTATGTATGAATGTAAAATATGAGTGATAGCTGTCGATAAAATTGCGCTATTGGCGCGGCTTTAAAGCGCGGATAACGAATGATGATGAGGGTATAAATTTAGAGAAGAGGGGAATTGTTTTACCGCAAGATTTGAGGCAAATATTACATATTAATAAAGCGGCGACGATACGGTTTAATTCTTTATATGTGATTTTTTTTTCGCTTCTATGTAATCAGTTGCCGCTGTAGTGGGAACGACCGTTAACTGTGCGTTCCTATTGTAGCGGCGAATGAATAATGAAAACACAGAGTAGAGCACAACAGAATATACTCACTTCACAAAAATATACGTTGCTGTTATAGTATGAACGGTCGGTGAAACGCATAAATTGAATTAAAGGCCTCGTCTGTACCTCTGAGGTTACGGTTTCGAGCCCCAGCAGCAACACTCAAATTTTTGTTTATGCACTTTTATTTAAAAAAACCGCTCTGTGTAATAAATTTAACTTTTAATGAATTCAAATTCAAATTTTACAAATTCAGCTGCCATTTCAGAATTGTTAATAGATAAAAAATATATTTGTATACTAATCCAATATGAACCCACTTTGAAGCGTAACCCAATTTTATTTTTTGTTTTTGTTGAAAGTAAATATTGGTATATTTTAATATGCTGAATTATTTGCTTTTGACTAATATTATCTATATAATAGTTATTGCCATTTTTAACTCAAACATTATTTTAAATTAGATTGATAAAAAAGCACTGATTCACGTTATATATAAGTAAATGTTTTTATTTCACTCGCGACTAGCTTCATAAACGTTCCATATTGATCTGGATTTTTATTATATTAATGAAATTTTATACATTTGACTGCTTTGATATATTTTTCTTAGCTTATGAGTATTTGTGTTGTTTTATCAAACAATATTTTTTCAGTTAATTTATTTTCTAGGACACATAACAAAGAAAGTCTAAAAATATATTAATAAGCAATTTATAATATATATCAAATTTTATTACAGAAATATGGAATAAAAAATTGAAGTTTAATTATCATATTTTTTTCTCGATAGCTGATCGTGTGCATATAAGAGATAAAATCTTGTACACAGAATTTTACCTGACTCTTATGGCTATTAAGATTTTAAAAATTTTTAAATGTCATTGTAGTTATTATCACTCATGCTTTTGAAGGTCACATTATCATAATCACCCGTCAAATTTTTAACTGAAACCAGTAGTTGAATTTTGCTTTCTTAAATAAATATCCACTTAGTATGCCAAAAATGTTAGAATACTTATTTTGTAGAATTATTCTTAATAGGCAAAAACCCGATTAGGAGTTGATCGATGAAAGATCTTATCAGCGGATAATCTCAATACACAGTGTGTCTGTAAAAACAGTCAGAATTAGATGGAAATACAGATAATATATAAATAACAATAAAAGAGAGTATACATAAATATAATAAACAAGAAACAGACATATAGGGTTGATTGTATTGTTGCAAATTGAAACGGGCCTCGGAAATTCGGGACACGTCCGACGCGGGCACGCGTCCTCTCAGGGCCGGATCTGGGGAGAAGGCATATGAAATAATGTGACTCTAACACACCCAGGTCCGCATTTAATGTCGCGGAAAATTAAAAATATATTTTATATTGTATATAAAGAAGATATTTTTGCGCTCGCGGGTCCGAAAGGTGTCGCGCGCTGCTGACCCACTTGAGGTTTTTAATTTCGCACAACTCCGCCTCGCAGCCGAAAAAAGTGGTGGAAAAAAACTAAGGAATGGCCCACTTTTACCGAATGTGAGAGTATGAGGTAGTAGAAGCGATCTTCACACAGAGGGATGAGGCAAGGAAGAATTCTATTCGGTTTACCTACTGGTTTATTCTAGGAGATCCAACAATGGATTTAATGTGATTTTAAACGTACTTAAGATCGACTAATCTTAAATTGTGAATAAAGACATGATTTATTTAATACATTTTAGAAAAAAGCGGCGTTGCTGCTACACATGTATTTTTGTATAACCACAGTTTTGCGGTCACGTTATCTTCAAATTATACTCTCGAATACGTTATCTTACATACATATGAATGAATGTAAGATATCGCCAATTGTCAGCTGCTAAGCAAACACAGTTGAATAAATTGAATCTTATTAAGTATCAACTTTTAAGTAACTAAATATGAGCTCATATAAGCTATCTATTCAGCAAATAATTTTATTGTTGTTTGTCATACTTTTATGCGTGAATTTTCATCAATACCTCTCTTCGTCCAGAATGTGGAAATGGGTCAACTTCGACCAGGAGGATAGTGGGTTGTTTGTCAGCGTTTTTTATTCCATTTCGCCCGTCGCCGAAACGCGAATAGATACTCGGCCGTAAATCTCTATAATGTCGCGATAATTTCCGTTCCGTGGATCTCCTCCTTTCGCAGAGATTTTTTCTTCTTTTTCGGTAAACATATTTGTCGGTCGGTGAATTAGTGTCGCCGAGATGGGGTCGGCGTTGTGTGCGCCCGTCGAAGGACGAGGGAGGCTGGAGAGTTCAAGGACGCACACATCTACCCACCCTCTGGCGCTCTGAGGGCCCTCTCAACCCCCGCCTATGAAACGCGCCGCTGCTCTCTGGACCTTGACTCGAATTATTTATAAATTGAGTTTGACTGTGCGGGTCTAAATATATTGTAAATTGATTGTAGATAGTTTTGACTCGGTCGGTTGTGTGCAATGTCCTCCTTTGGGCGTTGGGTCCTCTTTCGGAAGATCTTCCATTGCTTCTTCTTATCATTTTCAAATAATATTATAATAGCGAGTATATTGCATAACCCATTAGCCTTACGCGTAATAAACAAATTAAGCAATAAGTATGTAATATATATATATTGTCTTATCTTTAGAATTTGGCATGGATTATTATATTTTTATTTATTATTATACAAATCTGATCACCATGACATGACAGGTTTCCTCAGTGCGTGATTATGCTCATTATGTACATCAAAAATAGATTGGCAGTATCCTATATAATTTTTATAGATTCTCATAGCTTGTGTTTGGTCACCTCGTTAAGTAGTTAGATGGCGCGTGCAAAAGAAGCGTTCTCTCGCGAATTTTCATAGCTATCGCCAAAAACAATCTTATGTTGGGCCACTTCGTTAAATAACTAGATAACTCGTGCAAGAATAAGGGACGTGATCGCGACTCTCTGAGTTTTTGTATATATAGTATGGTTTAAACAGCTTAAAATTGATTATTATATCTGACAATATATCCTTAAAATCTTTTGTGATTAAAAAATATGTCTTAACAATTATTCTATTAACTTTATAGTACGGTACCAGTAATTTTCTAACAGCGTAAAATAAAAAGGTCTTTAAAACCGTTTTTTGAAAATTCTCAATTTCTTCGATTCTGGTTTTTCTGCTAATAAGGGCGTTAGTGATGCAAGATTTGTTTTCAAGTAGCTGATATTTTTGAGACTAATCCCAAATTTGTAGAAGACAAAAAAGGAAAAAAAACATACGTTTTATAATAGATGGAATACAGTATATCAATATTTTACGATCTAAAGTACAATTGCCACTATTTCAAGGCAAATAAAGCACTAATCAAGTGTCAAAAATTGATAACCAGTTAACGTCATAAGACTCCATAGAATCTTTTAGCGCCTCGGTCTTATTAAGAGACAGTGCTTATTCCATCATACGCACGCTGCAGTTAAAAATAGTAGCTAATTGATTATCGTATTTTTTGTAGCATATGACGCAGTCCCAAGGCGATTTTGCCGATAGGTCAGTTACCGTGAGCGACATTTTTCACGTGGTTAGTAACCGCGCTTGGTTATCGAGCTGTTAGCGCTTTTTAGCGCTCTCGTTTAACGCGAGTTTCTGGGTCGATCTCTATACGTTGCGATCCACACTGTTCATTTTTCGAGCCGGTCAAAGTTTCAGGTCTAGCCCCCAAAAATAGAAAGTTTACAGATTGCCTGGGCGGGGGCGAGAGAGGAGAGAGAGCGGAGCTAGGCCGCCGTAAACCACTTTGCTAATACCCCTCTGCCCTTTATGTTTTCCTCTGCGAGTTATGAAATACGAGCGCTGCCCTTACCCCATTCCACTAGACGCCACTCTGCCCCATCTCGGTCCACGTACTGCGTCGGCCACTTTTGTATTATAGTTTCGGGGACGGTGGCACTATTCGATATCGCTCTATGTGTGCTTCGACGTTTCGAATTGAATAAAATATGGATTATCTTTGGGCACTGTTGTGGCGATCGATTTGAGAATAAATATACATTCATACATTAATAATCATTTATTCGCAAGAGCGACTTTAAGATTGATATCAGCATTGCTCTTACTAGATTTATAGGGATGGAGTGAAATTAAATCGAAGCCATTAATAACAAAGCTTCAATATATAATCGTTTATTCAACGTAGAAGATAATATTAAGGCACTGCAAAAGATGCTTAAGCATTTGAGTAGGAAGTGACTCAAAATAAGAATTCAAACATGCTTTCGGATTTGAAGTGATTATTAGCTGCAAGGATAATCGGGTGATGTTTAGGTATACTTATATTGGGGGCCTATTTATATTTGTACATATATTTCTTTAGATTTCATTATGGCCAAAACTTGGCGGCACTCTGGTAACACTAGCGTAACGGATTTCTATCTCTACTGGAAATGACTCAATCTGTGTCTAATTGTCATCTGTCACATCCCGTCGCCAAACTTTCAAGACCCTAGGCTTTTTTTTTAATATATGTATACTATCATAATATTGTGATATTCATCATAAAATACTTTTGGTAGTGCACCTCACTTGTTTTAATGTATTACCTACAATTTTTATAATTCAAAAACTAATTACAGCAATATAAATTGGCGCGTTTAACGATAATTTCTTTACTTAGAAACTACTTGGATCAAGATTCATAAGTATATTAATTTAATGACGTTTGAACTTCAAATATATTTAACTTAAATTACACTTTGCTAACTATACTAATTACAACTAGCTAATCAAGATAACTGATATTAAAAGTCGGGTGGTGCTTTATGTACATATTTGTAGTACCATATATTATGGGTAATATTACCTTATATTAAGATAACTCGATGCATTTACTATATTACATAATTTCAATTATATTCGTTTCTGAGAAATTTGCAACATATACTGAAACATTTACACAGTTAAAGAAGATGCTCGATAAAATCTTAATATACTTAATTTATTATACTATGTTTTCTATGGAATATTTTTATTTTATTTCATAGCCTTTTAATATTTTATTTATTTTATAATTGCCACTGAACTTTCTGCTTCTTCTTGAATTAAAGGTATTTTGAACGCAGTTTCTTTCTTGTTTTCGAATGAATTGTCACAATAAAGTAGTGGCACATATCTGTGCCCATAAATGACGGTCGTAGTAGATAGATAGTACAATATGTATAAATAATACATATAGTACTTCGTGCGTAACCGCAATGCGTTAGAGTTCTCTCGAGATTAGCTCTCTTTGCCGTATCTAAAGGTGAAAGGTATCCATCAGAATACGGTCACCTTGTTAAACATTTTATGTGACACATGTACGTCTCTTCTTCGCCTCATGCTGACGAAGAAGAAGCGATGAAAGTTTGCCTCATTACGTGTTTTTATGACCCAGTGTTAACTGACACGTTATGAGAGCATATGGTAAAAATTGACATTTAGGCAACCGCCGAAAATAGCCAACGTTACTTTTGTTGCGTGAAATAATTTGTAAAAATTTAATCACTGATAACTTGGCAAAATGTTAAATTTCTCTAGTCGTCGAGTGCTAGTTATAGCGTGCCCACAATAAAATATAATCTAGGTTCTTTGTTATTTTTTCTTAAGTAGAAGTTCGTGACGAAACTTCTTGATCGTGTCTCTTCGCTCTGTTGTACTTTCTCGAAGTCGGGCGTTTAACTTAATCCTGAGACACTTGTTCTGAATAGTTTTGATCCTACAAAAGCAAGTATCACACATGGCACTAACAATACAGCTGCCTCGTATATTATGTGTATTTATAGACTTTACACGCGACAAAATTAACCCTTATTTCTTAATTTTATATTTGCTTTACTTTTTTTTACTTGACTTTTCACGTTGACGTAGGACTGCATAAAAATATTCCTATTTTAGTCTACGTTTTCCGTTGCTAACGGCATATCATCGATTTTTTCCGCATACGTGTGTAGATTCACACACATACATACACGCATATATATTATTCAAAAGCCCAGCGACCCACATACGGTGAAAGGGGTAGGTACCTGGGTACGCCACCGAAGGTGTAAAGCTCGGTTGACGTATGTGTGTGCTTTCACTTCGCACTCTTATTATTATTGTTATCATAGTGAACTTTCAGCAGCGTATTTATAGCCTCGTTAGTAAATTTTTCACCGATCGAACGGCCTTCGAGGAAAGGAGAAAATTATCACCGAACACGAGAGAGTAGGCGGGTGTATTTTTTATGTATTTATTTATTTCAGTCGACCTTCGAGGGCGGAGAATCGCGATTTAATTGCATCGCCCTCTCGCAAAATGTTTATGCCCCGCACGTGCCTCGCTCGGGGCACCGTTACGCTTGATTTATCGGGGTTGATGGATCACGGGTCGTTATTGCCAGTAGTGCATCATGCATTTTCAGGCGAAGCCCAATTCGTACATTTCGTACACCGCCCAATCCATTTTACTATGTAAATTATATTTAATTTTAATATTATAAATTCTGAATAAAAGCAATATAGATACATAATGAATATGCTACATTCATGATTAAATTTATTATTTTTTTGATATATCGATGTAGACTATATTTTATAATAATACTTGGGTTTATGTAGGTCGGACGACTAAAGGGTAAAGCTCTAACGTTATTCTCGAACGGAGCGTGCGAAAAGGATCTACGTACGTAGCATACACAAAATATACATTATATTAATTCTCGCCCCTCTTCGCGGATATGCTACTACCCTACATACACACCCTCGTATAAAAGCTACAACTTTTCATTACAAGTTTGATCATCCCTTGCATGTTTATTAAAACCGTAATACAAATACGAAAATGAGACGTTTAGTTTATAATGATAAAAAACATTTATGGGCTATTTATTTATAAAATAAATATTCTAGATGTTTTAGTAAAAAACCTGATTCAAAATGTTGTGTTACACAGAGATAATAATATTTAGAGGAAGTGTATAGAATATAATTAAAAAAATGCATATAGTCGAACCACTCAATAACTCGACTTTAACCTTTAGAAGTCCATAGGCATGTATGTCATGCCCAAAATGTTTTTTCCATATCAGTCAAAAGGTATGTCATGCCTAATATATATTTTAAAATCATTTTAATTGGTAATAAAATTTTTAGTATTTTATTTCAATAAGTACTCAGAGATACTTCAATCAATATAAAACCGTAAAAAGATTTAGTAATTCCTAACCATTTTACCGGGAATTGTCAAATGATTAAAATTCGACGTAAAATCTGTTATTCCATCAATGAATTTTGGAAACAATTTTTTGATCAGTCTGTGCCAACCACTCAAAACCTAAACGTGTGATTTTGTTATCCATGGTTCTCAATTTAAAAAGTTTGGTTTTTACATTTAGGTACATATTTTCTTTAAATAAATTAATATTTTAAGAGTGTTAAATTCCGAATAGTGAAGTTAATGTTGACGAATCAGTTGACATGTATTTTTTATTTTGTGCCCTCTTGTAGGTCTATAACGCCGTTGTAATGTTTTATTTTTTATTGAGACTTTTAGTTGTACTATATATTTTTGCGATATATTGTTCATGCTGAAGAATAGCATATATAAAGGGTGGTCCAACTTCAGTTTCCGAACACGGGCAGTATCTCGGCTATAACTTGTTGGATGTGAGTTTTTAGGTGCTCCAACAACCTAAAATCGCATGATCTTGACGAACAGTTAACACTCATTAAATTTGGCCAGAAAAATGTATGTCATTTATTAAAATACTATGAATCTTAATGAAATCGAAATATTAAAAAATGACCACTGTTTGGCCAACTCCCCCCCCCTCTCTCCCTGTAAAAATCTGAAATGACGTCCCTGATTCTAGTCCAGCAATTGTTGAGTTATCCTTCGAAAAAATATAAAAAAAATAGATTATATTTTTACCAGTGAAAATATAGTTTATCTGGCAGGTGCTAGTAAAATTATCTGATTTTAATTTTTCCATGCTTAATAATATTAACATTATTTATTTACATACATATTTTCACTAGTGAAGTCAAAATACATTTTCACCAATGGATATATATTTCTACTAGCGAAAATATAATAAAACTGATAGGTGCTAGTGAAATTAAATACTGCTCTAAAATGTCTATGAAACTCTATCTGACAGTTTCGAAACGTTCATTTGCTGTTAAAACCCAAACCCTTTAATGAAAGTTCTAAAACTAATTACAGTTTTAGAACTTTCATTAAGTTCAAAATATAAATTAAGCCAACTCATCTCCCAGGGGAAATTAAGCGGAAGAAGAAGTACAGACAGACATCGTATCCCGCATATCGCTCTATAGTTTATCTACACTTCGATATTACACAATATTAAAATTATTAAAATATTATTGCTATCCATACTGATATTACTGTGGACTTCTGATATAAAAGTATTATTCAAAGCATATTCAAACTGAATTTTGGATAATTGGAAGGCGCAAAAACAATTATCATTTCTCAGAAGGCAAAAATTCACGTCAAAAGCAATAAAATCGTGTCAACCAAAATTATTAACGACGGCACGACGGAATTGCTTTTGACCGGAATTGCTTTTGACCGCTTTCGGCCAGAAATATGTATGTCATTTAATGAGAAATACTATGCATCTCTCCCCTAGAAAAAGTTATTATTGACATATATTAAGTTTATATTAAATATTAAGTTTATAAATATGTAAGCAATTGTAATGTACGTACATAAATATATTTAGTATTTCATATATCAGAGTAATAAAAAAAGCAACAATGTGCAATTTCAAATATGTTGAGAACCATTGGTGTTGTATGTATTACAATAGTAAATTATTAAATAAATACTATTTAAAAAAATAGAGCAAAACATTAGTTCTTTTGCCATTGCATTCTTGGGTGTTTTTTTTTTAAGTAATGGTCCCAACATTTGGAACGGGTACAGGTATACCCTAAATAAATTAAATATAAATAATAGGTAAAAAGCCTAATTTTTGTGATTAAATAAATAAGATCGCAGTGGATCCAATAAGAAAAAAGTTTTTAATCTGCTAAAGGTTGAAGAATAGTGATTAGACTCAGGATTAACGCGGTTGATAAAGCCAGTCTGTGGGCGGAATATAGATTAAGTAGTGTCAATATGAATCCGCTAGATAAAGGTTAAATTCCAAGTGCTATTTAAATAGTTTAAGTTAATATAATCTTTGTTTGCTTTGATAAAACATGACAATTTGTCGTCAGTTGGGTCGTTGATAATAGTGATGCTTCTGGAAGCTTTGGATATTATTGCTTGAAAAAATATCGTATTTTTAAAATTTATCGAGTGTATAAAACAATTATATACATATTACAAGTACAATAATTCTTCATCCTAAGAAATTTTGATAATAATAAGGACGAATTTAATAATAAATATTCTCAACACCTCAATTTTATTTATCATTTAAACATTTAAATTAAGAATAAGTTCGATGAAAATTTATTTTTCTCAATACCAAAAACATTGATTACTTAGTGCTTGGTTCTAAAACCAAGCAAGTAAATAATTATAGCCAGAGTCAGATGATCATCTATTTATTATACTATAAAAAAATACGTGAGATGTGATACGATTTACCGAATAGGGGAGGGGAGGGATGATATGTTGTTAATGCATCATTTATTGCATCTGTTGAAAGTGAAACTTTTAGCGTTCTATATTAAAATTGGTGCTAATTCGACGACAACGTTCGCACACTTAGATACAGTACAATTATTAGCGCATCGATAATTATCGTTTCTCGTGTATGTGTGTCTCAATTTCGAGATGCAGTGGCGGCGGATGCGATTAAAACTTTTAAATTGGTTCGCCGTCCGAGTATCGCGCAAACTCAATTAGCGCTCGTTATGCCCGGAAATCGTTCGCAAAACTATGCGCGCTTTTCCATGGAGGATGTGTGTTATGTGTGCGTGTAGCGCATATCTTTGCTTCTCGCAAGGTCGCCGTCGATCGATCGCCGAATTTCGCAGCGCGTGCTGCCGGAAAAATGTCGGAAAACGCACCTTGCCGTTTTAGTACGGAGGTCGGCAGAAAAGTTTTCCGGATCGGCGCGGGTGATAAGGCGGTGTAAAAATTGAACGGAAGAGATTAGGTAGTGTCAATGTGTGTTGATTTGAAAAACACGTGAAAATTTGTCGTCAGTTGTGTCATCGACATGTGTAAATGCTTCTGGAAGCTTTAACTGGCATTGCTTAAAAACAAATATAAATAAATATTTTAGTCACAAAGTTAAGATTATTATTATAATTCACATTATCAAGTAAATAGCAATTAGCAGCACTAGATAGTTTTAGCTGATTTCTGCGTTTTATATAGATGTTGAAGATTAAAACGCTACCTTTGTTTTTGGTATCTTTAATTCTTCTCACCACGCCCTCCATATTTTATAGATTTATCTTTACGTAATCACTGTATAACCGATGTTGTTTACGTACATGTTACGTAACATTCGCAACAACACGAGACTATAATTTTTTCCGCGACTCGCCCATCCGTAGCTAATCCAATAAAACACCCACGACGCCCACTACCCCATTAATTAATCCGGCGCCTTAAAACGGGGTGATTTATTCACGGGTATAGGTATTATTCATTTTTATGCCAGAAATTCCTGAGTTACGCAACGCCAATACACAATGCGCGAGCTCGCATAGTATACACCTTTTCGGACCTCGGACGTTCGCGGCGATATTGGAATTCCAGGGATTCCGGACCTTTCGACCAGGCGAGGGGTGGCCGAAGGATGTAATTTCCTCCCTTATCAATTGCGTAATTGTTACTATTTTTTAAGAGTAAAATATTAATGTCTAAATTAATATTGGTATATTTGAAGATATGCATCTATTATCATAGCTCAAATTTTAATTTAAATATTGATGTATCGGTTTGTCTATTGTTACAAATTTATATTTTTGACATTATTCATTCATCATAATAATTTGATTTAATACACAATTCACCCCTCCTAAAATATAGCATTGGTCGAATCTGCTTGATTTGAAAATAAATACACAGAACAGCCGTCCGTAAAAAGTGATGCTCAATAATGGCCCTCGATAAGAGATATTTCAAAAAAAACTCATCGGACCCCAGCGCGTGTATATTACATTAGGGTCTTTTTGACCTTATTACCGGCACCTGTTTCGGGTCTGGCCCGCCGTTTGACCTCGGGTACCGCGGGGAAATCGTCGCGCACGCGACCGTCGGGGTCGCCAATTTTCGACTTTCGACCTCGGCAAAAAACAGCAGCGGAAAGGGAAAAGGGATCGCAGCGATCGGTCGTTTCCGAATCAAACGCTTCCTCAGTGTTTTTAACCCTTTTGGGACCCTTGACGCATTACAGTCTCGCGGACGTCGATTTTTCCTGTGTACCTATAGTTAAATAATGCCCATGATTTTTGACATATAAAGGACGAAACGTACAAACCTATGTATGATATCAAGATAGATATTTACTTCTAGTTCTATCGATGGTATATCGTATTTATATTTACTTCGACTGTGTCATCGTTGTAACGAAGATTGGAGTTTTCTTTATGTCCAACTTTTACGCCGCTATTCGAATTCTCTAGGGTTTTCTCATGATGTATTAAATAGTATCAGCCAAAGGATAATCCTTATCGTACAGCACTTTGAAATTCTCACGCAGTCAAAGGCTTTTTTCAGATAGGCAACAATAAATAAATATATACTGTATCACTGGGGAGGTTACCAATAAATATATATTAAATGTATAACCCTTAAAATGTTTATAAACTACAGACTAAATTAATCTCAATTAAACACTAATCTAAATTAGCACGATTATTTATATTCGAGACTCGAATTTTATTCGCAGCTCTCGACTCTTTAATAACCCGATTGAACGATCCTCTCGACGTCGTCTTTTAATCTTTGACGATTACTCAAGATCAAAATTGGAAATCGCTTGTCACTCGCGACGATAAAAAGCTCCACGAGCCTTGTTTGATTCCACAATGAAATTATTCAGAAAGTATGGATTTTCATTTAACGATTCAGGCCAAGTGTCCGTCGCTTCTGAAACTGTGCGAGCATTGCTGCAACGACGCTCACAACCCAAATCTCTTTTTGATCTCTCGATTCAGACAAAGCTCGGCACGTGCCTAATTCATAACCTAGCGTCATCAAATGCATATATCGCTATACATATACATATATGTGACGTTTCGGCTACTTCATCGCAGCCATCGCCATGTTGTAATATTATCATGTAATATTATAAGAATGCGATAATTATTATTAACGCAACAGGTCTGTGGAAAAAAAATGCTAAGAAACGTTCTAGCAACGGATTTTCGCCCGCGCCGCACTTTGAGTGTGTCAGTAGGCAAGGTAGGGTTGTCCCTCGGCCGTCCGGATCAATACTGGCAAGCGCCCCCTGCGCGCCCCGCAACCCCCTGCTTCCCTCTTCCCGTACATTTCCAGCTGAACGTGCGCTCCCACCCCGGCGCGGCCGACTACCCCCACTCCGCTGCGCGGCCTTACCGCACCGGTACCTGCATCTATGCATTTTTCTTCAACGATGAAAATATTTCAGCTTATCGAGCACTATATAATAATTGAATTATCTTAGAGTACTCAAAAATATTATTGTTGTACTTTAAAATCAATGATTGAAATCTGTTTTACAAGAAAGCTTGTATAATAGCTATTCAGCGTCAAATATGATACAAAATGATATGCAACTTTAAAAGATTGTTTCTGATATGTATTTATGTTCATTGCGAGTCTTACTAGAAACTGCCTTAGTTAAAAGGCATGTCATTCAGTTTTTTAGCATAACTGTTGATGATTTTTTGTTATTTCTTTACTTCTTCCTTAGGTATTTGATCTGAAAATTCAGTTCGAATACCTTAATTTACTGCTACAAATTTACATTCATGTCTAATATTTTTGAAACGTTCAAAAGCAATAATTTGCAAACAAATTTTAACACAAACTGAGCCGCGTCAAAAAACTACAATCTGTTCCTTTGAATAATAATGTTTATTGTGAAATTACTACCTAGAAAGTGGGTGCTTTTGAAGGCAATGTTCCGCTCCTTTTATTTATTGTATGTATAAAAAAGACTGAAGGAACTTATACATGAAATACATCAGTACATTATTTGAGATCGGTTTTTATTTTTTTATAAATATATTCTTGCTATGATTTTTTCCAGGGTCGGGTCCCGGAAGTTTGTCCCCTCCCTCCCCCCTCTCGGCAGGCTTGCTTATATACATTATTATATTTTAAGTTTAAATAAATTCATGTTGGAGCTACATAAAATATGTACGTATTGCTCAAAGTAGAAAATTACCTTCCATATCCGTGATCCATATTTTCATAGTCTTAAAAATAACTCGCGTTTCATAGTGTTTTAAATAAAACTGTGATAAATTAGTACATTTTATAAAATATTCAGAATGAAGGAAGGCTTAGTATTATTGCGAAATGTCATAGTTTAAAGTCTAAATCATAATAGTGAGCCTCTCAAATTTCCCGATTACTCACACTGAAAATCTATACAATTTTGAATGTAGTGTGTACATACATTCTAAGATGTTCTATTTTAAGGCTGAATATTTTTTACGTGCTTATTTTTAACTTATGTATGCTTTACAAGTACTTTCTACTTGTCGTGTCTGCATAACAGATATGGCAAAATATAAATTGATACGATACTATTCTATTAAAAAATTGTTTTAAGGGGTATAATAACTTCGTGTGTACGAAAAAAGGGGTTTAATAAATAAGTATTGTTAATAAGAACTGCTGTATTTTGTCAATGGATTACAGTCCAAGGTTAACGGCTTTAGCGCCTGATCGATTCAGGCCTTAGACAGGTCGGCGCCTACAACGACGCCCGCACGTTCTCCAACGGCGCTTTGCGTGCCCAAAGTTATTTAAATGACGCCACAATATCAGGAATTCCTATCTGGGGTAACGTCTCTAATCTAAACGGGGTCACACACACTCGTTTCCGGCCTACACTCACAAAAATAAGCTTTAACAACTCCAGAAACGGGTGCAATTCTTCAGTCCATTTCCCTGGGGGAAGAGCGGTGAGCTCTGAAGAGCGATCGTGTATATTTTTTCTTCACCTGACCTACAAATCATGTGCCAGTCGGCGCCGAGTTTATATCTAAACATATTATTGCCGTCCTAGATAAACATTTTATAAGGGTTGGGGGTTTATTGTTGTAAAAAGGCGTAGTCGATTTGCGCGAGCGTCTCTCGGGGGTTGAATTGTGAAATTAAATCTGTTGCTTCTTCTTGCTCCGTTCCGGGTTGGCGAACTCGTGAGGGAAAATTTTAATTAAGCGGAATAATATGTGTGCGATGTCGTGTCGCCGATAAGGAATTTAATTAAATAATGTTGAACGATAGGTAGCGTTTGTGTATCGATTTTATATTATGTTTGATCGCGATGGTGTTATTTATGAATGCGATAGAGGTAACGCGTCAAATTAACTTATCATTTATATAGTAAACAGAAAAATATGTATTTATCTTGTTAATAAATATTATTAATTCAATTGATTATACTAACCATATGGCTATCGTATTAATTGATTATTATATAGTTGATCGTTTTTGTAGCTTTTATTGATACATAACTGGGTTTGAATCCTATATGAACTTTTATGTTTTGCAATTTTTATCGTAACTGGGAGATCGGAATTAGATTAGGACAGATTAGGTTTTCCTACCTTTTCCTATTCTCACGGATGATTAATTTAAATCGATCTAGTTCGTACACCTAAGCTAATTTTGACGGTGAGTTTTTACATATCTGACACATTTTTCAGTTCTTTCGAAATATGTTTAAAGCATTTAAAAACAGCAGATTTACATTTAAAAAATATTTAATTTTACAGTAATCAGAAACTTTTTTAAGCAAAAATAACTTTGTCAATGAAACAATTAAAACTAATCCAGAGATTTTAAATAAAAAAATAGCAAATAAGACTGCATTGTCATGGATGAGTGTACAAAGATGGTTCAAAAATTTTGGAAGGCTTGGAAGCATGAGATGTGTGTAACAATAACATTATGGGATAATATGGCAAGCGATGGCATTAAAAATGTGTGACACACAGGAAATTATTACGCATTTTTGCATCATTTGGCTTATCTGTTTTATGGGACATTTGTGAAACGGCAAATATTAACAACAGAGATTATCATTTATTATGTTATTTTCTGCATTTTTTAGATAGCTATTTTAATATCAATGTAATATTAATAAAGGCCTATTTTTTTTCCTTAACGATGGAAAAACACTTTGTAAGCCACATAAATCGTTGGATTGGATTTTTTCAGTGTATTATATTTTTCTGCTATTATAAATCAAATTAACTATCACAAATCACCCAGAAACTTTGTGAGCGATTGAAGATATTAAAAAAGTATAACATCTTTAGGTACGCTATAATTTTCGCTTATTATTTTCGCAATGCAATTTATTGTCCGTAAAGTTTCCAGAAGAGCTATCGTCACTTTATTGCCGATAAACGAGGTCAAAATCGTTCCTATATGAAAACGCCAATAATTTTCATTATGTACACGCGAACCCCAGACGACGTTTAATAGTGATTAAATTTTACAATATTGAACAAAAAATAAAACAACATTGCACTCGACCGTCTCGTTGTTTTCGTTCCCTCGGGGCGCTTTAACCGTTCCCGGCCAAAACGCGTTTAATTGAATAAAGTTTGCCTGTGATGCGGCTCTGGAGCTTTTTATTTTGCTGCGAGCCCCAATATTTATACAAAATTAAAAGAATCTCATTGAAAATATAAGGAAATTGACCGATACCGCAATCTTTCACAAAACATACTCCGATATTGCCCTCTCGTCAATTTTGTCATATAATTCAGTGTCGCGCGCGCAAGCCGAAAGCTCTCGAAAGTTGTCGGTAAAGCCTGTCGAAGTTTCTATAAAGTTTAGAGTTTGGTCTTTGTCTAGCTTTACATCATATAAAAGTTGAGTTGCGGAGAAATACGCCTTGGCCGTAAGTACGTACATAGGTAGATGTACTTACGTACGTTCAACGTTCTACGTGTTTTGCCTCATGACTTTATAGGAATGCAGATGTTTCCGTACATGTATACGTATATGGTATATAGAACGCGCGTGCGAGTATAATATGAAAGGCAAATTTTATTGGTCTTCTTTGAATGCGACATTCGTCAATACACGTATGTTCGAAAATTGGATTTTCCTTTTTCCACGCTCTGCGGGCGCCAATCGCGAATCTTCGTATGAGAGGAAATGTTATTAGAGTGCGTGTTGCGTACATAGTATATTTTTCTCATAATGAAAATTCATGTAATTAAAAATACATTTAAGTATCTCAAAATTATTTGATCATATATTAATCGTTAAATATATAAGGTTTACTACATTACATTATTTATTAAGGAATATATATTATTTATGTAATATTAATATAGATAGCATCTTTCTTATTTTAATATATTTTTAAGGAAAGGACGTATCTTTTTACAAAATAAAAATATATGAATATATATTTTAAATATTCATTTAACTTAGAATCTGAAGTACAAAAAATAATTTACGCTTCTAAAACAAAATGTGCTAAAGTCGGGTTATTAAGTGGTGGGAGTATGGGAGATCGCGCGTTGCGTGTCGAGTTTGTTTTCATTGTCTTCAAAAGGGCATATTTTTATCTTATTAAAAAAGTCTTATTTTAAAAAAAAATTCTTAGAGGTTTGAGTAATGCTTTTATTTTATATAACTCAAGATTTTATATAAAAAAATAAATTTTGCTTTTTTTTTAAAAATATATTATCACTGGATAACGTACATTTAATTTGTGGTAATAAGGAAGTAAGCGTTTTTAACAAAATATAAAATATATGCTCTTAATATAAAAAGCTCAATTTTAATGATACATACAAAAAGGACGGAATAGGTTGAGGTTGAATGAGATTGCGGGTTTGAGCCCGAATTTTTAAATTATAGAATTGATTTTATCTATATGATAATTTAATTTCAAGCAGACACTTAAAATCTTGTACTAGAAAGAGTAAGCAATTACGCATAGATGTTTATCAAATAAGCAATCACTAACATGCAAAAACGATCATTAGATGTTTCGAGGTACAAGTCAAAATATTTACTAAATTTTTTTGGTATAAATCAATAAAATATGTAGTTGACATAAATGGTTATATTTTACTTTTCGTGATAGTTAGCAGATCGCATGTAATGATTGTAAATTTCATGTTTTTATACGATTCAATTAAGTCAATCAATAATATGAATGAGATGTCTTAAGCAATGTTTCAAATAAATATTATTTATTTATTTATTAATTGCGCACACAGATTTACCAAGCATAATATAACGTTCATTAGAAATTTCGAAGGACGAGATAAAATAATTATATTAAATATATAGTTAGTATTGATTAGGTCCAATTTTACTTTAGCGGACCGCATGTATTAATTTTATAACAGAAAAACTGACTTGTTTTGTGTGACTTTAAATATTCCACGAATCAATTGAGATAATCGATAATATGAATTACCTATTTTTAAACAATGTTTCGCGTAATTTACAATCGCAAGTTAAGAGTCATTATAAGTATGAAATATGTAGTAGGTACGTCTATAAAATCTTTTACTCGAAGGTAGCGGGCCGCATGTATGAAATGTAGATTTGATTAAAAAACTGTTAATTCCACGAATTAATTAGGACAATAAATAGGATAACTCAATTCCGCGCAAGACACTTAAAATGTCTCATATTATAAAGACAAAGATTCGTAAGAGTTTCATATTTAATTGACTAATTAAGCTGATTAATAATGCGTGAAAGAAAGATAAATGATTGATAAAACATTGTTTCATGTAAAAAATATAACTGATTATTTCATAAGACAATTCAAGTATTCGAAAATGTAAGCAATTACCATAGGAGAAATTATACACACTTGGTTTTTCCACATGACATTTATTTATATACAATCTTTAAATATACTCTTACATTGCAAAATTTATATGTAGCATAAAGTTATTTAAAAATTGTGTATTTAAGACTATTTGTAGAATAAGTTTTATTTAAAAAAATGTTTAACCATTATTTAAATTTATGAACTTCTTATAAATTATAGAATATTTAAAAAGGTTATGTTAGCCTAATATTTGTATAATAAATTATGTCTTGTTTGGTTGCTATTCATATTAATTTGACGGCAATTTATAAGCTGTATGAGAAAAGAGTCTCTAGTGTTAAACAATTTTTGTGCAACATTATCAATCCAAAAGAGGGTGCAAATAAAAAAATAAACGTCTAAGGGAGTTTTCCGCTCGGAAAACACGCCATTGCAAATATTTGGAGTAGCGTATTCGCCGGGAGAAAATGTTTTATGAGTCGTACGAATAAACCGCCGCAGATGTACATCTACTTGTCGTAATCTGTAAAAAAAGTTTTGATATATTGCTGCAAGCGCGATGATATATTGTTTCGCGAGAGAAATTCTCGCAGTCGAGTTTTCCTCGGATAGCGCTCTCACAAAACAATTTTCCGGATCATAATTGATAACGATGATTAGACATCGACGCCCGGATAGCGAACAAACCGCGAATGGCATTAATCAATTTTTCTTTTACATTCTTCTACATTATGGAATCTGTTTCCTTTCACGCTCCGATTTTTCGGCATAAAAGGCGGACGATAAATTGGACGTCCCCGGAGGGCCGACCGCGATCTCGGCCGCTCAGCATCTCGTTCACGTCAGATGATCCCGGACCGCTAAATCAAGTCGACCCTCCGCTCGACCGCAGAAAAGGCCCTGTACTCGATGTACCGCATTTTCGCCGAGAAGACTGAATCGTTTGCGGAACAACGAAAATGTACATAATCTAAAACTGAGATTGAAAGACAGGCTTTCTCAACTTGTTAAAAATATATTCTTTAAATTTAATTTAATATATTTATCAACCACGATGCTACCAATATGGGGTTCTGTGATGATAACGATGTTAGAACCATCGACGTCTATTGGGTAGGCCCTCGAGGCTCCGAGTTCCGCAGGCCTCGCCTCGCCTCTAATTATATTCAAAATCTCGCGATAAATTATTTAGCAGAAGGAGGTTCTTAACGTCACCGCTTGAGAGGGCCCATTCTTTCAGCCACTTAGCATTTATGAAACACGACTCGGGAGACCGCCGCTTTGATTTATGTCTGAGCAGCGGAGAAACTCTCGAGCCCAGGAAAACACACCTCCTTGTGCGTAGCTGAGGGATGGGGGATAGAAAATTAGACTTTGTTTTCCGCCGAGAAGCGCCTCGCTAACGAATCTCAAAGCCGTCAAATTAGCGACGATGAAAAAAATAATAGTCACCTTTTGACTTTGTGTATGTGCGCAAAACGGTCGAGTCCTTCATGAATATGTTGATTGCGTAAGAAGAGACGTCCCCTTAATCGTTTCCTTATTCCGCTCGGTTAAACGCGTGGCCTTTTTTTGTATTCAGGACGGTCAATTAGTATTCGTGACCGAGTTGTTTTAATTTTTCGCGCAGTTGAATTTAATTAATTTGCGTTTTGCGTTCGGTCTGTTGATTGTATTGTGTAATTGGGATCAGATTTCCATAAATTTGAAAAACGGTCCATATATTTACAAATTGTATAACATACATTTTAGTGCGTTTTATAGTCTATTTAATTCTTGATGAGTCACAATTTCAGTCAGTTTTAAAATAGCAAGCAAATTAAAGTATTTTGTTGTTTATTTAAAACTAAAAAAATTCTTCAAAGCAACAACACTGTAAAATACAATTTGTATTATTCAATTAACTGGAACATATTGCAAGTATTCGCGTATGTATTTATGGACATGTATTGAAACGGCGTATCGTAAACCCCGAGAGCGCTTTCGCAGCGGATTAACCCGGAAAACATAGTAAGTGCACATGTGTAGATATACGACATACACACGTGTGTGTGTGTGTGTGTGGCGTAGAAACTACATCTCTAAGCCGTTTCCAGCGTTTTCTCTCGAAGGGTTCTTCTACTTCCTGAGTATATATGCCATCTAGGGCTGACAGTGTGTAGTAGCGCAATGTGCAAGTCGTGCGAGGATAACGACGCGTTTATCTGGGTCGTCCGGTGTCGTACGTCGCGTTTAACGCTTATTGCTTTTCCAGTTGAAAAAATATGTGTATTTGCGTTTATTAAATTGAATTGAAGTTGCTAGAATTAATAAGGCATAGTATGTTTATATGTATTTTTAATATTGTGCAGTAAATGACAAACTGATATAGCACCACCCTCAAATATATAATCTTACATTTAATTAGACAATAACTGTCGTTCTATCGTTTGTTTGTTTATTTTGGTACTTCAGTTTTTATTGATCAGTTCAAACATTAACGACTGAGTATTATTATTTAATACCGCAATTACTTAATAGATTTGTTCTAAAACGTAGTATTGTTCTTTATTTTTGTATTATTTAAGTATTATCATTGTAGTGTATTTTTTATGTGAGATTTGAACTTCATAATCAATGACAAAATATTTATCTGAACGCAGTATATTTCACAGTACCTCTATATTAAATATTTCTCCATTCAAGAGATTCTTAGCATTCGTCTCTAGCACCATTTTTATAATGCCTTTAAGCTTCTCAAAATATATATGTATATATATATAGCATCGAATAAAGTGCATTCTCAAGTCGAGATTAAATTTTTGGGATTATTTGAAAGAAGCAATTTATTTTCGTTACTATTCTTACTTCCATCGGAGCCCTTTAACTATTCAGGATACTTTGGATATAATCTAATATTATCTCAATGCGTACGTATGTATGTATTAATTATATTAAACCTCTAACACGCGTCGCCAAAGTTGGATGATTTATTGTGATTTATGATCGGTGAAACGAAAACTTTGAACAGTTAAATCTGAAGCGCGTTTGTAAACTTTGTCGTTCGTCGTTTACGATATGATTAGTACAATTAAAACTTGTCTATCGGCGTCCAATATAATAACGTAACAAAAGGAACGCGTTTTTAATTTTGCACCGGAAACGGCATCACGTATTTCGAGAGATTGTACATATTGTAGTACATAGGTATCCGCCGCCTCGTGATTAAAGCTCGCCCGAGCTTAATAATTGAATTCTCCGCGTAATTGCAACGCGCTTCGCTCCTTTGAATTAACGAAGGCGAAATCATAAAATTGCGCACATTCAGACCCTAATCCGAACACCGTTTTAATGCTTCGATTAATATGTGCGCCCAGAGATGAGACGAGATGACGCGAGCGGTTCTGCCGGAAAGTAGGTTAGGACAGTACATTTTACGGTCTCGGTCCTTGGAGGAATCGAATTTATCGCGTCTCGGGGTCCAAGGTGCTCCTTCGTTATATTTAATTGGCATGATTAATGCGCGGTATACTATGTACGTTATCTCGACGTGGATAAATTCCCTTTTCTGCTGAGAGGATACTGCAGTTCTCGCCCGTGAATATATTGGTAAAGTTTTTCCGGAGCTGCCCGGATGCTTTTGTTCGAGCTGGAGTTTTTTGCAGTTGGACCGTGTAGTTTGCTGGAGTTATTTGGCGTGTGTAGCTATTTATTATTTTTGACTGTATTTTTTGAAGCATCGTAAGCTATGTATGTAGGACTCTGAAGGAGTAAGTTTTCATGCGGTCTATTCAATTTTTTTATATTGTATCTAAGAGATCGAAAAGACTCCGTAAATGTATATAAACAAATATTTCTATCAGTTCCTGATTTTCCAGGAAATGCCAATCAGACTCTTTGTTTTTGGCTAATACTTATCTTATCAGATACATTTTTTTTCAAAGTAAAACTTGGTAGATCGTTAAATCGATGTAATTCAGAATGGCAATGTTCTGGCTTCCAGCGCCCAATACCCATCTCTGCTCTTGATTATATGGCTAAAGACTTTGATTAAGGGCGGAGCTAGATTTTATTGTTTAATTCATTTAATACTGGGTTCGTTTGCGTAAAACGTTTTTATTCTAAATAAATAATCCGGGGTAATGATTTTATCATCTTCTAATTTTTGGATAAGTAACTAAAAATTAAATAAAAAAATATACTTGCTCACGATTTTCAGAAGAAGTGCAATGCTATGCAATTAAACTGATAGCATCCCAATTTGCTTTTACTAATTGAGGAATTGAAAAAAATGTTAAAATACTGTATTTTTCGAAACACAATGCCTAAGCTAATCAACATTAATATATTTCCTCAAGATAAAAAAAATCAAGGAAACCTAATCTAAAGTGATCAATTACAATTATTAATACAATCGAATCTTGATTGGATTTAAGCCATAACAATGGCTTGTACCCATAACCGCAAATGGTTAAACTCAAGAGAGAAACTAACATTGATTTGAGTCTAACTGAAGCTATCTGTTTCATAGACGATTTAAACCAGATTAAGTCCAACACTGATACACACATAATAAAAAAACAAACCGCCTTTTGTACAACACACGAGCTTTCGCCGCCATAGTGTGTGTTTTATGGCCGCCGCTATTAAACTAATTCTCTTCGCAACACCGTATATCACGCGGCAAATCCTCTTAACGGTCGCGCAAAAAAATGCTCCACCGGCCGTAAACATCGCCATAAAGACCCACCCTTCGACTTCTTTGCGGGCGTCCGGGGATGAAAAGTTTGGGCGGCGCTGAGACGAAAGTTGGTTCAATTACCGTAATGGAAAATCACCGCAGACCGGGTCGAGACTGTGCTTTCTCTCTCTCTCTCTCTCTCTCTCCGCGTGCAAATACTACAGATTTTTCATTTTTTTTATCGAGAGCTTGTTTTTGCCGATGCGGCACTTTTTTATGTGTGTACGTGTGTATATTATGTAAGCGGCGGTTCGAATGTCGTTTCAATTAAACGGCGACATTAACGTGTGCCGTCAACGGCGGAAATTGTCGTATTTCCAGGGCATGTGTCAAATCGTTGCGTATGTGATTTGTTGGTTGTTGTTGTATGTATGTGTCTCTGGATTGATGTATGAGCTGTTGGAAATTGTGGATAATTGGGTGTGAGAGATTGCGAACTTACATGACCATGAAGTTCAAATCCGAATTGCTTATTTTATGCTCTCTGGGTTTTGGTATCTATTGAACGAATCGCGCTATATAATATCGTCGAAGGACGACGACGATACGCGGCACGCGTATACGTTTATCGTTTAATAATCATCGTTCACGTTTATATTGTGTACGATGGTAGATTAAACATTTTTTAACAACTTGATCTGATAACATACAAAATACTGTGCGTGTGCTTTTTGAGGTTTAGTAATAGATTAAATTTTTATGAAGGGTTAAGAAGGTATTTTAAAGACTGGCAAATATCAAAAATCGCAACTACTGTTTCTTAAAAAGGCAATCTACCTTCAATATTCTTCGGTAGTAACATATCTTTCTACAGTCATAAATGTAATGGCAAGTCTGAAATATTTTCCATTATTAACTCATTAAGTTTACTTTAGTGGTGCAGTTGCTTTCTTTTCACTGTGAGAATGATCCTTAATGCATTTCCATCATTGTATTGGCAAAGTGTTAAATTGATATTGTTCTATCTTTGATGAAGTCGATGAATGTTTTCTTTATAAACTTATATTTAAGATACATTGCGACTAAAACCTTTAAGATGTCAGATTGTGAGCTCTTCGAAAAAAGATAGGTAGATGCGCATTGATTAAATGCATATATTTTCTGGTTTTCCTTATACCTGGATCTTTGGCAGTAGTTGAATCAGGCGCAGAATATACTTATCATTTCTATAAATATAAAAAATATTTTAATTTAATTTATTATAAACAGGAGTAATGATAAGTATATCAAACGTATATCCGTATCATGTGATTTAGTGGCGTAAACCAAAACTTGCCACTCTTTCTCAATTATGAATAATGATGAAATTAATAGCTCTCGAACTGACTGTGTTAATGCAAATATTGTATAGACGGGGTTCGCTTTAGTACACTGCACAATCTGAGGCTATGCATGACTTCTTACCTAGTCTGTTGCGAGTGACTGGCTTCAGGAGACGAATAAGGGATATTAAGGATAATAGTGCGGAGGAGAATAGGTAGCGGTTATCAACGATTTAATTTGTGATATATACATATGCTAAAATAAAAATAATAAAACTCTGATTAGACGCTTTTCTTATAAATCATAAAAAAAAAATTATTTACCACCTGTACAAGTTTTGTAAGTCACTGTTTTTGCCAGTAGAGTATCTATAGATACAAATTATTGATTATTCTGATTACCTATATTTTCTCTTTGATGTCGGATGATATGGAAATAGTCTCATTTCATATGCAGCTCGTTTGTAATTCAAGTTATTAGTCCTTCATCATTTCATCTGGAGTGCCACGTCTTCTTGACTTTTAGTCTCATAATATCCACGTTCATAGAGCATATTACTTATATTTAATTATGACACTACAACTACAATGATAAGTTTGTAATAATTATGCATAATAAAAATATAGATAAATATGTCCATCGCTTATCTGAACTACATACAAACACGCGCCATTGATAATGAAATTGATTTATTATTTATAAATAAATATGTGGGGCAATATTAACATATCAAAACATTCCAAAACATCGATAAGCCTCGCATGCATATGTCGTAACCCAGCAAATGATAAATTGCTACAAAGTTTAAGGGGGAAAAAACTCGACCCTGACCTAAGACAATTACTTAGGCGCTTATCAGATGATAAATTGTTAAGCTCCGGCGCGCTAATGTCTCGGAAAATTTAATTTCGAACGACACTACACACTTTTTCTACATCCTTGATCGATGGGTGCAATAATTTTCATGGCGAATCAAAGACGATAAACGGCTTCGAGTGGAACGCCCCGTTAAATTATTCAAAGGCACTAGGACGCCGTCGGTCGCATTAATAATTCAAACATCATCCAAGAGTCGGGCCCACTATGTGATGTATGTACATATGTATAATACGTAGCGCGCCGCGAAAAATCGCAATTAACAACTTGCAAAGGGTCGTCTGCGGATTAAATTTATTATGCGTTAACACTCTGCGCGTATATTGAATATTTCGGGCGTGTATAGGCGCAAGTTAATATATGGAAAGCTCTCCGAGGCCGGAAGGTCTATTATTATGTTTTTAAAAAAAGGTTCGGAGAAAAGGAGCTCGGCGAGATTTTAATGCGAATTAAATTTCGGACAAAGGGGAGTGGATAATAAGCACGCGCGCACACGGGCGCTAAATAAGCAGGGCTTCCAATATCAGTTGCCGGCGAAATTCAATATGGAATTTATAGGATGAAAGGGATACTAGTATTAGGGAGGAAAAAGGTTTCCACATTATGAAGATCGAGGTGTCGTTCATTTGTAATGGATATATTAACTTATGCAGCATCTGACACGACTCTATTCCCCAATTAAGTATGCTAGAATTAGACAATCGGTTATCTTGTATGGCCTACCTTCTTGAGCTTTTGACCTCTGTCAGTGGAGGGGCATCGTGAAATTAATTAGAAAAGTTATAATTAGTTTGTACGATAAGAACGATGTTTATTATTATTATAACAAGTAAAATAAATACGAATGGACTGAAATTGTACTTTATGTAACGCCAGTTAAAAATATAATTTATTGTTTTATTTTATATTTTATTTTTATATATGTAGTTATTAAATATAAATTATATAGTACTTACAATTCGTAAGCTTAGACCAGCATTTATATAAAATGTAGAAGTAATAATTATTTTTTGGGTTAAGAACATGCATTTTATTTATATTAAAAGCCATTTAAATCATGACTTATTATTGACTAAAAACTTAATAATTTTGCAGTAAAATCAGAGGGTACTGTTTCAAAAGATAGATCTGACGTACGAGTGAAATTAAATTATTACAGTAAAAAATACCCAATGATATAAGTAAATTTAGATTTTCCTATTCTCACTGATGGATATCGTTATGATTATTTAAAATCAAGCAAAGTCGTATATATAAGTTATTTTTCTTTCACTTTTTCGGCTCATATCATATCTGTTTAGAAAACACATTTTTTTTACTCTGCTGTACACTAAGTGTACATGTCATCTTACTTTAAACATTTCAAATAAAATTGTTATTTTTTAAATATAAAAATTATATGATAATGAATTTTTATAGCGCATAGATACTGTAATGTACATGTCATCTAATTATGTGACTATCTATATAAATATTTTTATTGAAATATTTTTAATTAAAGCAATTCTTCACGATATACTTACAATTTTTGTGATGTACACCGAGTGTACAGATCATCTTATTGTATGAATATTTTTATTATTATCTCAAAAAAACTAGCTTTTCCGCTTTTAGCTTTATATAAAATAGTTAAACTATAAATTATAGGTAGCTAACACAAACAGCAAAAATTAATATTTTTTTCAAAAAAGAACAGTAAAACCTATTTTGTTTATATCTGCTTCACACTATATAATACAATTATTATTTTTATATTGCAATAATTACATATATTATTTTCCTCATATTATTATTAATTTATAATAAATTTAGTTAATATTAATCAAACCATATTTTAATAATATTAAATTACTATTTTTTACATGTACACTGAGTGTACATCACCGGAAGGTCTTAAATTTTTTTGCACTGTAATTGAAATGTGTTTAATTTCATATTGTAGCTAACTTCTTACTAATGATACATATAATATCAGTAAGTCTTATTGTTTTTTAGTATTTAAAAACTAATTTTAAGTATTAAAAATATAACGAAACAATTAATTACTCACTACATTAAATTAAATTAATATTATAAGCTATGAAACATCTGATATATATTATGGCACACGCTTCAGAATTTTACATTTAAGACTATCGTGATCTAACAGGTTATCCCAATGCGTCACCATAGTAAAAAAAAAGCAATTCTTAATATTATTACATCAATTAAAAATGTCCGAACTCGCTTAGAAACATTAATTAAAAGAACATTGAACTTTATAAACTATTAAAAATATCTTACTAATATTTATTGTAATCCATAAAGAATTATCGCGAAAAATAGAAATATATTAATTTTTACTTTTCAATTGAGAAAATTTAACAACGTTTTAAATTATTTTACTTTTAGGTTTCAATTTAGGTTTAAAAAAAACACAATTTAAAAGGTAATATTTGCACTAAAAAATAAGTGATTTGATGTACAAGTGTAATTATTATATATTTAGACTAAACTTTACGAATTAAGTCTTAACCTAAACAATATGTTGAATGTCTATTTCAATTCTTTTTGAGGAACCTCAATAAATAATATCAAATTAGACACTTTAATATTTGAGGAAATATTTTTAGTTCAGTGATTATTTTCTGTAATAATTTTAGTTATATTAGTTTTTTTTTAAATATCCCAAGGTATTAAAACTAATGCAATTTTAGTATTACTTAATGCATAGATCAAATTTAAGGGTTATAAGATAAGTTTAACTGCATCGACATTTTCTATAAAGCTGAATCTTGATTTTCATGCAGTTCTGCCATTGATAATAAATCCGTCGGGTATGTTTTCTTCTAGTGCACAAAATAATATCTAATCCTAAAATCCAAGGACGTACATTTTAGTTTTTGAACCGTGGCCTTTTTCGGGTTCAACTGTGACCTTCGGCCCGCTGCAGGCTCGCCTGATGTGTGTGGCAGCGACGATACGGCCGCATTACATAACGCCGAGAGCTTTCGGCTGTCGGAGTCGGGGTTGGGGTTCGGGTGGCTATTGCGTCACAGCCACCCTCATATCGACCGGCCGGGGAGGACGACCTCCAGCTTTTCCTACATCCGAGAGCGAGAGAGATAGAGCCGCCACGAGGCTTTAATGCATTCGAAAAGTTCCCTCTGAGGAACGGGAGCTGGTTTCGAGAACCGTTTGCGTATGCTAATCTACAAGGTGTAATTGCAGATTAATCGTCGATTAAAAACTGCAGCATCGAAAAATTCCTTTGTTCCCATTTTTTGTAAAATTATATCTCTCGAAAATATATACATATTTAAATTTTAAACAAATACATATCATGCTATAATAATACACAGTAAGTTAATAGTTAGTTGTTTTAAGATAGTATTAGTTGATTTAATATTAGAGCGCAGGTCAATAAAATTTTCGTAAAGAGTTTGTAATGATTTACATAGTTTCAATTTTTATACCTAGGAAAAAAATTACATAATTTTCATCGTGAAAATGCATTGTAGCATCGTTGAGTGAGCGACGGGTAATTTAGTTAATGCCTGTTTAAGCCTCACCTGTCCCGTTCGGACCCGTTGCGCCATTTGTCTCTATGCAAATAGGGGTAGGTAGTCCTGCAGTTGTATGACGTCATACATGCACACAACACCCAGACACTATTGAACCATCCTAGAGCAAAAGGTTAATGCACCTCTTCGCTTATGGCTTCGGGCGGATTCAGCTGCATTTCAAATGCAGGATCATATTTTTTGTCGTTGTTTGTCGGAGGAATGAAACTTTGCGCTTGCGGAAAGTTTTACGCATTAACGCGCTGAATATTAAATGTGCCTACATTTTAATACTGAAAAAAGGTATATAAAGAGAAAAGTTTTCGCTTTAATATTGCCGAGAAGTACTACAGAAGCAAACGTGCGCGGATAACGGTGTAAATATTTGTATTCGGGTTGATTTTCGCCGGAGGCTTTGCTTTATGAGACGTGTACAATAAAGGTGGGCGTGTATTTGTATCCGTATATGTGAATGAGAGGTTTGAGTTGTGTGTATCCATAACAAAAATCAGACTTTTTCACAAAGATGCTGCTTGAAACGTGCTCGAGATCAGTATATTTGTAACATGAGTTATAAAGGGTTTAATACTTAAATTAATCAGTTGAATGAATAAATGTCTATGTGTATATTTGGAAAAGCATATTCATATTTACGCACGCACGCTGAGTGTGTACACACAATGTTATTCTACGTTCTAATTTTAACTTACATTTTAGTGAAAAATCGTTAATTGGAAGTGGCACACGTAGCCTAACAGTTCTAGAATCTACAGAGCGGTCGAAACTCTTCGAGGTCAAAATTTCCGCTCGACAATATTCTCTCTCCCACGCTTAGGTGTATATAATCAAGGACGCGCCGAGGGGTGGTCGGTATACGGACGTAGTGGAAATAATTTGAATTTATCAAGTGGCAGGAAGGGTGCCGTAATGCTAATCCCAGCCCTCGGCTTGCATACTAACTATGTACGTTCCGAATCGGAATTTTATTATTGTGCGATGTATAAGTTATAGTCGAGCGAATTCCATGGTGCTTGAAACCTAAATAAAAAGCTCAGATTTAACAAAAATATGTTCTTAGAAGTCATATAAACGTTTCATCATCTCGTAGTACAATGCCTATAATATACATTCACATTGCGTAATTATTTTTAGACGTTCGCGGAGCTTTAATATAAATCGCATTAGGTATAATATACATCTATGATATCTGAGGACACGGTAAAAATAACTACGTGGAGGTTTTTCGAGAGGTTGTTCAGTAGATGCAGGAAATATCTCGAGTGGGTTACGTAACGAACTCAGAAGTCTTCAAAAGCGCGGATAATGATGCATAAATTCTGAGCTTTAAGCTTTAAAAAATATGTGTATGTTGATTTTTCAACCGGGTTTCGTCAGATAAAAGCGCATCGATTCAGGTCCAGCGTTAAAATGGCGACGGGGCGATGCACCCTTAGGGGGTGGGAAATCGGCGCCAGAGCGGCTGGCGGCTCTGACCCGCCCATGCCACCCACGACCAACCCTTAGCTTCCGTTTTCCGGTGCAACGTACCAGACCCCGCGACATATCTATATCCTATGTCTTTACGTAAAGCCCATTTATGTACGCTAAAGCGTCTTTAACTCGAATTTATGGAGTGTTTAGGGGATTTGAGGCTTATCAATGTGTGTGTGTGTATGTGTTTTTTTTGCAAGGGCGTGGAAGATAAAGGTTGATGAATGAAGCGAACGCGTCTCTGAAGGTATACGATAAAGGATTATGTATTATATGATTTTTAGGGATTGTGTGCTTGAATATTAATGTCGAAGGTTGCCGGCGACTGCTTGTTTGCGGATGTGGAAAAATAGTGATGAAAAACAAGCGTCGGAATAAGAGCGTGTTTTTGCTGAAGCCTTTCCTCTGAATGTATGTCTTATACTTTATTGATCAAATTTATTATAAAGAAGTCATATTTTTTCATACTTTTGTACATACAAAATAGTGGTGGATTTTTATAATTATTTTTGATACCTTAAATGACTTATTCCACTTTCATAATAAACTGATTTACATAGTTCACAATTTTAATTGAATCTGTTAGTAAAATAAAGTATTAATACATATTTAAACAACATACTTTTTATTTTTAGTTAGAGTTTAAATTTTTTATAGACTTTTTCGGAATATACAATAGAAAATTCGTCATATCTTTACATTTATAATTTTCAACTGGTTCAGCATTTGGTTTTAACTGCCGTAAACTTGTTCTAAAACTAGATCTAGTTAATATATCGGTGTTAAGTTTGATCTGCATTTTTGAAACAAAATGGCGGCTATTAAAATAATACTATTCTAGAAAGTTATATAATAGAAATTGCAATAAAAAATTGTTTCATAATGGAGGCTATTTAAAATATTATAAAAACTTCTATAGTAGATAAATATTAATATAAAATGAAGGTTTACTCATTTTTATTACAGAAATATACCCAATTCTTGCGGAATTTCTAAGCGGAATTTTTTCATTACCCAAACATTTTAATGTATTATTTATTTTTTCGTTATCGATTCTTTGGGAGTATATGCTAAAAAAATGTATTGTGGTATTTTCTGCAATACTGTTCGATTCATTATAATTATCAGGAAATAAGCTATTAGAATTAAAGAATGAAATCCTGCGATTTTAACAATTTAATAAGCACAATCTAGTAAAATTGAAAATTTCAAAATTTTAAATGTTTATTACACCTGCACTTGTCTCGTGCGGGATAGCCAGATGCTCATAAGGCATATTATTTATAATAAAGTATATAATAATATCTCATTTTTTATACTCCTCGCTTATTCTACTTTCATATAACACTGACATTAAATATTATTTAAAATCAATTAAACATAAATATATATATTTATCAACTTAAAATTATCAGTGATATAAACATATAATTTATATTATAAAAATTGAAATACAGAAGTTTACGTACTTGTAAATATAAATTTAAAATAATTACAAATTTATTTATTTCGATTAAATTAAGACCATCGTAACCCAAGTTATCCCAATGCGTCACGATGGTCGAAAGCAATAATTGTATTATTTCAATACACAAAAAATTATAAAATAAAATACAAAATCATGAAATATCAAAATTAAATCGTAAATAAAATGCGGCTAATAAAAAAATGTTCTATCTTACTGAAAAAATATTATAAACACATATTGTTAAGTCAAATATAATTGACATTAAAAATATGTATAAAAAATATTTTATAACTATCTCTCGCCTACATAATATAGAAACGCTTTAGGATCATAGCTCACAAATTTTAATATCTTTAAATTATTTACAAAATATTTATATATTTAAGTTCTTATACGCTATTAATGTAATAACAAGCATATTCTATTTATTTTTAATTATTTTTAAAATAACGTCTGTTTTTTTCTTAGTTTTGCGTTTTTGTGGTTTACAAGTCGTATCGAATGTTGAGTTGAGCTCTTAGGATTAGGCGATCGCTTAACAAAAGCTGGTACTTTCTAAAGTTTTTTTGCGCTTAATGCGAATTAATGTAAAATTGGAAGCGAAATCAATGTGTGTCATTATTATATATCACTGAAAATTTAATTATAAATTAGCAACATCGTCATTCTATGGAATGCGTAATCGGGGGTTTATGTACCTGTTTCGCATTTATGTAGCACTGACCTTTTAGTGTACTTATTCGGAAATGCTAATGGGTGCCGTTTTAGGACGAAAAAGTCTCAACGGCACAAATCAATTCACGCAACAGAATCTTTATTTTTAATTAAATATATATTACAAGTTGTATAAAGATCAAGGTTTATCTAGATATTTTCTTTTTCGTGTTATGTTTTTTACTATATCAATTACTATGTATATTTTTCCGGGAACAAACTGGAAAAATATTATATATCTCATTGCTTTGATTTTTGATACATAGTATTTTTGTATCTTATCCTTTGTTATAAAATAAGGTTCTACAATAATGATATATATATTTATGTTTGCATATTTGTTGATCAAATTTCAATCTATTTTTTTAACTAGTTCTATTTTTTATATAGAGGTCGTCACTTTTGTAAAATGTCAATGCACTTAACACAACCCAAAACTACCCTTCGTAAAAAGTTACATAAAACCCCCATTATTATAAATTTTACAGGAAGGACATAGTTACTTTTATATTTTTTTAGACTCTTTACAAGTAAAATTTTAGGTTCTTGATTTTGATTTTTATAACACAGGTATAATGGAAGCTTTTTTTACTCGGTGGTTTTAAAGTTTGTTCATTATAAAGTGTTAGATGATGTATTCAACATTAACTAGTGTTTCTTAAACTGAATTTAATTTGAACAACGGTGTGAAAATTTAGCTCAATTAAAAGATAACACGCCGGCGTTTTTCGTCCGAATATAGCGAGTATACACACACAAAGCTGAAACGGTCGAACGCGGAACATGTTATGACACCATTAGACGACGATAATAGGGTGACAACGAGGGAAAATATTTAGAAGCCCTCGTTAGTGTGAAAGCACTGATGATACACGTAACGAAGCCGGCGGCCATTTATCATTTTGCTACGCGACGTTAATTTTCTCGGGCGTTACCTGTCTTTTTTTAGTGCATCGTCTTAAATTATTATACACAATGATTCGCTGGGGGTGATTTTTTTCTCACCCCCTTACGTCGGGGCATTGCGAGTAGTAAATGGAGTGTAGTCGGAACTCGCAGCCGGCAAATTGGCGTCGATAAATCGTTACAAAGTGCCGCACTATGAAATTGTGCCGACTGTATTAGAGACGTGAGAGAATTTTCATTTCAGCACCGAGTTATGGCGCGACTGATTTATTTTTATGTTGAACATAATGACCCTTTTGAGTTTAATGCTGTCTCATAAGGATGATCGATTTGTATATGTATAATGATAATATGTTTGTTCAGCCCTTTATCTGGGATATTCACTTATGAAAATCAGAGTCTCTCTTATAATACAAAGAAAATTTTTAGTAGTATTTCTATAATAAGTTTCAATTTATTTTCAATAGCTTATCATTCATTGTTTTATTGGTCAAAGCTTAAGATGAAGATACAGAATTGAATTAATATACAATTTTACTTCTTTAAAGTAAGAGTGAAAACAGTATCCTTTTTATAATGAAAAATAGTTATATTAGAAGAAAATATCCTATCAGCTTTTAAAATGGTTCATTGTTTTTTTTACTATTGTTATTGAGTCTATTAAAAAAATGGTAAAAAATCCCTGAACAATCGGAAGTTTTTTAATTTTTTTTAATAAATCTAATAATAAAATATTTTTAAAATAATACAAACTTTAATGAATAGAATATACACTTATCCCTCGATTTATGCTGTAAATACGTTCTAAGAAATATCACGTAAGCGAAAATTGTAATAAAGCTTCTTTAATTTAAAAAGTAAATGAATTTCAGCAACATCGTGCGCTCAAAAATTCAGGATACACTGTATGAGCAGTGGATGAAGTTCAAGATGTAGGTCATGTGCTATGATTTTGAGTATTTAAAAATAATGTTTTTTAAGCCGCGTCAATCGAAGGATATGTGTTTATATCAAGTTGAGATGTTACTATTACATTTAGTCGTAAATCATTATTTACGACTAAATGTAATAGTAGCATCTCAAACTAGTAACTCTGAGGTTGCGGGTTCGTGCCCCGATAGGGACACTCGAAATTTATTTATTAAAAAACCAGCCCCATCTGCAGGGACATCTATTGGTTATAAATTATATTACTCATAATAATTTATAATTCTTAATATAGATGTCACTATTCCCAGACTTTGTCTGGTGGTTAATACTTACTTGTAGGTATTAATTATATCTGATTGACTTACTCAGTTGGTACAGATTTACCCCATTGTAACGCATTGGGCTTACGTCTGTCAGGTTACAACGGAAGTCTTAAAAAAAAAAAAAAAAAAAATACATATATACATTTTTCTATATTGAGTCAATCCAAATATTTTATTGGAAATCATTTCAATTTTAAATAATGTGAATATTTGAATATTCGTTAATACTTTCACATTTAAAATTTTTTAAATATTAGAATGAAGCAATTTATATATTTGAGTAACACAGGTAGTCGCTTTTTTACTCAATATACTCGAGTGACTAGTGCCGCTCAAAAATCCATGCGACTTTTGTTTCAAAATGCTATACAATGAGATGGTTATTCTCAACAAAAAAAACGAACATTTGTGAATAAAATATCTATTGGCGGTATCTACTATTACCGAAATTTGCAGAATCGCTCGTTGAACGAAACAAAATGTTAACAAGGCTCACCTTTTATTATTGTTTAACGCTTATCTCAAAACAAGGTGTGCGTCGCAAACTTTTATGAAGTTCGTCTTACGTTTTTTTATCAGCTAAATAATTCAATCACGGGAAATCTATTTTGAATTATTTTATTTATATGCAAATCCTCATGATATTTATTTATAATATTGTATAAACAATATTAGCTATTGTATACATAATAAATTCGATTAAATGTTCCATCAATTTTGCTGAATTAATTTAATCGCATTTATTGATTTGAAAAAGCTGAAAAAAATATGTAAATATATATGAATAAATTAAGCATTATCATTTTGATCATTAATTCGCACAGCATTGTGCTTTGCATATTTAAATCAAATTAATAAAACATAAAATTCAAAAAGTGTAACGAATATGATTATTGAAAATAAATTATTTTTAACAAATATTTCTTTTCAATTAAATAATATTTTACATGCATTTAGTATAAAACCGAGTAAGTAAATTACGAATAATTTAGAACCCTAGTTGTGTCAAATGAACAATGTATTATTATATATTAGCCCAATTACCTAGCGGCGACTAAACAATCCCCGTATGTTGTGTGTACACACGCGTTCTTAAAATATTATCGCTCACTTTAAACGTCGCCCTAATCGCATTAGGACCAACCGCCGCCCTCTTAGCCACCCCGTCGCCGCCTTAAAATAAATATCACCCACTTTGAGCGAAAGACGCGGCCTATCGCCCGCGGCAAAGCGATCGGCTATTACCTCGTTCGCTCGCTTTTACACGAAATGGTTGATACATCTCTCTATACATACTTCATAATAATACGCTTCTTTAGTGACTGACCTCGCAGATAATAGAGTGAGAAACTGGCATTATCAACCTTAATACAAATTATAGCGCTCAATGTTTCTACTCCTAAATCTACCATATAAATATATATATATTTATAAATACACTGATGTAATGAACACTCACGATACAACGCTCGACTCTTCGCCGTTGTAATTTTCATAGAAATTGTGGATAAAATATTGTCACGCTGTGTTTCTACTCTACGTATTATATATAAAAATATATGTAAATGTAAAAAACATTAGTAATTGTTTTATAAGGTTATTGAAGCAATGTTTTATAAGCACAACTATATTTTTCGACACTAAAATGGTGCCGTGCAGTATGTGTACCTACGTGCATTGTTGCCGGAACAGAGATTTGCTCGGGTTGCGGGTCATCGGGGCTCGATGGGGGCGGGTTTTGGGGTCGCGGCCTCCCAGATCGATGGGCGGCGGCGCCTCGAGGTCGCCGGGGCCCCCGCCCGCGCCCCCAGACGACCTCGCTGCGTGCACCGCGCTGCAAGCGGGCTGGGGTCGCTCGGACCCCAGAACTGACTCCACCCTCTTATCCACCTCCAACCCCCATCCTTAATTGACTCTTAACGCGAAGACGAACGACTAACTAACCCTTCTTCTTTTTCTCGTTTCAGCCAAAATTATATTATTTTACCTGATTTTCTATTCGGTATTGATCGGGTTCTTTGCTGCCATGTTGGCCGTATTTTACCAGACGCTGGACTATCGGACGCCAAAATGGCAGCAAAGCGAATCACTCATTGGCAGTAACCCAGGTAAATATAAATTTATTATGTATTCAAAAGCGTAGTGTAGTTTATCATTGATTCCTTCTAAAAGCACCGAAACGCCTATGAAATCTTACACCTAGACAGCCGTTTCAGAGTGAAAAAAAGACAGAATAAAATCTGTGGGCAGTTTATTTATTATCCAAATTGCCAAAGCTTTGAAAGATGGAATGTAAATACAGCATCAAGCATTGATATCTAATGACTCAAAATTACTTAAAAAAAAATCTTCGGTATGCAGATGACTACAATGAGAGCAGAATTGAGTTGAAAGTGTATTTTTTTATAATTCACTTACATTACAAAATATGTTATGCAGATGACACTGTACTATCAGATTTTTTTGAAAGTATATTAAATACAATAAGTTTATATATTAAAAGTGTGATTACATTCAAACAGAAAATTCTTTCTTTATTTATATAATATGGAGTGAATAGATGCTATCATTCAAATCTTGGTAATATCGAAGGCCAGCGGACATAGAAAATCAGCCATAAACTATATATCGCTGTATAGATACATATGAATATATTGTGCTCGCTCTTATACAACGTATAAGACTCCTGCCTCGGAGCTGGGGTCTAAAATTTTGATGTGTCGGCCTTTATTTATGGGTTTGACCCTATAAAAGAGTGCCGGGGCGCGAGCGCGATATGTCCTAATAAATATTTCACGCGTTTTCTCGCTCTTAATGCTTCTCCTCTCTACTTTCAGGTCTTGGATTCCGGCCGATGCCTCCGGAGTCCAACGTTGAGAGTACGCTCATCTGGTACAAGGCCAGCGATGAGGGCAACGTCAACTATTGGACCAATGAGCTAGATAATTTCTTAGAGGGTAAATATATCACATTAAATGATCTATTTTTATTTTTAGAAATCACGTTAATTATGTATAGTAATAGCTTAATGGCGGAGGTCAAGGCTATATTAATTCTAGTATAAATGTTTATTTAAATGTATTTCTTTTACAGTTTACAGAAAGCCCAGCTCGCAAACTTCAGGGAGTGAGAATCGTATGCCATGCAATTACGATATTCGACCAGCAGAGGGCAAGGTGTGCAACGTACCTGTGGATACTTGGGCACCCTGCGTCTCCGAAAACGCTTACAACTATCGTAAATCAGCACCCTGTATATTCCTTAAATTGAACAAGGTGAGTCATTAGACGTGTCCAAATCACGCATCACCTTATAAAGCGACGCTAATCGAAACTCTCACTCTTTCAGATTTACAATTGGATACCTGCCACATACAACGATTCAAAATCACTGCCTGAAAACATGCCGCAAGAGTTAAAGCAACATATCCTACAAGAACGGTCCATCCATCCCAATTCTGTCAGTATTACGGCCGTCTCACAATACGAAGATCTTTGTTGATAACAAACGGCAGACAAAGATCTTCGTAAATTAATAACATTGTTAGTGTTCTATTAATAATGTGATTTTTGTAAACTTTCAGATGGATACGGTGTGGGTGTCATGTGAAGGGGAGAATCCGGCGGACATCGAAAACATTGGAGCCATTCAATACATCCCGCGCCGCGGATTTCCCGGATATTTCTTCCCATTCACGAACATTGATGGCTACCTCAGTCCTATGGTCGCCGTATACTTCGAAAGGCCCAGGAGTTAGTACAAATTCATACTAAATTTAACTAATGATGATATTTTCTTTGCACGATTCGTGAAAATTATATAAGCAAATATGTTTTATTCACCTGCTTATGAAGATGCCCTACTATTTTATTATTAATAAAGGGAAACAACCCAATGAATAAATCTACAAACTTAGCTCAAGGATTCTGCTTAATTTTTACATTAGCTCTACCTTTACGAACCATTTATTTGTTTCGTTTGCTTATCTATATTGCTGTAGTGTCAACATAACATAATATATTACACAAGTAGTTGATTGTATATGTTTTATGTGAATATAATTTAAATTATTTAAGCAATTTAATGCCCCTCTTATTATACTGTGACACATATCTGAGATTGAGAGTCAATTTTTGCCATAGTGAATGATTTATTTATTGATATTATTATAAGTTACCAGCACAAATGGTTCGAATACCAGATGTGCCGTAATTGTAAATCCGATCAATCATCACAGATAAGGTTTACCTAGATTTTCCAGATTTCACCGATGAATATTGTAATAATGAGCTACTTCAAGTTAAGAACTGAAATGCTTTTTATCGCTCAAAATCAATCTCAAGTCGTTGCCTCAATCACATTAGTTTGTACTGTGATAATTTAAGAACAACTGGTTAACATGCTGCTTCTTCTGCGTCCATTAAGTAAAATAAAATAGTATTTTTATACCTATTTATCTACTTGATATTGTTTATTAACTACCAGTACTAGAGACCTACAAGTCCAACCCTTATGGGCGGACACCCAGCTTTTGACGGTCAGATGAGCAGGACCCCGCCCCCCCATAGTGCTAAATATTTTATTGGAGTTGCATGACTCGGGGAGACGTGCTCTCGTTGGCTGGCCTGCATTGGTTTGAATTGCATGCAATGCATATTATTCTTGTCACAACACTACCCCCCTGATCTTTGAGGGGTGTATATGTTGCCTCAGTTGCATCCTTGGCCCTCGGTTCCCCTCAGGGCCAAGCCCTTTGCCCCTGCTTGCGTTACTCTGCTATGCTTTGTTCGTCATCAGTAGTGCCTCGCGTCCTACCTCAGACAGCCAGCTGAGGTAGGACGCGATTTAACCTCAAGAGTGGTCCCTCGCTCTCCCACACTATAAACAGCGAACTCCAGCGCGTGGTCAACTGGCGGTGGTGGCGTAAAAAAAACCATTCATGATTTTTAGTGACATACATAAATATATTTCTTCACTCAATGGTGCTCAAACTTCTTCATTCGCAACTCCCAGATAGACAGTAGACATATCTTTTAATTCTCAAGGTAGATGAAACCAAATTTCGCCAACTATAATTGTCCATTGAAGAGAATCTACAAGTCTATCGCGAATTTGTTATTTTAATTAATATAATGGATAAATTAAAATACAGCAGTTCAAACATGTCATAAAATGCGATAGCAAAATGCGAATCGTAAAAAATCGACGAATCCGAAGGGTGTGGTATTACATAAACTTTACTACCAATAGAGTCGCAAACGATCGAGCCCTCATTAAACCATTCGTATGTATACTTTCGATACAAGTATAGTTAGTTTCCTATATTTTCCGGAAGGTAGAAAAGTCGCTGAATTAATTAGAATCGCGATATTGTAAATTTTTTACGACGTCCCCGTAAAAAATAAAGTTTGGCCGGCACGAGATATTTTTACGAGTCCGCCCCTGGCGAGTCACGTGCCGCTTGGGGCGCATGCGCCGCCCACTAACCTAGTGCCGGCGCCACGTGATGCCGCCTTATCGATTGCCGCCCCTAACCCTCGCAACCTGCGGCCCTGTCTTCTAGATGTTCACTTTATAATGTGCTCCATTTCTTATTGAGGGAGAACTTTATAGAAAAAAGCTGGAGAAATTTAGGGAGAGCGTTTGAATTCATATTTTTAGGCGTCTACAATCGGTAAACTATTCAATAGATATTGAGAAAACATTCTAACGGTACAAAAAATAATAGACTAGCACCCTATAGCTTCTAGAAAATCTCGTTTGTATTGCTCCTAAAAAAATGTGTTTTTTTTTTGTGATATGTGATGGGTGGTGAGTTGCTTTGTTTATGCATAATAAAAAGCAGCTGATTTTACCATCACCGATCATCTGCAACATACAATTTCATCGTTGTTTTGGATCAGAATAATAGTGCAACAAATTCTATATTATAGTTTATAATTAAGGGCGTTGTCGTGCAGACATTTTTGTTGTTTCGTGTTTCTTTTTTTATAATTGATATTTGACGTAAGATGTATTTAATTTAACTTTGCCGAATTGCTGTATGGATTCTTGTGCAAACGAAAATTGCGCACAGCAAAATTTCTAATCATAGATGATCAATATATATTATACTTCAATAATACGTCAATTTATATATAAAAAATGTTAATATGATTTGAATTCAAAAATATTTTACAATTATATGAGTAATTTACATTGGTAAGACACACTTATATTTTCTATAATTACTTAAATTTATAATTAAAAATAGAAAAAAATATAAAGCAGTTGGAATTAAAATTAAAATATATTTGACAATCAAACAATCACCTACGTTCGAAATTTTTGCTGTGTAGAATTTTAGTGTGCGAAATTTTTATTTGCGCAATAATCCAGTCACCCTCTTTAACTAGATAACACTATTCCAAATAGGCTTTAAAATTTACTGGTATGTCATAAGTTTATTAAACATTGTAAATAAAGCAGATACAGCTTATTTCCTGCTATATATATATATATTTTCCAAGGCATATGAAATCTATTCTCTCAAGTATTGTAGTGCCTTCATTACTTTGTTTTGATTCAAGATAGTATCTTTCAAGAAACTAGTAGCTTAGTTTTTTATTATGTAAATTCAGTATTTTTTTTAAACCCAGGTGGAGTCTGTCTGTTCTATATATTGTAGTATCACAGAGTCTGCTCTTTACAATTGTAAATGCTGGAGTTTTTGGATGTATTCAGTATGTTTATAATCGGATACTTGATACTTGCAAAAGTGATCAAGAAGCCGGGAGTTTTACCCTTTATTCCATCGCAACTTCATGTCTTACTTTGCAATTCTTTGTTACTTATTATATTTGTAAAATTGATATGTTGAGATTGTTAACTTTTTCATTAGTGCATTCAGTTTATTGGTAGGTTCTTCTATCGTTTTGCTGGTTGAAAGGATAGCCATATTATCTGCAAATGTATTTATTTACTTATTTAAAAACACTTGTATGGCATAATAGTATTAGGCCAATACATTATCAATAAAGAAAAAATACTTAAAAAATGTATATATTTACAAAACAATTATTATATATGAATTTATATACATATATATGTATATACAATAACAATATACATATATTTCTTGGGAATGTAAATGTGAGCTTGATTTTAATATTATTTTATTTATAATACACATTATATTTAACGTAATATAGATTTTTTTATAAATGACCTCTATTTTTATCTTCAATTAAATAAAAAATCCATAAATACTTAATAGCTGGCCATACACGCACGGATGTCTCACGGACAAATCCGATCGTGTGTGGTGTAAAAAAACACAGATGATTCTGTCCGCTGTCCGTGCTTGAATTTTCCAAGCTCTCTAACCCAACCACATGTTCTCCAAAATTCAGTATTTCGACTAGATATATTGACGAATCCGACGTCATGATTAGATACATTTTTGAGAGGCTGAGTGTATTTTTATTTTAAAAATACCAAGAACATATATTTTTAATATATAGTTCATTGATATTTATAAAGTTATTCCAAAAAGCTCTGCAAGCAAAGGGTTGAGGAGGTTGAGCTATATTGTAAAACTCACTCTTTGTAAATCTCCCCCTAAAAATAAACCTTACTGCTATCACAAACCGAGTGTATTCTATACGAAAGTCGATGGTTCTTTATCAACGCTATGCTTTATGTGCTAAATATTTTCTTGAATACGACCTGAGCTTCCACTTCGATGGATCCTTGTTCCTGAAAACGTGAGCCAAAAGATAAACGTAAAACTAGTTTATTTGAAATGTCGCATGTTTTGCTGGGCGAGAACCCTTGATGGGTTCTCGCCCAGTAAATTTGTAGAATATCTTGATGCACTCCAACTAATACATTTTTATTGACTAAAGAATCTTTGTATTTTAAATAATATTATATATACAGAATATATAATGTTCTAAAAGGTGATCCAACTTCAGTTTCCAAACTTTCTTAAAAAAATAAACATTATGAAAAATAATATCAATTATATGGCTGCTTTTGCACCTTTTGCAGCATCCGATCCTTTCAATGTAATTTTCAATTACTTTTTCGCACATTTCGGGTGGTATTTCGACTATAACTTGTTGGTTTTTATGAGCGATGTTGGTTTTTATGAGCTCCAACGTTTCGGGTTTGTCGGTTCACAAAAAAAATCCAGTGGCGTTAAAATGCATGATGATGTCTCCGAAACGTAAAATAATGCGACCTGGTAACTTTTGTTGTACCTGATTTGTAGCAAGTTGCACTGTCTTGTTGGAACAACAATATTTTGTGTCAAAAATAATCGATTATCATACGCTGATAGCGCTCATCATCCAATCTTCATTATTTTCAAGCAAGTAAGGTCCAATGACGCCGTCTGACAACAATGCGCATCAAACAGTCACTTTATGTGCATGTAATGGTCTCTCGCGAATCACATGGGCATTTTTGATCAAAATGCGCCAAAGGGAGCAATAAAAAGAGCTTAAAAGTTGCGAACTCCGATGAATCGACAATTCCGGGTATTCGGCCACACTTTTACTTACAACTGAACGGGCGTCACGATAATGCACATCTCTTAAAATTTTTTCACTACGTTGCGAATTGTTCACTTAGTAAGACGATGAAATTGATCATTAACTTCCAGTAAATTTTGATAAACAAAACATACGAAATTGTTATTTTCGAAGAGCAATTGAGAATTTTAACGAGTTAAATGATCCATTCCCTAAATGTGTCGTTGCAAACATTTGACACTTTTAACACACGCGTGACTATTACCAGATTTCTCAAACTATAATGTCAAGGACTCATTTTATCTTTATTTTATAAAATTCCATTTATAAAATATGCAAATAACCTGTATTTATATAGACTCCAAAATCCGATATACCGTGGAACCTTGACTTTTTCTTGATACGAGCATTTTTTAATTTGCCTTTACGTACGAGCAAAAAAAATGCGTAACTTTGAAAATAAACTTTGGCATTAATTTAGGTAGTATATATTTACCATTTCAAATTTACCCATTGAAATGGATTAATGGCGTTTCAATTCATTTTAATGAAAAAAATTGATTTGACATGCGAGTAAATTGAGTTGCAAGGAACGAATTAAAATCGTAAGTCAAGGCACCGTTGTATTAACTTTTGCTACTTTACTGAGAATTGGCCGATCTAACGTCATCGTTAAATACATATTTGCTTGAAAAGGAATTGGGGCTTATTGTAAATCTCTCGCTATAAATAAAGTTCCGGGTTTCCATATCAACTCCATACTCTGTTCCTGGAAATGGCAAACCAGTGGTAAAGTCACTGATTTTTAGGAATAATTTTTTTGGTGGAATTAAAGCATGTATATTTTTAAAATGAGAGCACATTCAATCCTGCGAAAGATTTATTCACACCTCAAAAAAATATATATGGCAAATATAAACCACTGTAGATTTCTATGTTTTAAAAAAACTATCCAGAGATATCGATAAAATTGATTTGTCGTTCATTTCAAAATTATAATCTCTGGTTTAGATAGGAGTTTTCGTATTTTTAATTCGAGTATGGATTAAGCAACATGTATATACGAAGTGTGATCAAAAAATACGGTGAATAATTAATAAGCTTAGATTAAATTTTAAAAAATCACCTTCAAAGTATTCTCATTGGTTAGCGGTGCACTTATCCTAACATTGATTCCATGATTGGAAGCATTTCTGAAAGGGCAATGTCGGGAATGGTGGCAAAACGTTTTCCTTTTAAAACGGTTTTTATTTTTGGAAAGATCTAGAAGTCTTATGGTGCTAAATTCGGAGAGTAAGGTGGATGTGGAGAGATAGAAACATTTTTTTCGGGCAAAAAGGTGTAGTACAGCGCGTTGTCGTGATGAAGGAGGAAGCCATTGGCCCATTTTTCTGGTCTTTTTCTCCGTACATCGTTTCGCAAACATTGTATAAACGCTCTTGTAATATTCTGAGCTTACAGTGGTTTCCCTTGTATGAACTCTGATCAAACTATGCTCTCATTATCGAAAGAAAAAACATGAAGTTGAGGTTCGACTTTGACTTGCGTGCCTTCTTAGGGCGAGGAGAACCATTCGTTTTCCATTGGGAACTCTGCATTTTGGTCTCAGGATCATATCCATACACTCAACTTTCATCTCCAGTTATAAGTTTGCCCATGAAGTCCGGCTCTGCATCTTAATGCAGATCCGGACTATCCTTCAATTCCGTGCAAACTGACACACAATTTTCCTTCTTAGGTTTGGGAACAAATTTCGCACTCACTCGTCTCATTTGAAAATTATCGATTAAAATGCTGTGCACAGATCCGTACGAGATGTTCAGTTCTTCGATAAGCTCTTGAATAGTCGATCGCTTGTTGGAACAAATCATTTTTGCACCTTTTTGCACGTTTTCGTCTGTTGCTCGTCTTCAACCGACTCATTTTCGCTTTTAAATTGCTCATACTATTTGTAAATAGTCTTTAGAGTCACCACATTATCACCATTTGATGAGCTTCTTTTTTGCAACTTAAAACAAAACTTAATGTTAACGCGTTGTTTGAAAACCATGATGCGCGACAGACACGGTAAACACAATCTCACTCTTTCAGTTTTGGAAGCCGGGTAACAAGTCACAACTTATTCAAACTTGACACTGACTATCTCAACGGTTCTGGCCTTCGGACTTATTACTTCAAATGAATGTAACGTCAGCAGTTGCTGCTATGAAAATTCATTCACCGTATTTTTTGACCACACTTCGTACAAAACATATTTATATCAATCACACTATATAATTAAATGCACTTCCAGGAAGTAATAAATATCTGCTTATTTTGAGCCGAGTAAGAAGAAATTTCGCAAATAGTTTGTAAATAATATTACCCTTTGTATTATATTAATATAAAGATAGGGCCGACTCAGATATCGGGATTTCGAATTTTTTTCCGAAGTCCAGCGCATACATAAAATCATAGTCCACCATTATTTCTACCTTTGTTTTGGGAGGCCCCGCATTTAATATTTTCTTGAGGTCCTGCAAAATCTTAACCAGCCCTATATAAAGGCTAATAGTTTTAGTCTGGTATATCAGAATACTTTTGTTATGTTTTTTTATGCGGCACGAGTATCTTTTGGTGTTAATCTCTTTTTAGCTATATAGAAATATTGCGCCTTGAGCTTTACGCCTTACAAACTAATGCCAATCACGGTTAAAGGTTATACGAGAAAATTACAGGTCATGATCTTACGCTATAGAAGAGCTCTCGTCTTAGCATGTTTCTTTTACAGATCTGTACTCGTAGGGGTTAGAAGACATGATTTACATTACAATATGTTTTTCTTGGAATCAGTAGAATCACTTTAAAACAGCATTAACGATCGCTCGTTTTTCCAGCCGGGGTACTGATCAATATCGAGTGCAAGGCGTGGGCAAAGAATATCCACCACGACCGCCACGAGAGACGCGGTTCGGTGCACTTCGAGCTGATGGTGGATTAGAGCGGCCGGCGCCCCCGGAGCCTGCGCCTGCACTGATCGACGCAACAGCAGCAGCAGCATCATCATCGGCATAAAAGACATCGACATCTCGACAACATCAACATCAACTCGTCAACATCGCGCATCATACAAGAAGAACATCAGCATCGACTCGTTCCGCCGCCGCCGCCACCGTCGAACTCGTCTCATCGTCTTCTCGTAAAAACACCCTCATACACCTAAAATGTAATCGATTAATGTGCTTGTACAAAACGTGTTCATTGTGAAGTGTGCCGCGGTTGCCTCGCGAACGCAATCACGGGGAGGTGCAGGGCTCCGCGAGCCGCAGCTTGGTAGTCGCTTGGGGGTGCCCCGGCTTTGGCGGACTCGCCCCCGGAACGGGGCGGACGGGGGCGGGCGCGCCCTCTCGGTACACCACCCCCTAAACTTAGGCCTTTTTTTTAACGTATTACAATTGAAAAATAATCGTGCGCGCCAGCGCATGCAACTCTAATAATTAATTAATAAATACATTAAAATATATATATATATATATATATATATATATATATATATATATATATATATATATATATATATATATATATATATATATATATATATATATATATATTTGTATATGTATGTGTGTGTTTACAAATATGTATATGTATATACATACATCGGAAAACGACGGACGGCGCAAGTGTCATGTGTCACACAACGCGGGGTTAAGGGTTGCCGCACACACAATTCCAATTAAATATATATGTATATTATATATACAGGGTGTCCGAGAGGTTCGGACAGCGCGCGCCACGATCGCAGCCGGGTGTCGGTTTTTTAATTAGATATTATCATATATATATATAGATTCATGCATTGTGTACTTTAAATACAATTTAAATCTACTAATCGATTAATTAGTTGAACCTTGGTAAGTAATCACTAGCTGACTTGAGTATCGAATCTGCCCTGCCACTCGTTAGTTCTAGCCGAGAGTCGTTTCGGCGACCCCGAAGCTTCCGCCGCGTACATATTAAACATACACACACAATACACGCGCGCCACACGCCACGACACATGAAGCGAACTGTACATTTCGTTGCGATACTGTGAACACTGCGGTGACGTTCAAAGTGTGAACCGCGGCGGACCGCACTACATGTTAAGCACTGTTACGCTAGTTTTTAAACGCAGAAATAATTACTTAAAAAAGAGATTACCTATCCGTGTGCATGCATATAAATATATATATAGGCGCGCGCGCGTGTGCGCACGCGCACGCGCGTACACACATATGTATATGTATGTATTTTTAAATAAAAAATTAAATAAAAATATATAAATATTAATTAATGAAATTGTTATAAATAGTTAGTATGTACGTACTTAAGTGTTATCTGTACTCCATATAGTTTAGATATACTTTTAGGGAACTATCCACCAAAAATAATAATTTAAATATATATATATAAAATATGAGTGTATGTGCGTATAATGCGCGTATACGCTTGCATATGAATATATATATTTATTTAATAATATTGTAAAGTATTTTGAGTATATACACGTTCGATACGCGATCCGCCGGCGGTGAAAGAGTCCGGCGGGCAACGATAAACTATGATATATATCTATATATTATATATTTAAAAAAATGATTTTAATAAAAAGTGGACAAAAAGCTAAAAACGTACATAGCCGATACTATTTATTAATTGCGTTTTTTAGCAAACGATATCCGGTTAACGATGTCTCCTATCACACGTCATATATATATAAATATATATATATAAAAATATATATGTATATATATATATATATATACATAAAAAAAATGTAAAACACACATTAACACAACGCCGTTCACGTCGGTCGACCGCAAAAAGACACAATTCACAATACACGATATATGTATGTATATATACGCACGGATGTGTATATACGTGTGTATTGAAAGAATATGTATTTAATTATCGATATATTTACGGGGGACGCGTGTCTGCGTGCGCATATAAGTACGCACGCTGATGCGCGCATGCGCGTAAATATACATATATATATATGAATATAGATATGTATGATCTTGTTATTCCGTAAAAAAGTTTGTTTTTTATAGTGTTAAGTTTATTAAGCACGGCGCTGTTGATGGTGCTCTGTCGCGCGGGGCGAGGGGCGCGGGGCGCGCGGGGAGGGGCGGGGGCCGGGGGCGCCGGGGCGCGCGCCCCTCGCGGCTCCCGCCCGTGACAGAGCACGCGTGTACAAAAATAATGTTTTTAATAATAAGTGTGCATCAATAATGAAGAAAACTGCATGCAAATAATATGATGAAAAACAGTTGAGTAAAATCGTTTCTGATTAACCAAAAAAAAAACAATTTCATTTATGCTTAATGTAAACATTTTTAAAAGAAATTAATAAAACATCCATAGTGGTTATAAAATAGACGGTCGTTTCATTTACTTTCGAACTCCTATCGCTTTAATTGAGTCTATTTTCAGTGCCGCCCGATTGAGAAGACCGTAAATTTTGTTATTAACATGTACATGTACACATATATGAAATTCAGGGTGACGTTTGTAAAAGTTTCGTAGTTCGTGCATACCCGCCATCTTCACATCTTCACGATTCGAGCGAAACTCTGATTTCCATTATGTATTTTCAACTTTCAGCATTAAAAAATGATATAATAAATTAAAGCTTACATTAATCTAGGTTATATTATTATTAATTTTAAAAATAAATAATCGCGTGAACGTTTTTTGTAGAATGGTGTGTAATTTCGATCTATATAGACTACGTGTAAAATTTTACTATTACGGTATATTTTTAAAGCAGCCGTTCTTATTTAAAAAATAATAATTAATTAAACAGCCGTTCTTTAAAAACGTATTTTTATAAATCGTTCAAACAATGTACAAATGTTACTTATGCTATAGAATTATAATATCGGCTTCTATATAAATATTTAACCCAGGTGTAAGACCAAAGTTTTGTCATTCGTGTCAACAGCGTCAGTGTCAACGATGTGTATTTGTTGTTTTCACGTTATCACGATTATGTTTGTCGATTGATGAATGTTAATAATTGTAGGATTACGACCAAATTATTATGAACTGTCAAAATCAATTCAATACCGTTCGATGTGGTTGCATTATGAGCAAAGTCCAAAGACGAGAAGTGACGTATTTTGAACAGAGTCTGGTGTTTGCATTTCTTTCCATCGAATGCGTTCGTGTGATAAAAGCCGATTTTTTACAATAATATCACCTACTTGATTAACTAATTAAGTCCATAGCTTATCGCCATCTCTGATAATTTCTTTCTGTTATATTATCATATATAGTCGGTTTTTTTGTATAATAAAAATCTAAAAAATGCATTTATAAAATTATCCAATTTGAATTAAAAGTTATATAGACACATTTAATACATAGACGTAAGGAGCCTTCAAAATGCGTTGCTTGAAATTTTAGAGCCTAATATATAGTTAGTATTAACATTAGTTACTGTTTTCTGGAAGCTATGCGTTGACAGCGTGCTGGAAAATGAGAACCTTCTGGACGATCTGGAAAACGGTTAAGATTATTAGGATTGCAAATTAATATTCGACGTCAATAAGTTGTATGCATATGTTCATTTGATTTCTGTTATTAATATGATAATATTCCTATATTTTCTTTACACTTATTTTGAGTTTTCATTGTTAAAATAAAATAATTAACAAAAAATCAGCTGAATTTTTTTCATTTGCCTTATAATACTTATCAATTCCTATTCCTATTTCACCGACTATTAAGACAACGTACCCCTTAGACAGTGCCCCTAATTGTTGTCACATACGTTGGTAAGAAAATCAAATTCATATAAAAAAATTCAACTCTTTTACGATTATCCTAATGCATCGCAGCTGTCAATTTCTCGTTAAATAAAAATTTACAATGGTTTAATTATTACTTGGCGTACTCCACTTTGAACATCACTGGATTAAGGACTGAAAGTACTGAATCACTTGCTTCAGGAACTTTATTCGGAGATAATTATAGCTAAGCAGTCACCTGGATACAAGGGGTTTAACCCGATTTTCGATATGACTTGGAGACTACGTGACGTAGTACTACGACGAGAATAGATATTATTATTCAAATTGTACAGCCAATTCCAAAACTATATATGCTTGCACCGTCACGTACCCAGGCTTGACGAGAAAAGAGGGGAAAGGGGACAAATTCCCTAGGCCCATTCTTCTTGAGGGGCCCGAATCATAGCAAAAATATATTTATAAAAAATATGTAAGCCGACCTCAAATAATGAATCTGTACGAAACTACAGTTTTTTGAGACGTATAGACATGCGAAATGGACCAAGAAGCTCGAAAAAGCAGCTACTTTCCGATTCAGTACAGATAAACAGTCAACCAAATCTCATGAGTTCAACGCGATCTTCGAGAAGGTTTCGAGACTACGTATCGCAATTTCAAAAAAATATTTAAAAAGTTGTACTTAAAAAAATGCGTTAAATAGGTTCCGTAAGCCTTTACTAAATTATAAGCATTAGCAAAAAACAATAAATTCTAAGAGTTTTAACTATAATATATAATAATGCTAACTAACATATAATTTCAAGTATTAATATTTTTGCTGTTTTTTTTTACTATTGATAAAAACAACCATCGGAAGACGATAAGTTTTTAGACTCTTGAGATTTTAAAGTAAAATGACAATATCAAATTAAAATATAAAAGCTATGTGCCCAAATGTGACTTTGCAATTTATTTAAATATAATTCTAGTTCATGAGTAAATAGGAATATTATTTTATTTTTTAGAAAAAAAATATATAATTTACAGTACAACAAATAGTAAATACAAAAAAATAATTCTTATAATTCTGATTTTTAGTTTTTTTAATTATTTGAAGAACTAACAGATGGCACCACCACGAAAAATTTTAGAATTTACATTCTACTGGCATAATAAGTAAAAAAAACTATGGATTCAATTCTATATTATTATGTGAATATAAAATTTATTATTTACTAGTTTTATTTTAATTTTAAGCGTTCTTCTCTAGTATGTTTATGCTTTAATAATAATTTTAAAATTAGTTCACAAAAATTAAATTTGATCAACATTTCACGTTTTAACTATAAATGTAATGTTAATGATTCACAGCTTTTTATATATTATATATGTATATATTAAAGTAAAATAAGTTAGTAATATATTTACTTTTAAGAGCATTAAAATATTAAGTAATTTATCCATTAAGCCTGGGTACGTGACGGTGATATGGTCCATTACAATTTTAAATTGTCTACCTAAAATAATATCCATGTAAGTTTTTAAAACGTGTGCAAGTATGACGTCGTTAATTCTACTGAATATAATTCCACCTGGAGGACAATATTTTTCCATTTGTATAACTATTTTTCTTATTTTTATGTTTAATATTAAATATACTTAAATATTTCTAATAGTGCTTATTTAGTTTTCTGAAGTAAATTATTAAAGAGGACAATTTAAATGAGCAATATATAAAATATTTGTTCCACAAAACGAATAGTTCGTGCCTTACTGTTGTTGGATAGATTAGGTGCGAGCAAATAAACATTGATCAGAACAGTGAATACCTTATGAATAACTTTCTGCAATGACCTCTTTTCTAAAGATTTACCATAGGCGGCTCCCATAAACTATGTCCCAGGATTTCGTAAATTTTTATAACTCTCATCCCTTATGGAAGACGCCTGTGACATAATTTATGGAAGCTGCCTTATATAAATGCACAAACAATTCGTTTTATGCAACAAAATATTTATTTAAATGCATATATCTCTTAAAATATATTCCTGTTAAATTGTATCCATTATTAATCAAGATTTATAAGCCGCACTTATTATCTGCCGTACTTCACCGAAAATATAATATAACCTACTCCAAAAATAAGCCCTTGAATGATTTTTCAGGATATTTTAATATAAAATACCTACTCCAAAAATAAGCTAAAATTAAAAAAAAAAGAGTTAATAAAAATTGTTGAAAAAAACTTTCGAGTTAACTCTGTTTAGTTTCCTTTATATGACCTCTTCCGCATAGGGACGTGAAAATATTATTTATTTGGCATGTTCTAGTGAAATTATATAATTGCAACTTTTCCATACTTTGTAATATATACATATACGTATTTATTATTTTTTTCTTTACAATAAATATGTATTTTTCGGTGAAGTTATATTTTCACTAGTGAAGTCCAAATACATTTTCACCAGTAGATATATATTTCTACTAGCTTACAATAATTTACATAATTTGAATGATAGGTGCTATTATGCTGCTCTAAAATGCCTATGAAACTCAATGACAGTTGCGAAACGTCCATTTGCTGTTCAAACCCAAACCTAACATACATCAATTAAACCAAACCTAACTTGACATAATAAAAGTTTTAAAAATAATATGTATTATTGTTATTTATGAAAGTGAATGGTAGACGAGGCACCACCGCAGATGTATATCCGTTGTACCCCACCAAAATAATGTGTCGCCGTCACGTCAGTGTCACCAGAATGCCGCTAGGTTTTGGCCATAATAAAATAAATACATGTATAAATAGGCCTCCAGAATGGCATCAACGTTTTCAAAATACCAACTCTCCAACATTATTGATAGGTATGAAAATGCAGTGTTTATGGTCCAACGATATCAAACGACGATTGACCACATTGTGCCTCGACAATCTTTATTCCTTCCATTGGTTACAAAAATGCACGGATTACCTATATTTTTGTAACTCATCTGGATGACAAGAAAGCCTCACCTCTAATCATCACTTAGAGCATGAAAGATAGTTTGAACATTTTTCCAGAGTTTATGTCCTTGAAACTGAAAAAGCTTGGTGTATACTAGCAGCTATAGGAAAGTGAATTGACTTAGTACTGCTACGTCTTTTGCAAGGTCGCCAAAGGTTTGCTAATCTGGGATTAAGCCAATACTCATCAAGCTAAAAACACGAAGAACTTCCTTCCAGAGAGAAAAATTGATCAAATAATGATACCTGCAGGAACGACTGCAGCAAAAAATAAATCATTCAAGGATAACTTAAGCATGAAAATTAATAAATAATTTAAAAATAGAACGGAAAGGAATAAGCGTGGAATCTTTGTGAAACCTGGGCTACAAATATTCGTGAAGTGGGTGAAAAATTCGTGGGATAAAATCACTGCCAATGTATTACGAGCAGGCTTATTGGACAATAAGTACCCATTTAATTAAAGAGCGTTCTACTGCCTGTGATAAGAGTTTCCGATCAATGATTCTACTGAAAATAGAGTTCAGAAAACGACTGTAGATTTCTATGCTGTAATAAATTTAGATTGATATATATATATATAAATAAATTTCGTTTATTGTACATACAAAATAGAAAAATATTTTGAAAAAAAGTCTTATTTTTATGGAAAACGGTACTGAAAACAGCTGACATTAAAAAGGGGCAATGGTTCGATTGAGCTTAAAACATAATTTAAGTCAATAAGAATGATCCTTTTGAATACCTAATTCTGTTTCGAGTGTTTCGTAATTTATATATTATATTAGCGATGTTTTTATATGCGCATGCATAAATTTTGACGTTTATGAAATTTGCACGATGGCAACACTAGAGCGCTAGCAATTCACAGAGTCATCGAGCCAGCCGTTGTTCCGTCTCTTTCTTTTTGGTCCGAAACGAGCGAGACGGTAGACGCGAGCGCCGCCATACTGGATTTGCGGAAGGCGTATTAGTAGGCGCTGGTCGTTCGGCTGCGTTGTTCGTCTTCTCTTATTAGCCGGCTCTTCCATCGGCCAACCATGATCTCCAACAAGGCACTGCTGCTGCTGGCGGTGGCGACTTTCCTAACGCTCGCGCACGGTATGACAGATTTCCGCCATTATGCTAGATTTTTCCCGACTAGACGTAATGCGCATCAGAAATTCGATCCTCGTACAATCGCTTCGCGACGGTATCGCGTGTCGATCGAGTATCCTTTTGACCTTTGCGGTTGTTTTTGTATCATTTTTCATGATTATCGCCGCCATGACAGGACTCCGCGATAGGAGAAGAAAAAGAAGAAGAGGAGGAGGTAGTAACTTTAAGGCCGTTGCATACGCTGCGATTTGTTTGCGAAGCTGAAATGTCACTCGAGGCGATAACGCAACAATACCAGCGAGTCACGGCCATATTATATTCGATCACTGGGCGTATTGAACTTTGATGGATCAACAAAGACATGTTTATGTAAGATTAACAGGGCTCCAATTTAATTGAAACAGATCCTATTACAACAATTTATTGTTACATCGTTTAGCATTATCTCGTATATATTATCGTTATGAGTTACTGCGCATTCAAATAGAATATTATGATTCATTTTCACATGTCCAACCTATGTTTCATTTGCTTTTCTTTTATATTATTTCTATTGTTCAATTTTATTATTATTATTATATTTTTAAAAATGGGTGCATTTAAATAAATACTTTGTTCCATAAAACGAATTGTTTGTGTGTTTATATTTATATATATAAGGTAAATTTTCTGTTTCTTTGAAAAAGGATACATTGCAGTTCAATAGTAATGCACAAACAATTCAATCTAAATTGTCCTCTTTATTCTTATTATGTACATTCATTATATACCAAAAAATAAGATAATATTGGTTTTTTGTTGAAATATCTTTTGCAATGATTTCGCAATACTTTCCTGTTATCGGGAGTCAAATTTATTCTAAGAAAATATTTACTTATTTTATTTATTTATATACAATTATAAATGACATTTTTAAATAGCTTTGTTGCAGAGTGCTCATTGTTCTGAACAACGTATTTATACGATTTATAATTTAAACAGGTACGAACAGTGAACACCCCATGAATAACTCATTGCAACAAATCTACTTAAAAATGTCATTTATAATTGTATATAAATAGATAAAATGCATGAACAAATAAGTAAATATTTTCTTATAATATATTTTACCCCCGATAACAGGAAAGTACTGATTTCGCTTAACAACGTTCACACGGAAGACTATTAGTTAAACAGTACTCATTAATTTTTCACAACCCTTTCACCGTGCTTGATATTTTGCGTACTATTTCGAAATTTGTTAAGATGTGGGCAACTTCATGCCATATTTTAAAAAATTATCTGGTTCAATAAATTCAAGTGTAGCAGTGAAAGGGTTAAATATGCATTAGCTCTCAAACTGTACAAATGATTCGACACTATATCTATATTGAACAGCTCTTTCCGTGTAATTATAACATCCCAGCTTAGTGAAACACTATTCTCGATTTTTAGTGGTACTTAATGGAATCGATAGTTTGATCCTTTGCGATGGCTCGTATGCATTATAGCGCTTTGTCACTGTGTAAATTGCCATGAAAAATTTCATTTATCATCTATTGAATACGCATCATTTCAAATACCATATAATATAACAAACGTCTGAAAGTCGACAATATGATTTGATATATTTAGTTTTCATACAATGTCTACTTCTGTATCGCCTTCCTCTGATTTTTTCGCCTAAAGTTGTATCGCCAGTGAAGAGTTATTTGAAAAACTCATTTTCATTGCTTTTATGTAACAATTTTTTATCGCTCAATTGATGTGGCACCCAAAATCGAGATACTCGACCATCTCGAAACAGCGGTGGTAGTAATATTTCGCCATCTGATTGATCTTGCATGTAGTAAAATAAGGTGACTAGATTTTGAAAATATCAAAGAACATTAAAAATAAAAATGGAAAAACTATAGGTGGGGGGACCTAGCAATTTAAATTGCAATATTAAACCAGTAAGAGATGCGGAACTAAGTATGAGAAAACGGGGTAGATTTATGTTATACCCCAATTGAAATCAGTAACTTACATTTTTTTAAATGATCAATTATTCTAATCGATATTCCTCTGAACATTTGCCACGTGCTAATTTTTCGTCTAATGTTTAAGTACTGAATAAGAAAAACAATAAATGCATAAGTTATTACGTTTGATCCAGCTAGTTGTCGTATTAGATATTATCGACATGATGTACTGGAAACTTCCGTCCTGACTTTATATTTTCAACTTATTGCTGAAAACTTCATAACTTTTTTATTTGTGATAAACTAATCTCCATTTCCTCAGCACTTGCCAATATAATTGAATAATCTCGATCGATATAATTTTTTACGAGTATATCCATAATCACTATCGGCAGGCTTTTGTGTACCTGAATTATGGTTTGAGTCCATATCGTTCCGCAGTCTTCTCAATGGCAGTGATGTAATTGACGCTGACCTTGATAAAGCGTTCTACAACAAGCTGACTAATGAACTTAGTCGATATATCCCATATATTAAGTTGATGCATAAGTAATAAGAGCTAACAATTATTTATTGATGATAACATCTGCTTTAATTTATGTCTGTGTATAGAGGATTTCTTTATATATATTCTTCAGTTCCACCTAAGATTTTGGCTCTTGACATTTATTTTAAATCTGACAAAAGATACATATCAACTTTAAGTTCCTGAAAGCTGACCGCCGTCAAAATACCAGACATTCAATTGAAAACGGGTATCATTCAATCAACGGTCGTAAATCACCTGCGCCGTATTGAAACGGTTTGCAAGTGCGGTGTCTGGAAGCTGCATTATTTATAGCCTGCAATTTAGCAGTACATATACAAATTAATTCAATGTTTATCTAGAAACTATTAATATTCAGAATTGATTAATTTTTATTGTATATTGCTGCTTAACTTTGAATTAAGTGCGGGGCTGAGCTGAGCAAAGGAATGAGGGGCCGTCAGTTGTCACTGATGAACTTATTCAAAAAATTTAGGAAAAAAATTGATTGATATGAAAAATCTAAATGTGTTTAAAATAAATATTTTTGTCTTTATTGAAAAATAAATATTTACACTTCAAATATAATATTCAATGTATGTAATTTGTGTGATATGAAACAGCTTCTTTATTTTTATTTTTGTTCAATATTATTTACTAATAATTTTGTACTCATTTTCAATTTTAAAATCATTCCGTAAACTTAAATATATTTATAATTTCTATTTTTAAGGGACTTCATGAACATAGATGTAATTGTTAATTGTTAAAATTATGCTTAATGAGAAATATAAATTATTTTAAAATAATACGGATAATTGTTGAACTTTAGTATTATTGATCAGGAGATATAAATATATTATTTTTGTTATAAAAAATATTTTATTTTTATTTACCACTACAAACGATTATCAGATTTAAAAGTTATTATGCATGTATTGTGAAAAACTTTTCTCTTATTTTTTTTAAGAATGTCCTTTGCTAAATTATTGCATGTTTTATTTTTTGTTTATTTTTATTTTTAAAGGCATACCGAGTAAATCTAAATCAGAAATGAAACATCCACCACCATCACCGATAACTACCACTCCTGCTCCAAATAATACCACAACTGTTGAACCTAAAACTACAGTTCCTCCAGCCCCTAACACTACAGTTCCTCCCGCCCCTGACACTACAGTTCCTCCAGCCCCTGACACTACAGTTTCTCCTACCCCTAAAACTACTACTGCTACTCCAGCTACGACTACGACGACGGTGGCTCCGCCGGTTGTACCTTTACCTCCACCGACGACAGGCAAATGGGCTTTCTACGACAGTAAGAATAACACGTGCGTAATCATCCAGATGGCAGTACAACTCAACATCACCTATCCTGCTCAAAGTATTTATATTTTTAAATAATTTTTGAATACTCATAAATAATGTTGGCTTATAAATAAATAACGCGTTTCAGATAAATCTATGAAATATGCGACGTTTAATTTGCCGAAAAATGAGACGATTGTCACAAACGGATCTTGCGGCGAAACCGAACAGTTTATAACCTTGTCTTGGCCTGCACCTATCTCCGGCAACAACAGTGTTACGTTTTGGTTCAGCAAGAACGCAACGTCGGCGATATTCGTCGTTGATAATGTAGAGTTTAATATTATAGAAGATTCTGTAAACTTCCCTGGAAGCAGTGGTAATTTTTTAATGCAATTGAATTTTTTCTTTAAGCTTGTCTTTATTTTTACTATATTGAACTACTTTTCAGAACCGAACATCACTAAGAAGCTGACCCACGATTGCAATGTCACGGTTTCGTTGCAGAAGAGTTACCTTTGCTCCAAGAAGCAAGTCATCGTCTTAGATCCTGTCGGCAAAAACAATTCGACTGTCTCGTTTGCAGAATTACAAATCCAAGCATTCCATAGTGAAAAGGGCGATAAATTTGATAGTGGTAAATTCTCACGTCGTAAATATATTTAAATTGCTAATTGTGTATTCATTCTAATTGTATAACTTTCAGCTGAAGTTTGCGACATGGCCGACGTCTCAGATGTTGTACCTATCGCTGTCGGGTGCGCTCTCGGCGGTCTGGTTTTAATCGTTCTTATCACCTACTTGATCGGTCGCCATCGCCAACGCGGATATCTCTCGATGTAAACAGTTCCAGTGTAAAGGTACGAGAGCGATTAGTTTTGCCAGTTAGTAAAATCATTTGGACAATTATACGTAAATACACACATAATTATGATGCGTCATCTAAAAAAATGTATACAAAAAACTATATTTATGAATATATTTTCATAATGTTACGAGAACAGATGAAACTTTTAGTGAATTCTAGAGTCTGGATTTTTTTTTTATTATTAATAAATTATATATAATCAATGAAAATATTTTCAGTTCTTCCTATAAATTAAATATATTTTTATTTGTGATAATATGATTGGTAACGTGATATAAATTTACCTCTTGTGTTATGTTATTTTGGTGTTTTATTTTTCTGTAAAAACTTTTCAAGTTTTTAACAACCAAAAATTGTATTTGATTTTGTCATATAATTATTTTGTATTTGTGTTTTTCTGTAATTGATTTTTATACGATATAAATACTGGTGCCAGAATATTTTAATAATTGAATAATTGTCAACGTTTTAATAAATTAGACAATGTAATTTGTATATAATAATATCTATATATTGGAAGATAAATCCTTCATTACAATAAGATTTATTTCGGAGATATTTTGTGCAATTAAGAATAAATAAAAAGCCTTTTTATATAAATAAATATATATCGTTATTTCTAAAAATATAAAGTCAGCTGCTGCTTCTTTGTTTTAAAATTTGCTTTTCTTCGTATTACAACAGTTGTAAAAAAAAGAATATTACGAAATATTTTGGCCCAAGTGTATCTGTTTGGAGGTGTTTGTGAACAATACACGAATGAAAAGACTTGATATGTGATTCAAAATGTTGTAATTAGAAATTTTACAAAAATAAATAAAAGAAACAAAGAAGTCTTTATTTCATCCTTTATATTTTACACAATAACAATAAAAAAATATTTTAAATCACTAAATCGTAACAAAACATGCTGTAAAAAATATAAAGAACTATCTTATATGACGGATTGAAATCAATGCATCTATTAGCAGAACAGACCACCTCCAGTAAGCATATGAATCAATACATCAGATAAGCATTTGATAGTTTGAATCGAGCAAATATGTAAGACTGATAAGCATTATTGGAATTCAAAGCAGTGAGAAATGAAAGTTGTACTTAACACCTAATGCGCCGCACTTTTGCGAAAAAACATGTACAGTCGACATATTTGTGCGCGGTCGAAAAAAGTGCCAAATAATCGCAATTTTCAAATTGTACTAAAACTACGCTACTGATAATTATAAAAATTAGTGTGGGCACTCAGCAAATACAAAATCAATGAGAACTTATCGGTCGTAAATATCCAATTTACGCAAAATCTTTGTCGGCTTTTGCAAAATGCCGTAAGGCATAAAATGATACTTCAGTATACGTGCACCACATGTGTGACTATCTAGAATTTGCCGGCATCGATTCTAGGTGAGAATTCGTTATGGTGTGACATTTATATAAACCGATTTAGGATAATATATAAGGATATTCGAAAACATTTTTTTTAACAAAATTTCGAACCATTAATTATTTAATTTTGTATGGAAAGAACTATAATAACGATAAAAATATTCAAAGATGTCAGTAGAGTGTGTTAAAGATCAAGTTTCATAAAAGCGTGTTACCGTGGGTCTGGGTGTATGTTTCGCAACTGTCGAATTGAGTTTCATGGACATTTTAGAGCAGCATATATTTCACAAGCACCTTTCAGTTTGCTAGTATAAATATATATCTACTGGTGAAAACGTATTTGGACTTCACTAGTGAAAATATAACTTCTAATATATAAATTAAGATCATCGTGACCTGACAGGTTAACCTAATGCGTCGTGATGGCCAAAAGCATAAAAAAAATATTTTTTAAAAATACATAGAAATGTCTACATATGTACATATATACGTATACATACATACAAATACATATACCCGCACACACATACACACACAAACATATAACTAAAATCATGATAACATGATAAAAGGACAGACGCAAATCACTTCAACAGTTGTGCATTGTCCCATCAAACAGCCAAATCCTCATATGTGCACGAGAAAAAGTCAATATCTTGATGCACAGTATTGAGCAGATGGACGGCCTTTGCCAGAGAAGAGTTGGCAAGTGTTTCAGTACTAGACTTCACAAGTAAGAACAATGGACGTGACCGAGTACTATAACCACTTTCTGGAGCCCACATTTGGAGCTGCTCGAGCACCGAAGGGTTGTCTACTCTGTCTTTGAGCAGTTTCCAAAAGTGTTAAATTATATAAACACTTCTGCGAGTTGACAACGAAACGTATCCCAGAGCTCCCAAAATGAAAGCACTGGGAAACAGGAACAGATAGTACCTGTATTTCTTCAAGAATAAATATCAAAGGTATTTACGCTGTACTTTTTCTAGCATCAATTCATTACATTGACTCATTACGCCTGGAATTCATATAATAGAGTCAGTTTTTAGTATGCTGCGGAATAGAGCATCATAAAGAGTGTGTAAATTTAATGATTTATTGCTGTTTCTATGTTATTAATGAACAATAGAAACAGCAATGAACCCAAGTTGGATACTTGAAGTACTCCAGTAGAGGTCTTACATCGTTCTGAAAATGAGTTTTCATACTTGATGAACTGATTGGTCAAGTAATTTGAGAATAGGTTTATGAGACCATCAGAAAACCCGAAATTAAGACAACTTCTTCTTGCGCAAAGGTATCCCCACTCCGCGCGTTACTTGCGGCTGCGGCGTCATTGTACGGCGCCGCTTAGTTCGGGTGCAAGGCTCAGCGGGACTTCACTTATGCTGCGTCCCGGACGGTCGTCTCAGGATCGCCATAACTTCGTCAAACGTTTTTTCAAAATCTGTATATATATAACGTTCACTTTCAAATAATTTTCAGGTGCTGAAAGCAAACCTGTAATTATCAATGTCAGACTTGTCACTCTTTTCATAAATCGGTGGGACCTTAGAGCATTTCCACATCTCTGGAAATTGGGAGGATCTTAAAATTAAATTAAATATAAACTGAAGAGGGTTCAAAATACCAGACTTGCATCCTTTCAGAATGTAGTCAGGGATAAAATCTGGTCCTGAAGATAATTTTATTTCTTCAGCTTGCTAAATCTGTATTCCATATCAAGCAAACTAAATGTTTCGTTTTTCACCATGAACGCTGTATCTCATCGTAATTAGAAGTAAAATCCGAATGTGACCGCTTCATGGTAATACGGTTTGAAAATAATTAGCAAACCCGTCGGCAATTTCTTCCAACTCATCGATGACAGCAAGGAGTAGCCGTTCCGTTTTGAGTTAATGAAATCGAAATATTAAAAAAGCGACCACTGACTGGCCAACTTTTGCCCCCATCGGAAAAGCTGAAATTACGTCCCTGGTTTTATGCTGCATTTTTTGAATGCGTATATCTGTTATTGCGTATACACAGGCCTGCTGAGGAGGGGGGGAAAGGTGACAAATTCCTGAGGCCCGTTCTCCTTAAAGGGCTCGACTCTAAAAAATCTTAGCAAAAATATATTTATAAAAAAGTAAAAATCGACTTCATATAATATAACGAATCCGAACTAAAGTTGTCGTCTTCATTGATGAAAGATGAAAATACATTTTTAATGCGATTTTTCAGTGAATATAAGCTTGAATTTACATATATGTATATAATATTTTCAAAATATGAAAATTTTATTTAATATTAAAAATTTAAGTCATGACTTATCAGTGAGGAAATGATAAATAATAATAAATAAAAGACAGTTTAATAAATATGGCAATTATATTTATCTCAAATATACAACATTGATCTCACATCAACCGCACAAAACTCGAAGACGTCACAATCTACGTCTCATCTGTGTAGACCTCTGACTTGAAATATTTAAAAATAGGCACGAGTCAAATGTCAGAGGTGAGCACTCGATGTTTCCGATTCTATAAAATATTCTATGTTTTAGACAGCTACATACATACATACATGCAAAAATTAAAATATTTTATTTATACACAGTATAAACGTTGTACACTTCAACAATCATTTGTCACAAGTAATATGAAAGATTAGTACGTTTTAAATAGTAGTGCATGAAATAATGTGATTCTCTTTGCAATCTCCATATAGACTTAAGTACAATGTGACGAATGAAGTGTCTACTCTTCATTATAATAAATTACGCATACATTATAAACATCATATCTTTATATAGTACAATAATAATATAGAAAAACTTTGTCATTACGTAAACAATGATGTTCTCAGAATCGTCACTAAATTTACATATTTACGTTTGTAAAATGAACACATGTGCCGCATCTAATCAATGCTTCATTTAAATATTCTTTATGGTGAATGTTGCTATTTTGTACTAAGATGAATTTCACCACTCAGTTGCATTTAGACTAGAATTAAATAAATAAATAAGGCTCGTTTTATAATTTTTGCTATTACGGCGCGACGTACACCGTTTATTAAATGGGACACGAGCTGAGCAGCACGTGGTGAAGATAATCCATGTCTGTCCAGTCTGTTTGATGTCCTTCGATGGCTACGTTTCTGATGCATCCTTTGAAGTTGTCTTTGTTTGTCAAAGTTCCAGTCGGTGCAATGTCTATAAAAATCAAACATTAATCGTACTATTCCAAGACATAATACATATGAACGAATGTTATATCCTAACCTGACAGTCCGCCGATGTAAAGTGGCGTGAAAACGCTGGGTTCGTTGATGCTCGGTTGTAAAATCTGTCCGTGAAACGGAACCATTCCTACGTCGGTCACTTCTGGTTCTTGATCCACTCGAATCATGAGCTCGTTCGCCGAGAACAACGCTGATACGTTATGCCAGTTGTTATCGCACAAGCCAAATTTTGTAGGCAAACTCGTCGTTACCTTGAATCGTCTTCCCGCTGACGTTAAAACAGCCATAACAACCTGAACATAATATAAAATCAGAACGTTTTCTAGCTTTACTGAACGTTAGCTACTAATAAAAAAGCATTGTGGTAAAGGAAAGAATGATAACTGAACTCCTTCCATTAGGACCAAATTAAGGGTTCTGTTTCATGATTGCTACTGACGTGTTATAAAGAATGCCAATTACTGATGAATTATCAAAGTGAAACACGGTTTTTAGAAGGAATATTTCATTTCTCTCGAACGTAAGTTTGATGTGTAGTGAAATGTGAAAATCTTTTTACTGTTAACTTTTACACAAGTAATAAAAAATTTCATTGGCTTTAATAAAGATTTGGGGAACGACCCGACATGGCATTTTCCGATGCTGAAAGCTAAACGCTTGCAAACCATTGACACATGGAATCTACGTTACGGTCTGTAGAGATGGTCAAAAATTGTTCAGATGCTTTTGAACACTTTCAAGTCATCGGCATACAACAAAAAGTAAGTTTCTAATGGCCATGTCGATGTTAATATACTTATATCTATCTTATACAAATGTTCAGTAAACTATTAAACGTTTACACAAACTCCTTTTTTTTAATATTTATTATAATTTATTAATTCATTTACTAACCTTCGCATTGTGTAATTCCAAAGATACAGCCGGAGTATTAACGTTAGAGTGAGATGCACTCAACAAAACTCCGTTCATTTCTACAGTTCTAAACTCTAATCTGAGCTCAAATTGTGGACTTATGATGAACTCCTTTTTATACATTGCATATGCATCCCCTTGGAAGTATGATCCCATTTCCACGGCCGGAAAACATTGCCCCACGTTATTATGAAGAGACGGTTTTTTAACAAGATCTTCTAACTTTCCATTTACAGTTAATCGTCTGATGCATCCAAGGAAACCTTCAATCTTTGCGACCTAAAAATATAAATTAATCAAAAAGCAATTCTTAAAGATATATTTAATATGTTTAATCCACTAACTCTTTTTGGTATTGTTATTGATTTTTCAGGAATGCCTCCTATATAGAGCGTATTACTCAATACCATTTTCCTCGGGATGTTCAAAGATACAGAGGAACCAGAATACGTTACAGTTATCCTTCTATCTTCAGATTTGATTAAGACATGATGCCATTTTCCATTGTTAACGTTAATCGGTATAAGTTTCTCTTCAACCTTTTTTCCTTTGAATAATAAAGTGATTTTGCCATCACGTAGAAATAATGATACTAAATGTCTCTGCTTTCTTTTGGCACTCTGTGATCCAAAAAAATATGGTTATTGATACAATTATAGATATTAAATAAAGTTGTATACGTACCGGTGCTACGAATAAGAGTCCATTGGGATAAAACGTTCTAAAATCGAGCTCCAAAGCGAAGTTCTTCCTCCATATATTGCTTCCAAGAAGCTGGACTTGGGTGTAACTATTTTTCAAGTCTCCAAATTTAACAGCGCTTGGTTCTAAGCTATAGCTATATACCTATAAAAGTTTGTATTATTACAACATATTATATAAAAAATTGTATTATTACATTCATTAAAATTACCTTTCGACAACCACGAGATGATCTGCTCAATTCGCTGTCTGATTCTTGAGTGTTAAGAAGATTAGCACCGATTTCCAACTCTTCTCCCATCGGTGGACCCAAACGTCCGACATACGCGTGGTTCATGTCAACAACTCCATCCAATGGAATTACTCTGGAAAGGTCAGTTCAAAAAAATGAGCGCTTTATAGCTTAAAATTGTATTTATATAATATACTTTTTTTTAAATATGGGAATAGAATAATCTAGCATATTTTCACAGATTATTCTACTGCTAATTTTTCCATTGAATTTTCTATTGGATTGTAATTAAAAAGAATGCAGCAAATGCCATTTAAATAGAGTAATATTTGTGAAAGTTAATGAAATCATTTTTTCCATTCTAAAGATGATGTCAGTTGCGGCATGTTTATTTTACACTATTGACAAAATAATGGATGAAGCTACTGGTTACAAAGTTGAGTTTTGAAACTCCCCGAATCTATGCACTTAGTTATAGTGTGCTAATATTTATATGAAAATAAAAAATCTTACTTATCATCTAACACAATATCTTTAATTGCGCCTCTAAGTGGAATAGTTGACGCTATGTACTGATTCGTCATATCAGTTTCATTCAGATTGTTCGGAACTCCTCCTAAGAATAGACCTCTGCTCACATTTCCTTCCACAGTTGAGGAATGAATCACTACAGCCCCGGGTGGTAGTGTTCCGGATGCTTTAAGATTATCATCTATGTGTAACTCAATCTTCCGACTAGATTTAACTATACTGACGGCGTGAAATAAGCCATCGTTTAATTCAGTCGTATTGGAGACTAACTTCAAGTCGCCTTTACCGGCGTTCATCAACACGTGTATTTTTCCTTCGACAAGAGAGATTGAAAAATATTCTTCATTTCCAATCGGCCCGCCTAGCAGTACAAATTCTGATTCAGTCGTGTAAGTGCTATCGTAAGATCCATCTCCGTTGTTGAATAGACTGTAGTGAGGTGGCGCTGATAGCATTAAGAAAGCATTTGATTGTAAAGTTCTAAACATGAATCCTAAATGCGCTTTTTTGTGCAGCGTATGAGAGCCCAACTCCAAGAATCCATCTCCATAAAATCCTACGGATGTTAGCGGCTGAAATATAAAATAAGTTTAAAAATAATTTTATAATAAACAAATATATTTAAGTATAAAATATATACTTTATCTGAACAAGAGCTTTCAACCCCATAGTAAACTTTGGTATCCATTGGATTGTAGCCTTCTTGATCGATTGCCACTTCGCCTAAACAGCCAAGGAAAGGAGGAGGTAGGGTTTGTATGATGGACGATGATCTGTATATCGGTGGGATTCCTCCTATTAAATATTCACTGTCGGTCAAATCTGGTAGAGACGTTGAGTGAATAACGGGTGGATTTGGTAGACCAAGTTGTTCATTTCCGTCCACTTTTAAGCTACCTATAATGTTATAAAAAATACATAAAATTTAGTATTATGCGTACTTATCTTTATGAGGTGTGAAAATATATAAATGAGGTAAAAATGAACAAGAATTTCATACAAGCGTTATCAATCGCTTCAACAAGAACAAACGAGACAACGAATATTCATACCTGTATGTATCGCTTCTCTCTAACAATACATCTAGACAATACATTCACAAGATTATTGCAGTACGAATTTTAGATGTATCAGTTAATAGAAAACTGTCTTTGGATTCGGTACTCTTACAATATTTCATGGTGATTTTTTGAAAATTGAAAATGAACTATCAATCTTCTTCTTCTACATTATAAGAAAGTAATAGTCTTGATGGAACGAAACCAAAGAAAACTGCCTAAAGTTTTTAATTACATTTTTTAAATAATATATCATATGTGTAAAATTGTTATCGACTTCTGCATACACTCTTCGAAGTATGCCGATACGCAGCAGTTTCCCGATAATAACCGTTATTGCAGCGCAGATAGAAACAAAAACAACACGTATGACTTTATTCATATGACTCGGCTCTAGCACGCGTGAATGTATGTGTGTAAAAATTGGAAGGCATGGCGTTCACTGGTGTATTCGTTTCTTAGAAAACCGAAATAGGTTTACGCTTCTAGAAAGCGACATTTGCTCGATGGGCATTGTTCAAGGTCGTATACTGAAACGGAAATCTTGTGGATCTGATGATTTATTATATCTGTGACCATTTCGTAACAAAGAAATATTCTTTTAATTATGAAGAATATTTGTAGTAAGAACATTTGCATGTTATTTTTTCTGGTCGTAACGAGGGCTTGTATGTGGTCGCCACAGACGTTTAAAATTTCAGCAAATGTTGACTTTCTATGTCCTCTTCGTCCTTTTTGAACAAAATTGTCCAGATGGCCTTTTTATTTTTAGTGCCTTTCTTTGATATTTTCAAAATCTAGTCACCTTATATTATGGAGCAAATGTTTATAAAAGTATCCAAAATTGTAATGACTTATATGCTTCAAATTGGCTTAAAATGGAACCAAATAATTTATTTGATACGACTATAAAATATATAGAAAAATGGTTTCATTTCAATGACCACAAATATAAAATTCTCTCTAACTTATCTTTGCATAACATACTAGCATTTCAAGAAATTGTAGAAATCACTTATGCAAATAAAATAGAAATTGATCAAATTTTAATGTTTGAAGAATATATCTTCATAAAATTGTGTTTGGAAAATGTAACAAATATTGAAAGGCATTGCATGATGTATATGCAATGCACAAAAGTTCGCGCCGGTTCTGTTTGTCCTAGAGATAATTTTTTATAATAATAAAAATCTGAACAAACCCTTTTCGATCTTTCGTTTGATGAACACTCTTGCTGCTTGAACTTGCACAAACTTTCCAGTGTTGAACTTTTCTGTAGTGTTTATCTCCAAACGAGATTCACCGGCGTAATCAATTTTGAACACCACCCGGCCTTCCCTCAGTTGAAGAGATACAGATCGATTCTAAATTACAATTTATTAATATTATTCGAACCTAATTAATGAAAATAGCTTTAACATAAAAGAAAAACTCACGTTTGCTTCATCAATAGCCAAAAACAATAAGGCATTCTCGTCTAGAGTCCTAAATGTCAATAGAATACTGAATTGATTCTTGTTGAAAGGTCTGACGTTGGATCGCTTCAAGACTGAATAGCCTGCACCGTTCCAATAAAACATATTCTGATCCACAGCTTTTTCATCTTCCACGCTATAATAACACAACCATTTTAAGATATAATAAATACTTCTTTATATGAATCTTTGATTAAAAAATTACCCATTAATGCAAGTTTCACATCCATTTTTGTTCGGTTGTGAGTAGAAATTCCACAAACCAATCTGTTTTCCATTGAAATATATTTTATGCATGCATCCGGATATTCCAGAATTTTTCTGCGCTACGTGTCCAACTCCTCCGATCCAAGCAAGATCTCCATATTTGACGTCTAATATACCCCAAGAAGGATTGCTGTTATTCGTTGCCATTCTAGCAGACATTGAAACCATATCGGTTTGATATTTTTGAACCACTACCTTTCCGACATTCCATATTCTAAAAAAAAGTATAATTTTATTAGCATAACCTATTATAGACATAATAACTAATAAATCAAATTAAAAATTCATAATCTATGTAAATCTAAGCAGAATACTTATTATTTATAATTATTAACTTACCTAGTTGCTTCGATTTTGTACCAATTAAAATCGTACGAAGCTTCACTGTATGTTTGCAAAGCTTCCGGATTTAAAACATAAGCTGTGTCTCCTCCGAGATTCCAAGAAAACTTAATTTTTCTATTGATCAATTCTACTTTAACAAAATCTGTTGTACTAGCACTCGGAAGATAAAATAATACAGAGTCTTTAGAATTGTCCGGAGTCAGCGATAGCGATATTGTAATATGTGTATTTATAGATGGTGTAAGATTATGAATTTTGTATGAACGTAAACATCCAATATTTTCCGACGACTTCATAGATATTCGGATCTGTAACAATTAGCACGTTAAGTAATATATTCAAATAATATACCATGACAATAATAAATTAAAACCCACTCCATCTGCAGCATGTTTTGCCCTCAAAATCTGATCTTTTAGTTTCTGAAGACTTTCCGATATCGTAACATTCGCTCTTTTCATTTCAAATTCCCTTTGCCGAGCTGCTATTTTCAAAGTCGAAGCTAAGTCTGCAGCTTTTTTAATATATCCTTTCGTACTAGATACTATAAAATAAACATTATTTGATAAGTTCTCAGATCGGATAACAATCAGCTGATAAAATATACTAAATGATAATTCATATTTAAAAAAACTTACTTATTTCTTCTGCTTTGCCTATTTTAAAGTCTCCATTACTTTCCAGTTCTTGCAATTTTATCTTCAATTTATACAAAATGTGTTTTTGTGTGGTATCAGCTTCTTTGTTTAAGCCCTGCATAGTTTTAAACACTCGATCTGACTTGTTGTAAGCTATAGCCAAGTTCTTTTCAATGTCGGATACATTCAAGTTGTTTGTGCTGATGTATAGATCTTTATCCTTCCACGCCAGACTTCTAATTAGCACCCGCGTTTCTTCCATTCTTTGCTTTGATCGTTCTAAAGACGCCTTTACATCTATTAATAATAAAACAAACATTAAAATATAGCATAGCAATAATTTAATAAACTAAAAGTCATACCTTCTAAGCTCAATTTCTTCACTCGATTCAACAACTCATCTGATTCCCTCTTCAAAAATTCAGATATGTAATACAAAGATCCATTTGTTCCATCATATGGATAAAAATCTCGACCCGCCTCAGTTCTATCGGCAAGTTTGATTAATTCTAGCGTCTCATTAGCTGATTTTTTAGCTGCCTCTATAGTTTGAACTATGTTATTGAAATTGGTTGACGCTGTGATAGCATTACTAGCACCGTTATTGGTCTCTACAAACAGACTATAAAAACAAATTTAAAAATATGTTTTACAATTCATTGTAAAGTAAATACCAACGTACTTTTTATAAGAATCGGCGACTTTCTCTAGCTCTTCCACATAATTTTTAGAAGGAATATAATACCTTTCCTCGTAATCTGGATTAATATGATTTAGAATTCCTTCTCTATTTTCAGTTTCTTCAGTTAGGTTCTTCAAAGAAGGTATTGCATACCTCAAGTTCAGGATGCTGTCTTCGCACTCTTGAAAAGCCTTATTAAAATCTTTAGGCGCACCTATATCACCGATGCTATCGTCAATTCTCTCAATCTGGTCTTTCTTCTGGACTATATGTTGTAGCAAAAGTGTATTTTTATTTACAAGTGCTCTGACTTTATCGGCAATGATGAAAGTGTCTTCTATAAAGTTATTGATTTCATCGATTTTCTCATGCCAGTTTTTGAAACTGTTGTTTAGGTTTTCAATCTTGTTTTCGTGATCTTTTAATTTATAGATGTATTCGTTGATACTCGTTGATTTTAAATTACTCTAAAATATAAACAGAATATTACTATTAAATGCCACTTAGTGTTTTTTGGATTCATTATTCTTAAATACTGCAGAAGCAAAGTGCTTAAAAAATAGTAATGGAGTATCCTAAGCATCAACGATTTACTGAACGAAGAAAAAATTTGCGTTTCATCGTTGATGCTAATAAAATCAGTGTGTATCTGAAGAGAAAACAATCAGTGTCGCATAAGACAGCTGTAAAAGAACCGTCTATTAAACCCAAAATTAGTATAGCAAAAAGGAAAACTATTTGAGAAAAACGATGTTTTATTTCATTTATTACAAAAAAGTCGACTGTATTTGGAAGTACTTTCCAGATACTTTTACTTAAATGACGTGTTTAGAATCTACTTCAAAAGCAATAAAATCGTGCCATCGCAGTGAAAACGCTCGGTAATCTAGCGTTCAATTTCAGACTTTTTATAACAATATTACGATTTACAATAAGTTAGAATCGAATGAAGCACATTTAACCCCAATTTTGACCAATAGAAGGCGCAAAAAACAATTATCCCTTCTCAGAAGTCAAAAATCCAAGTCAAAAGCAATAAAATCGTGCAGGTGCCGTGGAAGCGGGAATGTTCGTTACTGAGCGTTCACACTGCGACGGCGCCGACACGATTTTATTGCCTTTGACGTGAATTTTTGACTTCTGAGAAGTGATAATTGTTTTTACGCCCTCCTATTAAGCAAAATTTGGTTTGAATACACTTTAACCAGTACCCTTATACCATAAGTCTGTAGTAATACCGATAAGGATAGTGTTACCATATTTTTAAAACATAGTTTGAAATCGAAGTGCAGACAAACTATGGAGCAATATGCGAGATGTGACATTTTCTGCTTATTTACCCCTGAGGGGTGAGTTGGCTTAGTTCATATTTTGGACTTGACATAATGAAAGTTCTAAGACTATAATTTGTTTTAGAACTGTCATTAGGCAAGTTGGGTTTGGTTAATTCGTGTAGGCTAGGTTTGGGTTTGAACAGCAAATGGACATTTCGCAACTGTCAAGTTGTGTTTCATAGACATTTTAAAGCAGCATATAATTTCACTAGCGCCTATTAGTTCAATTATATTTTCGCTAGTAGAAATAGATATCTACTAGTGAAAATATAATTTCACCGTAAAATACACATTCACTGTAACATTTATACATCACGTGATAAGTATGTAAATGTATATATTACTAGGTATGGAAAAGTTGAATTCATATAATTTTACCAGCACCTGCCAGATAAATTATATTTTCACTGGTTAAAATATATATCTATCGGTGAAAATGTATTCCGATATGATTTCATTTAAAAAAATATTTTTAGAATAGATTTGATACTGTTTTTTTTAGATTTTCTTTAAGAGATAACCAGATTATTTCTGGTTTAAAAGCAGGGACGTCATTTCAGTTTTTTATGGGGGGGATAAAACGAAATTCATGATCAGTCAACGAGAGACCCAGCCAATAGACAGTATCCAAGTAGGAGAATACGTATACTGAACGAAGAAGCTAGAAAATCTATTCTACTTGGATACAATTGTTACTATGCATGCTCGAAAGTCCTGTATTCACGGATACTCAGCTGAAAAACGAAACTTATCATATATAAAACGATTATTTGCTTCATCAATACATATGGGAGTGAAACGTGGAGTCCTTGAAAGAAAAATTTAAAGAACAATATTAGGTCCAACCAAAGAAGCAGATGGTAATGAACCTCGAGTTAGAAGCTCTTGCAGAGCAAGAAACCATCATACGCTTCTGCAAATCTCAAAGGCTGCGATGGGTTGGACATATGACGAGAATGCCAACTGGCAGAGCACCAAGGATGTGGAAACCCCAGAAGAAGCATCCAAAGGGCAGACCAAGAAGGCTCTGGATGGAGTGTGTGGATGAAAACTGCAAAACGCTGGGCATAATAAGTTGAAAGAGGGCGGCAGTGGATCGGAGAGGGTGAAATATTTTAACGACCATCAGTTGTAGTGCCGTAGAAGAAGAAAAGAAGAATCCCAAAAGCCTCAGCAAGGTGAATCACAAAAAATAATATTCATGACACTATATTTACCTTAACAAAAGAACTTTCAGCATCGATCAAAAAATCTTCAAAATCGAAATCTTTTATCTTCTTTAAAGTATGCTTTGCTTCTTTCAACACTTTACCGACGTTTAAAACTTTATCGTGACGACTGAAATCTTCCAATTCTGCAATAAGATTTTCGATTCTCTTATGTGCATCCATCAATTTATTAAAAAGGTCTTGGGAGTTATTTTTCAGATTCATCATATCTTTTCCAGTGTTATTATAGCCGTATTCGAGCGAATCTGCCGTTTCAAATAACATATCCGAATTTCTGCCGAAATTATTGAAATATCCTTCTGGCATGCCTTTAAATCGATTGATAGCATATATCGTATTATCGACTTGTCGATCTAGATTATGAGTTCTGTTTGAAATCTCATAAAGAGCAGTCCACGGCTTTGGAACTGAAATATCTCTGAATCGTTCCATATCACCCATTAACTCGTGAGTCATTAATTCGACGGTGTCTAACAAAGTTTGGCTACAGTTGTCGCAAGCTGAAAGTAAATACAATTTATAAATTCAATCCTTTTTTTATTATCGATGAGTTTGAAGTGATACTTACGAACACACATAGAGCTTTCGAGGAAATATCTCGGAGTGATGCAAAAGTCACATCTCATTCCTGTTACATATGGGTGGCAAGGACATTGTCCTGTAGTTGGATGACATTCTAAAATTCCTCCATATCGCGGTTGGATTGTTCCACCAGCGTTACATTCACAATGTCTACATTTGCCGTCGTTTCCAAGCCACCAACCTCGATCACATTGGGAGCAATCACCGCCAGTGTATCCTGTAAATATGTTATTAATTATTATTTTTATAGCTTAGAATCCATGCCAAAAACACTTGGTTATCTAGCGTTCATATATTTTTTAACAATATTAGAAGTTATATGTACAAGTAAAGTGGTTAAGTATGAAAGTTCATTAAAGCATTCAAATATAATACATACCTTCTTTGCATTGACACAATACACGATCGATATCAATCTGACATGACGACGCATAGTTACGAGCCACGTGTGGACAAGGACACGGTTGGCATCCATCCGGATGGAAAGGATTTCCGTAATATCCTTCAGCACATTGATCGCAATGCATTCCACCAGTGTTATCTCTACACTCCTATATTGTTTTAAATATTTTTTTTATAGTACTACATATTCCAGTAATTGCATATTTAATTCATTATCTTACAGTGCAATGTCCGGTGTGTCTATCGCAAGTTTCAGAGCGTCCATGACAATCGCACAACTCTGCTCTGCCGATGAGCTGAATGATGATTGTACCGGAAGCGTTGGAAATACTATGCGGTGGGATATAATATCCGATGGAAGCGTCTTGACACGACGTAGAATTGTATTGATATGGACATTTGCATAATTCTACGCTCGTAGCCAAAAGAGCAGGTTGACCTTTGATGGATATCGCCGTGTCCATTGATATCTCTGATAATCTGAAAAAAAGAGTAAGATTATTTATTAATTTATATTGTAAATCTTAATTTGTTTTGAGTTGTCATTTAACATACATTGCATTAATCGGCTGAGCGTAATGAGTTCCTCTGATGTATATAGCTTCAACCTTTTGGAGAGCTACCATCAAAGTCGCTCGATCTACAGTCATATGTCGAGAAGATTTTGATGTCTTATATGTCCATAAGGATTCGTGAAAACGGACATGATACATATCATCCAGCATTGGAAGTTTCTATTTTTATTCATATAAAAAAACATTAGTAATTCATTCATTCTCTGGATTAGAGACGTCATTTCAGATTTTTCCAAGGGGGACAAAAGTTGGTAAGTCAGTAATCGTTTTTTTAATATTTCCATTTCATTTAGATTCTTAGTATTATATTTCATTAAAAGACATGCATTTTTCAGGTCAAATTCAAGGGGGTCCCTGTTTATAATCCACGTCAAGACTGTTTATAATCCACGTCCATACTGGAACGCTCGGTTATCTAGCGTTCATATTAAGACTTTTTATAATACTATTATGACTTATAATAAGTGAGAATTAAATGGAGCATATCTAAACCGAATTTTGACCAATAGGAGAGTGCAAAAAACAGTTATCCCTTCTCAGAAGTCAAAAATCCACACCAAAAGCAATAAAATCGTGCCGTCGCCGACAGGATTTTATTGCTTTTGACATAAATTTTTTCTTCTGAGAAGTAATAATTGTTTTTGCGCTCTACTATTAACCAAAATTCGGTTTAAATAAATTTTAACCAATATTCTCATATCATAAGACTGTAGTAATATCGGTAAGGATAGCTATCATATGTTTAAAACAGTGTAATATCAAAGTGCAGACTAACTATAGAGCAATATTTGAGATGTGATGCCTCCCACTTATTTTCCTCTGAGAAATGAGTTGGCTTAGTTTGTATTTTGGACTTGAGCTAATGAAAATTCTAAGACTATAATCATTGGATTAGGTTTGGGTTTGAACAGAAAATGGACGTTTCGCAACTTTCGCAAAATATTAGAGCAGCACATTAGCGCCTATCAATTAAATGATGTTAATTATTATAAGCTTGTAGAAATATATATCTACTGTTGAAAATGTATTTGCACTTTTCTAGTGAAAATATAATTTCACTGAAAAATACATATTTGCTGTAATATTTATACATCGCATGTATATAAATAATGATAAGTAGGTAAATGTATATATTACTACATTTGGAAAAGTTGAAATTATGTAATTTTACTATCATCTGCCAAATAAATTGTATTTTTACTGGTAAAAATATATATCTACCAGTGAAACTGTATTTCGATATGATATCACTGAAATGGCGATTCGGTGGCGATTGATCCCCTGACAGTTGCTCCTCCAAAGTTTTTTTAAGTATTAATATTTGTAAATACCAGTATCTATAAAGGTTGTACATTTATAATATTATATTTGTAGCGACCACACACAGATGACCATGTTTGAAAGGGGCCTTGTCTCAAACCCTTAAGTTCGCGTTAACTACTGTGACCAAAAACGATCATTTATAAACAATGGAGACAAATAACATAATGATGTAAAAGAATTTGAGGACAGCACAACATGATTTCACAGTAACTATTCTCCATCGTTAAGAGAATTCTTTTGAGGCGAAACGATCATGGATATCATAAATCACCACATCCGTGACCGTTTCCGAAAAATGGATGAGCGAACGTCGCTTTCCAAAAGACGTAGACGTATTTCGCCGTTCTACGAAGCGACTGCAGCGATTGTCTGGAAGATCGCTGCACATAAGCGATTGGCCAGCAAGCCTTTAACTCCTAAAATATATAAGCCCGGACTCCGACGGGGAGAGGGCAGACAGTCCAAGACGGTCAGAGAGACAGACATTCGGAGAGTGAGAGTCATCAGCAGCCACCCAAAGAGACCACCAATCGCGCCCTCACTGACAGACGCAGAGAGACGACTTGGAACTCCTGAATGACCTTCGCTTCAAAAAGAACTACTTGCTGACACTCGCTGCAGGCAGCCACAAGAACCCTGAGGATCATCCACAAGCATCATTACCTGCGACAGCTTCACTACTATTTGAAGGAAACGTTTCGCCGATAATCATCCGTCACACTCATGTAAATATAATATAAAATAGTCTGACTAGATTCACACCAGTGTCTCATTAGCCGCGAGGTCAACCACCTCTAGGGCCATAACCCCTAAATATTTAAATAGGGTGAGGGCAAAATTAAAAAAATATTGCTCTTGTACAAAATTACATTTTAGATAATTAAGAATACTTTTCATTAAATGACAAGCATTTTGCTGGTAAAATTCAAAGGGGGAGGGGCGCGACAAAATCGACTTGAAATATATGATTGATTAGAATGCTCTTTAACTTCTGTTATGGCTCCAAAATAATTATTCTAGTTGGTATAAATAAGCCTTTTTCACATTTATTTAAGCTTCTGTGGAAGAAGTTTTGAAGAAGTTTTTTTATGGTCAAATACAAAGCTGTACACTAAAAAAATAACTAGATTCATTGTTTAAATAAAAGTAGTTCTTCAGTCTAGCATGAACTTGTATCTAGTTATAAAAAGTGACACGCCTTATACAATAATAATTACCTCATAGTATTCTAAAATTAACACTCCTTGTGCATGTATTTGTACTAAAGGAAACTGTTTCAATATATTGAAAGGAATTCTCTCATCCATCCCATAGCTTTGAGCGTTAAACTTTAAGAATCCTCCGTAGCTCGTTATCCTATCGCCGAGAAACTTCTTAGGCAACTCCCAATACAGGGGATGTGCCAAATCGGAATCGGTTTCTATCGTTACATTCCCCTCGGTTTCCGGAATGAGTGTCACACCATTAGTAATGTTTAAGAACATATTTGACTTGATAATGTTATGTGAATTTTGTGAGTTGATCTATAAAAGTAAAACATTGTAGTTAAACTCAGTATTGTTTATTTTATTATAATGAATTATTACACTTACCGATATATATTTGATTCCATAATCACTATTATCATTACTATATGTAATACTTAAAACTCGCGGTATATTTATTCTTATGTGTCCTCTTGTGAGTCCCGCTTGGGTACAATGAGATGAGCGTCCGAAACAGAAGCATTGAGTACACCCTGAAGGATTATCTTGCGTTAAACTGAATGTGCCGTCTTTACAATCTTTACATTTGGTTCCCATTACGTTCGCCTGTAATTATTCATTTAGTTATAAATAAGCTTTACTATGTCTGAGTACAACAATAGAGATTATGCCCTAAAAGCTTTAAAATATAGTCATACCTTGCATGGACATTGACCGGTGAACTCGTCGCACACACAACTTTTGTTTTCGTTGCAGCTTTCTGGTAAAGTTCCGGCGTAATTGCAAGCACATGGTCGACATTGAGGAAAACCATAGTAGTTAGGTGCACATTTATCGCATCGTGTACCGGCAAAGCCAAGCGAGCATAAACAGTGTCCATCGGTAGAATCGCAAGGAGTACGGACAGCGCCGATTATCGAACAATTGCAAAACTGTACAAATCAAGAAACAATCATTGTATTACATAGAACAGATAATTCATATAAAATTTGTCTTTACCTTGCAGCCTTTAAGAGGATCCAATCCCCAAGAACCGACTCTACATTCGTTGCAGCTAATCCCCTGAGAAAGCGGCGGACAAATGCAGCGTCCAGTGTCGGGATCGCAAATGTGTCCAGCGGAGCATATTTCGCAACCTGAAATGGATATTTGAGTAATTAGATTGGTAACTACGTTGATTATTTTATAGATATGAATGAAACGAACGTAGGCATCCAGTTTTACTGAAGCCGTAGTAACCGGGTAAGCAAGTATCGCAAGACTGTCCACCCACACCGGGCTGGCAGAGACATGCGCCTGTTTCAATGTCGCAAGAGCCTTCTATTGTACCTATGGAGTCGCATTGGCAAGGTGTGCAGCCGTTTCTGCTTTTTAAACCCCAGTAGCCGAACTAAAATTATAAAAAAAACAAATGAGTTAAATTAAATAAATTAAATAGTGATGACACTTGTGACCACCCGTTGATCACAACTCACAAGACTAAAATTTGTTGCAATTACTTATTAAAAGCGTAATAAAACTACTATAAGTATTTGCAACTAGTAGAACAAGTTTATTCGTCACATCGACATTATACAGGTTGATTAAAAACATATGTAATGCAATGTACAGGGATGCCACGCCAAAATTTCGTTCAGGGTATTTTGACATTGAATATGTACCTAAAGGCAAATATTCCTTAGGGGTTGTTAGTGTGGATATTAGGAATGCCGATACAGAAGTTAACATAAAATATCAAGGTGTCGCTTACATCAGTTCATAGAAAAGTGTTAATTTACAGAATATGGGTATTTCATAAAATGTCTGAGAAAAACCTCACGCAGCGAATCTCAATTTACTAATAATTAATGTTTCTAGAACAGAAAGATTTATTTTTGATTAAAATTGTTCCTGAAAGTTAGAAGTAAATCAGCTCACGTGACGATAGGATATTTTGACAGATTAGCGCAATTTGCAAATGCACTTTTCAAATAGATATAATTTAACCTAATTTAAATCAAGGGTGTAGCGTCATTAAGTTTAAACAAATAAGGAATATAACGTGAAAATACAATTTTAGTTATGCTTAATTACCATAAATTAGGGTATAATACCTTGCATTGATCACAACTGAGGCCAGTAACATGAGGCAGACATCTGCATTCTCCAGTCTTGATATCGCACTTTTTGATCTCGGAGCCGTATTCATTGCAATTGCACCCTGAAAAGACACACAAACACGATTATTACACAATGGAAACGTGGCATACGAATTGAGTAATCAAGGACCCGTCGAAGCTCTCCGCTTCCAAAGACCAGAATTAATCATCGGGACCTCCTGTGCGGTCATTCGATCGAAGCGGACAATACAGCTCTAAACAACTATAATCTATTGTTTATTGTGCTCTGTGGGATATTGGAATTGCTTTCGTCATGGGAGATGTACCGACGATTTTAATTCCGCCTATTATTACGAGAGTTCTACATACATTGAACGGTAGTCCCGTACTGGTTCCTCTGCTCTGAGAGGAAACTAATCCATCTTGGAGATAATCCACACGAACGCGAAAGGGAGATATTAATAAATTGATCGTATTAACGGAGAATCGTGAGAAAAGTTAGCACAAGAGTAACGATGCGTATTTTTAGATTAATTACTGATAAATATTATAGCATGAAATTGTTCCATTCTTCAATATTCATAAGAAAATATCTGCTTTTTTATTATGTAACTCGGTGGAACGGTGTTTTTCTTAAATGTAAAAGTTTAACCCCAAGTTAAAAAATGAAAAAAAAATCCGGTTACCTTCCAACCGCAGGTTTCACTAAAAAAGTCAAAAACAATAACAGAAACGACGACAGAAAATATGGAGAAGTTGATGATTCTGAATCGGAGCAAAATGATCTTGAGGAGCAAGACCGAACTCAAAATGATTACTGGTCATTAGATCAAAAAGTGATTTTTGCTCAAAAAAGAGATGGTTGAACATACACAAAATTAAACTTGACTGCACACCTTGCAGGAATGTTGGAACTTTTGGAACTGAAACGGCGATGGGAATTAAAATTTCCAATGAAGCTACAATTTAGTTCACTTTGAAACATAAATCGACTACAGAGAATCTGCTGCATACAAAGCAGTGTTAAAAAATATTTCTGAAAACGAAAAAAGGAAGAAAAACATTTTTTTTGCCAAAAATAATAACAGTAAATAAAATTAGAAGTGCATATCTTTATTAGCACTTCTAATTATTTTTTTGCTGTTATTATTAGCAAAGAAAAATCAAGCATTTTATATTTAAAAGTGAAATTTATCTGCAAGAACTGAATGGAATTGAAATAGTTAACATTCTTCATTTAACAAACGCATGCATTTTCGCAAATGAATCTAATTATTACTCCAATAAGAGCTTCGTTCAAGACCAATACAGTTTCGGCACTTTTGTTCATCAAACTTGTTGGACCACCATTGCCACTTTTCAATCCTTCAAAATACATTGATCTGTGGTTTCTCAAAGTTCATGCGGCCATAGACACCAACACTAAAAAAATAAATCGAGAAGATTTGTCAGACGAGAATTGGACAAAACTTTGGTAATCACTATAAACTATTGTTCAAATATATGATGTTTTATAATTTTATTTTACATTTGGTCTTCATTTGTTCGTTTAACTTTAGATTTGACAAGTAAAAAAAAAAATATGAAAAGTTTCGTTTAATTTTTTATGAGCTACGTGGCATAGAAAAATCTGCTTTCAATTTAATTTAAATGATATTTGAATATAATTTTTTTTAGTAAAAAGTTTGAAAAGAACTCAATACCGGCATCTTTTTTGCTTAAAAAAAATCTCTGGTTATATGTATGTATGTGTATATTATGTAAGACTATTTTTTACATAAACTATAATGGCCCTATATTAATTCCAAAAAAATAATAGATTCATATGTTAGGTTACTCGACGTTTATTAGTGTATTCGTTAAATGTCGTATGCTGTTACGATAAATTTACAAAAAGTAAACAGATGCGTAAAACCATTTTTAGGATTAGGGTTTCATAGTCTATTGATATAAATATATACTATGTAGACAATCTGTTGTGTGGTGTATTAATAAGTAAATAAAAACATGATATTTAGACGATTATCTTTCTCAATTATGAATAATGATGAAATGAATAGCTCTCGAACTGACTGTGTTACCGCAAATAGGGTATAGTAAAAAATATATGTTAATGTATTAAATAGCTGGCATTTTAAAACAATGACGGCGGATCAGACTGGCCAACGAATTAAGCCAAGATATTTACTTTTACTTTTATGACAATATCATTTAAACTACGACAGTTACAATTTTTTAGATAGCCGCCATTTTGAAACAATATGGCAAATCTATTTAAAAAATATTACGGTAGTTATCGTGTCTCAAGTTTTGTGAATATCAAGGAGGCTTTATTTTGGCATAGCAAACAAATATTAAAAAATACTACCAATAAAATATTTTTACGTGACAATTATGTGTACGATAAAGATGGTTATTTAAAAAAAATTATGTTAAAAGTTTTCATTCGATTGATGAATTAACAACCGTTTAAAGGCTGATGAAGTTCAAGGTTTTATAGATGCTGACCCATGTAATAACGCCATAAAGATCAGGTTGAAGATGGCAGTTAATGGTGAAGCATATGCATCGAATGTGTATGGTTTTAATGTATTAAGTATTATTAATCCTGTATTGAGAATTATATATTTATGGAATCGCAATACCGCCCTTCAGAAGGACATATCTTAATTAGTTAGCAACATAAAAAAAGACATTGCGAAATCACACGTGACGATGGTGTCTTAATTATAAAAAAATAACATGATCATTATCAAACACCCACCATATTTTACAGATCTTTTTCCTTTTAATTATTTTTTTTGCGAGGTATTAAAATTCATTAATAAAAGTAAAAACATAATTTGATCTAGAATATCTAAAAAATATGTTGTAAATTCGCTTACAGAAAAGGTGAGACACTATTTAATAGAGCATTACAAATATGATATAATTAAATGATTTAATTGCATATAAATATTATGCTATTAAATCATAAGCACTGATTTTAGAAACGGATTTTAAACGTCCGAGATAATAAATGGGTTCTTTGTTAAAATGGCACACCACCGTGAGAAAATGTTTTTACAAGTTCGGTCCAAGTACTTGCCATTATTTAACTATTTTATATATAAGGATAATATATAATGAGAAGGGAAGAAAAACACATTAATCACACCGCGTCGAAAAAGAAAGCGATCTTCTAGGCCTAAAAATTATTATATTGAAGTCCAAAGTAATGATTATTGATAGAAGGAATGTCCCACGCAAAAAATGAAACAACTACAAGCAGTGCAGATAATAAATAATTTTGTGTGTCTTGGATCTTTAATAAATAAAGATGAAGTTGCGAACTCAAAATCAATAAATGAACAGCAATTACAAAAGGAGCGATGTCCCGTATGGTAAAATTCGGAAAGACGATTTTTCGAAGCAGCGAAATCGAAGGAAAATTGTAGAAGCATTCTGCACGAAGTTCGAAAGCACCACGATGTCACTATCCTCAGCAGTGTCAGAGCGATTTATAAAAACCCACCATGCGTTATAAAAAAATAAAACGTGCATTCGGGACTGACATTCAGACGGCCGTTCGTAATCTGCTCTAACGAACACATTTTAATAAATGAAGGTTTTACGAAAAGAAATGAAAAAAATCATGTGTATAAATACGGAAACGTGTGCAACCATGATCACCTCAGAGACTTTTTCTGACATTTATACTTGAACTTCCACCTCAGATTTTAAGGCATCCGAGTTTCAAGAGCTCTTCAATTTGGATTGACAAAGTTCGAACGAGCTTCCACCAAGAGAAGGCTTAGCATCGAAGACTACAAAAGCCGCCGCTTCTCTCTTCGCAACCTCTGGAATCCAGAGTTGAACCCACCTACAGCCTACAAGCGCATTTCACGTATAATTAACATATATAAACTTTGTATTAAAAACAAAAATAAACACCCCTGATACGAAGGTCAGAAAAATTTTATTGAATTCAATGGTTGTTATAGCTCACTCGTGTTTTAATGAAGAGTAAAGTCATAAAAATACGGTTACGCATGCACCTTAATATAACGAAGAAAATTATGCACATCAACACCTTTAACCCTTAACGGTCTGACAGCGCCTACGCAATGTCCAACGTTTCGAAAAAAATAACTGCCTACACATAAGAAGGTTGAAAGATTAAACTATATAAACATTTTTTCCGAATAATTTAAAACCGAATTTTCGAAGCGTTGTGCAACTCTCAAACTTGACATCTCAAGTCCGGATCAATTTCGGTTCATTAATATTAATGAGTTTGGATTTATGTTTCGCCTCTCGATCGTTTAGTCACCGTGACATGTCATTCAACGCAGTGGCACGCCGATGGTTATGTTTGTTTATTTATTTTATTTGGGTATTTATTTATTTTACTTCAAACTGGTCAGTCGATAGTGATTTTCAACGTGAACGTAAACGGTTTGTACATATACACTCGTATATAAACTGTCTAATGATATATATTTAAAATCAGAGTTAAATGGCTTAACTAAAATAGATCTGATCCAATAGATATTTATAAAAGCTTGAAAGCAATTCTGTATAGTACGTTCTGTAAATATTAACATAAAAAAATATAAATGAAGACTCAAAAACAAGAACATATTAACTAAACCGTGGTAGTAAGATTTCAAAACATATGCTAATTTAACAAAAATACCAAGTTTTATGATGAGGCAAAAAACGAATGGATATATATTTTTGTCAAGATAACAAATCAATTCTAAATTACTATTGATTGATATTATCATATACGATAATATCAATTTACTAACAAATCACAGTTAGCTATTATTTTATATCATTACAATAAGTTTACTAATAAATCTGAAGAGTAAAAATACCAAGAGATACCTTATAACTTATTTAAAACCTTTATCGATAAACTTTAAACCTAGAAGCTAGAAGAGTCATAGAGTTTTATTGAAGACTTGAGAACGACATACGCGACGTAAATAAAAGTATATAACTAATTTATATTTTTTACTCATATTACTATTACTGTATAATTAAAATTTTATCTTGTAAATTAAAAGTAACTTATTTGGAAGTATAAAGCAGGGATTTCTCTGTTTTATTATATTCTAAGTAAGTGCTTTAAGCACATTCGCAATACCAAAATCTTTTATAAATACTTTATATATAAGAAAAACATCGCTAAGATCGCAAAAAATCGAATAGTGTCTATTCTTATAAAATATTTGTATCAATAAAGTTATTTTTAGAATAATTTCAGAAAAAGTCTGGTTATTTTTAGAACATGGTTCAACTTAAATTATATTTTTAGCTACAACGACTTAAAATTATATTTTTAATGGATCTGAATGTTATCAGTATTAAATCAAAAATACAAGTAAACAGCTGATGTTAGTATAGGCACACCGACAAAGCCGCGCAGGACAATCCCGCGCCGACTAAGCCGCGCCGTCATAGCCGCGCAAAGTCAAAACAAAATTCATTTTATAACATGGTTTTTATTTATTAATAATTACAAATATATATAGGAAAAGGGAGGCGTCTCGCTACCGCTCGCGCCGACTTTCACTGTAGAACCAAACAACCTAACCTTTTTTTAATGATATTGTATTGATTTATTTTCATTTCGGTATATTTTGTAGCTGTCCAGCATCATCCAATCTATGACTAACTGTTCAAAAAGCGAATCACTAGTGATAGAGCTGTCCACAAAACAAAATAATTAGAATTAAAAAAATCATTTTCTTTCATTTTATAATTTTGATTTGCGCGGCAATGTCGGCGCGGCTTTATCGTCGCGGCAATGTCGGGGTTGTATTGCGCGGGATGTCTGCGCGGCTATGTCGGGGCGGCTTAGTCGGCGCGGCTTTGTCGGGTCCCCGTTTTGTATTATTTATAATATAAACAGATTATATTTAAGCAATGATAAAAGTTATAAAATTAAATATAAATAATTTGTGATTTTTGATTAATTATTTGAGATGAATCGTCTATTTTATCTTTACACGTAAAATTCATGCACCTCATATTCCCACACAACGGATTTGCATATAAAAAACAATTTAATGAAAAACGCACATTCACCATAATCGCTGATAAACATCGAACGGTGAAAAAAAATGTAAATTGGCAATTATTCCGGTATTTCCATACCGGCGGTAATTTTCCAGGAACGCCGCAGAAATGTCTCGGTAAAGGAGTGATATTAAGTAAAATCTAAAGCACCGGTATTAATTAGCGAGAGATGTCCGGAATGTTCCATTGACGAGGATAAAATTTATCTATGATTGCTCAGTGTAAAGAGTAAACGGTCTGTGGTAATTGCTTGAATAAGTCCATTTATCTTGGAGCATCACGACTTTGCGCCCCAGCAGGTGAGGTGACCAATTAAAAAGCCGCCTAGCCCGAATACCCTATACCTAGGAGTGTTATATTTATATAGAGTGATATAATGTGAAGTCTAATCGAATATCTATAGGTAACAATTGGACGATAAGTTAACGTAGAGCGCTATGGAATATTTCGTGAGAATTTATTCATACACCACGCGATCTTTAGATTGAATTCTCTCACAATATGGCCGACATATTAAAGCTTTATTTATGTTACATAGCACTTCTAGTTCTTTAGGCATGCGTCGGAGGACTTCAATATTCATAAATCTATCCACCCAGAAAATTTTAAGCACATAAACATAGATAAATATGGCTTTTATTGGGCTCACGAAATTTTTGAAACTAAAACGCCTTCATCATACTTATTGCATATGTATTCAATTTAGGACCTTATATGAAAAAAATGCCAATATCCACTTTTTTTCGATTTTTTTGTGCTGGGCCTTCCCTACATGGAGCATTAAAAAAATAATTATTGTTAAGCTATAAATATTTTTTTAATTAAATAATATTTTAGAGGAAATTAATTGATTTTTTGCACTAATTCGTTAAAAAAATAATATCAGTAAAAAAATTATGAATATATTCGAATACCCGTTCCATTTTTTATTTAATATTCGAACAATTAAGAACCCTACATACAATGGAACGCTTTAATTCTTGTGACACAGCGCAATGATAAAAATATTTTGGGCATGACATACATGTCTTTGGACTTGTAAAGGTTAATAGATTATTTTCAAGGTAAAATATTTTAGACTTATATACTATTATAAAATTAGGGGTTATAATAGTACTGCGCTCTTTTCGTTCTTGTTCGTATGGCCAATGTGACGATTCAGGGCGGAAACAGACTATTTATTATTGTTAACTAAACTTAGAATTAATTTTGCGTTACAGCGATGACTAAAAAATTGATAAATTTGCAAATGTTGTAAGAAGCGTCTGACATTTAACATTATATTTTTTAAATTCATTATTGCATAGTAAGAACGACGCCAGTCGACCACACGCTGGTGTTCATCGATTATAGTGTGGTGGGAGAGTGAGGGACCACTTTTGAGGTTAAAACCCAAATCCGAAGTAGGGCGCGAGGCACTACTTATGACGAACAAAGCATAGCAGAGGAACCGAGGAGCAATGCTGCGATTGAGGCAACATATACACCCCTTGAAGATCAATGGGGTGCTGTTGTGACAAGGATGATACGCAATGCATTCAGTGCACAGCAATGCAGGACAGCCAACGAGAGCACGTTTCCCCGTGCGCTCGAGAAAAATGCTAATGAAACTCCAATTAAATATTTAGTACTACGGGGGGTGGGTTCCGCTCATCCGGCCGTCACAAGCTGAGTGTCCGCCCATAAGGGTTGGACTCGTACTGGTAACAGCAGTGGTGCACGCAAAAGATAACACGTAGTTATACTTCTGCATAGTAAGAATATTGAAGAGAAACGGTCGGAGAAAATTTACCTATAGAACGCAGTGTTAAATGTTCAGAATTAAGGAATACAACAGCACATCCCTTTAAGGTATGAGCGTATTAACGTTATTTTTAAAACAGTTTATCGGATTCGATTTTGAGTGTGTGAAAAAAAGTTATTATCCATTCCGTGCATTGTCATGCAGTGTTTGGTTAGTATTGCTGGGCCGGTGTTGTCATTGTGAATAAATCATTTTGAAGTGTTGCCGCGCGTAATTGATATTGTTGGCCTGCGGCGTTTGCTATTAGAAATACATCTCAGGATTTTTCACGGGTATTAATCTCGAATACCAGTATATGCATGTTTAGTATAACGATTCGTTTATATTAAACGATGTACTGTACGTGTTATAATAATATTTTTTAATCTATAATCGACACGCGAAAGTTAACGGTTTTTTTTAAATAAATGTTATTTATTTTATTTTAATTTATTTACGTGTAATTTTTTTACTATAATCAGTGCCGGCAATAGCTCAGTAGACTTTTATACTTGTTGTTAATTAGTTTTTGTAGTAAATGATACATGTCTGTAAATAAATTAAAATCAAAATCAACGATTGTCATCGTTCAAAAAATAAATTGGATTACTTTGAACAATTGAATGTTTGCCATAACAATGGGATTGTTTTATTTTTATGTAGTATTTCAACTATATAATTATATTTTTATTAAATCTTATTTTTAAGATATCGTAAATATTAGGATTACTCATATTTTAAAAGCAAAATGCAATGAATATTTTTTATATTCACAATAAACACTTTAATCCGTGAATAACGCATTAAGTTAAAAGAAATACAGTACAATAAAAAAATCGTTATTCGCACAAATTTAATTTTATATAATAAAAAATATTCTCGAGAAAAAAAAAATTCTCGATTTGGCATTTTTCTCGAGAAATTCTCGAGAAGAAACACTAATTGTGTTCAAGTTATTATCACTCCAAAGATATTTGTCTACACTCCATTGGATTCAATGGCTGAACTAAAGTATAGGTGCATGGTGTGTTAAGGAAAATTCCGCCTACCCTCTTCTGCCATAGTCTAAGGAGCCAATTATAACGGAATAAATTAGTAACAACTTGGTAAGTCAATCAGATATGTATTATACAAAGTAAGTATTAAAAATAACATATTATTAATCTAGGAATCAGTGACGTTCATATATAATTAAATATAAATTATTATATATAATATATAATCTACAATCAATAGATGTCACTTTGGAGATGGGGCCGGTTTTTATTATTTGAACAATTTATTAAATAAAAAAGTGTGTTGCAAGGACCTGAACCCGTGGTTTCGTATTCAATTGATTTTAATGAAAAATATATTATTCTCACAATTAAATAAAAAAAAATATGTCAAATAGGTGTTATTAAATTTATTGTATAATCGCGACAGCTCCCTTTGTATAAGTCTCATGCGCTTACCGTAAAATACATTCCCTTTTACTCGCTCGCGTGTTTAGTGGCGAGAGTGAGTGAGATGATGTGGGCGTGCGAAACGCATGTAACGCACGCAATTGTCTCTCACTCACTCTCGCCACTTAACACGTAAGCGAGCGAAAGGGGATGTATCTCACCGTACGCGCCTGATAAATATATACATTTGTAAAAAATATATTTATTAAAATATGACAACAAAATTTTTATAATCGTACGCAATTGCATATATGAAATCCCAAAAAATAGTCTGTTTGTTGATGAGCTAATTTTAGTGTCAGGTGTGTCAAAAGTTATTTAAGCATTTCTATGTAATTTTTTCATTTTGTCTTAATTTAACCATTGATTGTGCTATTTCATTATATTCATAGCGAAACTGCTTGTAAAGTAAATAATGCTTTTAGCTTAAGCATTGTAAGAAACGTAAGATGCAATAATGGAACTAAAAATTTTATGCTAGTGACGAAAATTTATTATTAAAAATTCTGTAATATTTAAGCTTATTCAGCTCAAAGAGAATAAAGTCATGGAAGTCCTTATTCAGTTAAAAACAAACTACTTGAGGCATTGATTAGGAATCATGCACAAAAACTGAAGTTTTTGCATAAAATTTAAGCGTTAGTAGTCAAAGAGTTCAATGTTACATAAAATTTACCTAAAAAATGGGTGCCGCACAAACTTAATGAAAACTAAAATAATTGCCTCTAAAAAAGTTTTTTCTGCACCTCTTTTTCAAAGCAAAAACGATTCAACTCATAATCAACTCGACACTCCATCAAAGACTATTCGACCCATCTTTTCTGTCGTTTATTTTGGCTGCAAAGTCACACACATTCGGCCTTAAAACCCAAAAATGTATATCTTCTATAGGTTTAATATTAAAAACTGTCAGTTATTGTGATATATTAGTTTATAATAAGCAGAATATGTGTGTGTCTTTTATTATATATTATTCATTCAAGTAGTTACGGTTTCATATAACTAAAATTAATTTTTAATCGACGGTACGTCACAAACCGAGTCACGATCTCCGTGATTAATTCAATCGTATCAACTACACAGACTAGAGATTCCTCAGAATGACTCCAACCAAAATTAAACATCTCATTATTAGATAACAGTAACTGTTTATGTTTGTACACAATTGGCATTTGGAGGTTTGCGCAATCCATTGACGATGACTATACCCGATTGAATCGGTCACGATTTCGACACAATAACACATTGTGTGATTTATATAAATCGGCGTGGATAATCGACGGGTGATTTCTCAAAAAATGCGCACACGACACGAATTAATGTCTGGCCCGAGGATGGCAGGACAAAGACGTTGTTCTTATTTGCCGTAACTCATATCGGCTCGTTTGCATGCAAACGAGGAGAGACAATACGGAAGGGTCAGCTCGGCGTGGGCTACGATGAGATCACCGGTGAGTATCGTCGGTTCGAAGCTGAGGATGTAGGAGAAGGAAACAGGATTTGGATCTGGGAGGTGCTATAAAAATTAAGAGTAGTTGCCAGTTCCTACACATGGATAAGTAAGTACACGTTTGTTAACTATAATAGCATACGTTTTCTGCACGAGTTTATATTTATTATATGTTCTTTACACCTAAGTAAATAAGTAACTAAGGTTGTTAAATTTAATTTGTTGATTGTATGTTGTGGAAGGTGGCATTATTTTTAATAAATACTTTCACATACATTTGGATAAATGTAAGCCAAAAATAAAACTACTGTTCGATCAAGTAAAATTAATTTAGTAACATATTTGTGAACGTTTTTCAAATATGAATGTCTAATAATAACACAAAATATCATTAGACGGTATCGTCTTTACTTGCAAATTACTTGTTTTATGTCTATCTTCAATACACAAAGAGCTCTTTGAGTCTTTACAATTGGAGCGTTGGAATAGTCTGAATGGTATGTGTACTATGTAATTGAGCGTTATATTAGCACAAGATGTATGACAAATGGTGCATTTATCTGATTTTTTTTGCTTTTAACATTAATAGTATTATTGAGTTTTTGATACTATATAAATTTTACACTTTACAAAGTTTGCTTTGTAAAACTTTTTATTGTTTTACAAAGCAAAAGTTTTGCAAAACAATAAAAACTATTTAAAAAAATCGTCGATGTTCTAAAAAATACGGATAAGCTTGCAATTGTAGCAAAAAATATGTAGTGTTATTATGTAGATAAATGACTATCTAGTTTATATTTTTTTATTGCGAGAAAATGGATTACTTGTTCTATCTTGTGAATTAATTATATATTTAAATACATCTATATATATTTGAGGCAAATTTTTCTAATTATATGTTTTAATTTATTATTTATTAATTTATGTATTATAAGGACGGAATAGCGTAGTCCATAACGTCTCATGCCTGAACTACACTCTCTGGAAGTTGGCCAAGGTTGGCCAAGGACGGAGAATATAGTGGGTTACTTCGGTGGAGCTCGGTTCTGCACGCTCTAAGATCTCTCGGAAGTTGTCCGAGGTTACCAAGAACGGGAGGTAAAATGGGGCTTCGAGCGCTTCTGAACATTGTCGGCAAAAGCACCGAAGTAAGAGCTGCTCTTTCGAGCGCGAGTGGTGTGCTACTTCCCCTTTCGCTCTCTCGCGTGTCAAGTGACGGGAGTGAAAGAGATAATGATATGGTGTTTCGCAAACAGATAGAACGAATAACTTGGTTCAATTTCAGTATGCGCGTAGGCGTCCTATGGTTAACACGCATGACGAACGCTGCATCGTGATCACGTGGTCAAGTTATAATATCACATGCTTATCGGGGACTAAACAGACTCATACTGACATCTTTGAATATTTTAGGGCACCAAAAGTGATTAATTATATTTTTGATAGTATATTCTTCTAACTGATGTCGTTATTATATTTTTTTTCATATAAAATTAAATAATTAGTGGTACTTGATTTTAATAAAAAAAAATCGTTTTGAATATCCTTATGTATTTTCCTAGATCAGTTTATATAAATGTCACACCATAACGAATTCTTATATAGAATCGATGGCAACAAATTCTAGGATAGTCACAGATGTGGTGTTTGTATTCTGAAGTATAATTTTTATGCCTTATGGAATTTTGCAAAAGCCGACAAAGATTTTGCGTAAATTGAATATTTACGACCGAAAAGTTTTCACTGATATTGTATTGGTGAGTGCCCACACAAACTTTTATAATTATCAGTAGCGTAATTTTAATAAAATGACAATTTAAAAATTGCGATTATTTGACACATTTTTCGATCGCGCGCAAATATGCCAGCTGTACGTGACAGAAGCCGCCGTCCGGACGTCATTTACGGCTGCCGTCCGGACGGCATATGAAATTTGCGGCAGTGTGGTCGCTTACTCGAAGTCGTAGGTCTCGGCCGACTTCAGTTGTAACTTCGGTTCGGACAACTTCCAGTGAGTGTAGTGCAGGCATCAGACTAGTAACGCGGAGGTTGCGGGTTCGAGCCCCGAAAGGGAAAAATAATGCGATAAAATAAAATAACTTTATATGAAACAATAAGTCATATAAAAATGGTAATACAGATCTTATTGATTTGATAAATCAAATTGAAACAATAAAACAAATATTTAAATATTCAGTTAATTGAATTGCTGGATATCTATTTTTTTATGATGAGGAATCGAAGTAATATTTGAGTTAGCATAAGAGAAAAAATATATAAGAAGAAAATATTGCCAAAGAGATGAATATTGCTCCTGTACATTCTCAAGCTTTTCACTGCTTATAAAGCGGTTTGAGGTGTAGAAAAAATGTGACTCGAAACAACTTGAAACAAACTGAAATGAATACGTTATTTTATTATGTGTTTTTTCTCATCTCTAAAAACATATGTCACTATTTAAACTAAGCGAATCAAATGCATAAGGTTTATATGTGATAAACATTTAGAGTAAATCACGTAGAGCAATATCCCATTATTACATAAAAGCTATTTATAACTAAACCATATCCATTTCCACCCATAACAAGCGAAGCTCGCTTAACTTTGATTTAAACCCCCCGTCAGCATGGAGATCGTGGCCTCGCCTCAACACAACACGAATCAGGTGTCACACGTTTCGGAAAGAGCGCTAGACACCGAATCATTACAGGTGTTCAGATCGTATCTGCCATCGCGAGTCACGACAGGTACCTCTTCTCGGTACTACACTGCCTCTTTTAGCTTTTGGCGTGGGCGCAACGATACAACGAGCTGCCATATTTACCTTGTTGGGTCATGGCGAAACAATCGCCCACACACCGAAGCCGCTCAATGGACACGATCAATGGACTGCGAAAGAACAGTGCACTGTCGGCTTCCTGGCCATGTGTGTCAATGGACAAAAACCGATATGACATGACACGGTTTGCAGCGAGCGAAACTCGGTCTCGGCTGGGATTTACGAACGGTGGTAAATCACAATGAACGGTGACGTGTAATAAAGCACGGTTGTATGTGAAGTTTATGCGGCTTGGACGCGACTCGAGACTATGGGATTTATGAAGGAATCATGCAAATGGATGGACGGGTATGAATTACTCGAGCTGTTTGCGAGGAGAAACTATGCGCGAACTTTTAGAGCCTTTGGGTGATATGTGCATTGGGAATGTTTCTGCTATGAGTAATCAAAGTATCTTAATTTATTATTTTTACTGTGCTTGGATAATGAGGATTAAATAAATATTAAGAACTACCTTTAAAATGTAGAAGTAGGATTGACGTTTCTTTAAAGACACGAAGGACCAATGACTTCAGCATTGGTCCTTCGAACTTATATAATATATAAATCGTATAATTTTATATTATAAAATAATTTGCGAACGGCAAAGAAAAATATGAATAAGATGGACAGGTATATCAACATTTTTTATTGTATTGGCAAACTTTTGCATTTTTTTAAATACGTTTATTTCAATAATAAAAAAGCTGTTAACTTAATTTAATAAAAAATAAAAATATAAGACAAAACGTTTGTGATTTTAATTTAAGGAAAAAAATAAAAATCCTTTTACAATTTAAGCGAATTTAAAAAAAAAAAACACAATAAAATTAGGTTAGTGTGGTTTCGCGAAATATTTTTATAATATTTTTTGCTATACAATATGTTCCTTAATTGTTGGTATTTTAAGGTTAATATGCAAATTTTAAATGTATTATATATTATTTTTATAGATTTGTTTTAAATGACTAGTATTACTGGTGTTACTCTAAACTATGGGTCAAATTGATTGTTGATATAATATCGGTCTAAGGGCCGCAATAGCAGCTAGCCTTTCATTTATGAGACTAAAGAGCATACGTCATAAGATGTGGATCTGTAGACGTATGCTCAAAAGTTCTTGGGTAAATTGATTTACGAATATTGAAATCCCTCAACATCAAGAAAAGAAAGCTTCAATATTTTGGCCATATTATGAGAGGATCAAAATACAACCTAAACCTACTTATAATTCAGGGGAAAATTGACGCAAGAATAGGCAGACTTATGGCAACGGAATTTGAGAGAATTATTTGGGTGCAATTCCAGGGACATCGCTTTAAATATTTATAATTATAAAGACTTTTATAACAATATTATGATTTACAGAGAATCGAATTAAGCAGATCTAAACCGAATTTTGACCAATAGGAGAGCGCAAAAAACAATTATCCCTTCTCAGAAGTCAAAAATCCACGTCAAAAGCAATAAAATCGTGTTAGAGCCATCGCAGTGGGAACGCTCGTTACCGAGCGCTCCCACTGCGATGGCTCTAACACGATTTTATTGCTTTTGACGTGAATTTTTGACTTCTGAGAAGTGATAATTGTTTTTGCACCCCTCCTATTGACCAAAACACGGTTTGAATTTACTTTGACTAATACTTTAATATCAGGAGTCCATAGTAATATTGGTAGGAATAGCTAACATATATTACTACGTAGTGTAAATATCGAAATGCAGACAAAATATGGAGCAATATATGAGATGCGTCGTCTGCCTATATACCTCTTCGCTTATGTCTCCTAAGAGTTGAGTTTACTTAATCTACTTTATATATTTTACTTGACCTAATCAAAGTTCTAAAGCTGTAATTAGTTTTATAACTTTTATAAGTCAACTTGGGTTAGGTTAATTCGTGTAGGCTAGGTTTGGGTTTGAACAGCAAATGTACGTTTCGCAACTGTTAAATTCAATTACATGGAAATTTTAAAGCGGCATATAATTTCACTAGCACCTATCAGTTAAATTATATTTTTGTTAGTAAAAATACTTTAGTAAATAGGACTTCACTGAAGAATATACATTCACTGTACCATTTTTATATAGCATGTAAATATGTATAGAAAAGTTAAAATCATATAATTTTACTAACACATGCCAAAAAAATTATATTTGCATTAGTAAAAATATATGTATGTATATCCAACGGTAAAAATGTATTCCAAAATGAATTCATTGAAATAGCATATTTTTAAAAACATTTTTGGGATGAAATTTTTTGAGGGATAACCTGATAATTTTTGGCTTAGAATAAGGGACGTCATTACAAGGAATTCTAGGGAGGGGGGGGGGGAGCAAAAATTGGCTAGTCAGTGGTCGTTTTTTTGATGTTTCGATTTCATTAAATTCATAGTAAAATTCGTAGTTCATTAAATGACATGAATTTTTCTGGCTAAATTCAAGGGGAGGGGGGGAGGGGGCAATGCCCTTCAAATTCCACTAAAATATTCTGTGTAGCAGTAGAACAAAATAAATATGACAGCAAACATATAGATAGTACAAGAAGAAGAAAAATGAATCAGTTACTACAAAACATACAATTATGCTAAGAGTAGTATTAAATAAAAATAGATCTACTACCTTCGAAGTATGTTAGATTTATTTGTTTCAGTATATTTGACAATTATATATTTCTTTAAAAAATTATAATAATCAAAACCATATATAAATAAAATAATTATATCTCAGTGCTTACTAAAACTTTTGGACTTTTGATTTACTTTATAGAACAAGAATGTTTCTGATCGAAATTTTTTTTGATGTATTTCTCAAATACAATTTTTCTTAAAAATAGCAAATCTTTAATCTATCTATAAAAAAATCTTTACTCTATAATTTTCTATTTTAATATTTTTTATCGCGATCATACATAATCGTTGCGGCAAAATTAGAAGTATCATTAAACAAATTGATTTAATGAAAGGTATACAACCTTTGATTTAATAAAATCTAATAAAATAACTATCTAATAAAAATCTAATAAAAGAAGTTTCATTAAACAAATTTATTTAATGAAAGGTATACAGTTTTTGATTTAATAAAATCTAATAAAAAGCTATTTTTCTCCGGCGTAAAAAGTGATATTGCATATCCGAGCGGACGTCCATTTAACGGTATTCATTTAAATTCAAGCAAACGCTAAAAATTCAGATGAAGAGGTATTAAACACTGTTATTAAATAAGATTTGCATTAGACGATAACTAAGAGTCTGGTTCCACCCCGAATCATTGACATTGGTCAGATGAGCAAAGATTCGATGGGACTTTAAACTTTTTTAATTTTTTTTAGGGTTGGATTTTCCAGATTTGCTTGAGATATAAGCCAAAGCGATGATGAAAGTTCAGCTCAACTTCTATAAGAGTTGAGCCAAACTTTCATTAAGTGGAGCTACGCCGAATCGACCGAAACAATCCTTGAAAGAACGAGAAGAGCAGCGACTTTAATTGCTCTTTTAATATGATCCAATTAAAGAACTGACCTAAATCTTTCCCTGATTTTTTAATATGACTTCGAGTCTACGTGACGCAGTATTTGCACTAATTGTACTGCCAATCACTCACTAATTATTTTTTTTAGCATCAGAAGGCTTTTTAATTACAGAAAATTAAACCACTAAATTTAAAGCTTTCACCGACTATTTAAAATTATTGCTGGAATTTAACAATACGCGTATTAAATAATATAGTGATAACTAAATTTACATCCAATAAGGAAATTAAATTGTATGTAACAAAACTTGAAATAGATTGACCATATGATTATAAATTGCTATATTATCCCACTAATAAATATGTATAGAATTATATTTATATATTATTGAGTCATAGTGAATATCATAAATTTGTTTGTATTATTATGTTTACATTAAACAAGCATAAAAAATACCGTTTAATATAATCCAAATTTATTCTCGCCGAACCTGATTCTTACACACATCCTACTGATTTAATTATATAAAAATATAAAGACACGTGGGTTTGCGTCTCCCAGTCGTCGTGTCCAGTTGAAGACGGTTAGCCCACGCGCTGATGAGCTTTTTATCATGGACGTGGTCCCTTTCGATATCTCGTTTTGATTGTTTTTTATTCAATTAGGCTGTGCCGTAAGTCATCGGCGTGTGTCAATGTCGCTGGGCACGGCGTTAAATCGAAATTCATTCATCAAAATGCAAAGGAGCTGTAATGGAGAAAGGCTTTGGACCAAAACCGGTCCTAGTAACCATTCATGCGGAGAGCTTTTCGGATCAGAGGTGCCGGAACTTTTTTCGTGGAAGGTGTTTGTGTAATATGTGAAGAAAGGCAGAAGGATAAAAGTTTATAAATGAGTTTGTAGCCACACATGATTATATACATTTTTGAGATTGTTGTAAGAGTAATGGAGGATGAAATAAGGCACATAAGAATTGTATAAAGTGGGTGTTGCAGTGGAAGAGAGTAAAAGGGCGGTTCAGATAAGGTGGGACGAATGTCTGAAAAAAGATAAAAATAAGCTATACCAGTAGAAGGCTATTATGTCTCAGGATAAGATTTGTAAAGGTTACTATCATTTTAGCATTAAGGACAAATTGCTGTAAACAAGTAATAAACATGTGTACACAAAGTTTGCTATAGCCTGATGCAAAAGTTATTTACTTATTTAAAAATTAAATAACTTTTTTAAGGTGATCAATTATGATTTATTTTTTCAAATGATATAAATAAAATGTTGGAAAATATATAATACGAGTAAACTTAAAATAATGGCATTGGTTTGGAGTTTAAAAAAAATGATACCAAAAAAAAACATTTATCGTAAAATTGGCACAGAATTTAAAACAGTTTTTAAACTTCTGATCTAAAAATCTTTCGTTGTATTATGCCAGACGTTAGCATAATGCTTTAAAATTATGTGAACATAATCAATAGCTACTTAGTAAACAATAAAACATCAGTCTGTAAATAAGTGATATTTTGTTATGAATTAAAAATTAAAATTACAGTTAAAAATCAATATATGTAGGACTTAATTTTAAATATTTTAATATTCATCCTAGAGAATGGGAAAATCATGGAACACGTAGTTTATGATAATCGATCGAAATTATAATTATATATTAATCACTAAATCTGAACTCCCAGATACAATAATTGAATTTAAAAAACACGAAAGTTCATATGAGATGCGAGCCCAGGTCTTTCAGGTATTATTCACCGACTATCAGCGGTCATTAAAATTAGTATCATTTGGTGTTTTTATATTTAAAGGAGTAATTATTTGTCAATTAGTTTTGATTTATTATTGCGATGAAGGGCAATAAATAATAATTTTAAAGATATATTTTCTATTGTTCAGAAACATGTATATCCAGGGCTTTTTTTATCATGTAACGCGGTGGAACGGCGTTCCGGCATATATTTTTACAGTATTTACAATGTTTAAAAAACATTGACAATGTGCGTATTTATTTTTACGTAAAAATGACGTCATTATTTTTATTTTTATTATAAAAGTTTAACCCCAAGTTTAAAAATGAAAGAAAATTCCGGTTACTTCTTAACTGTTGATCCCATTAAAAAAGAGCAAAATAATATCAGAAACGACGACAGAAAATATGGCAATATTGGTATGAAAAGAAGCTATGGAAAGTAAGGATGAAAAATATAAAAAGATAAGATGCTACGATTTTTTTACAATGTTATGATTTTCAATGAATAAGAATCAAATGAAGCACATCTAAACCAAATTTTGAACAATAGAAGAGCGTAAAAATCAATTATCTCTTCTTAGAAGGCAAAAATTCACGGCAAAAGCAATAAAATTGTGTCAGCGTAACAGTATTAGTCCCTTTCGTCAAGTTTTTTCATCAGCGCAAACAAACGATATTGCGTATCCAGGTCGACGGATCTAATAACAATTTCAAAACATTTTTAAATCCTTATTCAAAAAATAAGAAGTATCGTTGGAATATTATTTCCGCCGGACATATATACAACTAGACATACAACTAAAATTACAAGGTCAGTTTGGAATTTACATTGTACTGTTATACATGCAAAAGATTTAAACAATAGCAATAATACGTCAGGTTACATCCCGAACTAACGTCATTGGTTAGATGATCGAGGACTGTTACGATGGATCTATTACAGTCGCCTCGACCACTTCGCTTTCGACTAGGAATGAGAGTTCAGCCAGACTATCCTTAAAGGACTGGGAAAGCAACAGCTTTATTTCGACCGTGCGATCAGACATAGTTAAAATATTTACATTAATCCTAAAACTATAGAAACCAGGACCAAATTCAAAATGCGGTTCGACAAGCCAGGATTACAAATTTTGTAAAATGACGACGTTGGCAATTTTTAATGATTGTAAATCAACCGGTACACAATACTTTCTTCAGATTTTTTTTTGGAATTCAATTAACACATATGAAAATTATTGTGAATAATCGATTTTTTTGAAAAGTCGTGTCAAAATCAGGAAAAAGCAAAGTAATTGTTCATTACCATGACGATGAGCAAGTCGCATGTAGCGAAAATGCTTTTTAGTTATTTTTAACTCTTTGGGCGGTATCGCCGTACATGTACGGCGGTCGAACTTTTACTATTTTGAGGCCGAATATTATGTAAGAAAAAATAATAGTGTTTAAATAAATTAATAAGACATACTAATACAAAAAAAATAGTAAGATAAATCAAAGCAATTAAACGTTGGGAATCACTGTTTTTTTTTCTATAATTTAGTATAAATGCAATATTAAATAATAGTATAAAAGTATCAACATAATTTTGGAAAAATACGTAAAATTAAGTCACTCCCAGCTGTATACTAACAAATAAAAAATATGCGCAAATTAACTCACTACTCAAAGGGTTACACGTATGCTTTATTCTGCAAATATTTTTTTTATTTTATTACAAAAAAAATACATACTAATTCATTTAGTGACGGCCAACATGTGTCATACGAGCAAAAAATATGTGTCTAAAATCCATTCTCAAATCTCATGCAAAATGATACATACTAGAACGAGTTGAGTCACCGTCAATGTTAGACAAGAGATTCAGGCTTACCGCCGGAGCTTCGCCCTTATTTTATCGACACAAATACTAAGAATTCCTATTATTCCTATTAGAGCTGCGCCACGAAGACTTGTACCACAGAAAATTTGCAACGGCCAGAGAATCGATGTCGTGTCACCAGAGAGCCAGCGCCCCTAGGATACTGCGCCATTTTGAATATTTATTTAAATTATAAAAACTGATAAAAAATATACAATTCAAGCTTAAATATATAGATTAAGAATGAGTATAAAATATTTTTGTCAACGACTTGTTTAAGTAATCAAAAATCCATGAGCTAATGACTTAAAGCCAGTTAGAAATTTTTATTGTTTATTTTATTATTTTGAAGTTTATAGTTTGCTTTCGTATGCTTTTAAAAATTAAATAAGAGTCGATTAAAGTATGTAAATTAAAAAGGACTACAAAATCAGTTTTCTGAATTGAAAAATATTATACTCACACACTACAAGCGCCATTTAATTGAAATTGACTTTAATTTATCATATTTAAGAAGATTGCTATTTTTATTGTATGAGTCATTCAATTAAAAAAGAGACCATCTGCATCACATCACCAAAATTAAATGGTATAAATAGTTTAAAAATATTATTTCGAAGCAAAAATTGACAAACGTCAAATTTTAGCTGGAAGTAAAAATTAACTTCAATGTGAATAGTATGCTTATTAATTTATAGCACATAAATAACAGTAAAAAATATTTTTACAAATCAATCGAAATTTAGTATGCAAGAAATCGATAAAAATGTTCATTTTATATTTATATGGTATCTAAAACAGTTGGATGTCCAATAAAAAATATCATGAGTGAACATATTTAAAATAAATTTACTCGTCGTGTAGGAAATACATTTCTTATCTGACTATTACGTCTTAATAGTACGAATCTCACTACTCACTTGTCCCCTGATTGGTTTTTATTGGTTTTCATTTTAATTGCCACAAATCGTGTTCGCTTGTGGGCGTTCGAGACGGTCTCATTCTCAGTATCTTGCGCAAGTTCTTGAACTGAGGGCCCAGGAAGTTGGTTTCGTAAAGAAGCCCTCGGCTGAAAGAGCGGATGGCTTCATTTTTTTTGTGGCCTTTCGCAACTGTTATAATGTTCAATAAGCCACGAGATAGATAAAAACACAAGACAACAATCCGAACCGTTGATAAATGAACCATTCCACTAAGAGCGACTAATGGTTTTACCACCATTCATCATCATCGCATCGTAAAAAAATAAGTATGTATGTATGCCTAACGGAACTCTTTACACATTGAGACTTCTCGGATGTTATACTAAATTTACAAAAAAAAGTTGGTTTATGATTTAATGTTGATAATTTAAAGGTAGCACTAAACGACTTAATTTCAATGCTATGCATTGAGTGGCACATATTCTTAAGTTAGAAATGAGTGAGTAAATCATATTTATCTTAGTGCTAAAATAAAAGTGATTTTTTATTTATAGATATATAACACAAATGCTTTATAGATATATAAGACTAGACTGTTCATCTGAACATAATAATAATAATAAAATAAAGATTTTATAAACAACCATTTTGAGACTTGCAGAAGAGTTAACGCTAAAATTTGCTTGGTATTAAAGATTTAAAATGAAATTTTTAGTATCGTATAGAACTACTCAGCACTCCCTATACATTATGTATAATAAAAAATAAAAAAAAATTACAAAATGGCGGGCAATGTAAATTTTAAGAGTGTCATAACTTTGCAAAAGCAAATCCTACTGAAAAATGCCCTAAGCAAAAAGTATTCAAAAGCTTAATTTGCATTTAAAAAACATTTAAAATTTTTTTTTTTCTTAAAAACAAGTCTTATGGTAAATTGACCGGGTCCCCATACGAGCTTTTATGCGACTTGGCATATAGTTAACGCTAGTATTTGCTTCCTTTTAAGGATATAGACTTAAATTTTTGATACAAAATAGAGTTTCGAATATCCTTATGATACCGTTTAAAAAAATTTAAAATTAAAAAAAAAAGTTTTCAAAAAAATAAGATTTATTTGCTGATAATACAACATTAGAAGACAATAATCTATAATACAGATGACATAGTGAAAAAATACATTTAATTTATGAAGGCTCTATATTAAGTATATTATGTCGATTAATCGACGATTAATTTAATCAACATAACACTGATGGCAGATTTATTTTATATTAGTGTAAGAAATTGTCGGTTGTTGTTTTATGATATATATTATTGCAACTTTTTAACTCACAGCATTCTAGAAAGTGCAGAATGATTGCTTAAATAATTATCACATTCTGGAGAACTACATTAAAAATAATTGCATTTAAAAGTATATGAAAGTACAGTTATGTATAGAGATACAGACTATTTATGGTGTTTAAATAAAGTTATAAAATGCTGTAACCTTAACTGTAGTTTTAATGACTAAAATAAGTGCAGAAGCATTTTATAATAAGTCATTACCTTGAATGCGTTTTAATTAATTATGTAATAATTTAAACATGATTAAATCTTGAGCATTAAATGGTTAACGTTTTTTTAACAATTAACAAAAGCAGTTAGAGATAAAACTTTTACAGTTAAAACATTTTTAAAATTGTCTTAATAACAAGAACCATAAGCTTTTCCTAATTTTTTATGACACATTTTTATATGCAATAAAACTGAAAAATTATTTTTAATACAAAATTAAGATAACCGTTAAGAAAAGTCATTATTATTTTAATTTAACGATTGCTCATAAAACGTGATCCTACTTCAGTTTTTTTAAAATCAAAAGTTCGATTAATGAAAAAATTTCTGAAGGTATCCTCAATGTTTTTTTTAATATTTAGAACATACTCTGATTTAAAAAAAAATTAAGGATATCTTCGGAAATTTTTTCATTAATCGAACTTTTAATTTTACCACCCAAAACAGGATAAAAGGAAGAAGAACTTTGACAAGATTGATTGATAATAAATAAGAGACAAAAATAAAATGATAAATATTATGTAGTAGCAGTTGTAAAAATATGTTAAAATTTTATCTAAATTTATGCTTCAAACCTTCTTAAAACATCACTAAACATTTTTATCGCTAAGTAATTATTACACATCCTTATCTTCTCTCCTATTTTAATATTTGTATTAATAAACCAAACACACGTTTATACCGCAAGATATAATCTCTAAGGTATTCATTCATATTTATATAGCCTGGAATATTTCAAATTCTACCATAAATTCCATTATATATTGTGACTGTTATATATTTTTCCCGACTTCTATGCGCATACTATGTACTATCAAGCCAGTGCACAGTTGAAATGTTTTATGAAGCACGTTGAACGTTAGTAAACAGCATTTGTCAGGATAATGCATGGACAGAACTAGCAAACCAGTCTACCAGGATTTAGCAGCGCTACCACCACTAAATCTCATCACATAGGGTACCGCTATACATGGCGAGAAACGGGGACAATTTAGACCAAATAATTTAAACCACCATTAATAATTACCACCAACTAATAGCCACGAGAACTAACTAACCGAGCAGTATTTTTATTATATGAGCCGTTGATTTTGAAAGTGGGCCAAGTCCATATTAAGTATTGGTTTGCATTTGAACTGATTAAAAATCAATTTTACCACAAAAATCTTGCATTGCATTGAGAGCACGGTCCACTCTCCCTTTAGATGCATATATTAAATGTGTCTAAAAAACCTTTTGCATACCAAAATTTTGCTTCTTTGGTATCTAAATAATATTTTAACTGCAAGTCCTTTACGTTACTCTGTATTTGTCGGTTGCATTCTTCTCTTAGCACACTTCTGTGTAAAACCATTAGTCTGTAAGAGCAAATTTTTTTTGCTCGTAATGGAAACTACCTAACATAGCACGCTTTTCAATTTTTATTAAATTTATTTTATTTTGAGTGGTACTGCCTCAATTTCAAAATCAACAAACGATTAATATCATTGAGCAAAATAAATTATTAGTAAAAAATTTACACTGTTATTTATATAAATTATTGTGAATTGATTAAAAACAGAATTTTTAAGATAATTTATAATAGCTCTAACTTTTTTTTAACAAAATGCACGTGTCCCACTTTCAAAATCAACGGCTCATATACTAATGCAAATGGATAGGTAATAATCTCTGTATTAAAGATCCTTTTATGCCGAGTTGGATGAAAACAAGATTAAACATTGCTACTTTCTCACGGTCGATATGAAGACAAAGATCTCATGTGTTTTAGGACTTAAAGTCGGCAAATTGTTAGAACAAGGAAGGCTTTGTTATTTAAAGGGATTGATGCGAAATTATTTCCAGATTTGCTTAATATGAATATCGTGGGAAGAGTACATAAATAGATTGTTAACTAAAATTGTATATCCTTCAATCTTTTATAACCCACAAATACTAGTAATTATTTGTAATAAATCTAAATAAATCAATAAACAAATAAACGAATCAACGCCTATTCACATAATCATTAAAAGGGCGTATTCAATCGCTTCTACGAATCTGGTCTACATATATATACATTATAAATAGACATTTTTCCCGATAAGGCATCACACAAGGGCTCGTTAATCTCTTTTTTCTAAGTAATGCTTCATTCACCGTTTGTTTCAAGTGTTTCCAGGCACTCATGAAATTATAATGAGATAATATTGTTCTTTTAAATAATTACTTCAGCTTCTGTCTAAATAAAAATCACACCATTATTAAGTGAGGAAAATGTACGTTATTTACATTACTATAATAAAATGTAAACAAAGAGAAGTAAACGGAACGTTCGTAAACAAGCCATCGTTCATGCGAGCCGCCGGCAAAGTTCAGGAACTAAATTATTATAAAGACATTAGTTCAAAATGTTATTTGTGCATCTGATTTATGTTATACTATATCATTTTTGATAGCAAAATTAAAATATGAATTGTTCTTATCGCTTTAAAGTATGATTCAATAAGTATTATTGTACCGTTAAAAGCTTTTAAAAAAATATAATAGTTATAAACAATAACGTCTAAAAACCTTCTCAATTATCTCTATACCTATCTAAAGCTCAATTGATGTTTCTAGCTTGTATTAAAAAGTAATACTTTCTCCGTTGGTCGATTCGTAATCCTTAACCGGGCAATTGGAATGGTATATGCAAAATATCACAATGGAGTCGACCGGATAAATGGCCTCAAATAGATCGTGTCTCATGAAATGCCAACAAATAACTGTATTTGTTTATCATCATGTAGCGAAACAAACTATCGTAATGGATAGTTTACGCTACCGTCCATCCATCATCCTCTATCTATCCAACACTTTTGACTGGTCAGAAAAAAAGTGTTTGCTTTTCCGATTTGTGAAATTACGACTTCGATCTAATAACGTTTTAGAGAAGGTGGGTTTTTTTCCCATCTCGTTGTGATGAATTACCGTGTGATTTTGTAACTTGATTGATTTTTACGCCGTTTCGTAGGCGAAGGCTGTTATTAAAATGTAACGTAATTGCACGTGTAAAATGTATTAGGCAGGAACTGGTAGTTAAATTATTAAAATACATCGAAGATAATTTGCATTTATACACACGTAGGTAATCGAATCTGCGTGTATATTTATAATAAAAAACATGCTAATTTAATTAGATTAGGTTTAAACCGAATATCCTGTATGTAAATATTATATGATGGTCCATAAGTCGCTTTAACATTTAGATTTTTTTTATAAAATATATTTAGCATTATTGTAAACTTTATATAATATATAATACACGTGTAATTTACCATCATTATATTTGAGTTTTTTAAATACTTATATGAAAAATCCAGACTTTTTTGGGAGCATATAATTTTTATTTTATCATTTCTATAAGGAGTATTGATTTCTTTAAACATTAAAACGAATAAGAATAAACTAAAAATGAATGTACGTAATTTTGATGTAATATTAAAAAATCCACAAAAGCCAAAAAATATATAAATTAAATTACCGAAATTTATTATTTATTATTAAGACACATTAACACAAATAAATAGTAAAATCAGTCAATACAATTAAACGTCAAGAAACACTGATTTTTTCTGTAATTTACTATAAATGCAATATAAATAATAATAAATAAATAGCAAAATAATTATGTATAATAAAAAATACGTAAATTTAACTCACTCCCAGATGTATACTATCAAATTAACAAATGTGTTATATCATATAAAATAATTAACTCACTACTCAAAGGGATAATTACAATATGTATACTATCAACCACTGTTTATCATAGCCCAACAAAAAATGGCATTAAATTTATTATTGTTGAAAAACGGTGACTAACTAAAATTTTTACTTCATTTAAGAAAAAAGACATTCCCTAAATACACTAATGATAATTTAAAATTATTTTACCTGAGTGGCAAAATTTGGTTTTAAAGTGTATATTTAATTTATTGAAAATTACCTACTAAAAAAAATAATCAATAGACGAAATTATCATAATAAAAACAAAACTAAGGCATTTTTTATAGCAATTTCATAAAAAAAAATATTTTAAGAATTCATAATAATAATTCAAAGCCATTTTATCAATTCAGTATGAAGTATTAATTGTTTTTTTCTGCATAGCCTAACACAAAATGCAAATACATATATTTGTGTGGAAAACTAGTGACTTACTAAAAAGGAAATTCTGTAAGAAGCACTAATGATAATTTTAAGTAATCATTTTATTTGGCAAAATTGTGTTGTTATGTGTAATGAGATAAAATATAATAAAAAAAATTATCTTTGTTGAAAAATAATATAAAAATAAATATTATTTAACGGTTAGATTATCATTTTAAAGATCGTTTCAATCATTAATTAAACAGTAGTTTCATATCACCACAACATCTAAGAACGTTTTATTAAATAACATATTACACTCATCTCACACTCATAAATCAGATTGAAAAATTAAGGGTTGTCGAGGTGTTGGTTTAAATTTTACAAACGTGTAATTCACTGAAGACCACATATGCTGCTATTTTGAGTTAAGGTAGCTTATCTATCTAACATCTTTTAACCATCTTTAATTATAGAGTTTAAGTGCTATCTGCGTTTCGACAGATTCTAACCAGCAATAACGAATTGCCCAAGATGGAATTAATCAGACAGGATATCTAATAGTTGTTCTTAATTAGATTCTAATTGAGCGAGTGGCGCCAAAGTTAAATTCTCAAATGATGATTCCGACTTATGCTATTATTATTGATATAATCTAAATAATTGATTACAAAAAAATGTTATAAGTACATACGTATATAAACTGTAATTTAATAACTCATAATAATAGAGTAGCTGCAAAAAATATGAATATTAATGATTAAAAAGTTACGAAGAGATGTTAAAGCAGTAAGCTTAACCAAGTCGATTTATTATACAATGTTGTGGTTAAAACATTTTAACGGAATGTTGCTAGCAATAATTTAAAATGCTGACTGCTGCATGATCGTTTTAAATTCCATGGAAACGATCGTTCTAAATTGCAATTTATAAATTTCAATAGCAAATTAAATTACTTGTTGGGTGATTTTGCAGCTAATTGAATGTTTAAGAGCCATTTATAAGGAAATTATTAGAGAGCAAAAACCGTTTCATTTAACGGTGATTTAAAATAATAAAAAATTACCACCGTGAAAGGATTGATTTGATTAAATATAAGGTTGTTTAATTTTTTAGTGAGATATAAATCACTGTATTTTTTAACTAGAAATATTTATTTAAAATATGATCCATTACCAAAAATGGTAAAACTATTTTGGGCATGACATATATATCAATGGACTTCGAAGCTTTTAAGGCCGGAAGAAAAAAAAATTAATTTTGATTTTCAATCTGATCCAGTTAGGCAGTCGCCAGAATTACACGAGCCTCGATATGACATACATATATTTGTGGAAGCTTGTTGATTCAGTTAACAGCATTCTCAATCGCATGTTAGAGAAAAACATTCACATTCTCACTCGCTCCACCAACCTTACCGCGCATTAGAGCAAAGTCCGTAGCGTCTCAGAGCAATAATTCCGAGGTTGCGGGTTCGAGCCCCCGCAGCAGCACTCAAATTTTTATTTAAAAAAATGCGCTATTATTAAAAAAAAACCGGCCTCAAAAAAGTATAAATTTTATAGCACATGATATCACCGATTCCCAGACTTTTAGTTTGGTGGTTAATACTAACATATGAGTATTAATTATGTCTGATTGATCTACTAAGTTGGTACAGATTTGCCTGTTGTAACGCATTGGGCTTACGCCTGTCAAGCTACAACGAAAGATTTATTAAAAAATAAAATATGCTTGTTGAGAAAAACACGCCCGCGTTGTCCATACTGCGTGCTAAAACTACATTCTCACTCGCTCCACCAACCTTACCATATGTTCAAGCAACATCCACACTAAAATTTAACGCCACAGTCTTTTTTGAGTTGAATTTTACAATTATAAATTGCTAGGTAAGGGAGGGGGAGTACTTGTAGCTGATTTATTTTATTAGTCACGATTTGCGGTTGAAGTGCGACAGTCAACAAACGTAACTAGTGTATAGTACGAGTATCAGTTGTTACCATTACAACTAAAAAAATATTTGAGTCTTAAATTGGTGACCCCTGACCGCCGCAGGGGTTGCGTGCTCCGTTTAGGCGTATCAATATTTTCTTCGCACAATTAGAGCAATTCGATCGCGCGCGCCGTGTGGGAAGATTGTTCACGGATTTGTTCCGGTGCGAGATAATAGAGGTCCGGGTCGTTAGTCAAAAGACCGATTTTTGGAACACCTCCTACAACGTATTGAAAAATGGAGGTCCGAATTTCAATAAATTACGTACCTCGATTGGGGTACACGTCTCAAACGTTGGATCAAATGTAAATATTTATAGCGGCCGTTCGGGTAGGCGTAATCGCTTAACGTGTTGAGAAATAGCGCTTGCGTTACAAATTTATATCCGATAGCCCTTTTTGATGTAAACTATGAACGTATAGGTGGTCTTTTAGTAAGCCTTCGGACCTAAGGAAAATATTCCACAGGCAAAATTATATGTATTTTAAACTATTTCTTTGCCGTTTTCATTATAATGTAAGGGCAATATCTCAGTGAATCATAATCATATCCTTTCAAAAAAATATTTTAATGCCAAGATTCGGTACGGAATTTCATTGAGAATCATAGACTAAATTAGTGATAATGTTACATCAACGTTGAATATAATAAAATATATACTTGACTAATTTTCAAGTGCGCTAACATACGTATTGCTTACGTTACTTCTATTTATAGAATTTATAAACTACGTTTTTAGTAGTGCAAATATTTGTATAAAACATGAACGAATTGAGGTTATATTTGTGTATACAATAAGAAACTCAATGCGAAACGTCGTCACGCACACATTTAGATTTTAACTCGTTAAAGAAATAAAATAAACACGTCTGATATATAAAAAAGCGAGTTTGATTGTGGCAAATAGCATTTTCAGAAGATAAAAGGAACGGCACTTCAAAAGTGCCGCCATTTCATTTCCCCTGTCGGATTACCAATGTGACGTTCGTCGAGTCAGTGTTGCCATTATTATAAATAAAGTTTAAATTATTAAATAAATTATCTAGGTATGTGACATAACAAACGTCAATTTGCATTTATAACCTAAAAATTTCACTGAAAACGATACAAAACAAACACTTTGTATGCACAATAAAAATGAAGCTTGTAGCACTCTGTGCAATTACAGATAACGTCTTTCGCGGGGATTGCCGCTGACGAATTATGTTATAAAGAAAACCGGTCATCATTTGTATTGCAGATTAAAATCTTAAGCCGGTGGCCCTTTTCAGTGTTATATCATATTTGCAAGGAGTGTTTTATTTCTCGCTATATGTGCGAGAAAGAAAAATAATATAAAAAATACGAGCAGTATAAAAGAATGATAAGCAATGGACTACAAATTATATTGTTCATTTTTAACATAAAAATAAGATTTACGTGTGAAATTACACGCTGTTTTAGCTAAATCATTATGTTTTATGCCTGCCTCTTGATAAGGAACAGTATGAGATACACTGCCTAGGTTTAAATCCTATATGAGCCTTTTTCCTAATCTGATATATTTTTAAATACAGTGCAAATGTAGCTAAAGTAAGTATCAATAGAATATTTATTTATTATAATATATTAAATCGATAAAAAAAATCTTATCAATTAAAACATATATTGATATATTTTATATATTGCTGTATGTACATTACAAGACGTTTTGATTTAATGTTTTTTTTACAGTTAAAAATGTGTAACATTATATTTTTTTTACGATTGCGAGTGACGCGTAGAAATCTATAATTTTGCCTTACATAAATAATTTTGGTTTTATTTTAACACTTTAATTTTTCTGTTATTGACAAATTAAATAAATGACAAAAATCATTGTAAATCTGCAAAATTTGTTTTATGTAAATTAATTATTGCTCATGAATCTTTATGGCAAAGAACAAATTTATTCTCATTGAAAATATTCAGATAAATAAGCGTTAGATAAAACATAATGAGGATTTTTAACAGTGATTTAATATAAACTTTTATTGTAGTGACTAAAAATAGCTTTAAATTAATTTAGTTTGTATGTTTTATATTTTTAATTTAAAACTCAATTTTTTTTATTTCGGTCCTGTTTTCTACATGTATGTAGAATATGTATCTTAGATTATGAAAACGCATAAAATAGCGGATATTTTTTTTTTAATATTTTGTAAAAGCAATAAAAATAAATTAGTCAAAATTTTAATATATTTTTGTTGAATAAATATTTTTGATATTTTAATTAAAAAATATATTTTAAAATTAACCATTATAAAAATACATATAGCCATGTACGTCATTTGGGGAAGCCAGGTGGACCCCCGCTTTAAATTTGATCAGAAAAATGCATGTTATTTATTAAAATACTTTGCATTTTAATAAAATTAAAATATAAAAAAACAACTACTGACTGTCTAACTTTGCCCCCCTCCTCACCACTAAAAAATCGATAATTATGTCCTTAATAATTCTCTCGTTATATTTTAAAAAATCTAAGAAAAAACATTTCAAAAAAATAAAATACTACAAGATGTCATTTATTTGAATTCATATCGGAATACATTTTCACCGGTAGATATGTATTTTTACTAAATTTAATTTATCTGGCAGGTGCTAGTAAAATTAAATGATTTAAATTTTTACATATGTAGTAATATATACTGCATTATTTATTTATATGCGATGCTTTAATGTTATAGTGAATATGTATAAGCCAAATATATTTTTTACCAAAAAATTAATATTTTTACTAGCAAAAACATAATTTAATTGATAGGCGCTAATCAAATTAAATGCTACTTTAATATGTATTTGAAACTCAATTTGACAGTTGCGAAACGTCCATTTTCTGTTCAAACCCAAACCTAATCTAATGAAAGTTCTAAAACTAATTATAGTTTTAGAACTTTCATTAGGTCAAGTGCAAAATACAATCTAAGCCAATTCATTTCTCACGGGAAAAAAGCAGAAAAAGAAGTACAGATAGACATCGCATCTCGCACATTGCTCCTTAGTATATCTGCATTCAGATATTACACTATATTTAAAAAATACAACTGCTATCCCAACCGATATTACTACAGACTTAAAACGAGTATCAATCAAAGTGTATTTAAACCGAATTTTGGACAATAGGGGTGCGCTAAAACAATTATCACTTCTCAGAAGTCAAAAATCCACGTCAAAAGCAATAAAATCGTGCTGTCGTGGTCGAAAAGGGATAACTATTTTTGCGCTATTATATAGTTAAAAATACAGTTTAGACATGCTTCATTTATTATAAGTTGTAATAATGTTATAAAATATTTTGACGTGGATTCTAAATCCTTGAATTTAGCCAAAAAAATGCATGTCATATAATGAAATAGAAATATTAAAATAACGACCACAGACTGGCAAATTTTTGCCCTCCCCCGGCAGTACATAATAATATTTAAAATAATTCAGTTAGATTATATAATAATTACAATAAAAATATTTCTTAATATTTTTTTGAAGCAAATGTGAGAAAATGATTTTTGTTTAAAAAATATAATTTTTTGAAAAAGTCGATATATAATAAGAAAGATTTATAAATTATTTTTAAATAATTTACAGTTATTGTCGCGACTAACCATAATTGTTTCGATAATATCTTTGTACTAGTTTTTAATTTATTATTAAAATTTATTTTTTAATGAGCACCATCCAAAATATATTTTTTCCAGCTCTTCATAGCTATCGTAGAATCATTGTTGTGCTTGGCAAGCTCGTTGAAAAGCTGGATGACTCGTGCAAAAAGAGCGTTCTTAGGCGCAGACGTCCTGGCCGCAACGGTCAAGAATAAAGGTCGTAATCGCGACTTTTTAGGGCACTCTAAAGCTCGCAGCCGAAAGTCACCGAGCATTAACGGGTAAAATAAAATAATAAATACATTAAAATTGTTTTAACTAATACTTGTATAGCAAAATCTTATATTATCTTAAAACGATAATAAATTAACTTGATCTATTTTCATTTATACTGGCTCATCTATTCGAATCAATTAAGTTACGCGGTAAGCATCATGCATACTTTATTAATAATGTAACTCTATTTTAAAACATATATTACACAAACTTCAATCCACTCTAGATGCTTGAAATATCATTGTTTGCCTTTAATGTAGATGCCTTGTTTCTCCGACTGCGAATTAAATAGCACAATCGCTCCATGGATTTTAAACTCCCGATCGTGGATTAGTGCAATTCCTCTAGGTAACTCGTGAGATGGCGAGTTCCTGATGACCGGTCCTGCAGAACATAATCGTCCAGGCTTAACAATGGAGGAATGCACCAAAGGAATGCAGAACAGCTGATTAAGGAAGTAGATAAAAAAAAAATCCTAAAAAGTACTATCCCTTGATTGATACGCTCAAATTAATCTTTAACATAGCGGGAAAGCTCTGTTGCGATTTTTTGCAAATTGAACGCCGCGAATTATAGCCCTTTGGTAGAACGCCGAAGCCGATGATTCCGTATCATTAAAAGATCATTATGGTAATTTCGAAATATCTCCATCTCGATATGTGTGCATCAGAATGTACCTTACATAATACAAATCGTTCAAATTTAAATACAATAGAATGTTACAATGTGTATACTAACTGTTTACAATTTAAAAAAAAATCTAAAAAAACGTTACATAAACAAAATTATCGATTGCTTCGATGACTAGTTAATGTTTGACTTTTTCAATCTGGTTTTGATTTCGGATGCTCGTTTATCGTTCGAATTGATAAACCGAACATGACTGACGGTCGTAAAATCTCGATGTAAAATAACAGTTAGCTCAGTTGCTTAATTTGATTTTATTTTTGGATTAATATATAAAAAGAAATGTGTTTTGAAACCTGACGTGTACAGCGCTTAGCAAAGGCGAGAATAAATAATCGAACTAGACATATCAGACATTATCGAATATCTGCTGTTTGAATCGATATCAGATTTCATACCTTCATGATAGTTATCAATTTAAATATATATTTGTACAATTGTAGTTTTATTTGCAAATAAAAATATTACATTTAAACTAAATTAAATAATATTAGGTTCATTTTCTAATGTTTTGATAAGTTAATAGTGATTTTTTTGGATATTTAAACAACACTAACGTGACGGCGGCGAGGACAACACATTCATTGGCAAAACCACGACGGGAGTACGACGGCCGGCGGAGCCTCGTCCGCCAGTCATTATATTATTTGGTTAAGTATGTAACAAATAATTATATTAATTCAATTCATATAATTGCCATTCTCACTATCTATCCGCCAAGAGAGTGATATTTTTTCGTGTCAATTTGTTATAGGCAATTATATTTTTATCTCAAACATGAAACTAGCAAAAAAAGTGTTAAAAAATCTGTGGCGATTATACAGATTTTATACATCATCCAGCAATTTCCCATATTTATGTGATCATTAGTGACATAAATACGGCAATTATAAATTCCATTTTTTTTGTATATAAATATTGGTTTATAAATTTGAATTTATTGGTTGTTTGTATACAATAAATACGTTAAATGCACCACAATGATCGTTGTTAGATTTTCACAACTTGTTCAAAAATTAACGACAAGGCAACACAAAAATAATTGGCTATTGAAGTGAAAAGTGGACAAGCACGAAACCTCCCCCAGGTAGTTCAAATATATAAAAGTAGATACACATCAGATACCTTAATAAAATTCGCCATTTGCTTTCGTCAACTTCGCATCAATAATTTTCACCTCAGCATATGATTTGAAACATGCGAGAGTACGTATGAGCTCAAAATCATATGTATATAAAAAAAGCAAAAAAGCAGCTGCTTCTCTATTCGCGTAAATATGTGAATTGACGCAAAATTTTCGCGCAAAAATAATTTATAATGAACTAATTTTGTCTTTAAATTTTTTTTTTATTAACGATTTTAATAAACACTTTATTCGTATAAGTGATAAACTATCTAACAAGAAAATTATACTGAAAAAGTCTAAAAAATAATAATTAAAAATCAAGACATAAAAGCAGGTTAGTGAATTTCGTGGTAAATTTTGTTTAAGTTTTATTTCCTATGCCAGGGGTAGCCAAACTTTTGCTCACTCATCGCATGTGTTAAGTGATTATAAAAAAAGTAGTAATTTAAAGCCAAAAATAAATTTCGATTTAAAATAAACATAGATAATAGCAATACCTATACAATATCAAGTTATTTTAATAACATACATTTTTGACTACAAAATGTAAAAAAACCTTTTTATTTTTTCATTTAAAAAAATATGTAAATAAAAGTTTTTAACACCATCATTTTTTTGTTTTTGTTTCAATATCAAAGTAAGGTTTTTTGGAATATTTTAAATATGCCATTTTTTTTTAAATATTTTTTGGAATATTTTAAGCTGCCATTTTGAAAAAATATAGCAGATCATACTAACTAAAAAACTTGACAGGAATATTTACAAGAGTTATTTTTAGAACAAGTTGCATGTCAACATGGTTAAAAATATGGCAGTTGTCGTGTTATAAAAACACATTAACAAAAAACAAATAAAATTAAACTTTTATTTTAATCTCTATTTTTCACCTCTCTTTTTATCTGTATATCTTTTTGATAACAGCAATTTCAAAGCAATATGGTGGATCAGGTTTGCTAAGAAGTTTAGTTGAGATATTTACAAAATCTAAGTTTTTCCTAGAACTATTTTAGAACAAGTTGCATGTCGATATGATCAAAACTATGGCAATTATTATGTCTTAAAAAATCGCATAAATGACAAAAAATGTAAAAAAAAAATTGAAAAATTTTATTTGTATTATTTTTTACTTTTTACTTCTGGGATATTTCACTAGAGCTACAATTTATTTTTTGAATAGCCACCATTTTGAAACAAGATCGAAATGGATAACAAAATTAGCTTATATATTCACAAGATCAATTTATAAAATAAGTTTTATGTTAATATCATTGTCAAAACTACGGCAATTATTGTGTCTTCAAAAAACACAACTGGCAAAAAATGCAAAAAAAATCTCATTTACTTTTTTTTGGATTTTTTCAACGAATTTACAACTCTTATGTTTTAAATGTACGCTCGTTTAAAACAAAATGAGGAATAATGTTGGGTAACAAGTTCATATGCGACATTTGCGAGTTTTATGACGATATCATTTTTTATGTCAATATAATAAGACCTCATAATTTCCAAATTAAAAAATAAATTATTTCCTTCAATTTTTACTTTATTTTAATTTTAATTTTAACACATTTTTGTACTTTTTACGTTATTCTCTAAGATTTGCTTAGCAAAGGTACGTTTTTTATTTGTTTGAATATTTGCTATTTTGAAACAAGAGGGCGGATCAGATTGGCTAACAAACTTAGCTTAGATTCTTACTATTGTTGGAAACATTTTTAAGCAATTAACATATTTTTGAAGCAAATTCATGTCAATATAATACAAATTAGGTCAGTTATCGTGTCATCAAATTTCGTTACATCCAACAACTAAACATTTTTGGAGCAAATTTTATACCAAAAAAATACCATTTAAATGTAAAAGCCAATACTTAACTTAAAATCAGCTTAAAATTTACTATGCGTTATAATCGACATTGAAAATGCAAATATTTTGACAAATGTTTATATAAATTTGAAAAAATATATAAATATATATATATATATATATATATCATTTTTTTATACGAATCACCGGTTCTTTATAACTGCTTATACCTATGTTTATGTGACGTAAAATTATAATAATAACATTACGCTTTATGAAACGGAACCAATGCGTAAATCAGGTGCTGTCTGTATAAATAGCACTCAAGTGCTCAACAAGACCCACAGACTCAAGTGCTTCAAAAGTCAATCCGAAGAAAAAAATCCCATCTTCAATAACGAACCTGTCGAGAGAAGTTGGACCCCCTGCACTCAGCGTCCCTTACCGTTACCTTAATGCCGTTTTGGCGGAGGGTGTGTCATCGCCGGGTACTGTTGAAATAATTAAAGATGATGAGGGTCGCCGACCTCCGTCTGGTAGAAAAGACCGCCTACCAGGCTCTCCTCTCGTCTTCCGCAGAGAAGAAGATAAGGAAGGACGGGCGAAGGCCAATCTTGCGACACAATAAAGAGCGCCGCCCTACAGGGAACTGGTCTTTATCTTATTCGCTCCCGAAATGGGACCAATTTGGAAAATCGCTTTACGGCTTTTAAGTGTGTCGAAGGTTGTGGCTCGTCGCACGGAACCGGAGGTCAGATGCGTGAGATCCGTCATGGACCAATAATCTATCTATCCGAGATCGATCGATCGGCTAATCGTTCTGGAATAGATCCGCTTACGTCGGGGACCTTTCTCGATACATTCAATTTCCGCGTAGCTAATGTCGATAGATCGACAGATAAATAATAGCCAGAGGCTTTCAAGATGTTTATAATATGTTTTCATGACAAAAATAAATTTGTCTACACAATCGACGAAAGTTGCACACTACAGTTAGAAACATTGCTGCCTCAGCATTTCTATGCTAAACTGTCGGTAGTAGGAAAAAGTCAAGCAGCTTCCCAATCTGAAAATATATAAATATATAAGTGAAAACCCAGCATAACCATGACACTTCCTTTCATCAGGATTTTCCATCTGGAACTTATGCAAATCAGAACTTGACTATTCTACTATTTATTATTCATTTCCAACTAAACACACAAGTTCATTCAAACGCGCACTAAACTGAGCTACGCCTAATTGCCGACCAAGACAAGACTTAAAAGATCGCGGAAGCAGCCGCTTTAAGCTTCACGCCATTTTCAATTACAGAATTCAACCCGATCTTTAAGCTCTTTCATAACACTACGAGTAGCCAGTGAAGGAATATTTCCTATTTCAGATAATTTTGTATTTAGTTAAAGTAATTGTTCATTGGACATTATATATTATTTATTTTAGTTTTGTTTAAGTTGTACATTATTTTGTTATATATTTACTATAGCTTGTTTCTATAAATTAAAAAATATTCCTTACCATGCTTGAGTCCCATCCAATACACATTATTTGGTCCGTACGTAGGTCTGGGAGTGTTTTGAGTCGGGATCGGATCACATCCATACACAGTATTCACATATTCACAGCAAACGGGCACATAATACAACTGTCCACCCATGTAGAAGTATCTCTTCTTCCTGTATGCGTCATGCCTGTGGCGACTGGTATTATGGTGATTCTGGTGATTCTCTGAAGACATGATCTTGATCAAAGCATGCGAGTTCTTCTGATCCAAAGTTCCCGACTTCCTGTGCCTGATTTTCACTTCTGCATTGTTCCTCGCGAGTCTCCTGTGGCTCCTTCGCACCCTGCTCTGCCATTCTTTGGAGGTATCACCGAACTTTTCTCTTTGGTTTTGACTTGGGTCTATTGACGCTAACTGAGTCTGCCTGTCGAGGGGTGTCCGAGTGGGCAGGACGACGCTTGACGTTTCTGGGATCGAGAGCCATCCCGCTGCGAGGACGATCGCAAGGGCGGAGGCCCTCCATTTGAACCTAGTACTCGAATCACCGACGGCGATGTCCTTCGCAGCCATCTCATTATAATCACTAAGGCGATTTAGCCCATTTCACTTGTGCGGCACAAAAGTTCGCGGACTGCGCCTAAAACTATTTTAATTTAAGAGCACATATTTATTTATAATATCTTAACTCTTTGGTATGCGATAAATATCACAATAAAAAATTGAATAATCAAACAAATAACTGGTACTCAAGTAATATCAGAGTCTTTCAACCTATTTTAGCAGACCCTTAGGCTCATTATAATAGACTAAAAATATAGAGAGGAGAACGACAACATTAAAAATAGTTGAATTGTGTTGTTACGTTAAATAAATATTTATGTCATATAATAAAATACTATGTCAAAATATTTATCTACCAATGAAAATGTATTCTGATACGATTTTACTGAAATTGTATATTTAAAAAAATATTTTTGTGATAGATAATCCGAGAATTTTTCGATTAGAATCAGAGACTTTTTTAGCTTTCAATAGAGGGGAGAGAGGAGGGGGGAGGGAAAGATTGTTCAGTCAATGGTTGTTTTTTTTATATTTCAATTTCATTAAACGTCTCTGCTGCACTAATTTCCCCGCGGACGTGTATATCTGCACGTGTATATTCTAACGAAATTCCCCAAAAACGAATTAGCTCGCCGGTCATGTAAATATTATGACTTAATATATTTTCTACAATATCATATTTTTAATATATAGACCTCATGTACCTTATGTGGTATTTCTTTTCAAATTATTCTTATTGCAATAAATATGTGTATTATGAATAATTATGGAATTTTATTTCTAAGCTTTTATTTTTATTACTGATTTAATTTATACTACTTTTTAGTACTTCACAGCTTTTATGATTTTTTTATTATTATTTACTATCATAATATAATTTATTTATTTTGAAAAGACGATATAAGTCGAGTTTTTTGCCTTCCTAAGTAAAAAAGTGGTTATGAGCCGATGATTTAACTATTTAACAACATATATTTTTCTGTTCTTAACTAATTTATATAACTAGACTTTATAAAACAATTATAGTTTCGATATAATAAAATTTATTTTTAATTCATAACAATATTAGTAAATAGTGATGATTTGCAATTTTAATTAGAAAAATATTTTTTGATAGCTAAGCATTGATTTATTGCCTCAAAGGTTAAAAACATCTGCCTAATATAAGCACCTGTATTTATTAATTTTAAACTAAGTTAACAACACAATAAAATAGCTTTTTAAAATTATTACTGTTAAATTGATATTATTGTATTATTTTTTTATTTATGTAAAGTAAGATTTAAATGCTTTTAAATTCTAAATATTTTTTGAAAAAATATAATAAAATTATCAGCTATATTGGTTCTATAAAAATTTGGTTGCATATCACTGTCTTCATTAAATAATCTGTTCCAGTTTCCTTTATTTATGATAGAAAGAGAATATTTTAATCATTTTAATTTTACAGATTTTAATCAAATATATATTTTTAAGCAAATTACCAATCGAAATGGTCACATAAACATTCTATATTTACAATTGAAAGGAGAAATGCACATTAAAATTATAAAAAGGGTAAGTCCAACCTGCGATAAAAGAACCGTTGAAAAAAAAATGGTTTTTTCATAAATAAAATAAAACCTGATTAAATATTTATCGCCTTGGGAATAGATAGCGCGCGCAATTGTTTCTACAATAATAATTACCTTATCGGCCAACAGAAATTTATTTGAAAGAAATTCGCCACCGTTCTATAATTGATCTTTGGACCACAAAAGCTACCATGATGGGGCTATAAATATGCCATAATCACTTCCACACATTTCATCTGACGACTTCTTCTTAGACACTTTGTCTGACACATACTTAAACATTCACATCGGAATTTAAGGGACTCAAAATCAAGAGATTTAACTTCGGATCAGCGAAAATCGCAGGAAACGCTGTTTTTCTCGCCTCATTCACTGGTCCAGTTTGATGTCTGGAATCCAGAGCGACCCACTTTAGAGACCCCTGCAGCCTACGGACGCACCCACTGATAATATATAACCCAGACAGGAGTTAGCTTGGTTTTTTATACATATATAATATTTTTTTTTATGAATTATATTTAGCTAATTATTAGAGTTTTTTATACTATATACAACATAGCTTGAATTTACCAAATCTTTACGATACTCATCCGCGAGGTCATGAAAATCTAGAAAAATCCAGTATGTGATAAAATGATATATCAGAATTTTATTATATAATATAAAACATAAAATGTACGTGTTTGTTTGTCTGTCGCAATAACTTCTCCTAAATGATTAACAGTAGTGACGTGGCATTTGCACATGTCATTCTGGCTGGAATATATAGGTCAACTATATTATTTTAAACTTTTATATTTTCAGTAGCAAGTTGAAAGTTGAGCTGAACAGTTACGTACTGACGACCGATGTTCTATACTGCATTATTTGCTAATGAAACCGCTGCAGAAACTGAACAGCGACGTGCTTACGACATGCTACGGCAATACACGAAGACATGATACTAAAAATATTGTTTATAGGCAAGTATTGAAATAAAATTGTAGTAATAAAATTAATAATAAAGAATGAGTTTAAATCTATTCCAGGCAAAGCTAGTTATTTATTATTCAGTAATAATGATCTCCCAGATTTTTACATTAAAAAATCAATATTGATTTTATTATCATGATATTAATCAATGAGATCATGAAAATCTAGAAAAACCTAATCTAGGATAATCGATCTGTATTATATTTAAAACACTATTCATCGACTTATTCCACTGAACGACTTATATAATTAATTAAAACAGATGTACAGTAAGATACTTTAATTAAATAACAACAAAAGCATTAGTTAATTTCTAAAAATAAAAATATCATAAAGATACATATTTAGATAATACTACATTTTGTTTTAAAGCGCAGCATCTATAATTAATTGAAAAAAGGAGTTTGATAAATATATATTATGCGAGTCATTAACAATGTTGTTCACTGTTATTATTAATTATACTAAGTGAGATGGAAAGAGTCACTATTATAAATATTACACTAATAACCGACAACAAAAACAATCTATAAAGCATGAGTTTTATTTGGTGTACCGCAATGTTTAAAATTGCGACCTTTGTTGTATGTATTATATATAAACCCTGTGCCCCAAATAAGTAAAAATACTAAATGCATTGTTGTATAATAATAAATTCCAGCGCAAGTCCGCGAACTTTCGTGTCACACAATTCACAATACACATTCGAAGAACTTTTGAACGAAAAGAACTCTTTGTTTCACTTCACCGAGAGGTATGATTTGCGCGATGGCTTTAAACGAAACTCGATCACACGATCATCAAAGATCATTTTATTAAATTATAAGACTCGGACCGAGTATAAATAATACGGCATGCGACTCGAGATGTATGTGATTATGAAGACTAGTCATTTCTGCGCCCGGGGCCGTTTTCAGGATCAATTTCGCGTTTGAATAATTTTTGCAATGATACTATTATTTATACACACATGCATATGCAACGTAAGGCTTACCACAATGTTGACTTTAGTGACGTTGTTTTTATAATAAATTATTTTTATAGTCAAAATGTGGTCTTCTATATATTGTATATGCATGTAATGTGTATAGCACTTCACTCTTATTTTCTAGACACGATAAAAGTAACCGTAAGTTTATAAGTTCGGCCAGTACCCGTGCACGCGAGATCACGGCTGCTGAGCGACTGATGGTACACGAGACTCGATTCTATTCGTACTATACGTAGCGTATATTAATGGTATTGAACGATCCTAGTCAAAAATTTAGTTGTGAATAATATGGCAGTATAGTAAAATACATATTTGGTAAATAAATATTTTTTTATAAAAGTATAAATTTCCAGCATTAAAACGTAATGATAAATTCAACAATATAAAAATCGAATATTGTACTGTCTTCTGAAATTATTATTTTATTTCGAAGCTCTGAGTGAACTATAAACAAAATGTAGTTTTTAATGCAAGCATTGACAATACTTATAAATCAGTTCTTCATATATATTTTCACTACCTATTTTTTTCAAAATAAAATTTAATATATTTATTCTAAGTTTTCCATTGCAAAATGACAGCCGAGTTCAACAACTACTAAGTACGGAATGAGGCACCAGACTGGAAGCAAATTCTGTATCAATGACATAATTTTAAATTTAAATTTAGCTAAAAATCAATACATGTCACTATGCATGAACTTTTTAATTATTTATATGTGAGATTAGAAAAATCTAGAAAAATAATGATCAATCAGAAATAGAATTATAAAATAATTTCTTATTCCAATCTTGCAGACACGATTAAAATTTAAAACACAAAAGTCCATATATGATTCAAACTAATCTATTGTGCTGGTTAGTTAGTTTTAATTGTCTAATTTCAGGTAAAAAAATATAAATTTTATTACAACACGATTTCTCATTAGATGTTTTATAAATATATCATTTAAAAATTATATTATAAAAAATATTAGTAAACGTGGCTATCGCTTAAGTTAAATTTAAATTAATTGTAGGGTTCATTACCAAAAAAGAGTTGGTTTTAACCACGACGTCGCAAAATCACATGCTTTACTAAAAAATTAAAAGAATTTGATCGTATGTTATTAAGCACCCACCATATTCTACAGATTCTCTAGGCTTAATTTTTTGCGAGATATTAAGAAATATAAATAAAAGTCAAAACATTGTTTGATGAAAGTTTTACAAAAAAAAACATTAATTTTAATTTTAACTAATAAATTCGTAGTCTTATTAATTTGAAATTGCAATATATGGATTGAATCATAAAGTATAAAAACGGTTAAAAAGTTTTTAGCCAAATTTACAAGCGTAAGAATCTGAATATTATGCTATTAAATCAAAGCTAGTTTCGGTTTTAAGCGCCTTAAAACATAAATAAAAATGCTTCTTTGTTAAAATGGGGCACCACCGTGAGAAAACCTTTTTGTATATTAAGTCAAAGTATCAGTCATTAATCATAAATTACTTAAAAAGGATTAAGGATTTCTATACAAACGGCTGTTCGTCATCTGATCTAGCGGCCAACAGCAATTTATTAAAAAAATTACTCAATAACTACCATTCTATTGCCAGAAGGGGGAAAATCGCATATTAAGTATGCGTAAAAATACGAGAATGTGGGCAACCAATAACCAATTTTTCTGGCAATTCTATTGGCATTCACATTTCAACCAAACGAAGATCAACTCCAACTTCAGACTATTAAAGATCACAGAGCCACCGCTTCTCTCTTTGCATACACTGGTTCAGCTCAGAAATCTAGAGGTAAACCCGCTTCGGAGATGCCTAGCTCAATATGCAAACGCACTATTATTTTGAAATAAATATTTATGTAATATTATGTAAATAAAATATAATTATACGCATGAATTCAAAATTTATAATTTTTTGCCTTTAAAAAACACGCAGCATGTATTACTAACCACATAAAAATACTGCGGCATGAAAAGGGTTAATTGTTGCACAAAAAATACTGCAAAAATAAACACATGACATAAAGATCAGAACAAAACGTTCAATTATTAATAATATTAATATCAGTAGCGTTTTAATAAATAATTCTATAAGCAATGCTATCTTATATCTTAAGATATATTAAATTGTATAATCATGTTTATGAAGACTAATACAGAAAAAAACAGCAGTATTTCACTGTCTATTTTTTCGCAAAGCCTAACAATTTAACGCATAATCGCTCTTTATATAAGAACAATATGTTAATTACATAAATTTACTGCACGTATAAAAAAATATATATACTAAATTATTTTTATATAAGAAACATCAATTCAATGTGTAACTTATTAAAACGTATTTTTATTATAATTATTTGTAAAACAAAAATAAATAAAAAATCGTGGTATGGTGAGATAAGGGGTGACTCATAGATAGATTTTTTTTTAAGCAATAATGTCAATTGAAGTATTTCTACATAAAGGAACACCTCGGATACCAAAGTCCATCAAGGCCAGACGAAACACATGATGTCTGCGTCACTACTACCTACAGATAATTGTTAATGCCGCACCTAGATGCCGCGTCACCAGAGAGCCCTCTGCGATCTTTGAATATGCGAATTCAGGGGTGCGTCATATAGTTTTTTTTGTATATTTATATTTTAAGCAATATTATTTTCGCGTAAAGGCATTATTTATTTTTATATATTTTGTAATGAGTCAAAGTCGCTGAGCACAAAAAATATTTGACAACCATAAAACAACAATATTTATATATATTTTTATCGATTCAAAGTTTACATTACAGTTTTATTAAAAATTATAAGCTCTTATTTGCCCAAATTATTCGATTATTTTATAATGACATAAAACCGAATCTCCGTTAATGGAAATGTCGGTGTAAATCAATCAACGCGTCGTCGCACGGGTTCAATTAAGATTTTTTCACGTGTCGATTATAAAACCAATTCGAAAAGTGTCGCATCTCACATCAAGTACCAGCACCGAGTAAACATTCAGTATTTTTTCAATCGAGATGACTTTGATCCGATTAAGAAAAAAACGCACACTTTGCTAGACATGCGTTTTTTTCATCATCACAACACAAAAAAACACTAGACACATAAATTACTTATACTAATTTGGTAACGACAGCGATTAAATCGCTCTTAAATAAGATTAACCATTAAAGAGACATGGCTTTTTTATGCATGAGCCAAATGCCAAATTTGTTTGACCGGCCTTCACACTGAACGCCGGTTAATAAATGATGTTATATAATGTTTACACGGTATCAAGTCATCTTTATAGATAAGTTATTTCGGAACTTGTACGTGTAATGGGGCAAAAAGTTGCTAATTTCAAGGTTTATATATCATATGATTAAAAATAAAAATTATCGTGAATATTTTTGGAATTGGTGCAAAGCCAAATAGTGAAAAAAAACGTATCAATAAATTATAGTTTATCGATTCAATCGGCGGAAATAGAAATACCAGACACATATTTAACGCGGCTTAAATTTATTTTAAATAAGCTCAAAATTAGATAAATTAATTAGTATTATTCTATTTTTAATACCCTTGATAATTCAAGCTAGCTAAAATAATATTTTTAAGAAAGTACAAGCAATTTGATCTTATGGGATTATTCATTAGCTATATTTATACACCCAAGAAGCAAGAATGTTTTAAGACTGATAATGAGAAGTTAAAGGTTATTTCGAGTTTTAAGGCTAAAGCAGTGTGATTTTTCAGTCAAAATATATGTATTATATAAAGCCTGTATAAATACCATTAGGTGGTGAAGATTAAAAAGCTGATTTTGAAAGTTGGGGAGTCCTAGCTAGAGTGTACATTTGTTATTTTTTTTTAATAAATATAATTTATATGAGCATATAAAGAATTACTTTAAAATTTTTTGCTATATAAATATGCTAGCTAAGGGTTTGCCATGATAATGGAGATAAAATTGTCCCTGATTGACAGAATTAACATTGGATCATCAACACAAGAGGCAAAGATCGATAGAATAGATTTACAAAAATGTTTCTAAAGAATTTAAATTGTAGTCAACACATTCAAATTTAACGATAGTTAAACTTTTTGCTCCATTCAACATCGTTCAAGTGCAATACCAACATTTGGTTAATTTTTTGCTCAAATCTATTACAAAAGCACACATCAATCATTTCGTCCGGTAGTCGTCAGCCAAAATCCTAATTGTTGTCATAATAGCTTAGCGCAGAAAAAATATTTTTCCTCAATTATTAAAGGAGCAATATGGCAACACATTTTCGCGTTATTGCCTCTAATGGCATAGGTTCAATATCAGACATAGAGCCTCCTCCCCCGGGGCGCCTTCTCTTCGGCATTATCGTGAGACCTCCTCGCATGCGAGTTAAATTAAGTAATCGGGCAAAGTGGCGCGCTCGGGCCGCCATTGGAACTTTTAATTATAGATGGCGTTAATTGAAAAATGGCCGCCGGTCGCCGGGGTGGTAGAAAAAATGAGCAGATTGAGACGTGCGTCCGATGCGTCGATGTGCTGACCATGTATGGACAGAGAAAGCGAGTTGAGAAGTAGATAAAATAAAAAACCTAATCAATTAGCCATTAAATTTGGCGCTAAGTATTTATTTAAGCAAATATGGATTTAAGACAGTGCTACGGACACCTAGCAATCACCTCGGCTGACTTAAACATTATAAACTTTTTTATATTATAGGATAACCAGATTTGCACAATAGCCACGCAGGCGTTCGAAGCCATAAATTGCCACAAAAAAGAATTAAACCTTAAAACTGTGCTAGAGATCATTTAAAGGGTATAAATTGCTTATGTAATCATTTGACGCGGCGGTAAACTGCTAGTGATTGATTGCTGGCGGTGAATTGCGGGCGATAAAATTTCCTAGATACATATTACACATACGTGCAGTATATTATATAAAATAAAAGAAAGATCGATCACCGTATATTTACGGCGATACTCTTCAAAGGGTTATAGTCCACGCAAATTAAGCTATCATTGATGGATATCAGTGATTCCTATATTAATAATTAATAAATTAAATTAATTTAAATAATTATGTTTATAGACTCTTGGAACAAATCAATTTAAGTATATATTATTTATTATAGGCTTTAATGTACGAGCACGTTTCCGGAATGAACTATAGTTCATTCAAGAAACGTGAAACAAACGACTCGTAAACTGAGGTTCCACTGTGCACGTATATAAAATACGTAAATTAACTACGATAAAAAAATATGGTCTTGTAAAAAAAATACCATGCCTAAAAATATAAAATATTCAGAGAAAAATTCAGCATGTTTTCTTACAAATATATTAAACCAAGGCACATTTATTTATTACACAAATATAATATGAAGTAAAATTCAGAAACCATTTTTAAAAATACCATGCTTTTAAATCTTGATGTTATTATAAACTTTGCCCTAGGATACTTTAACCATCGTTCATCACAAATCCTTCCAACTCAAAGATTAAACGTTCCGCTTTACAGATCTTTCAGAATGCGTCTCTCATCCGTTATCTAAATGGCTGTCGGCGTTTGCACAACTTTTGCTGCACTCTATTGTGTACATCTCCACATGCTTCTTTGTTATACTTAAGAAATAACAGTATAATACCGAGAGCTGTCGGCGAAAACTACAAATTAGCATCGCTCAACATATAGATTATGAATAACCAAAGGAACGCGCTAACGACCATTAGTCACCATCGGATAACTATAAAGTGACGAAAGGCAGTGTTTACAAGACCTAGTTGCCGTAGTGGGTTTCACTAGTCGGTCATAGTATATGACATAATATAGTGTAAAATGTAAACATTACGAAATTCCACTCTAAGCTTGTATTGTCGCGATTATCTCAAAGGCAAACAGGATTTCCGGCAATGCAAATATTAATAAGGCCCGCATGTATGTATCCTAAAAAAAGGCAAACAAAATGGGTTTGGGAATTTAGTAATATGATAAAATGTCTATCGCTCGCACTGGGTTAAAAAGATAATAATTATGATTTATGCTTTAAATATATTACATACAACAATTGATAGTGATAAAGATTAAACACATTTGTCATATTTTATGGATTGACAAATATTCACTCAAACATACAGGGGTGTGACAAAATAATTGGACCAAATTTTTAATATTTCTGTAGTTTCTACACAATTTTATGTATAATAATATAAAAATATTTTCACACATTTTTAATTTAGAGAAATAATATTTAATAACATATTTTTTCTCTTATTATTATTTTTATTACGTTTTTACTAGTAAAGTCCAATAACCGGTATATATATATATATTTTCACTAGCGAAAATACAATTCTACTGATACTAGTATAATTACATGCTGCTCCAAAAAGTCTATGAAGCTCAATTTGACAGTTGCGAAACGTCTATTTGCTGTTCAAATCCAAGCCTAACCTAATAAGAGTATTAAAACTAATTATAGTTTTAGAACTTTCATTAGGTCAAATCCGAAAATACAAAATAAACCAACTAATCTCTTAGGGGAAAATAAGCAGAAAAATAAGTACAGAGAGATGTCACATTTTTCACATTGCTCCATAGTTTGTCGACACTTCAATATCACACTTTTTTTTAATATGATAGTTATTTTTACTGATATTACTATGGATATAAGACTATTGGTTAAAGTATATTTTAATCGAATTGTGGTCAATAGAAGGGCGCAAAAATAAGTATCACTTCTCAGAAGTCAAAAATTCACGTCAAAAGCAGTAAAATCATGTCGGCGCCGTCGCAGTAGGAAAGCTCGTTACCGAGCGTTCCCACTGCAACGGTGCCGATACGATTTTATTGCTTTTGACGTGAATTTTTGACTTTTGGGAAGTGATAATTGTTTTTGCGCCCTCCTATCGGTCAAAATTCGGTTTAGATGTGCTTCATATAATTTACATTTGATGTAAATGATAACATTGTTATAAAAACTGTTAATACAAACGCTAGATGACCGAGCGTTGTCACCGCGACGGCACGATTTTATTGCTTTTGACGTGGATTTTTTACTTTCGAGAAAGGATAATTGTTTTTTGCGCCCTATTACTACTCAAAATTTGGTTTAGATATGCTTCATTCGATGCTTACTTATTGTAAGTCGTAATATTGTTATAAAAAGTCCTAATATAAACACTAGATAACCGAACGTTACCACCGCGACGGAACGATTTTATTGCTTTTGACGTGAATTTTTGACTTCTAAGTAAAGGTAATTATTTTTTGCGTTCTCCTATTGGTCAAAATTGAGTTAAAATATGCTTAATTCGATGCTTACTTATTGTAAGTCGTAATATTATTATAAAAAGTCTTAATATAAACGCTAGATAACCGAGCGTTACCACTGCGACGGTACGATTTTATAGTTTTTGACGTGAATTTTTGACTTCTGAGAAGGGATAATTGTTTTTGTTCAAAATTTGGTTTAGATATTTTTTGAAAAGTATTAATATTGTTATAAAAACTCTTAATATAAACGAGCGTTTCTGCTTTTAAATTTTATTGCTTTCGACGTGGATTCTCATCAGGAACCCCAATAAATTTGGCCAGAAAAATGCATGTCATTTAATGAAATACTATGAACCTTAATAAAATCGAAATATTAAGAAAACGACCTTTGACTGAATAACTTTTACGCCCTTGAAAATTTTTTTAAAAAATATTGAGAGCCTCGGAATTAATATAAAAAATCCACAAAAGCCGAAAAATGTATAAAATAAATTAACGAAATTTAATATTAGAAAAATGTTAAAATTATTTATTAGTTACACTAATACCAAAAAGTAGTAAAATAAATCAAAGCAATTAAACACTAAAAAGCACTTTTCTATAATTTACTATAATTGCAATATAAATAAATAACAACAAAAATAATTAGGAAAAAATACGTAAAATTAATTCACTCTCAGGTGTACACTAACAAATTAATAAATGTGCTTAAATTGACTCGCTACTCAAATGGTTAATAAGACACTTTCATTTTTAGGATATTTCTCGATAAGTATAAGTCTTTTTTCTACAAGTAAAGTACAAATAGAAATTTTCCCTTCTGCCGAAATATTTTTATTTTATTTATAAATTTTATTTATAAAAACCATTGTTTTACCTAAAGAATAAAATAAAAAATATTAATAAATACTATCGAATTAATCAACAAATTATTAATTATGAACAATTATAATATGGGTGATAGTTTAGAAAGAGTTTAGAGAATAAACGTAATTATTTCATCTGAACGTTTTGCCAGAACCAGAAATAACCCAACCTATTAGGTGTACCTACATTTATTTATTTTTGTCAAAAATTATTATCTACTAACGCACACATTTATTTCCTTCATTAGGTGTGCGCTAAATATAAAAATGTGTGAAATTTTGTAGTGGTCCAGTTATTTTGTCACATCTGTAGATATCGAAATTGAATTTAATGTCAATGTTGTTAATAACATTGATACATATTTAGTTGCATAATAATCCTAAACTATTAAAATGAATATATGATATAATTTGGAACAAAATATACGAATTTCCTTTTTAGGTAACTTATTAGCTATTAATTATAGCTAATTAATTGAAATAAAATAATATTATAACATATATAAACACTCAAATCCTTGTTAGACTATTTTTTAATGCGTATAGTGTATTATGCGGGAGGAGTTATTAACTGGTTCAAATAGAGACATAACCACAACAATAATATATCTCATCGTCGACTTTCCAGCAAGTCATCTCTTGATCTTCATTATGTCCAGGTACCAACGAGAGCAACTTTCCTGATAAGAATCTCGGCATGGCGGCGAGGTTTAATATCGACTATCAATCAATTACAAGCAATTATGATTTACAGATTATGAGATGAAATATGAACCGGAGATCGCGACAGAAATCGGATACGGAAAAAACTCTCTCGGAGAAATTTTACATGAATCGACTGAATTTATTTATATTAAGAGATTTTATCGTCCTCGTCTAAATGATAGAATATCATCATACACAATTAAATGGTACGTTACGGCGGCACCAAATCGAGCGTGCTATGCATAGCACGTTACGGCCGTACGAAAATCGATTTAGGTCCGGTCTTCGGAAGACTATTTGTAACACTAATAAGGCACAACATTGTGTTTGAGAATCTCAAAAAAAATAATACATAGGTATGTCAGACTGTGTACAAACTCTTGGACCTCTATTTCCAAACAACGTCCCGCAGAGACAGGAGGATTGCTCCAAATGGAATGATCCTTCACGCTGTCGATGACTATACGGATTTAGTTTTGTGGAGATAGTATGTATTATATGTACAAGTGTATGTATATATGTATTTATAATATTAAACCGGTATGTTGATACAATTTTAATTTATAAAATTTACTAGTTTTAATATACACCTACATTTTTTTACAACAATGCGTTTTTAAAATACTAAATATAGGCAACTTTTTAATTTATATGTTTTTTAAAAGCCATCAATTTTTACACTTTTAATTGAATAAAGTATACAAAAACATTTTTGTTGTTGAGCCATCATGACGCATTGGGGAAACCTGTCAGATTTGTAATTATTTTTTTCTTAACGTTGTACCTAATTAGAATTTTTATATACATATGGTAGTCTCCTTTGTTTAGAATCATTGCGTAAAATAACTTCAAATCATACGTAAGTTTTATTTTTTTTAAATAAAAATAAATTAATCAAAAAATTGCTACAAACAATAATATATTAATAAAATGTTTTACTTTCAGTTACTTTTTTTATCGCATGAATTTTTTTGGTATAGTCAATTTAATTATTTTTTGGAAAATGTGATGCACAGCTATTAGTAATTATCATCAAAATGTGTCATTTACTGAGCACCAGATATATTCCTAAGTAATATAATATATCTATATAAATTAATAGTTACAATTAATATACACTGCGTGAACTTTTTCATATTATCATAAGTATATTACCATAATATCGCTTTCGATCTTTTTAACGGTACATAAAATACATTATGGTTAATGGCAGGCGCGAGATAAGATACAACACACAATATTCAATAAGATATCAATTTCCTGGTGATAAAAGCAATCCAGTGCTCACTTCCGATCTTTATCGACACACGCAAAGATCAGGTGAGAATGTTGTGAGAGGAATTTTTAATTTTTATTCTAGGAATACATTAAAATGTATGTATAAAATGTAGTTTTTTTAGCAAATCATAACCACAAGTTTGCTCAAACTATCAGCTTTAGTGTGTTGTTTCCATTAGCTTATGAGCAATTAAGATAGCGAGGTGGACCTTTGCTAAATGGGTGTGTCACGATGATATTAGCATAAAATTTTATATACTACAAAAAAAGTATATGAGAAGATAGCATCAAAACGTAGCATGTCAATGGCTCCCAAAAATGTATACGAGTCAATAATTCAGAATTAAATTTTAACTGCGAAAATTTAAACCTCGTTTCTTTCAAAACTGTAACGCGATGATGATAGTCAATTTTGCTGGCGTCAGCGCTTCTCAATAATTATTATTTTAAATTTAATTTATACCGTTTATATTATAAACGACGGTTGCGTCGAACACCTGCGATATTGCAACTGCTCATTATTGATTTTGTTTGCTTTACGTATAAAGTATGCATTTTAAAGATTGAAAAGCTTAACTTTTAACCGAAGGGTATAAAATCAGACAGAGTAAAATTTATTCAAAGCCATAAATAGTCGTATGCCTCACGTGTGAATTCCGCGAACTCTAGAACCACAGACAACAAATATTTGTATGAGATTACACGAAAGAATTTGATGTTCTGTTCTTATCAAGATTTTTGTTAAACACGAGAAACTACTAAGGTAAAAATTCTGCAAAGAAAAATATTCATATGGGTATAGATTGAGTCATTTAACACGTGTGTGGTGTTGAGTCGAATAACAGTTGTGATAATAAGGGTGTTCGATTACAAGAGTAAACAATAATATTTTCTAACGTATAATAGAACAGTATAACATCTGTGTGAATGATTAGTCTCATTATAGTGACTGTGCGATTGTGTTTATTATGTTTTAAATATAAGAGCGGAAATAAAAAAATATATAGATAATGTTTGATAAAAACCACATGAATCTGCTGATGTTTATAAAATTGCATTAAACACATGTATACACAACTCATACTCTGACGAATTTATGTGAAAAGTTAGATTTAGAAAAGAAAATAAAATTTAAATATGGTACCTCGACTTACGAACTAAATTCGATACCGACTGTGGTATGTATCTCGAAACATAATTTCCCAATACATATTATTGATTACATAAATATCAAAATAGATACACTAAAAAGAGCGCATCGTGGTTCGAATGTTTAGGTCATAATGAGATATGAAAAATATGATGCAAAAAAAACCTTATTAAAAAATATTTTAAAATAGATAAGATCATTTTAATGCTGTAATTTTAATTAACTAAAACAAGAGCTGTGTTTTTTATAAAGCTAGTTATAATAAAAAAATAGTGACCGGTTTTTAAGTATGCAAATTTGTATACATAATTGGATCATGCGTATATGCGCAACGATTTGTCTCTACATAACGTTTTTGTAGTAAAATTAACATTAATAAATTTACGTCACGTCCGAAAGGGCAACTCTCTGTTCTTTGAGATCACGAATTAATGTCTCAATTATGCCTACATATCTGGCGAGTCAAAATACGTGATGGACGCCATTAGTTTGATTGTAGCCAAATCGACTTCTGGCGCGTGTTACGTCACGCCTACCAACGCAATCATCTAACCAGTAACCACCATTACTATTTTTATTATAGACAATATTTATGCTTATGAATGAAACATATTACCTATTATTAATATATATGTGTAATAATAAAACAACATCAATATATTAGGCATTGATGAATCACACTTTTACAAGTACCTATGATGTAATAACACTTCATAAGTACTTAAAAACATTCTCTTTGTTTGGAAAGGATGCACGATAGATTAAACGTTCGTATGCGTATAATGCTATTGTTCTTCTACCGTTTGGGGACCGATCGCCGAAATGACCATCTAGACCAGCGGTCTTAGATCAGTGGTTTTAGAACTGGGGTCCGTGGATAAAATAACTTTTTTTTTAAATATATGACGTTATTTATGCATCATGTTTTTATAACTGAAGAGTGGTATTCAATTGAAAAATGGCGGGGATTTATATATATATACAGAATAATTATCAAATTATTACACATCAACAACAAGAAAAGGCTCTAAGTAAGCCAATGGAACAATATTAAGAAAAATATGCTATAAACTTTACTTTGTGAGAGAGTTGCAAAAAGATTGTAAAGAAATCAAGGCACATGGCGATTGTGGGTCACGATCCTCATCAATGAGGTAACGATAACGATGACGAATAATAAACAACAGCACGTTGATATATTATTCGCTGAAATAATTAAACCATAAATGGGATCTCTTCTGCTGGCGAGAGTAATCGGTAATGAGGAGAGGGGCCGCAAATCGTTCACCTCCGGGTAATTGCCAACCTGACCCTTGGCAAGAAAAGCAAAAAAATTGTACAAATCGAATTTGTTATCTTGCGTCGATCGTGTGTTGAAGTTTACCGTTAAGGGTATACTCGCAAGTATAATATGTGTTGTTGTGAGATCGATTTCCGAGTTTGGCGACTCCCAATTACGTTGTCCGTTGGTAAGTTATGGCTTGACCGATTGTTGCATGCGAAAATGTGGAATTTCAAGTAAACCATCATATTTGCATGTGATGAAACGTTGCATATAGTGAATGGTAGCTGCGGGAGCTTCCCGGCGGGTCTGTGGTTGTTTAACAAAGGCGGCGCATGACATTGGCGAAATATTATAAAAAAATCGAGTGAAAAATATAGCTTCAATAATTTACAACAAAAATATTAAAAGTTAGTGGTATTTTTGTTGTAAATCTTCTACTGTAACATGACATGTGTTACAATGGAATAACAATTAACATCTAGGAGTAGATTGTAATAACACGGGACCGATGCTAAGTCACAAGCTGGGTGCCCACCCATAGGGTTGGACTCCTAAGGCCTTATTACCGGTAACGGCAGTGGTGCACGTTATACTTCTGTACAATCTTCGGTTGTATTATACACATTCAACACTTAAATAGTGATATTTCACGTGTGAGACATTCAAAAGAGCTAATGTTAAATAATTTTAAAATTATATGTACAAATTAAATAAATTTAAGATGGTGTGATAATTATTTAAAAAAGAGAAAACAAAAAGTTAAAATAAATTATGCTTAATATAAAGAGAAAATAATATCTTACGGTGTGTCACATGAGTCCAAATTAGGACCACTGCTGTTTTTAATATATATTGAGGATACAATTAATAATATATAAAAATGTAAAATACGTTTGTTTACAGATGACACTAATTTATTGCATAGGTGATAATAACCACTAATAAAATATAATAAAAATATGGTTAAAAAATAGTGTACTGTACTTAATTATTTATAATTTCTCCCAGACATGATAGAATTCGTGCAGTTAAAATAAAATACGCGATAGTATCATATGAAATATTTTTCGTTTAGCACTAAAACAATATATACTACAAGATCAATTTTTTATTATGCAAATTTAATACAGTGCTAATAATATTTTAATGGTTTCGTTTCAGCTTTCCATTAACTGCCATAACCGTTCCTTGTTTGGAACCCGCCCCTGGCGTTACGGAGAGAACTCTATAGAGCGGTTTACGGTTCATTTAATAATGAATACGCCTCGGAATTTTCTATTCCCATTCCGGAATTGACCGATCGATCATATTTGGATTCGCGAGCCGCCACTGGCAGAGAGGGCCACCTGTGAGCCACCGCGGGGGTTGCGTGCAACGGAACGCCACCATTATTTACGCACTCCAATATAGTATGTAATAATGCGGAAATATTTGCAATTAAATTAAGAGGAAATCGATTAAAAACGTATGACCCGATTAACTGATATATTTGGGTCGCATAAAATCAAAAATCAAATATCTTAGTAGCGTCAATCTATTAACTGGCACAGTTAAATCTAAAACTTACCAAAGTCCTTTTCAACTAATAATTATTTGGTATTAAAAATAAAATCAATATGAAGTAACTATCTGTCGGTTTCTCACTATCGTGAGGTACCGCAGCTAGTGAGTGTACAGATAACGGACGATCAACTTTTTGGGTTATAAATATTATTTTTATTCAATCTGCTCTTTTAAATCTATTTATTTGTTCATATTATATATTAAAATCCCTGTGTCACACAATATAAAATGTTGACCTAAATAAAATATTATTATTTTAGGTCCAAATATTAGAGGAAACACAGTTCATACTCAATATTAACCTATCTGCTGGTTAAGATAGGATATATTCTATGACCTCAATAAAAGTCAACAAATGTTATAAATATACAACTAAAAGAGTGTTTCTTGGCAATTCATCAATTTTAGTTCCTTTAGTACTCAATGGTTAATTAAAGTATTTTAATTTTGTTCTTATTATCTACTCGAAATCTACTACACACTTTATTTTTCATATAACCTGCAAGTATTTTGTTTTATAAAGAACATATTTTTTACTACTACTACTACTACTATTGAAAATTTTGTTTTTGGCTATTCTATAAAGAAAATGACTGAACATGAAAATCCTTAACGTAGATACGATAAAGATATTATTAAATACATTAAGAACAATAAAGTTGATCTCTTTGCCGTAATCCAAATATTTATCTAATGCAAATATATGATATCTACAAACTATTTACTTTATTTCTCATATTACCAGCAGGTATTTCATTTTATAAAAAACATACTAAGTTTGCTCTAAGTGAATAACATGAATTTAGCTATTCTTTAATAAAAAATAGCGCAAAGAATTAAAGTTGATAAAACTCTTAAATATGATATTTTGACAGACTTGGACTAATAACTAAATAGCTCGATATGTATTATTGAGAGGTTTAGTGAGAAACATAATATCACTTTTGTCGACCCTGCGAGGCCAGCGTTCCCAACGCAGACGTCTATATCGATTAAATCGATTTTCTGCACCGATTGATTTAGATTGCTGGTCTACTTATTAATGCTAGTAGGAAGCATAGGTAGCTACATGCAAAGGACAGGTGAGTCCGGGTGAGCGCATTGATATGCACACTGGGTGCATTTGAATATGTGACATTTCTTCTTATTACGGCACGTGAATCCATCGATATCATCATTCATTTTATCTAAAAGCATTCCATTTGCGTCTATGTAAGGACTAAATATGTTCATAGCATTTTAAATCATCTACCGTCATACAAGACTAAGATGTGAAGATAAAATTATTACCTATTTAACTTTGAATTAATTTGTGAATACAAATATAAATCAGAGGAAATAAATTTGTATGCTTTTTTTAAAAAAAAAGTTCGGTAACTGAAGTTGAATCACTCTTTACGTCAACATCAACTACACAACTCGGAATTTATGCTTTTAAAATATGTTGTCTAAGTATTAAAAACAGTTATTTAATTTATTTACAGAAAATATGTATGTAAAAGTAAAAACAAAACTTTTTGATTTGAGAATCATGGATAACAAACTACGACACAGACTGGTCAAAAAATTGTTTCAAAAATCCATAGATGGATTTTAGTAATTTAACAATTCACGGAATTACTTTACCGTAATATATTGATTACATATTTGATCATAAAATCATTTAAAATAGCTTTAAAAAATAGAAAATATATTGGGCATGACTTTGGACTGTAATGGTTAAACCATTTTGAGTATGACATACACACATGCCATTGGACTTCTAAAGGTTAAACCTTGTACTTGCATTTTCACATTTTAAGACCACTCAAAGTGACGATGGGGGGTTCGGGTAAAGATAATGTTTTTTGCTCAATAAATAAAAGATAAATGTTTTCATTTGACTCATCCTCATATATTATTTAGAGAAAAAAAGTAAACCGTGTGTATAAAATATTTTTTTTTTGCAAACATATCACGATCTTTTTTCTTGTCACACGCACTCATCTTATCAACACACCTTTCGATACGTGTTAAAAATACGATTCAAAGCACGTTTAAATTGAAAACAATTTTAGTGTATTTTTTTCTGCTTTATCGACGTATTCATCTCGAAGTGAGACAATATTTAGGGACGCACCGATCGTCTTGACCTTATAATTTTCGTTTTAGGGCCGGCGCTTTACGGATTTTATTATGATTGTGCGATTGAGCAATAAATAATCGGCGCCCGGGGTCTTTCGGCACCTTGGGGGTGGTCCGTGGCTTTTTCGAAAATTTCGGTAAACGACCCTTCATATTTCACGTTTTACAACCGCCGAAAGACTGTAATTCGAAAGCGAAATTAGAGACGAGGGCGCCGAAGCACACTTAATACGTTAAACACAGTTATTTCTGTAATACGAAGAACCTCATTTATTATTAGCATATTTTCGGGTTTCTAATATCCTTAACAGGAAATTTTCGCGTTTAATAAGAAAGGAACGGTCGGTTCTAAACAGTAATTATATATCAAACTGTTTCAGCTCCTATCTTTTTTTAATTCAAGAATACATGTACATAACTTATGATATTTTTTTAAAGCATCTAAGCTGTTTTTACCATAAATATGTTTTTTATTCATCACGATTTGCCTTATTTACATATTGACAACTCAATCTAAAACGAATCCAAAACAAGGACTAGAACATACAAATGCATATTACCATTTGACAGAATAGATTATGCAAAATACAGTGTATCAGTAAATTTCCTTTTGGAGGCAGCGTAAATGACATTCGCTTAAGTTACTCGATACAAACGCACTCAAGCGACTGAAAACACGGTCATAAAACACGATAACCCACTTCAGTGCTTCTAAACATATTTTCTGAAAACATAAAACATTGACATTTCGAATCGCGCTATTAGAGACTTCAATGGAAGAAGCCGACGAGTTTATTTATTTTTGCACTAATTTTGAGAGTTCGCTAGACATATTTTTGCCTTTGAGGATTGGCCGACTAGATGAACAACCGCTGATTGACAGCCGGTGGCAGGATAAAGAGGGCATTATCAAAATTGGGGGCGTCTGGCGTTTGGCTCTAATTCCAAATCCAAAATAAAACACCATTCGGCGGATTATGAATTCAAGATGGCCATAGAACTAACTCGAGCGAAACGTCTGGGTTTTAAAAAAAAGGTATTAAAACATTCCTAGGCGCTCGATCCGTCGATTTTTATGAGCTTCTGAGTTTTATGGAATAGCCAGAATCAAATATTTTTTTTTTTTCCTAAAAATATTTTCACATTTAAACAGTATTAAGTTTTATATCTTGATTTTTTAGCTATGCGATGACGTAGGAAGAATAATGAAAGCATTTTTCTCTAAAAAAATATATTGAGTTGTTTATGGCGTAGGTGTACTTTTGTGTAAGAGCGTTTTTATGCACTTATAACTCACTGATGTGTATAGAATGGATTATACAGTTTTGTAAGCAATAAACGGAGGCGGATATTTTCATACTTCATAATGAATCATTGTGAAATATGTCGATCAAAATTTACTTCCAGTAGGTGGTCCATGATTCTATTTTGCCCAGAAATCCAAATCGGACACGATAAACTGAAATGTGACGTGTTTCGAATTAGAACGCTGCAATAACTTGTAGAATTTGCGCATATTATCACGACTCTCGTATAAGAGAGGCTTAGTTTAGAAATGTAAATGCGAGAGATCAACGAACTATTTCTTACTAAACGCATTTTTAGCGATATCCATTCCTTTGGGCGCTCGTTTTCTGAATGCCCACCATTTAGATGCGAAGTGTGAGATATTGTACGATACATGCGCTGCGAGTCATAATTGAGACGTGAAGATTGTATAAAATGATGGAATTTCTCGCAAAATCTACACATGCACATATAAATGTATATTCGTCGTTAATGATACTGAATACATGCAATTACCACATACATACTATGTATGCAAATACAAATTAGTGAGCAAGCGAGCAAGCTTGCTTCAACGCAGCGGTCGAGGGCTGGTGTGGACATTTGCCCCCCTCTCCTTGAATTAGGTCATAATAATGCACGTCATTTGATGAATTTTAATGAAATCGAAATATTAAAAAACTACCACTGAATGGCCAACTTTTACCTCCCCCCCTTTCCACAGAAAAATCTGAAATAACGTCCCTGATTCTAAGCCAGAAATTAAAAAAAAAAAAAATACAAAAAACAGTCTCGAATCTATTCCGAAAAAACTGAAACATAATTTTAGTATAAATCATATCAGAATATATTTTAACCGGTAAATCCATATTTTCACCAGTGAAATTATAATTTATCTGGAATATGCTATTAAAATTACATGATTTCAACTTTTCCATACGTGTATATATACTTATCATTATTTATTTACATGCGATGTAATGTAACAGTTGAGTTATATTTTCACTAGTGAAGTCCAAATATATTTTCACCTGTACATTTATATTTCTACTAACGAAAATAATTTAACCGATATACGCTAGTGAAATTAAAGCCTGTTTCAAATTAATGAAACCCAAACCTATCCTACGCGAATTAACCAAACCTAACTTGAGCTAATGGAAGTTCTAAAACTAATTATAGTTTGAGAAATTTTATTAGGTCAAGTCTTAAATACAAACTAAGCCAACTCATCTCTCAGGGGAAAATAAATACAGGGAAGAATAAGTACACTATATTACAATATGTTTTAAAATATATGATAGTTATCCTTATCGATATTACTACAGACTACTGTATGAGAACATTGGTCAAAGTGTATTCAAACCTAATTTTTAGTCAATAGGAAGGCGCAAAAACAATTATCACTTCTCAGAAGTCAAAAATTCATGTCAAAAGCAATAAAATTGTGTAGGAACGCGACGGCGACGGCACGATTTTATTGCTTTTGACGTGGATTTTTGACGTCTGAGAAAGTATAATTGTTTTTTGCGCTCTCCTATTGGTCAAAATTCGGTTTAGATATTTTCACTTATTGTATTTGCTGTTAAAGTAACGAAACTAAACTTGACCTAATGAAAGTTCTAAAACTAAGAACTTCCTAATAATCACTCATTATAATCTCCCAGACAGGATTGAAGAACACTTAAGTCCATTCGAGATTCAAACCCAGGTCTTTCAGGTCATTAGTCAGCGACTTATACAACTCGTTTATCGTGCTTACGAAAGGAAATTGTCGTACGTACTTTTGGATATAAGGAAAGTGCTTTTGTTGTTTCCTACTATTAACCCTCAGGCCAATGCATAAAGTTGGGTGGAAACAGAGCGTTTTATTGTCTGTTACATTTGGAATTTGGGTATCTGCTAGTCAAATTTTACATACTTATTGTGATCCCTTTATTATAAAAACTTTTTATACTAGTCTCTAAGTTGCCCTCCCCCCCCACACATATTATTAACACATTACATTAAAAAATGAGCTGATAAACATTCAAATGTCACATACCAATACTAACTCATCAGCAATCTTTATCGAATAATTTTAAAATTAAAATAATTTAAATTAATTAAAAAAAAAAAAAGATGTATTGTAAATCAAATTAACTACATAGTGGATATTTATTGTATTATATTTATTTAATAAATTTGCCCATTTAAGACAAAAAAACAGTAAATCAACGCTGAAAAACAGCGGGGAAAACAACAACGATTTATAGTATGTATATATAGTATCGACCATCAACTTATATTATTGATTATTAATATATCCTATGATACTATAAAGGTTTGAAAAAAAGCTAGAAATTAAGTGCATAATTTGTATCTACGTGGGTCATAAAGCAACGGCTTATAAAACAATCCGCCGAAAGGATGCACTTAAAAATTTCAGTATCATAAATATTTTAAATTTACCCTTTTAACTACTTAAACGCTAGCGACTCACCGGTGAGTCACTCAATAAATATTTTTTTGACAAAATATTTTATTATACCAAATTAATTTTTTTTTAAATAATTACCTGACAGTTACATCTATACGCAAACTCCACTTGTTATAATGCAAAAATATGTATTTTTCAATAAAACAAATGTTTATTCTAAATTATTAACCAATCGGAAGCGCTTTATGAAACCCCGAGATAAATCACTATATAAGAATAAAAAATAAATAATCGGAAACAATGAGCTGTGATTCAAACTTCTATAACCGTATTTTACCACAAAACAATGCATTGTATTCGTCAAAGCAATAGAATGATTTTGCTTGACTAATAGTTATTTCTATTCATTCGCATAACAAAAACCGTGAATTTGCAATTAAAGGTTTGTTTTTGGATGACCACCATTTATTAACTTTCCCGCGCCTATGTTGTACCGCTTTGTCAGAGAACTTTACAAGAGGTGGATAATTATATCCACTTTTCTCTCGTACGTATGAAAGCGAGATGCACAAGTGCGTGTGACAGAGCGAGAGAGCTAGGGCGAGGTGCCTCACGCTTTGAGTCGCTCTGACGCACGCATCAGACGGCGTTTCAATCGTGCGCCAGTATTTGCTTGCCTCTCGTCGGAGGGGTTACGTTGAATAGCAGAATGTACCTGCGCTTCCCAATTATTTTTCGACTTAACGCGTATACACATATATAATGCTACTTATTAGCATTGCGCCACGCTCAAATTTGCTGTTCTAACCCAAACTTTGCCTGAACAAATACAATAATGGTATAATGGTTAATTTATTTAGGTTAGGTTTAAGTTTAAACAGCACGGGATACACAGTAGAGAGTAACAACTGCTGGTTTATGTGCGTGGCACCGTGCTAATAAACAAGTACCTTTATAATCACTGTTGGCAGGTTTTAGCGGACACGATAGAGGCTCGTTCTTATATTGAAAGCAAGGGGCGCCTTCTAGTCTGTCGGCATATAGACCACTCTGCATGCTTGACGGATAGGGAAAGGTACTGGAAAGAATACTATTACAGCGGCTTCAATCAGCAAACTAGGTCTGTCATCGCAGCAATTTGGATTCTGTCCCGGATTCTCCACTAGCTAGATACAGCTAGCTTGGGAAGGAAGCGTCAAATGGAGCAAGCACGTTGTGATGATCGCGCTGGACAGCAAAAATACGTTCAATACAGTGAGATGGCGCACAATGCTCGATGCGCTCACCAAAATTGCCGCTCATTACAAACCGGCATATATGGAGAAAAAGAAAGCACGGCGAACCGAACTTCCACCTGACGCAAACACTCAAGGACCATGGATGCTTTGGAGCCTACCTCCGTCGGATAGCTAAAGAAATGACCCCTGCCAGTCGCCACTGTGGAGCTGCAGTTATGCCGCCCACACATTCTTTACCTGCACAACATGGGAGGAAGAGAAGATTGCGCTGAAAGGAACACTTCCTGGCGACATACAGCTTTCACCAGAGAGCATGGTCCTCTCAATGCTGAGGAACAAGGATAGCAAAGCACTGCAAAATAAAGGGGTTGCATAGCCCTTATCACCGAGAAACTAGAAGAGCGCAAGACCATCTACTTTCTCGAATCCATAAATGCGTCAAAGCAGTAACCTGAAGGAGGTAAGAGGAACAGTGGGGGTTTTAGTGAGTAAAAGTCCCACACCACCAACAGGTGAAAAAATAATCTGGCAGTGCCTTTTGAAGGGTTCCTCATTGGAAAAAAGGGTTTTAGTGGACCAGTAACAGTAACTTAAATCCTTTTAACATAACCTACTAGTAAAAAATTCCAAAAATACATTTTTAGCTCCAGTAGTAATTACTTTTTTCAAAAATAATCTGAGATCGCATTTGAACAATATATTTCAAAATAACTTTTTCCTTTTTTTTAGCTCTCGCAGCAACTTGTCTTCCTCAAACAAATATTCCGAGATGGCCTTTGAACAAAAATTTCTGTGATGACCTTTGTTTAGTGTGTTCTTTTGATATTTTCAAAATCTGGTTGCATTTATTTTATGCCCATCGAAGGGACAAAATCACTTGATTTTTAAATCAAAGCACTTTGCATAAGAAGCATTTTTAAAATCTCCTATTTGTAACGGTTGTTCTCCAGCTAGGTTATGCTCGCAGTAGGCGCGCGAATATGTTATAAATTCAAGTTTCGTCCGTAATAGAAGACGTTTTCAGTTAAGTGGCGAGTCGAACAGGACATTTAACGGCAAAGCGGCCATCTGATTGACGTTACAAAGGGACGTATAATATATGTTTTTTAGAAATGCGGATAGGCATCTTCCATTTATGGTTAGAAGATTCTGCAATGTGATGTATGCCGGCAGCTCGATGGGGAGCTGAATACTGATGGGATATTATTGTGAATTGATAAACAAGGAAACTGAGAAGTAGTTTCTCTAAGATTAATGGTAATTTATTGCACTTATTTACCCAACGTGCAGATTTATACTAAATAACTATTAAATTTTAGAAATTTTATAAAACACATAATACTCCTGCCATCTGTTGGAATCGGCTAAAAATATTTTGATATGTTATAAGCATAGATTGCTGCATACCATTTTCGACTAAATTATCAGTATATTTAAATTTTTATTAAAAATATTTATATTAATAAATATAAATATTTAAATTTCAAAAATATTATATTAAATATAAATAAGCGATGCTTTTACGGAAGCAGTATCACTTGCGATTGGGTATAAAATTATATTTTTTGAAGCACTTACATTTGCAGCCTTCATTTGAAAATCCATAGTGTAAATCAAGACACGTGTCGCAGCGAATTCCATCAGTTCCAGGATGGCAATTGCAGGATCCAGTGATAGGATCACAAATATTGCTTTTTGATCCGATCGTATCGCAGTCGCACAGAATACATCCTGCGGTAACATTGCCATATCCTTCCTATGAATTAAAATGATTTCATAATTTATATTTTGATTTACATAAACATACAATATCTTTAGGAGTTGTTTTTTGACATTAATAATTTTTTTTATAATTTTTACTTGAGATATTTTTAATATTATACCTAAGAAAGATGAGAGAGATTTACACACTAATATTAAAATGCTTAGAAAAACGTAATAATTACTAAAAATATATTGATTTATAAGAACTCAATAAATGACAACACATTCTAAAAACAAAGAAATGAATACTATTTTTTATGTATAAAAATAGTATTGTTTAAAAAATCTTTAAAAACAAAAGACATAAAATTGCAATATAAATCGTTAAATGTATATATTATAATATTATATTATAATATATTTAAAAAAAGTATAGGATCATTAAATTATATTAAAGCCTAATAATTGTAGTCTCTGTATAACTGTCTTATTTATTTTTAAGTAAATTGTTGTTAAAATTCATAACCCAAAACTTATCATTAAAAAATGCAATTAAAAAATATTTTTTAGTATTCTATTTCTATAAAATATTAAAAATGATAAAAAATTGAAATAAGCATGTTATTCTATATATACATATTTTATCATATTCGTGTGGCAACAATCTTATACTATATTATAATATTTATTTAAAACAAGAAAATATTCTCAATGCATATCTCAAAAATAATATTTTTCAACTCACCTCACACAAGTTGCAAGTTCTGCCCCCAAACCGCATGTTACACTTGCATTCACCAGTTATTGGATGGCACGTCATATTAGCAGATCCAAAAATATCACAATCACATGGTTTACAATCTCTTTCGGATGGTATTCCATAATGATTTGTCTTGCAGCTAAAATAATAATATATTGTAGTACCATTAAAATTATTTACTTAAACTTACAAAACATAAATTTACCTATCACATTTAAATCCTTCAGTATTTCCTGGACACGATAGACACTGTCCGGTGATATTATTACATGGTCCACCGTTACAACTACAGGGTTCGCACTTCGATCCAATTATCATAGGATTACCAAAAAATCCATAGTCACAACTACAAATAATTAGTTCATAAGCATTAAACATCACAAAACATACAATCAATATAATACATACATTTCACAATGATCTCCCGTGTAGCCTTCTGGACACTGAGTGCAAAAATACTTATCGCCATCCATAGCGCAGCTTGGACTGAAGTTATTACCATCTTCCAACATCGGACAGGCACACCTTTTACAATCGTTCCTATTCCCAATCAAAGGATTGCCATAATATCCGCTGATGCATCTCTCGCACTTTTCACCCATTGTGTTATGTTCGCACGGAGAACATTTATTAGTATCAAGATCGCACGATTCAGAATGTCCGTTACAATTGCATTTGATACACTCAAATTTCTCTAAATGTTGTGATGTATTAGTCAATCTTTTAACGTGACCAAAAGCGCAGAGCTCGCAAGATAATCCCGTATAACCTGGTGGACAATGGCACTTCTCGACCTTTGACGAGAATCTTTCAAAATCGTTGTTCCCGACTAGAATCACGGCTCCTTCTAAAATGCCTTCGACTTGATCAGTATGATACTTAGCTCTTAATAACACGTGTTTAATGTTCGTGATAACGTTCATAAACTGCTCTCTTGAAACCAAATCTCCTTTGTATTCCGTTCTCTTCAATCTTGTGACAATGTCTTTAACCGATTTTGGCACATGATACCAAGATTTTTCAATCAACGGTATTGATATTTCGATCATATCTTTTTGTTCATATGATATGTCGTCATAAGCGATCTTCATTCCGTTGTGTCCAATTATAATGATGTTAGGACCGGTGGTCGGCTTTCCGCTCGTGTCTCCTCTCATTACGAGCCAGCCGACTCTGAATAGCAATACGGATCCGTAGGCTTTCAATTTGTTGCCCAAATATAGATCTGGCGCATTCCAATAATAGGCTTCAGTGTTGTAGAATTCGTCGTCAGTTATTGTTAATTGCTCGGTTGTGGAATCGAATGTCGGAGCGACGAATCTTGACGTGCTGATGTCAGTCACTGTCCAATTTTGTAACGTTTGAAACTGGAAACACAAAAATGTATATTTAGAATGTATATTTGTGAACCAACTGTTTAATTCAGGATGATAGTATAGCAATAAGGAGAACTAAAATAGAATAAAAATTAAAATGTGAACCTTACATTGAACAATATAATTATAGCACATTTTAAATATATGATTATACTTAGACTTGAACTGTATATTATTATAATATATGCTATACTGAATAGTAAATTTTAAGCAAGCTTAGTTTTGGTATTTAGGTAATAGTTATGATTTTTAAAGTAGAAAAAATATCACTTCAAAAAAATAGTAACAGATATAAAATCATAATTTTTCATGTAAATCAGATACTTAAATCTTTGTGGCAAATCTAATTTTATTAAGAATAGTCTCAGGAAATTAGTGACATAAGCTTTGCATCATAAGTAGCTGTAAAGATAGTCAAAACTCTGTATCATATACATATATCTTAATCAATCATACAAATGTAGTTGAAAAAATCAGTAATAATATTATAGAAATTGATACATAATTTTATACATAAATTATATCTTATTAGAGCTATAAAATATTTATCTTACTACTAAATATATGATACAATAAATGATATCAAGAAAAAGATAAAAACCTGGAGATTTTTTTTTATACCGTGGTAAAGTTACACTTTATCCTCATTTAATTCAGTTGCAGTTCTAAAATAGACACTTCGTTTCAGCCTATAGACGAACACATTATACTACAGCTACATATGTATCTATGATCAACTTCTAACAATGTGAACTCTAAGGCAAAATTTCTTATATTATAAAACTCTGTAGCTTACTATATGGTTTTCAATCGACGCTGAATAACAGATATCACTGACTCCAGAGCAATAACAAGGCAAACATCCTTCAGGATTACTCTCCTCCAATGCAAAGTATCCCATCTTACATTTGTCGCAATACTTTCCTTCCACGTTATACTGAAATAATATTCACATCTATAATAACAGGACTAATAATAAAATTACATCATTACTATAAAACACCTTGCAGTAACACTCTCCGTTGCATTCTTCCATGAAGATAGATCCAGCACTGTTACAAGGACACATTGCACAGTTCGGAAAGCCTGTGTAGCCCAAATTGCACTTATCACACTTCAATCCTGAGTATCCTTCTCTGCATTCACAAGCTACAACGTCATTCACTTGATTGTATATGCACTGCCCTGAAAATTGAAATTTTTCATAAAAACATTCTGCTAGATTATTATTCAAATTATAAAAAAGACTTTACCGGTAGAACCATTTACATTACAATCGCACACTAAACATGGTTCTTCATCATCAGGTGATACTCCAGGAGGTCTGAAGTATCCGAATTCGCACAATTCACAGTTGACTCCGGTCGTGTGTTTCTAAAAGTGGAATATTGTACAAAAAATATGGTTTATATCTGATTAACTTGGAAAAATGTAAAAGAAATACTATTGCTCTTCAGAGAAGAGATTTAAAATAGTGTAACAAGCTAGATATATAGTGAATATATGATAGAATATCTCTCAATATTGGCAATGTTGTGGGAAACGTGTATTTTCATCAAGACGGCGCAACTTGTTACACACTGGGTGCAACGTTATATATTTGGCTTGAAAAGTTCCCAGGTCGCATTATTACTCGTTTTGGTGACGTTAAGCGTTTTACTCATCAACATAATAGTTCAGCCCTGGGCTTACAGTGAAGCTCACGCCAAATCAACATAGTTTCAAGACAAGCATGGACCTTCAGGACGGTTATCATCAGTTTCGTGAATTAATAATAAATTTTTCTCACCTCACAATTGATGCATACGCCTCCACCTTTATATCTCCCATGCACATCTACACTTTTATTCTGTTCATCAATTTGTTGATCATAAATACACTCCAAGGAGTGTCCATGGCATTCACACGACTGGCATATATTTGGTTCTCCTTTCACTCCTGGCATATAGGCTAATTGGTTGAACATTGGACAGCACCGGTCACAGTTTGAGCCACAAGTGTGGTGTACGCATTCGCATTCTGGAATCTGATGTAAAATATATTTGAAATATAGTAGAATGTTCTGAAAATATTTCACGTCGAACTCGCTGTAACATTATCGTTAAATTGAATACCCCTTTAGTTGGATTCAATTTGCATTGGTTGGCGTGACCGGAACAGGCGCACCGTCCCCCAATTGTCAGGTCCTTTAAAGTGTAGAATTTTCTCTCTAATCTGCCTTGTGCTGCGCCGTGCAAGCTTAGAAATCTTAAGCGAACCCATCTGGCTACGCTCCATTCTTCATTTGAACTCAATACTGAGTGATGAATCTAAAAAAAAAACAGAAAAAAAGAATTAAAAATACAAAAATATAGCTAAGAAATTTTTTTTTTATTTTTTATATATTTTTATATATGTTTACTAAATTTGTTAGATGTAAAGATTAGCTATTAAGCTAAATAAATTAATAAAATAAAATAAATAATAAGAAGAAATGAAGCTGTTTGTTTTTTTAATTTATCTGTAGTACTAATATAAGCTATTAGTGAGTTGATCATGATTAACGAGATCAATTAGGATTGTTTTAATTGGATTAATAAGTATCATTGAAGTAGAAATTAAATACAATTAATCGAGAAGCAAGGAAGACAGAATTTAGATAATGTTTTTTTTTTAATAATTTTATTGATTAAATAAAAAAAAATTAAATCTTGATTTGGCCCTGAGCAGGTAAGTATAAAAGCTCACTTTTCGATAAATTTGATTTGTATCTTGAATTTAAGTTTAACCTTGCTTCGTCACAAAAATCACACACATTATTGGACGTTTAACGTTATTTATGCGCGTCGAATTACTAAGTCATTACTGTGAGATAATTTGTGATGTATGGGTTAGTTTGTTACAGAAACGGATTAGTATAATAAAATATTGCATATTAAAAAAAATTTTTTTTGATTAAATTTATATTTTTTTAAACTAGATAGGTTTTACATGTTTTAACTCAAATTTCAAAGTATGCGAAATAACGGAACTTTTGAGTTAAGAAGTTGCGAAATATGACTGTATGTGGTGCTCTTATTGCTTCACATTCAACATTATATTTGATTGGGCAACATTATGTTTGTCTAATATCGTGTCACTCGACACAATATTTTCAACTTGTAGAAAAGTTGAAATTTTTTAACGGATTGTTTTATTACAGTGTATTTAATTCGCGAAAATAAAATAAGGAAAATAAGTCTGTAACTACAGTCTGATTACGATTAGCACATTTATCAATAGATAAAATAAAGCTATTTACCGAAATTGTATGCACTATGATTGTTGCAGCCTTATTTCAATCTATCAGGTCAAAACAGTTGCTAGAATTGTTGAGTACATTGTGAGTAACATCAATAGGCAATTTGTGCTTTCAAAACCTTTTTGACTCTCAACGCCTTTGCTGAACCTATGTTTTTCCAGGTTAAATTAAAGGGTTAAGTAAAAATATAACTCAGTAACCACTTTAGAGCCTATAACACCATAGATCGGTGGGATAAGTCAAAGACTTATTCCTGAAATACTTCATGGACCCAATTATGTTTAAATTTATATCGTGTTTCTGAGGTCAAAATTGGGTAATTATTTTTAAATTATAATTTCAATCAATTAGCAGAGATTGTGTTTTCCTAAGTTTTTCTTATCCCTTGGATGAATATCGCGATGAATAACAAAAATAAAATCAACGAGCTAGGTTGATATTCACATTTAATGATTAAAAGCTGTTATAATAGTTTGCAATACAGTAATAAAATATATGTTACTTTGATTTATAGACTTATATATTAATCTGGTGTCTCCCTACTTAGTAATTGTTAAATCTGTTTACATCGTTGTAATTGTGAACATACAATAAACTAAATTAATATTATAATTTTGACTGCTTCATTAAAAATCTATAGTCTAGAATAAATGATAGAATAAAAATATTTGTAGAATTAATTTTTCCATCATGAACTTAAAAAATAAATATAAAATTTATGTCTTGTAAATATCATAAAAAGATAACTTAATTAAGAAGTGTATCCAAGAGTACAGCAAAACAATCCTTAGACGAATTAAAAAGTTTGATAATCTCGACACAAACACAAATTTTATATTCTCAATACGGCTCTGGCCTCAAGACCCGACTCTATCGTAATAAAGCGTGACCAATCTTAAATTTTCTTGATTTATTCGACAAATCCGAGATTATCTCTTTACTTTTTATAGAAGTAGATTTATTAAAAATGTTTTAAGATTAGTTTCTTACTGGAAAATACAAGTTGTAATAAAAAATGACTTATTCCTCATTATTGATTTTGTCAAATATCACTTGGCGATATTTATAAAACCCTTTTAGAAAGTAAAATAAAAAATATATAAATTAACGGTGTAAGTTATCCGACTATTTATAATTATTGCCATGGAGCTAATTAAAAATAAATTAATGCCATTAAAGCAATATGTGTTTGGGCATTTTATGTTTAATATACAATATATAAGTTTGATCTTATCGTAGTCACTGGTTCTAAAGATTAGAGTTTAATATGGTTTCGTGTAGTATTTTTCGGTATGATTTTTTATTAAATAAATAAAGAAAGGTGTGTTTTATTTGTCTTATTTTGAAGAACTTAAGAGTTTTAAAAAAATAGATTTTTGATGTAACTCACCCCAAGCAAGCGTGTATTGTTGCATGTCTAATTATGTGCTTTTTGTTAGTACGCTTTTTCTGTTAAATGTCGGTTTCAAGGCCATGATAGCAGCAAGCCATTTGTATTTAAGTGCTGCGACTTGTTTATTATATTTTTATAAATATGTTTCGGGTTTTCACAAATAATAGGAGAATACTTGAATGAGAAGCGCGCATTAAATATTTTTTATAAAAAGTAAAGGCATTAAAATAAATTTTTCACAGTGTCTATATTTTACTATTTTTTCATTGGTGGTTGATTCCACCAACATTGAGTCATCTTTGATTTCATTGTAGTCCTTGTAGAAACGTTTTAAATATTTATAAGATTTTCATTTAAACAAAGTATCTTCAGCAAAAGTATTAAAAATAATTTCATCACTTCACTGTGCTTCTATTTTTATCGCAGTATATTATGTAAATTCTGTTTTCTGTAATTTTCCGACTCAAGAAATTTCTGAGTATTACGAAATTCCAATCTGACTGATAATTGACATTCGTATTATAAATTGTCGTTATATTTTGATCACACCTCGTATATTAAAACTCCTTACCTCTCCGTTTTCCACGGGCTGCATCTTGGAATGGAAAGTGGTGCACGTGGGCTCTGGGAACGCCTTTGGTTTTGGCTTTCCAGGCGTCACTGGAATACCAAAAAGATCTTCGCATTCAGAGCTACTCCTAGCGAAGTACTGCCACGGCAGAAATAAATCTCCATCAGTGGAATGTTCTAAGGCCCAAGCCGCAGGTCTTGGTGAGGCTCCGGCGCGGATTATCACATAGGCCACTTCGTACACCTAAAATAAAAATAAAATTAAAGTGATTGTTTATTTAACATTCAAGTACTGAAATTTGGTACAAAGTAACACCATTTAAATTTGCAAATTCATGGAATTACAACACAAAAAAAATACTATTTTTTCAGGTTTAATTCATTCAGATATTTTAATAGATTACAATAATTATAAGCTAGATATAAATTATTTTCTTCAGCAAATGTTTTAGATAACAAAAATTGGGGTTTAACTGTACTCCGTTTAGAGACGACTGGGTTAATAAGCTTGATATTCGGAATTTAATAAATTGTTAGAAAACTATATTATGTTTGATGGAAATAATGGAAGGGTATTTTGTGCTTTGGGTTTGTTTACTGTTCCATTGGAATTCAATGGAGAGTGTAATCTTGTTTGAGATGGCAAAATTTTTCTTGATTCCCGTTTTATTGAGGTTATTTTTTTCGCATTTACAATATATATATATTTATTACCTTTCAATTTTTTTAAACTATTTATTATTGGAATATTTTTTATATTTACAAATATAAGATATTGTAAATAAATATTGCTTTGTAATAAAAAAATATATAAGATATTTAGATGTAATTAAAGCTTTGGCAAAAGCATTAGTTTTTATAGAATAAATAGATAAACACATTTAAGAAAAAAATCTGAATTATGGTATCAATGATGATAGTGATTAAATTTAATGTTAATTGTCTTATCTTAATACCCGACTTTTAACATACTGTTTCTGCCGAAAAACTATATATCTTATTAAGAATACATATTCTTGCTTTAATACAAACCGAAATAAATAATTAAATAAAAATAGTGCGAAAAGAATTTTAATCATAAAATATTACACTTTTTTTTAATAAAGGTTCCTGTATCTAAAATATAAATATTTATTAATTAAAATTAAAAATTATTATTGTTTTCAAAATCCATAATACATTTATCAATTGTAGGGGGTCTATTTATATTTATATATATTTTTTCATTTAGATTTTGTTATGGCCAAAACTTGGCGGCAAGAGGGTCACGCCAGTGTTACCAGAATTTCACTTATATATCCACGAGAACGTATCATGTTGCCGCTGACTTACATAAGACTTCAAGCCGGAACTTGAAGTCAACGGAGCTTACGCCGATTCAACATAGACAAAATTTTCGTCCAGATAAAAACAGTCCTTTTAACTAATCTGATCCACTTAATCGATTTTTAAATTCGATTTTTAAAAGACAATAGATCTTACAAGAATATTTAAGAAAAAAAATCTAAATCTATTCAATCGAGCTGAATTTTTTATCTGGAATGAATATTATCTTACATATATTTTTTAATCAATATTTGATTATATTTCTTGTGCTTTATATCCACTATTAAATGTATGTATATGTGATATAATATGTCTACAAAATCACTTCCATCTTATCAACACTAGGATGTTAAAAGAATCATTGAAAACACAATTGAAAAATCCCATTGAGCGTCCCTTGCACATTTTATCCGTTTTCAATGCAGTACCAGTTTTTTAGTCCAAAAAGCGCACAGTTACCCCGTTGGTATTAATTGCCGCAGCAATTTAAAAGATCAATTTTCCTCCAAATGGGAAAACGGCGTCTTTGTTCGGCGCCACGGCTTTGTTCCCATCGCGATAATGATCGCCATTGTGTGTGTCCTTATCAGAATTTATCAATAAATTGCATTACAAGGGTTGTGTATGGCGGTCGTGGGAAAAAATACAGCACCATCGGAAAGCCGTGCACGTAACAAATAAGGACACAATAAATTAGATCCTTTTTATCGGATAAGAGACGCCACCGGCCGAGTTCAGAATATCGCACACGAGCTCTAAAGAAATTCTCGTCAGATTTACTATTATGCAAGCTGAGATTGCTTTTAGAGTGTTCCTCGTATACATAGATAGATCTAAAAACAGGTCATATAATTTTAATTGATAAATCTAGCAAAGAAAATGCAAATTAAAGCGTTTGAAGGGACACGAGAAATCCTTTGTGCAAGTTTTCATAAATTCCACTTTAACTGTCAATTAAAAATAAATCATTATTTAATTGTGCTTTTATTTTATGTTTTATTACAGTAAACGAACAAGTAGTTTTTTTTATTTATTTTGAAGTTAATTATTTGTAGTAGCGCATTATGGTAAAGAGAATAAGACATTTTCCATTGGCAAAGTTCTTGGTGAATTAGTAGTAAGATTAGTAACGACTAACATGTGTAAGATCTAGAATTATTATGCCTAATTATAATGTTTATATTAAATTTAGTTTGTCGTATTGTTATCAATTAAAATAGGATACCAATGTTATTTTTATTATTTGGGCTTCCACCCCCAGCAAAAAAATTGAAAAGCATTATTTAGTTTTAAAATAGTTTATGATGTTTTTAATGCATATACATAATGTCTTCTTTTTTATTTTTTAATTAAATTGATAGCCCAGTTTAAAGCAAAATTTATAATTACACCAAAGTTATAAAAATACATAGAAAAAAATGCGTTTCAAAACGATGTTCCTAGCATCTAAATAAATTCATAAAAAAATAAATCATTCATTTTCACTTAAACTTTTATTATTGTTTTTGCTAAATTTATTTTACATTTGGAAAAATCACCGTACAATATAATATGAAAAAGGGCATTTCTACTCATGTTAAAAGCATTTAATCCATTGAAGAAAAAAAAATCGTTTGAAATGAAGCACCATGGGAGACTATTTAACGGATTATGGTGCGTGCTATAAATCTTATAGGCTTAGTACATAACGAGCGCAACTGTTTAAAATCAAGGGTAATTTATTTCAAAGAAATTCGCTAATCTATATTGGTCGTCCAACCGAAAAGGGGCGGACCAAAAAATCTATTATAGAGGACCATGAATATAAATAATGGGACCCTATCAATTAAAAATCATACCTTAACATTCACATCAATGTTCAAGGTACCTGAATTTTAAGAGACTTCCAACTTCAACCACAATCAAGAGAAGCTTTTTAACCATTGAAGAGAAAATGAGTTTCTTCGTTTAAAATAAAAACATTGTACGCTCCATTATTTATAAAGGATAAAATATTAATCGTCTTGAGAATAGATGACGTGCGCAATTGTCACCTAAATAATTACCTTATCGGCAAGCGGAAATTTATTTCAAAGAAATTCGCCACCCTTCTATAATTAGTCGTTGGACAACAAAAGCTACCATGGAGGGGTCATGAATATGACCCTAGCAATCAGTAATCACTTCATCTGAAGACTTCACCTTAGACACTTTGTCTGACACATATTTTAACATCCACAACGGAATTTAAGGCACTTAAAATCAATGGTCGTCAATGCGCCATTGTAGTGACGGCACGATTTTATTGCTTTTGGCGTGGATTTTAAACAGGGACCTCCTTGAATTTAGCTTAAAAAAGTGCATATTATTTATTGAAATACCTATGAGTCTTGGAAATAAAATGGAAATATTGAAAAAATGAGCACTGACTTTTGCCCTCTAGAAAAAAGTGAATAAGAAAAATATTTTTATAATCACTAATTTCGATTTTCAAGACACGACTTACACCTCTTGTCTATTGATACTTTTTGAACATATTTTCTTGAACGTTACATTCAATCTGGCAGAAGTGAACGTATAAATCAAACTTCTTACTATGCTATGGGGCACACAAGGGTGAAATGAGAGAGGGATAAAACGTTATATGCAGATTTCATAATCTTATGTCAGATTCTTTTAGAGAAAGGCCTTCTTCGGTAACAAAAGATCTGCCCTCTTCGATTCGCTTTGTTCCTCGGCCTCTTATTATAACTCAAAGAATACAAAAGAACGCAAGCATCGGGGATTTGGTTACAGATTTATGTCGCGGGTCACTCGGAGAGCAAAATTATTAAAGAGCGAACCCTCAATGTCGAAAACTGAGGATTTAGAGCGCCGAGAAAAAAAAGGAATCGATTACGTACGATCGGCGAGGTCACCATTTGGGAAGCGATGGTTGAGACGGGGACCACCCGCGGCCCTCTTTGATTTATTGATAAAATTTTCAAAACTTTCTCCAGGCGCTAATTCGGCATCAATTACGATAGGACGCCGAGAATGTGCAATGTTAGAGTTTTTAAATAAAGTTTTGAACCTTCTTAGACGTTAGTAAGTGAGTCAAATTGCTACTCAAATCGAGTTTAAATAATGTTTTATATAGAACTAGTTTTATTATCCTAATTCTAGCATATTTTTAAATCATTATATTTAATTTTATTTGTACTGTAATTGAAAAAATATTTTAATACGTTGCTTTGAAGATATTATTATTATGGCGGCCGATTGTCAAAAAAAATCCCTCAATCGGGTGTTCTTCAAGGACCCAACCTGAGCCCTCTACTCTTTACGCTATTTATTTATGACATAAATACAGCATTTAAAAGATTTTTTCTGTATGGATTTGCAAAAAAAAAACGACGAATATAATTTACACAAAAAAATAAAAGTAACGTTAAGACTCAATGGAAAAATAAAATGACATTTCTGAAAGACACAAAGTAAAAAAGATTACTTGTCTTGGAAGAAAAAAAATGCATAGACTAAGTACAAAAAATAATTATTTGAGGATCATAGAGTAGTCATAATAAATGAGAAGCAACTTAAAAAGGATCGTAATTATTTAAGCCTGATATGCGATACAAAATTATAAAAATAATAAGTCAACGAGATCTGCTTCGAAATTAGCAGTTTTTGAAAAATCTGAATGAGGAAATCTTAAACATCTTCACTAAATTCCTCAATAAAATATACTTCTCTGAAAAAAATACCCCAAGACTGGTTGTGATCCACATTTACTTCCTTACGACTTGTAATATTATTTTGTAGCTTTCGTGAGAGTTTCATATGTAGCTCTTGGTAAGATATTCACGAAGCAACTGAGCCCCGTAAGGGGCTCGTGGCATTAGAAAGGTTAATATATACGAATTAGGCACATATTTGACATCCGACAAAAATCCATATTTTTGAAGCAAGATTGAATCATTTGAAAGGATAGCTCCATTAGAGCACACTGTTGCTTTGAAGATAAAAATAGGAAACATGATTGCCAACTTCTGCAAAGAAGAGAAACTACATCATAAATAGTTTGCTATTATAAACATTCATTAAAAATCAACTGTTGCTTTGCGGTCATATTGCTGCGAACATGCGCGCCCCTTTGCGCACGTGCAACTCTAAAATCGTTTCCCAATTACGGTCGCGCGTGCCATGTATTAATACTTTGAACATGACGCTTTGTAAATAAACGCGCAAACACCGGGTGGTTCAAAAATATGCTGGCAACATACACACGCCATATTGGGAGGACGCAAAAGGCATACTGTGTCAACACTAGCTGTTTGTTCCGTGCGTGGATAGGACAAAGACTCGCTACTCTAGCAATAATACCAGAGTCTCTGGTTATACATAGTCAAGGTATAGATTTTCTTAATCACGACTGCTTAGCTTCATAACTAAGGTTTACTGCATGTAATAATAGACAAAATAAATATGTAGTTGAGGAACATCTATTTCATCCGTAAGGACCCTCTGGGGGTTAAATATGTTTAGTGAATCAGATATCGAAGTCTGTCGATGCCCTTAGGTGTTTCAAACTTAAAGTTTAGAAACTTGAAAACTATGTTCCATAAACACAACTTTTAGAGGTAAATTAAAAAAAACATTGACAAAATATTTAGATAATCAAAATATAGGCAACGTTCAATGGTTTGATGAGCATCTAAATAATTTAATATTAGCTGAACCCAGAAATACTGTAAAAAAAATATATTACTTTAATAAAATGTTTAATGATGCTAATAATAACAACATTTAAAATATGGAAAGATTTTAAAATAATTATTAAAAATATTCCAAAAATAAAAATGATAAAAAAGTTATTCTAAATAATAATGGAGATTTAATTACAGATCCAAAAAAATAGCCAATGAATTTAATAAATATTTTATCTCAATTGAAACATAATCAGATTAAGCTACATAATATATCACAAATATGGAGCAAGATAATAAATATATTTATTTTCACCAAATTAAATTAGAAGAAGTCATAAGCGTTCATTTACCGTTGAATTAGATTTAATCCAGCAATTAAAAAGCTTTTCTAGAATTAGTTTTCGTTTATCAGTAGATCCAGAAATTAAAAATGTTTTGGTAAATTCGATGAATTCCGTTCTATTTCTTTTGCTTTTTAGCAATTAATTACCCATTGATGTATGGTGTTGTTCCTTAATAATTTATCCATATAAAACATTAACTACTGTATAATTAACTTGGCACATTTTGTCGTATTTGCAATGTTCATGGAAATTTATTTATTATTCATACACATATTTATCTATTGGTTGTACCAAAGTAAAAAAAAAACGATTATTCATTATTGCACGCAAAATGTCAGCATGGGGATTACGAAAAGCAAATTGAGAAAGAGAGAGAGAGAGGTCTTTAGTGTCGACACGGTGCTGAGTTCTTTTGCTTTATTTTCCCCGGAAAGCTGTACATGTGCAAATAATCCTTCGGCAGGATGGTGGAATTGTAGAGTATCGATCCCGCCGAGGCGCTCTCGGGAAAGGAAGTTGAATATAAAGCGAATAATGAATAGGTGTATATTTCATGGAGATCGCTGCTTGGCGAAAAGCGCCCAAGGTGGAGCGAATTCCCGGTACGTGAGTTATGGGGTGAAGATAACCCCAATAAGGATTTAAAATCAGTAACACACCGCCGGTGCATTTGCATTAGTGTTACTATTGTATTATATATAAAGATGCATTGTGTTTCAAATAACTTTGGGGAAAAATAGTTCAAAGCAGCAGATTACCAGAAAACATTAGGATTAAAATTTGATCAATCGATTTCATCCATATATAATAAATTTATAGAATATTTATTAATGAATATATATTTTTAGGACTCAACAAAAAATATGTAATTATTTATATAAATTGTTAAAATTCCGGAATTTATTACGACGAGAGCTTAGTGTTCGATATTTCGGCAGTGATATTTCTGCCAATGTCACGCAATTTGCCGTCACCATGGCAGGAACATCACTGTCGAAATATCGATCAGTAAGTTCGCATCGCGATGAATCGCAAAATCAAACATATTATATAGAAATTATATAAAATATATATATCCCAACCCTATGGGTTACAAGCAAGGGGTGCAACTAAAAGGTGTGTGTTTCTCATTAAGAAAAAGGAAAATACATATTTTAGTTCTTAAAAATATTAATTACTATAAATGAAAGTTCATTTATTGCCGTTTTAATTCATTTAGATTTATTGAAAACTCAATTAAAAATGCTTCTTTATTATTTTTAATTAAAAAATGTCGATTTGCAGACTTTAAGATTTCAAAGAAGTCTATATACATATATATTATATGTATAATATGTAATAGTAAAAATATAATTTCACTGGCATTTCAGTGAAATCATATCGGAATACATTTTCATTGGTAGATATATATTTCTACTAGTGAAAATACTATTTAACTGATCTAGTGATATTATATGTTGCTCTATGCTGTCATGATACTCAATTTTACTGTTGCAAAATATTTATTTGTTTATTTTAAAACCTATTTATGATTAGAATCTGTTAAAATATAAAAAATAAATGTATCTTAATTATGACTTTATGCATATATTTATGATCTTTGACACACGTATAGAAAACAATATGCATTGTTGCGCGCGACTAATGGTATCGCTTATAAAGCGTCACACAGGAAGCTAACTATTGCTCAATTAGATGCTTACCAATGGACATGGATCCTAACCGTCTTTTACAACCGATTCAGAACTTTCTCATTGAACACCATCGTCCGGTAGTAACATTTAAATTTTATCTGTATTGTTGAATGAAACTATAAATATATGAGCGTTAACGATGCCACTCAGTTTTAAACCCAAAATAACCATTGTGCAGACAGCTTTCTGTTCTTGTAAAGGATCTATTTTATGTCGCACGATAGCTATTTCTTAAGTTTTTATTTAGTTTATGCGGCACTCATTTGTCAAATTCCTATTTTTTTCTAGCTCACTAAAGTGCTCTAGAACTGTTAAATAATTAATTTGTGCAAGCTCTCGAATCGTTATGCGTTATGTTTGAATCAACTAAAGAAGGTCGTCCACGATCTTATTTATTTAAAAAACGATTTTTTAAGAACAACATTTCTTAACAGTACCCACACCATTTTGATAAAAATCAGTTTTTGCTGCTATACCATTCATTTTAAATCCGATACAAATATTATCTTAATTGCTTCTTTTCTATTTATTAATAGTTTGCCCAATTTGAAGCAGAAAATCTTTGCAATTTATAACAAGTAGTTAATCACAGTTTGTGAAACGCCGAGATACCACTCATATCATATTATAACATAATAATAAATATTTATTATTCCCGCTATTTATGGAGCATCCCCAGTGCACATAAGCGCCCAGACGAAACTAGGTGTCGGCGCAAGGTACACGCTTTCCATACAAGGAATACGCCCTGTATGGAGAGAGTATCGAGCTTTAACCGAGGGTATACAGAACAGGCGTGAGAACAATGGCATTCCTGAGGTGCCGTGACTCGCTACCTCAGGAATGGGAGTATCGTGAACTGAGGGAGTGCACCTTCTTTGTACTTCCCGATTTATGTCCAAATTGTTTGTTGCGGTACGGCGACAACATAAAAAAAAAACAAAAAAAGACACGAGAGAGGATTTAAACCTCCGAGACAAAATTAACAATTAGCCAAAGTCGAGCTTAAAGCTTCGGTTTCAGTTTCAGCAGCGACGCATGGATGTAATTGCACTTTTGAACTGCTGAAAGTTGTATGTGGCTGCTTTTTAACTGCTCCGCCGTTTCTATGGCACTTTGTAAAGTTTCATTATTGCAGCTCAAATATGTGAGTGTGTGTGTCCATTTATTCGTTATTGCGCATGTGTTCGTTTGTTTTAACTAGTGAGTTATTTCTAACTACGCTTTGCTAAAAAAAGCAACGGAATGGATGTTTTGTTTGAACGTGAAATATATACAGAAGTACTAGAACGATCGATTAAATTGCTACATTTATTGAAAAGTTAAATTTAATGTACGTTTATCAACGTGTGAAAGAATAAATTGGTGTATTTTTTCTAAAGCAGAATATATGTATACATGTATGTTTATTTCAAATATATATATACTGTAATTAATCGAAACATTAATGGTTATAAAAATGTTTCAATTGACAATTGATTAAAAAAAGCAATGTGATGAAATATTTGTTGTAAATAATCATATAATAAGTAAATACTTTGTTCCATTAAACAATTTTTTTGTGGATTACAATAATAAAAAATAAGCGTTTAATAAATATATTTAAAATATGACGTCACTGTAACAGTTACGAAGCGTCCATTTACTGTTCAAATCCAAACCTCACCTAAGGAAAGGCAATAATTAAAAATTAATTAAAAACAGTTTTTTTAATGCTTATCTTTTATTATTTTATTTCACAAATAATTTGTTTCAGTGCACACTAAATTGAACTTATTATAATGCGCATTTTTTAGTATTTTAATGCTCAAACAATTCGTTGTATGGAGCAATTTATTTAAATGCACATTATAATTTTATTTTTTCCAGAAGTGTGTATATATATGATATTTAAAAATAAAATATGTTGTTGTATTATAAAATTCTTTAATAATAAAAGCATTTCTTAAGAGATTAAAAATAAAAAGTTTACTTTTTCTCTAGAATTCTTAAAAAAAAGCTTAGAAATGATTATTTACACATTTTTACGGATACTCAAATCTATCTAGATATTATGTACTAAATAAAATATATTTACACATCTATTATCATACAAATATTTAAGATAAAAATTCTTTCTTTAGAAATATTAAGAAAAAAATCTTTAAATACGTTTTTTAGAAAATATCGATTCCTAAAAATAATATTGGTTCCTTGATCCATAGATTTTATTGTTTCAATTATCTGTAAATATTTTTAAAAACCACCTAAAGATTCAAGATTTTATCCCAAATTAAAATTTATCAATGAAAAATTTAGGAGCAAATGCTAAAATTCTATGAAATATTGTAGGTTTTTTTATTTATTTTAGTCTGCCAAAATAATAAAATTGTAAGTTAATAATTATTAATGTAAAATCAATTTTAACTTTTGTACTTTTTGTAGTTAATTAAAGAAAGGTTACAATTTAAGATTTTTTTTAATAGTGACTTTTAATAACGAATTCTATCGACATGACGTTTTTTTTATTAAAATAGACTTCGTACAAATCTCGGTTTTTAGACTTCTGCATATTTTTTTAAGATAGAACAGTAAATAAGTAAAAATAATTAAATATATATATATTTAAAATTAAAAAAAATATATTTTACGCGTTTTTTTTACCTATGCCATAATTTTTTTTAATCACATTGCTATAAGACAGACTTAGTTTGTTATTTAATATGATTTTATGTATATTGCAGATATTTAAAACATTATGAAAATCGTAACTTTGTAAATAAAATTAAAAAAAAAAAATTTAAAATCTCAAAAAAGTACGTGTATGTAGGATTTACAAAAAAATATAGGCACGACTACGTCTATTTTTCAAAATAGTTCCTATTAAAAAATACAAAAAAAACGTAACTTTGTTTAAAAAAATAATAAAAAAAAAAACATTTTTTTAAAATAAATAAATAAATTTTAACTGTATTTAAAAACACTAGAGACAAAAGTAAAAAGGCAAACATAATATTATTTATATAATAAATTATTTTAAAAATTAAACTGGTCGTTCGGTGAGTTTGTTACATCCTGCCAGCCGACCCAGAGGAACAGCCGCAATTCTGATTGCCATAACTACTTCAGTAATTCTGTCTTGCTTATACACATCGATACGATTTAGACATACGACAGCTTCATTGCTGTTTTCGGTCAATATATATTTATATATATATGTGTGTGAGAAAAGTGGAAGTCAATACCTTGATTTAAAAGCACTTTAGACTAAAGCAGTGTAATTTAAGGGCGAGTTGGATTGACCTCGGGTTGGTTTTTCTTTTTTTTCTGTAAATGTGTTTATGGTGAGCCCACTCGAGTGGCCGGATCCAATTACATTTAATGTCCCTTGATTTACGGTGCACTCACTTTACTATTAACGACGACGTGAGCGGCAATTTTACAAGTGCCCGCTCACAATGGAAGCCGACACGTACTCATAACACAGCCATAAAGCTCTTCTTGCGCTTTGTTGAGCTACGACGAGGATGTGTCCGAGCTGCGAGGCTCTCCTCAACTTCAACCTCCATATAGCCGGCAATAATAAATTCAACAAAGGTCTGTGAAGCATATAGCACGAGCAGATATGTGCTGAAGGCTCTAAGCTCTATTGTGTGTGAATACTATAAACCGAGGGTTTATAATATGAAGTGAACATTGACACATTTAGACACAATTTTGTGTATATATGCATGTATAGATAGATTCAATTGACGGTAACATCGAAGTCAAAGAGTAATACATTATAAGATAAGATAATTTTTAAATTAGAACCACTGGTTATTTTATTTATTATGATCATAATTTATTGTTTCTACTATATTTTTATGACTATTTATATTATATTTAAACGCAAGTTGACCGGATTATAGTATTATGATTTGATAATATGGCATTTAAATTGCAAGTATATTTTGCATCCTCCGTTCTTAGAATATCGTATTAAGACATTTCAGATTTGCATGAAATATAAATCAAAGAAATGTATATTTTGCGATTATAAAATTCATTAATTTTAGTCGACTTTACGTATGAATTTTTCATCCTTTGTCCTTAAAATATTATACAGGGGCGTGACAGATCATCATGAAATATATTTAAGAAAGTGTTAGTAACACGAGACATTATTTAAATTAATAATATCTACATATAGGTATTTGCATTGAATCAATACCAGAATTTTGCCTTTGAAATACCAGTATTTGATGCACTAGTTTTTTTCATAATAAATTAATAATCTTGCTGGATTATATCTACTATTTTATTGAACATATATTACAAAAGGACTAAAAAAACGTTATAAATTAAACGAGGAAAAATACGCAGTTGTGCTTTAATTAACGATTAATGATTTAAGTCACTTTTCTTTGATCTTTTACTGTTGCCATAATTTATCGCTGTGTACTCGAGCAACAAGGGCCACTTTACACACAACACAAAAAACAGACACGCTATTGTTGAATGCTTAAACTCAAATATAACATACACGTGCAATATTTAATACACTGTATCGATACATAGTATACTACAGTACAAAGTGTAGCTTTCGAAAATAACGAATAGCGTACATTACCGGTCACGTTATCCAACTTGCAATCTCCTTACGGCGAGCTTTCAAGTTGTCGCTAAATACCCAAAGCCAACAATATCATGGCATAGGTGAAAAGTTCTTGAACTCTTATACAACTTATTCAACTTAGCTGCCCTCAAAATAAACATCAAATATCAGCTAATAAACCATAAAATACATGTCAATATCTTATTAGAAAATAAATGATGCCGGAAGTTCGGAAACATTTTAAACAGCCTATGTATGTATTGTTTTATTATTTTTAACGATCGTAAATATCCGCGAAGTGAGTATGTATTTTTTACGTTTGTCAGGATGAGTACAAGTATTTTATAGCCACTTCGACGAAATGTGGAGTGAAGCGGTTTTGTGCGTACACATCTCCGAGACCGGATTGTAGCCGTAGTAAATCAGGGATGAGGAACATTTTTTAAACGAATAAAATATAATATAAATAAAACATGTTTATGGAATGTTTTAATGCATGCAAGATAGTAAAAAGTGTGGTTTATATGCGTTTTATGGTGTTATTAAAAATATCAACTTTATATATTATATATATATATAAAAAAACATAAATTAAATTAAAACTAAATAACGAAAAGTATCGATCATTAAAATAATAATATACAATAAATAAATATATTCTTTACATTTAAAATAAAAAAGCAGTTTTGTATTTTAATATTTTTTTAGTAGCAGAACGTCAAAAAGTAAAAGTTTAAGACTAATTATTTTCAGTTTATTTTAATATGCGGTTTTTGAATCATCAAAGAAGATCTTAAGAAAAACAAGTTTTAAAAAAAATATAAAATGTGTGTATTAAAATATTTATGAGTTTGTTTGTGTTTCGTAAATAGAATGTAATACCAAATAAATATACATTTCATAACCACATGTTTATGAGTTTCCACAATAGATGTGAAAAAAAGTTGTGATAATAAAAACGTGCTTATTTATTTAAGTACAAATAAATCTATATACAAACATGTTTTTAAGTCAAGTAGTATATTATGTTATTATAAAAACTATGTAAAAATAGTATCTAAAAAGACAGAAACTTGATGATGGTTGTTGTTATATTATTAGATTAAATATAAATATTTTACCTAAGGAACTAAAGACTATCATAAAATATATTCTATTATTATTCTCAATTCTCTCAATAAAAGTATTTTTTTTATATAAATACATTTTTTATTTTTTTGTACAAATTATAGGAATAATTTTGTACAAAATAAATATCAAGAAACTAACCTTAAATTATATTTTTATTTATACAAAGCACTGTGTTTTAGCAGCTTTACTAAAATAAATATTCATATTTCTATGAAAATGATTATTGTTATTAAAAACAGCACAATTAAGAAAAAATGTAAAAGACTTGAAAAATAATTGACTCAAGAAATAGGCTGACAATCAGTAATGATATTAAAAATTCCATTGTTGCCGGACTAATGTGAACCAAGATAAAAACACCTCAATTATTCCATTATTGTTCAAATCACCAATGATTTCGCAAGAATTATCTCCTCATATTTTCCTAATGACCCCGATCGTATAATTGTATGAAAAACACCTTTTCATATCATGCGTAGTTTCCACTTAAACTTCATTTGAAGTTTCGAATTGTAATACACTAGAGTTCGACCCTGAACGCATGTCCAGCAAAGCTAACGGTACATTATCACTGACAAAATTTTCAAAGGCAAAAAAAAGCAGCCTCTTCTACTTTACAACGCAGTGTCACAGTACAAACAAAATAAAATCAGACAGAAAGTATAAATAATTACTGATATTTGCCACAAAGATAATAAAAATATATTATTAAAAGTAGGTTTTTTATCATGGTCTTGTTTTAAGGATACCGTCAATTTTACTATTGATGATTTATATTTAAACCTATTTTATAATTTTAATTTATACTTTACGTAGTACATGTTTTAAACCTATGACTAGTTTTTCTGTGATAAAAATCAATAAACGTTTAATAAATGCATATTTATAGGTTATATAATTAAGTATCACTTGTAACAATTAATAGTTTTTTGTTTAACATATATTTAAAATTTAAAAAAATAGAAAATATAGTATTTTTTATTTTAAAATCACATTAAAAAAAATCTGTTTTTTAACCATTTTACTTTGACGAAACACTTTTTTTTAATTGTATATTTATATTTTTTATGCTTACATTTAAAGTGGAAAATTTATATTTTTTATTTAACAACCACAACAAATGAAAAATATATATTTATAATTAATTACTATTAAAAATATAATATTTGTTGATAATTTAAAAAATATGATGGGTTTGAAATTATACTTATGGATTTGTGGCGGAGTACACAGAGCGAAAAAAATCTTAGTATTGAAACTCGCATAATTACTGTGACCAAAAGTGACTATTTAATAATAGTGCGATTACACAAAGGCTCTCCTTACGACTCTCGTTACGACCTAAACTAAAGGGTTTCTTCATAAATAACACTCAAGGATATTTGTTTGTATAAAACGGTCACGGGAAACAATATATCACCGGAAGAAATATTCCGTTACACAATTTTTTGACCTCAGAGATATCAATCAAGCCAATGTCATTTTCTAAGAGAGTATACTTATTTCGTTTTTTATAAGAAGAAAGAGCAGCGACTGGGTGGATGATCGCTGAATGATTATGATTGATGCTTTGCAGCTTTGAATACATAAGGGCAGTCACAAGCAGACTCCAGAATACACTCGAAGAAACCAGTAGGGGTCCACCGCTCGCGGACAACATACTGTCATGGACGTAATGAGAGGGACTACACCATACGAGCATCGTAGCACAGGGATTTTCCGCTATACTGTCGCTGCCACGCTACCGACAACATCCCTATGCCAGCTTCTCTACCATTGTTCGGAGAAAGCATGTCGCCATTTATCGCAACATATAATATGTAAATATAATTTAATAAAACTCTAACTAGATTCCACCCTGAGCCTCACTGGGCATGAAGTTATCACCCCTAGGGTTCTCAAAATTTAAAATACATATATTTATTTATAAAAGTCGATTTTTTTTATTGTCTAGTTGAATTTATTAAAGTAAATTATTTTAATAATATGGCTGTTGTGAAAAATAGCCAAACTTTTGCGCCATAAAATAATAATTATAAAAATCTATATTAGTATAAAAAAATATTTTACATAAATATTTTTATATGAAACAATTAAAAAATCATAATTATAATTAATAGTCTAAAACAAAGCTTTGACAAAAAATAAGATTTTTTAAATTATATATAATGCCTATGTATAACTTTACATTATTTCTGCGAAAAAAATGCATAATTGCTACTTGTACTATCAATTAGTATGAAAGAGACAATATCAGCAAAAGGTTAATCGATCATTATTTTATATTATATATTTTTAATAAAAATAGGATGATGATCGCCGCATAATGGCGCCTCGAAGTCCGCGACATTTCAATAATTTACCAGAAGCAAACCGAAGCACAGCGAAACACATACAAAAGACCAGTCCACGACGTTTGACCAAATAAAGACGGAATGTCCAGGGACTTGACTTGTTTGGAAACCACCGCACGGCACACGTTCTGGTGTTTTATACACAAGAAACAGAGGAGTTTCCGATGGGATCTCGGCTTTTTTAATTGCCAGCCAATCTTATGGGAACCTTTTTCAATAACGTATCGCTTCTAGATTAAACACGCTTGCAATCTTACCTACATAAGGCTCACTATCTAAACAAAAGGATTTCATGTTGTATGAGTGATTAATTTATTATCATCGGTTCGATTGGAGTTCACCGAATTTGATTACATGCTTTGACTACAAATTAATTTCGGAAATCTATGAGTAAAAGCTTTCTAGGAAGTATCCTACGTATATAAAGTTATAAAAAAATATAAGGGGTTGCAATAGTAGGATTATTTTTTTAATCTTACTTTACTTCGCAGATTTGCGTATTTATCACAACGGTAAACCATTGCCATACAGAGTAAAAAAATCTTTCAGATTTTTTTTCTTCGCTCTAATCAGGATTTTCATCGTCTATTAGATTTATTATGCACTTTAAGACATGATGTGCAGATCAGGACAATGAAAAATAAGTAAAAATATTGTTACGATCGCATGTAGACGAAAAAGACATCGATGAGTCATCAGAGCGTATGAGAAAATATACAGAGAGTATTCAGCATCCATGGCACGGACTGGGAGAAAAAAGCCCCTTATTATTCTCGTATGCCAACTTGACACGGGGAGGCAAAAACTTGAAGAGGGTTCATTGGAGCAACGACTCTCGGATTCGTACGTTTTAATTCCGAAATCGCCTCGGATATGGTGTGTTTCCATGTACAAAATGAAATGAATAGCGAAAAAAATGTAGACGAGCTGTCGTGCTTGAAATGTGTCTCGGAATAGGAAATTTCGCTCGTTATAAATAATTTATTTTTAATACGAAACGTTTTTGATAAGGTAGTAAATTGGATTAAGCGTGGAAATAGGAGAGTTTTTCATCTCCTCTCCGATAAACCTGTCGCGGAATAGATCGATTCGTTGTGTGAAAAGAAGCTTTTTCTATTTTCGTAATAACTGTAAAAACATAGATTAAATATTTAAGATGCCACTACAGATTTTAGCTACTATAACATGTTCGTTACTTTATCGTTTTTGCAGAAATAAATATCGACATAAGTCTCGTGTAAATTAATCATCTATTTTTTTTAAAAAAGTTAGTAAAAATAAAATGTTGCAATAAATTTAACTAACGAATTAAACGCTTTTCTTATAGATGCTTTTTTAAATTATTTTCTTAATATCTTAAATTATTATAATAAATAAAAATATTGTATTAAAGCACATAAAATATGGACAGCAATGCATTTCCTATGAATTAAACTGAGTTTTTTGATTCGAATGTCATAAAATTAAATTTTGCCACCCAACGCGCGCAGAATTTTAATAGCACAATGTTTCAAAAACCGTTTTATATATATTATATTTAAGAATTTTGTTCATAAATTTATTAAATAATCATCAGAACGATTTTTTTCTATAATTCTATGAACGAGTTGATATTCGGTTTTCAATTATTTGAATATCTAAGTCATATTTGTATAAATAATATAAAAAATACAGCTTAAATTATGAATACACATGTATATACAAATAGTTATACGTTGTTAAAAAATATTTGTAGGGGGCTTATTTATAATTGAATTTATTTAGGTTTATTATAGTCAAAACTTCTTTATGCAATAAAGAAGTGTGAGTGGACGGTACGCGGGGCCCGCACCGGCATGCGAGCCCGCCAGAGTTGTCAACTGAAGAATGTCAATAACGCTAGTTATCATGGTGCCGCCAAGTTTCGGCTACAATAAACCTAAATATATACATATATAAACAGGCTACCTACAAGACTATTAATTTAAATTAAATTGTCAAATTCAATTTTAATTAAAGCTACTACCGAAAATACTACAACTCGATTTGCTTAAAAATATCACAATAATAAATTAATAATACCCGACTTAAAATTAAACATTCGTATTGATTTAAATAAGATTAAAAAAACAGTACCATTGATAAAATCAACTGAGAAATATGAATAATTTATGAAATTTCGGCAATTACAAAGCGTTTTTTTCTCACTATTGACTTTGTCGGCTATTAGTCGAATTTTTTATTACAAAAACAGCACAATTAAGCTGTAGATATTGCAGCACCACATTAAAAAAATACCATCTGCGTTTTTGTAATATACAAATACAAATACTACACAAGAGTAAGTTGGTATTTAGTGTATTTATAAATATAAAATTTAAGAACATAAATTTAGACAAATATTCGAATAACGAATAGTTAAAGAACATGACAATATATTCGGTATTTAAATATTCCGATTGGACAGATTGCTCTTCAGTTGTAACGAATGAACTTTTTTCTGCTATTTTAACAATGCCTCAATTCCTGAATATCGTCAATTAAAATATCCTTACAAGCAAAACGGACAGAGGTTACGCTTACGCAGCATCCACATAACAACAACAGTCATTTCAGACAGGCAAACTTCTCCTCAGGAATCTGTTAACGATCCCCAGGCGAAGACTTATTGCCTGAGATGAGATCGACTCAGTCAGCATCAGCATCAGTCGTCGGCCTGCGACAATCCAAATTTGGTAACGTTGCATTCGATATTAGGCGCTGGTCTGGCTGCAGCTCCTTTTTTGCTGGTAAAGTGCGACACGGACCGGCTCTTCGAGAACAATACGAGGGTGTTCGATAAGTATTGAGAATTCGAGAATAAAAACACGATAATCAAATCAAACTAAAAATATAATATAATAATCAAAATAAAAATATAATTTGTAAGAATATTTTTAAAAGGTTTATAACCACTGCACTTTTAAATGATGGTTTATGCCTAATATGGAAGGTTTTAATAGGGGTCTGGAAATGACGAAAAATTGTTAACAAATTTTTAACACATATTTTTGCTTAAGTAATAAAAGAAGACACTCGGATAATAAACTTTTTCGAAGGTGTTTGTAAAAATGCATACTTTCTTAGAAGATCGAAAGTATACGAATGACTTTTATCGTGATTTTATGTTACTCTAACCGGCCGGCGGTTTTATCTTTGCTTTGGTGATCTAAGAATCCGCTTCGATAAGAAAAACACACGCATTGGAATCGGTAGAATGAAAAACGATTTAGGTATATTTTTCTTTTTCGATAATCCAAACGGTTTTTTTTTTATTTTGTTTTTGTAAAGTAGCAACAGCTGCTATTCACAATTGTCTCACGATTATTATTGATAGCCGAATGAGCCTTAAATTTTTAGTTAAAACAATTGGAAAATATCAATTCTGAGCTAAGCTCGAAATTTTAACGGGTGAAGATAAATTATCTAATTGAAGAAACCAGACATTGATGTTATTAATTAAATATTTAATAATTAAAAAAAGCTCTGAGTACTACCATTTAGCTATCAACTTGGAATAGCTGAATCAACATCAAGTAGAACTACGTCAAATCCACAGAAACGACTCTAAAAAGCCAAGAGTTAAACCCATACTTCAAGACGACTCAGTGTTGCACAAATATTATTGTCACGTTTAATACAATACTTTTATTTAATTACGGATTAAATCAAAGAAACATGCGTTTTTCAATTAAAATAAATTTTTAAACATCTTATACTTATGTATATTTTGTGAAAATATATATTACGAGACAGTTTTATGATTAACTAATATCTACATATATAGTGCTAATATCCATTCAATTTCAGTCTCAACAACCCCTCTAAATTTCCACCGTCCGTTTACGTCGCGTGCAGGATAATTCAAAATTCTCACTACTTATCGAACAACCCTCCCGAGACAAGAGAACCAACATAATCGTGGGAATCCAAGCGGACCTTATTAAACAGAACCGTGTCTTATGAGACTTCCTCGGCGATTCTCTTACGAAAATATCTCGCCAGAAGCATTAATCAGCCACATTCGAGGGGAGATCAAAGCATGGAGAGGAAATGGGCTATTTTGATTTCCTGGATTTCAGCAGTATTAATCCAGGAAATCAAAATAGAGCTATCGACGAAAATGGGACACTTTTGAGTTATCAAAGGAACACCAAAGATTACTTTCCTTTCAGTAACTCAAGTATTACATGTGCCAAGTCGCTGCAAATAATACTATATAAAGTTTACTTCGAACATCTCTTTATATTGGATCGATCTCTTATTCTCACATTATTTAGAGGATCTTTGACGATTTATTATTCATAATTCGTATCATATGTTCTAATTAATAATGCATAAAATATTCCGATCTGTTTATTGGAAATGGTTTGAATAATATAGAATATTTATGAAAATGTTACGTATCGCTGAATCGGCTTAATTAAAAGCGAACAACTAAACATACGGTGTACACAAAATACATCATATTAAAAACGTGTTTTACAAATAATATCAATTCAAGTCGGACAATGACATGATAATATACTAAACATGTGTAGAGATTATCTAAATATAATACAATGCCTAATTATTGATAGTGACAATCGTCCGATTAACTTTATTATCGAACAATTAACCAACTTTATATATTGTTTTAAATTTATTCTTAGTTTATTGTATAATCATATGAAATGTGATTAATTTTATCGCTTTCGATTTCCTACAAATTATTATTGGGTTTTCGCATGTTATCTTATCTCTATTTTTTGTAAGCTTATGCATCAGCTTATTGTGAATCATCCTGTACATCAAAATTCAGCGAACGCTTCGCAAAATGTTGGCTTGACGTCGATGCAATTTCATACCGAAATTAGAAAATGGATCCGCTTTATTAAATGCACTTCCAAAATTGGACCATAAATCATGACCAGCGTGAAATCTATTTAATGATGTTGTTACGCTTTCAAATATAAATTACTTTAATTAAAAATAAGGAGAGTGGCTTAAGCCAAAGCTTATAAACTTTTAGCTAACCAAGATTAACCAAGATATGAATAATTTGATGATATCAATAACAAGCAGTTTTGATTACGTGTTATTGTTATCTTGAATTTTTTTTTTAATTTATCATTATTTTTTTATTAGATAATACTTATCACAAAACAGCAATTAAAGTAATGTATCATCCTTTTTTTAATGATTAAGTGAGTTTAATTTAATAATTTTAGGAAAAATCATATAGCAGTTTTATGTATATGTTTGATCATCAGAATAAAAAATAATAACTGCATATTTTATTTGTATCAAATATAATTTTTAAACATATATTATTATTTCATTTTATAGATAATGTATGACATTTTAATGAATATTCTTAAAATATTTTTAACGAATACTCAATCAATAAAACACTATATAAGAATCGTTTAAATGTAACTACAAATATAAAAGGCTAAGAGAAATTTCATGTCAAGCTCTTACATTTGATGCATAATTTAATTTCAATGGGTTTATAAATGCACCGCAAAAGATAGATACATTAAATAAAATCTTATATAAAAAACCTTCTACTCATTGATGCTTTCTAAAAATGTAAATATTTACAATACAATCATAAAAGATGTATAAAGGAATAAAAACGAATAATAAATTCATAGTATTATGATAGTTTTTATAATACGTTGACTAATAAATATTAAAACAAAATTTAAATTTTTAGAATTTTTTTTACAAAAATATATTTTTTGTAACACAACAGGTGATAGCCCAATGCGTCACAATGAGGTAAACACAATCAATACCGCTGTTAATTAATAACATTTATTTTAATATTAAAATACTATTATTATAGCTAGCTTAATTTTATTTAAATTATTCGTTAGATTAGAAAAAAATTAGGAAAACCTAATCTGTGATGATCAAACGAAATTAAATTTATATACTAATTAAGTAATATTATTGTTGATCATATATCTATTTATTTGTTGAGTGTCACTATTTATATTATTTCAGAGATAATATCAGTATTAAAATATACTTTTTAGAAGTACTAGCATTGATAATATCTGTTAAACTGTCTAAATTGATAATATCTGTTATGCTTTTGTGTATATTTATCCTTTTGCAATATCGATTAAATAAAATAGTTTATTAGTTAGAAAATATATAAAAATAAGCAGATTTTACCGCAAATTAAGAAGGAAGTTATGTTTTGTAGATAGTGTTGCAAAATAAATAATAAACGTAATATTTTACAACTAGTGAGAAAGACGTAGAACTGTTATTTTATTATCAAAGGAAATATAACTATGTCACTAATTGGCAAATACAGAAGCCTTCCTTGAAGTTAAGGTTCGCAAGGAAATTTTTTCGCGTCTTTCGGATAACTGTCAAAGACGTTGCGAAATTTGTTTTGCCTTGTTAGTGTTATGATTAATATATAGGTTTTAGAATATAGGTTTTTCACAGGTTAAAATATGACCATTATACGTATTGCGTCGTTGTAATTTTTTTGCCGTTTCAAAAATCAGATTGAACTCTTGAAGATTTAGTGTGACTGATTGACTGGACCAGATCGGTCGTTCATTTAATGATTTGTCATAGCTATTTCATATTTTAATTTGAAAGCGTGGTGGTAGTTTTATAGTCGATTTAAGATAAAAGTATAAATTTATTAAATTTAAGTGATAAAGTGTAGGAAGCTGTTTGGCTTATATATAATACTATCAAGGAAAAAATATATTTCAGTTACCGATCTTTAGCCATATCCTATTAAACTGTATTGCCTTTTATTGTGTTAGATTTGAAACAGTAATTATACGAAAAAATGTAATAATTGCTTTTATTGAAGTAAGCTTCAACGGTTTTATTGCAAATTTCTATGCTTTGGCACTACAAATACCGTTAATGAATGTTGCCGCAAAAATGCATAACTGCCCTATTTTTATTGTGGCAAAAAATATCTGATTTTTAGTTAAACGAGAAGCTTACTTTGGATGCTCATTTTTGATGTGTTTTCTAGACCCCCAACTACACGCTCCCAAATAGCACGTGCTCAATTTACCGTGTTATTGAGGGATCTAATGTATATTAGTTCAATAATCATTTTAACAGACCTTGCATAACTAATTGCAACACAACGATTATGGCAACATTAACATAAAGTTATGGGTGTTGAATGAACATATGTTGTTCAAATTATAAGGTAAACACATAATACGTTATCGGAACTAGTTATGATTGTCACGTTGCAATTATTTTGTACATGATTCGTTTGAAAAGTTTAATAGTTATGCATATGATATGTTACCTTTTGTATTTTATCGGTCTACATATAAGGAACGAAAGATAATACAAAACCAGAGATGGCGAAACTAATTAACACTGAACCGGGATTTATTATGAAAATAACATTTTCTAAAGCAGTGGCTTACAAACTATGAACCCAATTTTCTTGTGGTTCAAAAAAAATATGAGACTTTTATTGAACAAAAATAAAGTATCAGTAAATCACAAAATAAAATTATATTTATTTCTGTGACGGCAGCAGGGTGAACAAGAACCAAGCAACGCGTCGCAGATCACGTACTCTTTCAGTCTCTAAATTCCAAAGGACAATCAACACGTATTGAGGACGATGAGTGACGTGTTATTGGATTACATATTTAGAACATAGAAAAATCATAAGATATTTGTATACCTCAAATTAAATTCGTATAATAAAAGCTTGTAAACTGCTTAAGGATGGGTCGATTTTAAAAGATAGAATTATGTTTTATAAATCATTATTTCTATTGCTCAATTTTATTGTTATTATAATATAAGAAACATGTTTTTTCGGATAAATGTTTTAAAAAAATTAATTTTAGTTTTTGTTGAATATTTCTTATTTATTTAAAAATAGAGAGAAGATGTATTGACCACACACGTTTAAAAGGGTCTATGTCTCAAAACTTGCGTTAAATTACTGTGAGAAAAGTGATTCTACAACAAGAAAACAAGAGGATAGGACCACACAGAAGCCCTCGTTACGACCAGAAAAATCACACGAGTTTTGTTCTTACTGTAAATATTTTCCGTCATTGAGAAAATATTTCTTTGTTGCAAAACATAATAAATCACCGGATCCACAAAATTCCCATTGCGATGCAATACGACCTTGGACAATGCCCATCAAGCGAACGTCGCTTTCTTAAGGCGTATGCATATTTCGCGGTACATGTGTTTTATTCAGAGATATTTCAAGTTAGAAACATAAACGTAAGTTTTACAAAAAAAATTGAACTAATTTGACGAATAAAAAAACGTCAATAGGTCGTGACAAAATTATAAACAAAACTTTAATCAAAATAGCTCTAGCGCACCACTATCTTAGAGATATTAGGCAGTGTAAAAAAATCCATTGTAGCAGAACTTATGCATCTGATCAACAGCAAAAATAATATGATAAAATTCATTTCATCAAGCAAGAAAAAGAAACATGAAAAAATACTTGCGGGTTTGCAATAAAACATAAATTCTAGCTTATATATTAATAAAAAAAATCATTTATAATTTAACGTTTAAAAATATATTTATAAAATAAAATTCTAAAATATAAATGACACATTAACATATGGTTTAAAATCAAATATTAGAGAAATAACTTCAGTACAAATCATCCAGGTTGATAAAGTCGGATATAGAAAATCACTTTGCTTTGGACTTTATATACACTACAATTTAGCCTGAACTCGAATCCAGTGGAGCTTACGCTAAATCGACACGGACACGAAATAATTGAACTTTGTATTCCTAACAATTTTAAGACATTTACAACGCAGAAGCACGGTAGATACATATTATTATGGTCATATAATATCTTTTGTAAGTGAATAATGTATGATCCATTATTATTTAAACAAGACAAGCACAGGTATTGATACTTAATGTTCGATTTTTTTCATATGAATTGTATGATTATATTCTAGCTTTTGTAACTTCAGAATTATGTATGATCCATTGTTATTTATACTAAAAATAAACACGAATGACATGCATAGGTATTGATACTTAATGTTCGAAAAATTACCTATTGAGGTTTGACTTCTTGTATAAATCTGTCTAATAAATTTTTTGAAAAAGCGTTTTAATATTGATTTACTTAAACAAATTTATTAAATAAGTTGCAGTGGTTATTAAGAAGAGATCAATGCCTAATATAAAGAGCATTAATTACTGGTATACTATGCAGCGTTTTAGTTTTTTTTTTAAATTTAAATTTAAATTTTCCCACACAACTCCAAATCAAACAAGATATAAATACCCGTTTATATTGTTGAAAATAAAACGGATATATGTATATTTGTTTGAGACGATGTTGTGGGAGTGGAAAAAGTTTACCCGTTTTATGGACGCTCAATTAGTGAGTGGACTGTGGAAAAAAGATAAAAAATGCTTTATTAGTAAGGAGACGTGGCCGTTAAACTGAGCTGCGTGCTCAAACAGTGATAACATCGGAACGAGCACACCGCCATTAACATTATTATAGACTTCCATATTTTATCTGATCACCCTAAAGCGTTGCTATTAATTCTTTAATCGTAAACGTCCGCAGATAGATAATAAGGATTATGGACCGATGGACCTAGGGAAGAGGCTGAGTCACGACTAACGAATAGGGCATCTCGGATTATGACCTACTGAGTTACTGTAGCTTGAAGAAAATTAAGAAATAAAAAATTGACTTTCTTCAAATTTTTTAATATCATATAAATCGATTGATATAAATGTATTTTTAATATACAATATCAAAAAATGTAATTGGAAGGAAGAGAGAAAATAATATTTTGTCAAAGTTTGACATAACTAAAAAGTAAGATCTGGTAGGATCATATTGTTAAAATAAGCTATTAATCTGTATTTATAACTTCAAAATTAATTTTTAACTTATTATTTATAAAATATATAATGTTCTGCAAATAATAATTTGAATAAGTTAATTTAGGTTAAAATTTATTTTGATCCGTTCAAACTTTGATTAAACTCATTATCCGAACGAGGCGTAAACTTTGTTTAATTAAACGAACAAACTTGTTGATCTAATCAATATTGATTAAACGGTTGAGTATTATAATTATAAAATAAACAATTAATCTCTTAGTTTGGTATAACACTGCTCTCAAATACATATATATAAAATAAAAAATATGTACTACTTAAACACAATTGCTTTAAGTGGCTCTTAAACAGAATGATTATATGTGTGATTATTTGTGATTGTTAACATATAAACACTAGATTTTATTATAAAATAATATATATTTTTCATTAAAAGTTAGTTGAATGTGTAAAAATATTTACAATATTTAGTCCAGATACGTTTATAGCGAAGTCAGATAATGTTTTATAACATGCAAAAATAAAAAGCTTATGATAAGATCATACTTAAATATGTAGATAAAAAATAGGGACATATTTTAGTTTTGATAAATGTGTGTCGAGTGTCACTCGACACAGGACCCTTCGAAATACACATTCGTTAAGTATCACTTGAAAAAAGATCTTCAAAGCTTGAAAAAATAAAAGTTAGATGTAACGATTCAAAGAGGTTTTTACAAATAAAAAACTATATTTTACTTAATAAATAATATGTTAATCATATAACATTGTATTATTTGATAAGCTCTAAACCATCGAATGGGTGTGTCTATCAGCCTTTACTCTCTGTGAGGTCCTTGCTACTGATCTAATCTAACTTAACAAGAACTGGTATATATTTACTGGTGATATGAAGCAAACAAGAACGAAAATATTGCCACAAAATTTATCTAATAATAGCTATTATTTTATCACTATTCAAAATATTTGGATAAATTAGAGTATTTATTGTCATTTTATTATTTTTAATCTTGTCACCTAGTATTAAAGTACAGGTGTGTATAAGATAATGCATGTTGATAAGCGTTAATAGCACTTTTCATGAATCGATTGTTATTGATTGGTGTTTTTACCCCCTGTTTATATGCGAAAACAAATTAAACCGTCGAATGTCACTGGTAAAGTAAGATAAAGGCAAGATAAAGTGTGCGATAAATGAATAGGAATGGAGCGAAAGTGACTTATATTTTAATTATAAACCAAATTTATATATTAGGTAATCTAAATTAAATGAAATTAAAAAATCATAATCAATTTTTTTTCTAAAGTTTTAATATAACATCAGCAAAAAATTTTGGAAGTTTTGATGCAAATATTTCGATAGCTCCTTTTTTACATCGTCTGCATTTTTATTTTTTTCTATCTATAAAGTGTTGCACAGATCAAAATAAATAAATGAGAATAAGGTGGAAAAGATAAAACTTACAAACCAAATTTCTTTGATTTTATCGAGTATCAATTTCACCACAATGATAGAGCATTGTCGTGTTGTAGAACTATTCGACACATATTTCACTATATTTCAAATATAATGTATGAAATTAAAATCAGATGTGTAATTTTAAGAATTATTTATTCAAGTATTTAATTGGTCTAAATACCCTGCACTTTCTTGGAAAGTATGTTTATTTTTTTACGTATGAAGTAAAATTAAAATTATTTTTAGACGAGCACTTTTAAAATACTTTTTATATCTCACCGTGGCTGATATTTTTGCACGCCATTTAGAAATTTGCTAATATATGATGCAATAAGTGTTTTTCAACCTTAAAGTATAAAAAAAATATATAACAAGGCTCAATGGTTCATGACACTTTTAGATGCGCAGTGCATACTGGCGATTTTCTTGATAACTTCTATAGATATCATCATAAAATCAAGCGTAATGTTCATATTGTTCGGTGTTTGTTGTGTAATAAAATAGACCCATTGGTACTATGAGTTACACAGCAGATGAAAATAAATATGAAATTATTTATGTGGCCCTTCAAAATATTTTTTCGGTAGAAGCGGCCCAGAATATACAAAAGATTAGATACCCCTGATATTAAAAGGCAAGGCACACATAACCCACAGCCGTTTTTATTATAAAAAACAAGCTTAAATAGCACATAAAACACGATTTAAAAAGAAATAAAAATTCCAATGAAAATTCATATTCTGCCTACAAATGTTTATACAATAATAAGAATTTTCAGAACAAATTACAAAAATGACTATGTCGCATTTTTTTCTATATTTTTAAAATCGTTTTTGGTTTTAAGTTCAAATTTACAATACTTCAGAATCCATATATTTATGTAGAATTTATTATGGAAATCATTTTAACATTATAATACGCATAAAGAAGAGCCGACCAACGACCGCTTCCCTCTTCGTGTCAACTCTAGCCCGACTTAAGAAACAACTGGACCCTCGGACGCATATACAAATAAAATATTTCAAATACTTGAAAAATAATTATTAATAAAGTTATGTTTTCACTGGCGTTTCGGTAAAATCATATTCAAATCTATTTTTACCGGTTTTATTACTAGTAAAAATATATTTTACTAGCAATATAATTTAACTATAAGGTGCTAGTGAATTTATATGCTACTTTAAACTGTCATTGAAAAAAAAATTCATGTTGCTACCCAAATAAACCAAACTAAACTAAAATATCTATAGTTTTTGAACTTTCACGTTTAATTTAATATAAATATTGTAATATTTTGTGAATAAGCGCTTTGTAAAATGCTTCTTTAAAGCTAATGAAACATATAATATATGAACATCTTTATCAATATAGCAACAATATTATAACAAAACTACTATTTAAAAAAAAATATTTGTTTCCTAATCATTGCAGAAATCACTGTTTTCCACTAATCTATTAGTCGATTTTGTAGTATCAATAAGTATTATGTTATGAATTATATGTAAGAATAATTTTACAAACTTTATTTAAATCAGGTAAAAATTATTAATAAAATCTTAACACACACTGAAAAGAGCTTCCCCTTTATATATTGATTAACCTAAATATTAAAAATTCATGCTTTAGCGTTTTCATGCTTATTATTATTTTTTCGTATTTTTAAGAAAATAACATTAAAATTAATTTTGCTATGGTTTTTTATTGTTATTTTAAAATAATTTGTATAAAAAATTGTACTTATAAAAATAAACAACTCAACTAACTAGTCCAATTAATTTTTCATCAAAACATATAGCTTTTGTAATTGCTCTTTCAACTTTTTCCTTGATAATGGATGGGCACGTATAAAAAAATCTATTCCATTAACTTTCGGTCGAACATATTGTTTCTATCCGAATTTTGCCCATATCATAAAATTATTAAAATTGCTTTGAAAATAATTAATTGATTAAATTGTTATCAGTATGTATCAATACAGTATTGATAGAAAATACGGATTCCTTTTAACTAAATTAATTTGATTTAATAAATTATTTACCTGCTATTTATAAATATTAAAATACTATTTTTTTGGATTGAATAAAATTAATAAATATGTTATTAAATATAAATATAAGCAATTGATATTAAGTACAAGAGTTGTCCTTAAATATAAATAAATACGTAAAACATATACTCTTTATATAAATCCAAGGTATAAGGCGGAGGGTAACTACTACACATAATTTCTGCAGAAAACTCATATGCTTAGACATTCAAGTCACCACCAGTACCCGAGGTTCAATATAATAAATAGCGAGAACCTTAAAAATTTCCATATGTACCCACAATCAGTGACTCTCAAAATATGTATTTCGACTCACGTGTCTTGAACAGATTATTTTACTTCTATAAATATATATTCACCAAAGGTCGAAACGTGTCATATATATTTTCGCACTGTGCGGCTTATTTGTTTCTATGGCTTATGTACTAGCTTCATAGACAATGTGGCTTCATTCACACTTTCGGACCGGCCTGAAGTTGTGAAATCAATATTTGCCTACTCGAGCCGAGCTAGCTATCCGCTGTGTTATCAGTTGTGCCCGCGAATCGGCGCTGATAACAATGAGAGACCACAACTCCTCGTTATAGTGATGTGATTTTTCGTGAGTGAAGATGAGCGCGAGCGTATTGAAAGTGGAGAAGACTCGGAACAGAAGCCTGAACGATGACACTCCTCCGAATCTCGTCCAGATGAGGGAGAGATCCGTTTCGGAGATCATCCTTACAGTACCGGTCAAAGACAGGAGGAACAGAAGATCAAACGATAACATTAACGTGCCTATCACTGTGATCGAAGAGGAGAGTGAGACTGATTTAGGAAGATTAGGAAGCGTCAAGAGTTTGTCTGCTTTGAGTGGTACGACTAAAGTGCAAAGAGTGCCGTCTAGGAATAGTACACATGGAAGTCATGGAAATTTATCTACGATTAGCAATAATGGATTCAACAGAATCACAGGACAGAGACACGTTCTTGAAGTGCCGAATAATAGACAGAATGGCAGCATAGAAGGCAGTGTTAATACGTAAGTAAATTATTATTATATATTTTAGATGTAAGTAAAATGTATTTTATATCAAATTTGTTAACCTATTCAATTATGTTAATAAATATATTTTTAATCTATCCAGCAATATCCAAAAGTGTAACTATACGTTTATCTTGTATCTAGCCTGAATATTCATATGCGTAAATATTTACAAAAACATCTTAAAATGTTTGAATAAACATTTCTAATGGTAAAGGTTAAGCTTGTTAGCTAACATTGTCTATTAGTATGCCTTGATGCTCATTCGATTATGCTACTTAATAAATTTTAATATAAAAATTAGCGTTTGATTTTATCATGATAAAAAAAATATTCAGTACATTTATATAGATTACGTTTTTAGTTTTAATTAAGTAGCAATAATGTGAAAACCTAATAACATTAGGTAAATTAAACCCACATATCTAAAATATGTATTAATTATAATAATAAAAATAATAATAGCAAAAATTTACTACACAAAAATCGACAATGTTAACAATTTTATTGGTAATATATATAAAATTAGTAATGATAAATTTATTACATAAAAATATATTTTAATTTATTAATTTCACGTCATACGTAGCTGTAAGTTTTAAACTCTCATCTATAAATGTATTTTTTTATAAATGAGAGTTTAAAACTTGACTTTGAATAAAATTAGCTTATGAAATGTAATTAAATATATTTTTAAATATTTAAAAGAGTATTTTATTTGTTTATTTATCATTTCTTACAGCTACGTGTGACGTTGATATTTTCAATATTTAAATTATTTTTGACTGAATTTAGTATTTTTTTTATATTTGTGGTTATTTAAAATAAAAATATACATAATTGTAAAAAAAATTGAGAAATAATATGTTTTTTTTTATTTATTTATATACGTAATTCCGCATAACTTATTATGCGGTTACAATTTAATACATTTAAATTATAAATGTATGAAAAAAATATAATAAATACATAAATTTTAAAAGAACAGCTAAGAGAAATATGAAGCATGTTAAATTAAAACAAAAATAACAATTATATAGTGATTATCAAAAATAATAATTATATACTTAATTTTGTTTGATTAAAATTGCATAAATTTGTTAAAAAAATAATTTTTAATTTCTTTGAAATTATTCCTAGTTGATCTTGGTAAATCGTTAAACGTTTTAAATGCAATATATTTTTAAAAATTTGTGCTAAGCTTGTGTTATACATAAAATATAATTGTAACTTAGCAATGAATATTACTCGTAATTTGACTACATTATTTGCCATAAAGTTTAAATAGCATTATGCTATGATTATAACATTTTTAGAATGTACAGTTTTGATTTAATCAATTTGTTTTTAAAACATTTTATATATATAAAATATTAAAATGCTAATAAATAATAAATGAATCAGATCTTTGTAGCAAATTTATTTTAGCTCACTGTTTAGCTACTCATAAATAGAGCTACCGAAAGCAAACCCGGGCTCTGGAAAAACCACGGTTCAGGGCCTCATGACAAAAATAGCATTTAATATATTTTTTAACATCGTAATATAATTTCTTGAATAAATAATAGGTACGAGCTAACTCTATCTATGCTACAAATAAATTTAAAAATTAGCCACCGTTGCGACATATTTTATGCAAAATATTTTAATAAGGCATTAAGAATTATTAAAAATATCTACTCTATAATATCTTCTCAGTGTTGCCATATACTGAACTTCCAGTCCAGGTCAAAAGCAATAAAATCGTGCCTTTTTATATTACGAGTGAGAATCAAATAAAGCGCATCTAAACCGAATTTGCCCAATAGGAGAACGCAAAAAACAATTATTCCTTCTCAGAAGTCAAAAATTCACGTCAAAAACAATAAAATCATGTTATTGACGTCTCAGTTTATATCATAATAAAAAAAGTGTTCATATAAAAATAAAAATACAGTGATAGCACCGTCTTTTTATTATGATAAAAACGCTTTTTTACAAATGACTCAATTTACTATTTGAATAAGAGCCGATGACGCAAATATGCGTCATTTCTTAAAAGTTGTTGATGCACTTTTGCGTCATTCCTTATCAAAAAAGATAATATAAATAATTAAGCATTATTATGATGTCAACAACCTTGAACACTAGACATAAACATTACTTATTTTTAATATACTGTTCTATATTCGTAAAATTTGACATTAAGTGATTTAAAAAAAAATAAAACAAAACTAAAACATGTTGAGTTTCAAGTTATGGCATTATTATTAAAAAAAACAGCTAGTCGTCCTAGTTTTAAATTCCAACGGCTTAAATCTCAGATTATTTCACATCAGATTAGTCATCAGCAAACATTAAAATTTTCCGAAAGGTATATTTTATTATGTAAAGATTAATACAAATTGCAATATGGAGCTACACTGGCAACCCCGGGACGCGGCAGTAAAATACTTTGCTTTCGGCACCACGCTGATCGGCTCATTATTATACATATTTCACTTATGTAGCAAAATATATAAAATAAAACACATGCAGCGGTTGACTGATGTCTTATTGACAAACAGGCGCGTACTATGAAATACATTTCCTTTCGCTCGCTCGCGTGTTAAGTGACGAGAGTGAGTGAAAAGAAGTGAGCGTGCGGAACGCATGTAACGCACGCCCATATGTCTCACTCACTCTCGTCACTTAACACGCTAGCGAGCGAAAGGGAAAACATCTCACCGTACGTGCCTGTTGACAAAGCGGTACTAAGATCTAAAATACTTATTTATTTAATAAATATACACCATAAAGGATTCATTTTTGTATAAATAAATACAAATATATGTTGCATTATACAAAAAAAATAGGCAAACTAACTTATAAAAAACGTATTTAAGAAGACGTTTATTAAACTAACATCAACAGTTTTTAAACTACAAGTAATACTGAAAAATCTCAAAGACTAATTAAAAGTAAAATACATATACGCATATAAATGATTTAAAGAAAGCTCAGAGAGAGAGATAAGTTTATAAGATTTACATAATTCTAATGAATTTGATATAAACAGTTTTTGTCTTTACTGTAAAGTTGCGTATTTGTAAATTAAACAATTTACACCTAGCACTTTTAATATTTTAGCACAGGTATAAAATTATATTATATTTAAATAAACACAAATACGTAAAAATAAATTGCAGGTGTTTTATTTTTGTATGAACATAGCATACATACCGAGCTCATGATTATAAAATTTTGATAAGATTTACGCCAATGTGATAACGGGCTAAAATCTATATTAAGTGCTAAATTAAACACTGCCACAGCTTCACACTAACAACGGTGAAAATATAAGTTATGTTTGAATACTTATACACACACAAGCATAATCAAATTACATAATTAAAAATATATTATAAATTCCGGTTATTTAAAATTACTAATAATATATATATAAATAAACTTTTGTTCTCCACTGTGACGTATTGGGTCTACGTCACTCAAAATTTAGCGATTTTAATGTATTTTTTTATAATGTATTTTTTTTTTCAGGGTGGTTCATGAACAGTATTGCTCCTGCATGCGATGGTCAAGACTAGAGAAGACTTTGGTCATCATGGTGTCCATTTTGGCGTTTATGGTCGTCATTTTGGTCATAACGGTTGGAGTTTTGGCCGGAGAAAAGTCGAAAGAAGAAGGCCGCGGGATATTTAAAATATTTTGATTGGTAAATTGAAAAAAATATTTGTAATCCAGCGCAGTAAAGTATTCGTCCAAGACTGATTTATATACGTGTAATTGTGCAGTATATTACAAGACTTGTCTATACTCTGTTCAGAAATCACAGTCAGTGGACAAAATTTAAATAAATAATTTAATTGTTTACTGATGATTAAAAGGTGCATATTTCAGAATACCGAATCTTTTGACAGATCAATGTCAATCAATTAAAAAGCTTGAAAGGCACAACACTTTAATAACCATTCCTATTGCAGTTTGTATGTAACTGGCGATAAATTAAACTTTTTGCCAAATAAGAAATAATATATTATGTACTAATATTAATAATGAGTTCCAAAAAAGTGAATATTTGCGATGACAGATTCTTTTAACCAACGAATATATTTTTAACTATTAAAGCTTCATATTTAAGAATAGTAGCAAATATTTTCATTATTTTTATTAATAAAGAACAACAAATAAATATATTCTAATAACTGATAATTTTCACTATATTGATTTCTATAAAATTGTTTTCAATATGAAAAATATTATTGACATGAGTGTAACTCAAGCAAAACTCTTTATTACTTATGAATATTGTAGAAAAAGTAAGTGCTTCACTGACTACTTTCTGAATCGAGTATATTTGACAAGTTTTTTATGTAGTTAATTAGAGCGTTTTGCGCAAAATTGTATGTTATCCTTATAAGTATTATTATTTTATTTATGTATAATTTAAATGCTTTATTATTTATTTTTTCAGCATTTTTATAATATAATATGAGGCACTGGTATATTATTTAAAAAAAATTTCATTCAGTAACAGTGTTGAATGTATTTGACCATAAAAATCGCTCAAATTTGCACTAATTGCATCGTTGTAAAGAAAATATACTAAAAAATTGGATAGCCTTAAAAAATACTACTTTTTTTGTATGACTGTCATAAATATTATTTAAATAACAGTTAAGTCTTAAACTCATTATGAAGTAGAAAGAAAGTTTCATCATATGGCCAATATAAATTAACCGATCATTTGAGGTAAAAGAAAAAAAATATATTTGGTGCATTTAAGAGCACTATATATTGTAATATAATATATTTGTCAAGGGCTAATTTTAAATGCGCCACTGTGACGTTTTTGCAACATGCGAGGTGTTAATGTTATGTTTATCTTTTCATTTTAACTTTATTAGCGTTCTTGTCGTATTTTTTTTGTTAAAAATAAATTAATGGTTCTAATAAAATCATCGGTGACGTTTTTTCGAAACACGTTGTACTTGATCGATGGATTCAGGTGTTAAACGCACGAAAAGTTATTTCATAAATAATGAGCGATTTATTAAACGTATCAAGTAAATTATTATTGTATTAAAACAATATTTTTGTAAATATTTGTAATTATTTTTATATAAATTATAAATAAAATGTAAATAAATATACTTTTATCGAGTACTTTATTTGAAGATTAAGATTATCATTTTTAACAGTTGCGATAATTATTTTTGTAGATAAACATACTTTGTTGAATATGTCATGTGTTTATCAGCTGATTTCCGATAGTACATATATCAGAATTGCTGATTTCAAGAAAACTTTAACAGGTGTAAGAAAATGATAAAAAAAATGTTTAAGAGAAAAATATACATTTATATAAAATATCCGAAAGGCAAAGTATTAATATATAAGTAGACAAATACCAAAATAAATTTCAATTACACACAATTTTAAAAATAAATAATGAAAAGCAAATGTACTTGAATTCATCACGAAAAATATGTCATAACTTATGCATATTATTTTTAATTTATTCCCACAAAGGCAAATCATCGACGCGCAACCTTTTTTTGGAAGTGAAATAAATAAATTATTCAACCCAGAATTCCAAAGACCTTTAAAAAACAGGCCGAAATTTAAATTGGGACAAACTTGCGTATTCGCACCGCAGTCAGAGATAAAAATAAAAAGCAAAAACCCATTTTGTAGAGGTAAAAATCGCACACCCATATTCTCAACCAAGGCACAACAACCTTCAACACTTTCACCATCCTTTGTCGGCCGTTAAACCTTTGACGCATTTCGAGATTTATATCCGGAGTCCCTTTTTTACCGAGTGATAAGGGTTAAGATCTCATTTTATTATTTATAATAAAACAAATTATTCAAAAATGTGTTTTAAAAAAATATTATCGTATAAAATGTTATAAAATATAAGAACACCCTGTAGTCTCCGCCCCCGAGTATAAAACGCATTACGGCCTCCTTTGTACCTTTTTTATACTTTTTTTTTTGTTAATTTAAATACATATTGGATAACTCTCTCGTCTGCCGTAATCACCGAAATATTGTTATTGGACGCCATTATAGAGTGCAACGATCGTGAAAGGGTGAGATTATCGTTTTAGCCACAGTTTCTCAAAATGTTAGTTATTTAATAAAAAACATTTTATATAAAATATCACTGTGCTACCATAATACTATATATAATATTAAATTAATATAATGAAGTTAAATGCAAGTGAAATTAATCTGTCTAATTTCCCGTATTACAAACACAATAGACAAGAAGCATAAGTTTTTGACTATTGACCTGAAAAACTTCAGGCATTATTATAATTTATATCGTGTCTGGGAGGTCATAATCAGTGATTATTATTTAATAATATTTCTGATCAATCATAAAAGATTAAGTTTATATAGATGTTCCATATCTCACTAATGAATACCGTCATGATTAATTAAAATCAAACTAGGTCATACATATTTCAGAATCAGATCGTTAAGAATATAGTGTATGCGCATTAACGGCGTTGTCAAATCTCCAGCTGTTCAAAGCGAAAGCATTCTTACAACTTGCACCAGATATTTCAAACTCGGGAACCCGAAAGTTCATACAAACTTCGATTATAGACCGAGAGTAAAAATACCAAGGAAGCAGCTACTTTCTACTTCACATCAACTATAGCAAAGAAGTCAGAAATTCAGAGTTCAACCGATCCTCAATACTCAATATTACGTATTTTTACGTAAATAGAAATTTAATTATAATTTACAATATCAATAATCTTGTCTTGTTTGAAAGTTAGCATAGTAAATTATATAATGAACCATTTTATAGTTGACACTCGCCTATACGTTATTGACGGTAATATAAAATGTAGAAGCGCAGCTTTATTAAATAAAAATAATTATCATTGATATTAATGGTTTATACTTAATAAAGCGGTCCAAACAAAATGGCAACCGAATTTTTTGACTGTGACGACATCAGACGACCTTTTCATATAAAATAAATTAGATTTTGTAATAATAAATATGGAGAGTCATTCAATGAGATATTTTCTTAACATGCCAATATCATAATAAATAAAAAAATACTAATTGTTTATATATTGACAGATTGTAAATAAACAAATGAATAGGAAAAAATATATTATTATGAAAATGATATTTAATTAAACACTAATTCATTTATTTAGAAGTGTAAGTGAGCAGCCTTGCTCAAGGATCGAGAGTGGCGTGTGATATTTTATATAAATCTAGCCGATTATTAACATAATTTTTATTTATTTATTGCAATTCACTTGTATATTTATATTTAAAACTAAATTTATGTTTAAGGAAAAATTGCTTAAAATATTCTTACTAATTAAACATATTAGCCTATATACATGTACATAGTAATTATAAATTTAAGTAGTAAATAATAATTATAATTTTTAGTCATAAATGTCAATATCCACTAATTTAATAAATGTACTTTGAACTTTTAATGGTATACTAAAATCAATTAAATGTATTTTCGGGATAGTATAAAAAATCATTATCTTCATAAATTTGTTCAACTTTAATCAAATACATTTAAATTAATATTTTTTTAGCATATTATAATTTTTGTTTTTTTTAGTGTTTTTTTGAATTTTTTTTTATACTTTATAAAAACTATTCTCAGTATAATCTTTGTGAATGTATTAAAATACACATATTTTTATATTCTGCTCATGCGGAAATATGAAAATATTTTTATTTTATATAATGTTTTATTTAGAGACCACTTGCCAGAAAAAATAACGGCTATAAACTCGCGATTAGAACGCCCTCAAAAAAATGCCGCCGGGGCTCCGCCCTTGTCCAGTCAAGTATCTAGAGTGCTATCGAAACTCTTCGTAAAAAGACTAACTAATTCTGCGTAATTAGACCCCTGCATCACAGCATATATATATGTACATATATATGCGTTTATATATTATATATGTATATTTAAAACAGACAAAAATCAGTTTAAAATACTGATAAAAGACATACTGCCTTATATAAAAAAGCAATAAATTTTAAATAAAAGTAAAAAAGCCTAATGCTTTAGCTATGCTTCTTTTGTAAAAATATAATTTATCTGACATGTGCTAGTGAAAGTATATGCTGCTCTAAACTGTCATTTGACATAAATGGTGGTCTTCAACAGATGTGAATGTTAAATCCTGCAGGCCACTAGCAAATTTCTTTATAAAAATTGTTGTAGGGTGACACATCATTTATTAAGGTCAAAATGCTCCGAACATACATAAATTACACGATCCTCTCAAACAAAAAATACAGTTTCACTGATATTGCCCAGTAAAATAATAAAATTATAATTTGATTAATTCATTATATTAGGTTTACCCTTACCATATAATCAAAACATCACTTACTGATTATTTACTAAAGTAATTACAAAACAAAAACTCAAAAAAAACAAACCATTAAAAAACAACGTATTAATAATGAAATATACCTGCACATTTATTGTATTATTATATTGATATTTAAAGCTATATTTCCCCCCATCAATAACCCATTGATCCTACAAAAATACTACAAACCAATTAAAAACTCGTTTCAAACTCTTTCCATTTGATTTAATAATCATTATCAAGACATTTTGCATTTAATGATTTTTCTTTTATTATGTGATGTAGCATATACAGCCTTGGCCATAATAATGGGGCACCCTTAAAATAGCGTGTAACTCTTTACAAATGCATAAGCTGACCGAAATATATTAACAGGTGGTTTTAACCGTAATTCTGAGAACTATACAAAGGAATTTGTCATTTTTAATTGCTCAATTGAGTTTTAAAAAAAGATGATTTGTAGAAACCACGAACGTGGTTTCTACAAATCAAAGGCAAAAACTGGAAGAAAACGAAAGATAATTGCCATTGTTATAAAATCGATAAACTAAATTTTGCTATTGCGTTATTTTTGAAATACTATCTTTATATGCTATTAATTAAAAAGCGCTTCAATTCATCAGTAAAAATAAAATTTACACAATACATTTTTTTTAAATATTTTAGAGAGAGCATTATTATTTAAAAAAAAATGTGAAATACAAAGAAACCTTTTTACATCTAGTCGCACTTAGACAAATTAAAAAATACCTAAAAACACGACTGTTTGCTCATCCATCGGGCGGAAGCTGACCATCTAAAGCGGCTTTGGCCTCACCTTTTGACCACGATAATGACCGTGATTAGGGATTTCTCTCGGACGAAAGTGCCAAATAATGGTGCGCAATCAAGAGACGATGGTCACGAAGATGGAGACGAAGAATGAGCATATGGTATGACAGTAATAAGACGTTATTATAATATGTACCATATCGAAGCCATGCAATGTACTATGTGTACCGCGAGAGATGACCCCGCGGTACTCTTTCGTGTCAACGGCTAGTACGTTGAACCCTTCAAGGACGAAAACGTGAATGGTTATGTAACTGTACTTGTGTGTATCTTGTGCGTTATTTTTAAAGAAAATAATGTTGTAAATTTACCACTAGGGGTATTAAATGCATTGATACACCATGGCAAGAGAAGGCGAGATCGAAATATCTACACAACAACGGTGGTTTGAATATTTTTATCTACGAAGTAAAATTTTGCGATAAAACACTTTCATGTTTTAGAAATTAATATGTATTAATATATCAATATTAATGTTGACACTATGTCTAAATAAATCTAGTTCTGGAGCAGTTCAGTGATCAACCGCTGAAAAGCTGTTAAGCACTGCTAAAAAGCATTGTTCCATACTATCCTTGAAAAAGGCAAACTGTTTATGTAATCTAATTAGTCAATTACTACATGAAAAATAAGAATTTAATTGAAATATCTGATATTTAAAAAACAATATAAAGTCTAGGTAACGTATTATAATAAAAAATGATCAAGCGTTTTAGTGGCATTGTCTCACAATAATCACTAGCGACAGATGATCCACTTATTTATGGTCACAAAGTCATTATGGTTGACTACAACTTAAAATAACGTCCATCCAATTCAATACATAAGTAAGCCACTGTGACTAAGAATCTCTATGCCTTCACTACACAAAAACAATACAGATCGTCTTCAATGAGACGCGTGAGAAGAGTTTGTTAATAGCAACCGAAAATAAGATTATTCATGCCCCCTAACTCATTATGGCTGACCACCCCAAATTTCACCGTCCCTAATGATAATACAATAGTCCCTAATTATAATAGGTTCTAAACCTATTTTTTTAATTAACTTGCAAAGCATTATTTGCCCTAATTAATATTTTTATTTGTTGAATATTTGGTTTTTAAAAAATCAAAAAATATTATAATATAAAAAAAACCCAGATAATCATCAATGTTGGTCATCGTGTTTCGTACATTTATATATTGGAATATTAATATCAGATCAATGTAATAAATACTAGTAAATTATAATTATAATGTATAAAATAATCAGTTGTAAGAATAATATCCTTAATATTTTGACACCAGTAAATAAAAAACCAAGACGTAAAATACTGATAAATTGGAATATCCGCATTATTTTCAATATACTGTATTGCAATAATATTGTACACCTTGATTTAGGCAGTTAATCAAGGTGTACAATAATCTACAAAATTCCCCATTTAGGAAATGATAAATATTCTTTTATTTAAAAAAACATTCATCTTGAAAACATCAAATTTCATATTTATTACAAACTAATTTGTTCTAAAAATGCAAAAATTTTATAACAATAAAAAAAATATTTTGCTATTTACAGCAAGAGTTTTCTTAATAAAATTAATGTTAATATTATCTTTTTTAACCATTTTATAAATTTTATGCAATAATATATGATAAAATTGCTCTATACACTTTGATATGTGATATGACTTATTAATACTTTGTATAATAATAATAATAAGTCTTAATATAATTTACTGAATAATCAGTATCTTAAAACAATAGCAGACTAAATGCATATATTCCTAATATGTATAGCGATATATCTTTATCACCCTTTTTATCATAGAACTGCTATGATATTGTCAAGCCCACTATCTTAAATTTCAAAATTGTTTTATTAACATTATATAGCTATATATAGAACATCTTATGGTATAATATAATTAAGATAATTTGTACAATTCTAAGAAATAATGTTGTGGTGTTTTATCTATGTAACATCAAAATAAGCTACTAAATGAATACATAAACAAATTATCAATATCATCAACAGCATAGACAGATTTATTTTTTAAGAAGAGGTTAAACAGATGAGATTCATTATTTTTATACAAATATATATAATTTTAAGTATATTTAGCTCTACTAAAAATATAATTTTCTACATGAAAACATTGTTTTACAACAAACAAAGTACTACAGGTTAACATGAGATATCTCAAGAAGTACCACAAATATGTAAATTGTATATCCATTATTGTTATAAGTAGTTAGAAGGTTTATATACATATATATTATTTGTGTTTAATCAAATTTATTAATATGTAAATGTTAGTATAAAATAAATTTTGGAAGTTCATAAAAATAATTTAAGATAAAAAATGGCGTTTGAGAAAATACTATAAAATCACTTCTAATCAGTATTAGATTTCATCAGAACCAGACATATATGGGTAAATATCCGTCTCTGGTATTACTTAAATGATATCTTTTGTATTTTAATTTAACGAGGTTCGCTTGTGTGTGATCAAAAAAGTAGAAAGTGCTTTTGTCGTCTTGGCTGGTGCCATATTTGGATTTCGGCTTATTATCCCCAGGTTCCGTTTATGGAGTCGGTACGTTCGATGTGAAAAATGCACCGCATATGTCGCCGGCTATTTATATGTGATGTAAGAATGTTAATAATACGATAAATCTTCAAAATGGCTCAAATTCATCATCGGGAGATTTTGGGAAACTCGGGAGAGTGTGTCGTTCGGTACATTTAATGAAAAATAAGTATATCGTATGGAGCAACTTAACTTTGGAAGAAATAGTATTAGCAAAATAAATATTGAAATTTGAGTAAAAAATACAATTTGATAGATTTTAAAAATAGTGGCTATGTTTAATTATATCGTTTGAATCTTAAAATTTTCCCTTATACACCTGAATATACAAAAATTGAACTAAGTTGGCTTTTTTGCATGGGTAATTTTTTTAAATGAACATATGCGTTTTAAAGCATATTCATAAAGTTTAATGACGGATATATGCGTTTCCCGTTATCTACTAAAAAATTAAATGACGCTCATGTGCGTTCTCCAAAACCAACTAGCTGATAAATTCAAGATTTTTATCACAAAGGAACACATCTCAGACAGATATAATTCATAATATAAATTTTAGGTTAAGAATTTATTTTTACATTAAAATGGTAAAATTTTAATTTATAAAAGTTATTTTTCACATATTTTTCTCTAACTAGAACTATACCTAATTTTTTTTCGCCTTAACGTTAAAATAATACATATACACTGTATATTATACAAGTATATTTATTTTTTTCATTAAGTTTAGATTAAATGTCTTATTAAGGTTACACAAAAATGGTTGCAAATAACATTCATTCCCCGATTTTTGCGAAAGAAGTAAATGGCCAGCAGGCTAAAAATGTTAGCCAGCGCTGCTATAGTATATTTTTGTATTGCATATATATTTTAAAACATTATAATTTATATATTTCGCATTTATTTAATTTTATAAAAAAAATGGGACACGACCGTGAGAAACCTTTTAACATCTAAAGTCGCAGGGTACAGACTTTAAAACATTAAGGAATAAGATATAAGCTGATTCTAATCCGCCTTAATGACAAACGGCTTTTTATTTTAATAAAACTTACCACGCTTCTATAATTGTAAACTGATAAAAAATATATACAACAAAATCTCACACGAAGGAGGTCATGAATATAAATACGGGAACGCGGGCAATCAATATTCACGTCTACATTACATACATTTACACTTGATAATCTACTTCGAAGCTTAATGCATCCGAACTTCAAGATCCCTTTAACTTGTACTGTTACAGTACAAGACGCGGCAGACTATACTTCAGACTAGCAAAAACCGCAGGAGCCGCCGCTTCTCTCTACGCATCCACTGGTCCAGAATCTATAGCTCAATCTACACTAGATACGCCTTGAGCTACAACATATTTAATATTTAAGAACCAACTACGTCTTTACAAAAATAAGCCGCCTGACCTGAATTTAAGGACAAATGCAATTTATATTTAAAATTGTCCTATATACAGACGAATTAATATTTGTATTTGTAGCATAATTAAAAATTACGAGTAAAAATAATATGTACATATAATATACATATATAGTTAGTTAGTTATATTTATTCTTTAAAGTTAGTAAATAGTATAGTGTATTTCTAACAATAGTATAATTAAATTAATTTACTGTAATTATATTTTTTTTTAAATAAATTCCAACAGAAAAAAGATATCTACAGTCGCAAGATGGCGACACAATATTAAATATCATAACGTTTTTTTGGTCGATAAAGCAGCGCGCTAGATTATCTACTTGTTAATTTTTCCAGTAAAAGTCCACATATTTGCACTAGCATGTTTCATACAACACAAGCATTTCCTTTGTATGCAACGTGACTTTTCATTCTTCTCACTCCATTCATTAGCTGTTGCTCCGCGCGTAATCTTCTCAACAGTTACACAGTAATGAACTCCGAACCACTGACAACGTAATTTCTGTCGTAAAATCTAAAAAAGCGGTAATGTTCTAACGAAACTTTTATGACCTGGAACAAAAAAAAACTTTGCCAGGGTTCGAGTTAATGCGCGAAGCAACATTATGCTACAGAGCTTTACAAATGGTCAACCTTAATGAACAATTTAAAAGCATGACTATAAAATATTAGCATATTATTTATGAATTAAATGTGGGGACCACACAGAGCCACTTTTGTAAAGGACCTCATTCTTGAAACTCGCGTAATAACTGTGATCAAAAGTGATTATTTATTATTAGTGCGATCACACAACGACTCTTATTCACTCATAAATAACACGCAAAGATTCTCAGGTGCATTGAATGAATATTTATTTGTTTTGAAACGGTCACGGAAACAATATATCACCGGAAGACAGATAGTACGGTAATGGCATCCAATGAGGTAAAAGCGTCACAGGCAGTCACCTGGCAGACTTCAGCAGACACCCAAAGAGCAGATGCCTACCCGTCCGCGGACAGCATACTGTCATGGATGCTTACATCCTGAGAGGACCGCACCAGAGAGGGATCGACTTTATCATACAAGTACCGTAGCAGAAAAGGATCAACTTCCGCTATACTCTTGCTATCACGCCACCTGCAACGACCTCTGAAGGTCTTCCACATAAAACATCCCTGCGCCAGCTTCACCACCACCACTCAGAGAAAACATCTCGGCATTCTTCTGTCGCAATATGTAATACATTATAATAAAATTTTCACTAGTTTCCACTGGCGTCTTACTGACTGCGAATTCACACCCCTTAAAGTTACTAAGCCCAAAATAAGTAAATATAAAATGAGTTTATCAACAAGTTCACATTTCATACCTGAATTTAAGTAAAAGAAAAAATAAACCTCAGCTGAATTATTTGATCACATACCTATACAATTTCAAAAGTCGTACGTGATTTTAAAAATAATAATAATAATAACAGGTTGTCGTAAAGCAAATATTTGCCCATTTTTCTATTTTTGAAATACACAAATCCTCACATATGTTCCAATTAAAATTCCAGTTTCCATTTAAAACGTATCAGAAATCTATTATGAAATATTATTTATGAATTCCAAGAATGAATTTGTATCACTATTTGAAGATCTATATGCTAAACATAATATTATGGGAAACTTTTCCACGAAAATCTTTACCGCGATGGACAAGTACGTCTTATCTTTAATATTTTCAATATTGTATTGTAATTTATAAATTTTCTAATATACAATATTACACCTTTCGTATGTCGAATTAGAATCGCTTCTAATCATATAATAATCGTCAATATATAATTAATTTTCTTATATGTGTTTCTGTAAATTCTATGAATAGGAAATATTCATTTTCAATCTCTTCTTTATGAACATATAGTACATACTCACATTCAAAGATAAATGCCGTTGATAGTATATTAGAAGAGGCGTGGCAAGTTCGTGACAAGAAGTCCGGGGTATAGTTATAATGCAATAAATTAATAAATTCATTACTGACAGGATCTAACCGATCAGCACACTATACCTACGTGAAGATATGGATAATTTTTTATTATTGTTTTACAACAACTACCCACACCCAGTCATTATGATCGAGCTCCAACAATTGTTTTATTGCAACAGTGAAATTATAAGTCTATATGCGTGTGACGCCAGGAACAAGGAGAATTTAGTCGCAAGACAAATGGCGGAAACGAGGGGCGATGCTGCATTTTACATCCTCCGGGCAGTAAATTAGAGCTTGTGGAGACGATCACTCTTCCATGTTTACGACGACGGGCAAGGTAAGAGTGTTCAATCTTGGCAACATCACTGAAAAAGCATATTATTTACGCTAAAGGCTAGTTAAGAGCTTTTAGAAGCATCACGCGCATGAGCTTTTAAGCTCCGACAAAGATTCCGCAGATGGTCTTGCAGTAAAAAAATAGAAAATTAGCTTATCACTTATCATTCAAATAATAATACTAGAGATTTCTTCTGAAAAACTGGCTATTCAGAGAAATCCGTAAGTATTATTAGTCAGTTTTTATTAAATAAGCTGAGCTATGATAAAAAGAGAGTAAAAAAGCGTATGTAGCGCAAAAGCAATTTTGCCCGTATTTTAAATCAAAAATCGCTGTTTACATTATATATTAAACATAAAATTTATTTACAATAATTTGAATGACAAGAAAAGTCTGAATCATCACGTAATAGTTATTATAAATAAAAAAAGTGTAAAACAAAAATGTAAACATAAATGCAACGAAATTTTTATGATTTCGAGGACAATTGTCTAGCGATATGACACTGAAATTTCCTTTTCGGCGAAATTATAATAACTAACTTATTTTCAATAACGTCATAAGTTTAACATGTGTCTAAATGTTTTAAATAGTCAACATAAAAAAATTAAATTTACTATGAAAATTCAACACAACAAATATCTGCCATTTATAGAGTTACTTATTATTAGAAAAAATTGAACTTTTGGACACACAGTTTTTAGTAAAAATACACACGAATCGTTATTAGATTGCTAATTTTCAGCATCATCCTTCACAACCGAATTCTATAGCAGCCTTCCTATTTCATAGAGCAGAAAAACTTTCAGATAATAAACATTTAAGGAATTTAAAAATATCAAGGAAGCAATAAAATTAAAAAGCTTCAATTATATTCACAATAAAAAATGTTAAAAAGGTAGATATAAATGAAAAATTCAATTGTATTTTACAAATACCGTACGTTCAAGATATTTAAATGCCCCCACTCCCCTACCTGCCCCCCCAAATAACGTTACTGGATAAAACAAGGACAATATAATTAAAAATAGGATTGATTTACTAAAAGAAAAATTTATTAAATTTAAATAAATATAATATACAAAGTAATAGATTATCGATTAAATGTAAAATAAATATTTTTCTTATTAAAAATATAAACTAATAATTAAAGTTAAAACGGCATTACTACAAGCATCTTCCGTAAAGTCGCTTTTATTTTATTATATTGACTATATAGAAAAATGAGCGATCAGATCTTAAATACGGCTTTAAGAAGTGAAAGTTTTTCTCGGGTTCTACCGAAAAAAAATCAATTAATTGTCTGTAAAATAATATTTTATCACAAAATAACTATTTTGCTTTTTCATTAATAACTTGCATTATCGTATAATTTTTAGATTTTTTAAAATATGTATAGCATAATTCTATGCGAATTACTGATTAATGAAGGCGTCAAAATGAAAATGCTTAATTTATTATTTTTCGTATTTTTGATCAGGGGTGTATTTCCGAGAACAACAAAAAAAAATTTAAAGCAGATAAAGCAAATATAAAAAATGCCGCTTTTATTACTTTCTAGGTATGCGATTTGCAACTGTTTGTCAGTCTACTTTGGCGACGGGAGCTGACGGGTGGCAATTAAACACAGATTGAGCCGCTGCAGTAGTATGTTTTTATTGAAATATTGAAGTTACATGGTGTTTATAAAGTTAAACAAGGTGCAGGCCCGCAACCACGCGCGAACGCGCCGAAGGTTGTCAGTCACGCCAGTGTTAACAGTGTTACCAAGTCTTGGCCATAATAAACCTGAATAAATACATATAAGTAGGCCCTACAAAAAATGGATAATAAATATAGATAAAAAGACAATTTTTTGAAACAAAATAAAAGCGTATAAAGGACCATGGATCGGGGAGTGGCACTAGTCATTTTGGTATATTGAGAGAAAAACGACTATCGGTGCTACGCAAGTATACAATTTTTCTAATTATTTGTATATTCGTATAGTTGAAAATCGAACGAATAATTCGAATGATTGAATATTTGATTGAGAATCTTAATCGTGACGCATACATAGATCACAATGCTTAAATATATAAATATTTTTTTTTAAATATGTTATACATATATTATAGCAACAAAAAAATAAATTTAATTCTTTACAAAAGTTATAGGAAGCTTAATTAATCTTTTAAGTTCTATATCATCTTTGAAAGCGAGATTTAGAACATTTGTGGCTTTTAAAAAGCAATTAAAACGCTATTTGCTTTGTATTATTTGTATTGTCTTGCGACACAAAAATGTCATTAGGGTTCAAGCATTGTATTATTTTGATGATCAGATTTAATGATAGCAGGTAATAATATCCTGTACTGAATTTTGATGTACCAATAGATTTTGATTGCGATAGATAATAACGAGCAAGAGCACAATAAAAATAATTTATATGTACATATTCAATTTTTCTTCGAAAAGTTCCTCGTAAAATTTAATCTGCTGTTCGTAATCATATCGTTAAAATTGATTTTTAATTATAAAAATGCAAATCTCATCATGATTTAACCGTCGATAAAGATCGGAAGCCTCATTATCAATATTCATAAAAAAAATAGTATACTTATAAGAGAAAAACCTGTTCAGCTAAACGTACATTCATATGTATATGCAGTCGTATGTTTATTTATATATAAATATAAGACTCCATAGGTTTTCCGAATGTCATACTTAATATCAAAAATATGTCAGATACAATTTAGTAAAAACTGTAGCTTTCAAAAATCGCTTTCTAAATAAATCGTTTAAGTCATTTCCTAAGGAACACACAATGAAATTTACGATTTTTATATGCATTTATTCAGATGGAGGTACAACTTAAAATGAAAAATATATTACAGTAAAATAACTAATAACCATAAGTAAAATACGCAATAGTACATTAAATTATTGTCAAGAAGACACCGATTTATGATCTAATAATAGGCATAAAATTAATGAGCATCCTATTTTACTCAGTAATTGAATTAAACTACTTTCTAACCAAATGAAAGGTCCTAAAATTTAAATTTTACTGAATCTAGAAAAAAACCAGACGATATTGCCTCTTACAGATCAATAAGTATCTAACTATTTATGTCAAAAATATTAGAACAAAAACTAATAAAAATATTAAATCCGATAAAATAAAAACCAAATCACTCACTAAGTCAGTGATTTAGCTTTAGCAATAAAAAAAAAACACTTAATATAATTAATACTTTAAAAATAAAAAATATTGTTCAATCGTATTTTTCGATATAATTTAGACTTTTGACAAAGTGGTGCACACTGGACTTCTCTTCAAAATTTAGAGACACAACATCTTATTAATAATCCAATCCTACCTAAGGGATCAAATTAAGATCAGATTTTCCTCAGACAAACTAAACAAGAAATTTGCTTACGACTCTACAATAATAGCGTCAAATACTGACTCAAAAATAGCATCGAAGAGACTGCAAGATCATTTATCAGAAATCTAAATTCAATCCTCTGAATGGCATATCAGTGTTAATAACACTAAATCAAGCCATGTTACATTTACGCTAAACAAAGATACTTGTTCTCTGATATTCCTTAACGGGAAATGAATACCACAAAAGTACTACCAACTAACATATATTAAAGTAATAAAATAATATAGAAATAATTTAACTAAGTTAAACATATTATAATTTTATGATAATTATTTAGAGGAAGTCTATAACGGTAGACTTTCAACATGTTATTTTATTTTTTCCTTTTCCAAGTGCCTAGTTTATGGAAGAATAAATTTATTTTAAGGATTGTTTATTGTTAAAATAGACAAATTGTATTTCAATAAAAATAAAATAAATATTAAACTCATACTTATGTCTATTTATTAAATAAAATATTAAGGTCACGTGATATTGTATAAGAATATAAAAAAATAAAAAATCCCGATATCGCGTGTCGTTCTCGCCTCACTTTTTTCTTCTCTCTTATCAATGCGTCATTTTCTTGTTGTAAATGATCAATAAAGAGAAGAAGAAGAGAGTGAGACGTGACGTATCCATATCAACCCAACCTACCCCGATATCACACCACATCCGACTTATCGGGATTAAAAGTGTTGTAAAAACGCTTTTTCGTTTTATGACTGTTAATGCTTTCGGCGGTGGAAAAGTCAACGTACTACACTCGATACTCAACGCGTGGGTTTTGTATTTAAATTTTTAATTATCTACTTTTAATAGCTCTTAAGCGTCGATTTCGTCGGTTAAATTGATTGCTGCTTAAGTATTTAACTCATCTATTGAATTTATATTAAAAACGTGATGATAAATTGATTGCTTCTTAAGTATTAAGCTGTCACCTGAATCCTATAAGATCAACTTTACCTTCGATACGATTTAGAAATTTCGTACCGCAGAAATACCAATATATATAAATTATGCGATAAAATTGGCATTTAAAAATATGTTACTTAAAATTGTGTTATTATAAAAATAACGCGTGAATTTTTTTTAATAGTATGTTAGCTAAAAACATAATTTAACAACATTTTATGATTTAATTTGCAAGTTGAACTGTGCTATTGGGTTATTAAATGTATGAAAATATTTTTTTGCTATCGACTATTTGCAGTTTTATATTTTAATTAATAATAAAAGTTTTGTCCACAAAGATTATATTAAAACAATATATAATCAAGTATAATTTCACCCAAATAATGTATGTATCAGGCGCGTACGATGTGATACATTCCCTTTCGCTCGCTCGCGTGTTAAGTAACGAGAGTGAGTGAGAGATAATGGGGCGTGAGTTACATGCGTTCCGCACGCCCATTTTCGTCACTAACACGCGAGCGAGCGAAAGGGAATGTATCTCACCATACACGCCTGGTGTGTACATGTCATTTTTAATTATATATACAATTGTTTATATAATATATATTAAATAATATTAGATAAATATGTACTACTATTCATAATATCAAAAAAATGTATAAAATATTTTTTATTCCACAATGTTTAACAACGCGTTTATTGTTTAATAGTTAAAACCATTTAGTTTTAATATAACCATATATTATTAAATTATAATTACTAGCCATTTAACTGTTAAGCGCAGAATTGAAATTTATAATGAAACTAATTGCCTTTAGTATTTGTGATATACAGAACCAGCTTATTCGTCACGCCGACGTTATACAACAACAGCGACGTGGTAGCACGATAGATACATGATTAATACCCGAATGTTTTGTGTTCGAATCCTATAATACATGTGCCTTAGTGATTTTCTTAAAATTTCCAAAGTATCTAAAAAATTGAAACTAGTGTTTTTATATAAATCTATAAAATTATCTATATTTTTAAATCTTTCACTAGGTCAAGTTGCTTTTGGTTAATTCGCTTTGGTTAGGTTTGGGTTTCAATAGAAAATAAATATTTCGCAATAGTCAAATGGAGTTTCATGACAATACACATTCACTGTAACATATATGTATATTGTTATTTAATTGCATTATTTATATTAATAATGTTATTGTGATTATTATTATTCGTTCCTATCTTTAACACCAGTGAAATATAACATTACTAGTAATACATATTAACTTTAATATATATATTTAATAAGCATCATGTATCTGTAGCAAAATGCATAGTTTACTATTTTATGATACAGTATGTACATATAGCAATTATGTATGCTTAATATATCAAAAATAAGTATATTACTTAAAAATTCAAAAAATAAGCAACTCTCGTAAACCCGCAGAATGATAAATCTTCATTATATATGACACTATCATTCCATCATTTTTTAATGTAAATGATTTACGAGTACCATATAAAGAACGTTAAAAATAATACAAAAGCTTCTCTCCTTAAAATAGGCATTTAGGCGTATTTTTTTCCGAGAAATTAACAAATATAAACCTTCTTTACGATATAATTATTTATATTTACTTCAATAGATTTATTTATTTTTCAAAGCCGTAATTAATGAGGCTTTTTAAAGACATATTTATTGTATAGCGTGAATGGAATTCAGCCGTCGGAAGATGGAATTCTTCAACCGTCTGTCTCATCTCGAAAGACTGAACTCTTGCATGAAGCGTTCTGCTTAACAAGGACATAAATTATTAAGAAGATGTCTTTGTTTTTTGTGCGCTATCCTCATCTCTGTGTGACCACCAGCGGACGTTTTAATGACGTCTGTGGATGGTAAGTGACGCGTGGCCAAAGACGATGGGCACTTTGACACAGTGCAATTAGCCGCGAGTCAAAAAGTGCTGGGGGCGTGTGTGAATTTATTGGGTTAGAAAAAAGTGACGGTCCATTAACGTCGGGTTAAAAAAGCGAGTAGTGTTTAGTACTTGATATGATTTTCTTAAATTTCTAAACAAATAAGAAACGCTGCAAAAATATTTTTGCAAAATAGATAACTCAGCTTGCAAATCCTTATTGAAAATATCAAAATCATTAAAAATTTAATAATAACATTACACCATTAAACATCAGAAATAAAATAGCATAAGCTAATCAATAAAAATATGATATAATAGAAAATGCGTTTTTCACGTTCTATATGTTGACACAAAATTACACACATTAGAAAACGAATAAAAAAGACGCACGAGTGATTCTGAAAATTATTTACTGTAAAGTACGCTCGGGATAAGGATTCCGGTTTGTTAATGTGTGCGTGAACCGTGTGGCTCAAAACAATTTCGCTCAGAATATTTAATTTTTTTATTTTAAAAGAAAATATATGTTTATTTAACATACATACATCTGAGCTAAGTTGGAAATTTCAACGGACAATTAAAAATATATTATATAATCGAAAAAACCAGACATTGATGTCATTAATTAAATATTTGCAAAATTCAAAATCTTTCACTAGTCAAAAAAATAATTAAGTCTTAAGCTATTTATTCTTCAAAAGCAAAAAGATATAAAATGGGGAAAGAAATTATTCGCAGATTGTTCAATGGTTCGACGACTCTATTAAATCATTAGAGTTCATTAAAAAATTATCATTGGGGCAACGATAAGAATAATAACTTTTTTAAGCCTTACAGAGAATAGTGTAAAAAAAAAACCACCAACGCACTGATTAATGGAAAAATAATTAAAATATTTTAATCCACGGGTAAGAGAACGAATAACTTACAGTGTATATTTGAAGCCTTGAAATCAATTAACCCAGATATGCCCAAGAAATTTTGTTCTCTTAAAATTTCATTTATAAATAAAAAACAGTGGCACGAGTTTAGTGACCTACCATGGGACAGTGGGCATACCTGGGTTAAGCCAATATCAACACAAAATTATTTAAAATAAATCACTAGAGAAGATCAAACTTTTGTGCCACACTGCACTTTAATGAGGAATACCAGCGTTGATGAATCAGCGACTGTCCTTAAAAGAAAAAGCGAGACAACGAAGTACACGCTACATCGCTTCTCCTTCTCATATACATGTACACGCACACAATAACAAACCGGCATCCTTATCCCGAGCGTACTCAATTTAAATATTTTTTGTAAATTAGACTGCTTTAAAAACGTAATTAAAAATGAAAATTAGTAACATTTAAATATACCGTCATACAATAATTTATGTTTACTTCAGATATTTCACAGTCAACCATTAAAATCATAATTTATGTCACACACTTTCAATCCTTTTCTTCGTTAATTCGCAACATCGAGGATTACTCAGATCCGACAAGATATATTATCCCTGCTCTCAATGAGCAATTATAAATTATGCACATATTTACATGCAAATGCATGCATGTGTAAGTAACATATTTATAATACTTCTTAACATACCTGTCTGTCCTCGCCTTTGCATGATTTAACCCGGCGTTCCTTCGAATCGATCGAATCGAATCGGGTTACACAATGGCCGTATTTATGGCCCCGTAAAATTAACGGGCGAGGGCAGCGTCACTTAAACGGTAAAGTCGGAAATAGCCACAGGCGAAGGAAACAAACGGTAGCGCATATTTAAACCTTGAATAGAGGGAGCTTCTGCTATGTAAATCGTTGGCAAAAAAAGCTTTGGGTTCGGCGCCTGTAACACCTGGCAGTCGTTGAAATCTCCGGGCAATTAGTCCGGAGTCCGGAGCGATGTCCGGGTAATTTGTGACCGGTTTATCGACGCTTCGTTAACACGGACCAACTAATTGCTCGGACGATATTAATCGAGCGTCGATCATTATTTATTAACGTGTGATGAGTTGTGACCTCAAAATGAAATATAGAATTTAACCTGTTAGTTACCAGAAAGTTGTTTTACTGTGGATATTTTATAGTGAAATTTATCGACGATATATAAGTTATACTGATAATAAACTTTAATATAACAATATACCATGTGAGTGGTACAGATAATAAACTTTAATATAACAATATACCATGAGCCATATAATTACATTTTTTTTTTCAGATTAAATTAAGACCATCGTGAAAACAAATTTTTAATTCATAAAACAAAAAAAATGTATATATACATATTTACATAACTAGAGCAATACTTAAAAATAATAACCAGAACAAAAATCATAAAATATCAAAATTAAATGATACGAACTGAACCAGCTCCTCAAAGCTAATAGGTCAATGTGTAATATTTTATAATGAAATGAGATAGTTATTAAATTATTGATCTTAAGAGTTAATAATTGTACAGTACATATGTATATAACAAAAAACCCGACAGAAGCAATAGTAATATTTATAATCCATAATTTTGAGCGTCCCGTACCCGCTTACGCACTATCCGGGGTACCTCATGTCATTGAGGATTTTAATAATAATGCATAAAATATAATACATTAGTAAATAAAATAGGTTATTTACGTCAGTAGTATTTTTTTTATGAATTCTAAAAACATTTTTAATGCGTGTTTTAAAAAAGTCGATTCAATTTTAGTACAATGCAATACATTTTAAAAGTTTTGTAATAAATTGTGCTTTCATGATTTAAGTGGACTAACTGACTCAAACCTGTCAGTTTTTCGTAAATAAGTTACAGAATTCGTTTGGTAGAACTCATAGGTATGGCGCCTTTAATGTAACATATTGTTATGTATGTTCCATTAATGAATTTAAGATTTATTTTGAATCAACATAACCTGACCGTGGCTCAAATCTGTTATCTGTGGCGGAGAGAAAGGTTTCTCAGAACTATATATTTATATATTTATACTAGAAGCAGTACTTGTTCCGGAAAGCGATTTTTTGTTTTATGAGCACCAAAGACTTCACTTCTAGGGATTTAAAATCACAAATAATACAATTGTCTTCTAGGTCATTGGCAACAATTATATTATTTCTGAAAGCAGTATTTATTTTGTTCCGAAAAATAATTGATATGTTTTTCTGGTGAAGAGAAGAGGTTTTTAAAATACTATGAAATTGGATGATTTGTTAAATTTATATAGACAAGTAACCAAAGAAAAAGTCTTTGCATTGAAGTGCTTTTTACTTGGTTCTTGGTTTTCAGAGAAGAGTTTGTTAGACTGCAATTTTTTTATCAAATGGAAAACTTGATATATAAGCAATTAAATCAATAAATTATAGCAGAAGATTAAATATACATTTTTAAAAATTTATTGCTGTTTTTGGAATATATGTTTCTATTTAACAAACGATTATTGTGATTTATTTATTTGTTTTTGCTTTTTTTTTTCATAAAATAATACTGTTTTTAGTTTTAAAAAATCGAATTTAGGTCGCAATAGTAACAAGCCATTTTAAATTAAATTAATTTATAGGTTTGGTAAATTTTAATTTATAACAGCTAAATTCATACGCTGCTGAAAGATCAGAATTAAAGTTTTAATAATAATTATTAATAAATCCCATTAAAAAATCTAATAAGATATAAATTATTTTACATTTGTAATAAAAAAATGTAGAAAAATATTCATAATAAAATTTATCTTAGTCTGGTCTTTAACATAAAATAAGAGAGCAATAAAAAATATTGTAGAAGAATATAACAGATAAAAATTTAGACATCACCAAACCCAGAAGAGACCTAGTTAATACAAATCAGGAAAAGGTGGAAATATTAGTTAGCGCATTATTTCGTCATATGTGCTTACAGAAAGTCACAATAACGCAAATTTTAGCAGGTCAAAAAAAAAATTTATTAATTAAATTTTAAAGGAAAGCAATCATATATAATTACTCATATATTAAAAATATACCTATATTTAGCAAGAAACTGGAAAGCCTTAAATATATTAAAATATCTATTTAAAATTAATATTGTTACAAACTTTTTAAATTTAATTTAAAATTGATTGCTAAAAATAATATATTTATTAACTTTAATATATTAAAAACGATTGAGCTTCCCTGGAGTCAAAAGATCAACGAGATAAAAATCGCAAGGGCCCTTCCTTTGGATTTACGACTGCACTCGCTGCACACACATAGGAATATGCACATTTTTTGTGACAAATCAATTTCGAGCCGGCGTTTCAGGGGAGGTCAAGCGTCGGGTCGCTTTGCTTTTCGTCCGCTCTCGCGCCGCCGCGCCGTTTCGCAGCCAGCTCTCCCCAAACGCGGGGGCGGCCGATTGTTTTTATTTTTATTTTCATTTATTTCCTACACAGCATCCTCCGAATGGAGAGTCACCGACGGGCGCCTATATTTAGCAATTGTGTACTCGCGAGAGGACATTAGTCTTCCTGTGTGAGTTCAATTCTAATTTGAGTTCCGATATACACGCAAACGGACGCTTTAACTCGGCGACGGTCTTCTCTTACTTCTTATTTACAGAAATACGCGTGTAATGCACGTGTTTCAAATTTTTGTATATACTTCTAACAATATCTTTTCCTATGAATTTTCTATTGCTTGGATATTTTTAGTCAGACTATCGTAAATTATGTTTTAGCTTGCTTTGAAACTAGCAATACAATAAGGTTTTTTCACAATATACATATTCTACTTACATTAAAATATTTAAAAAAATTAGAAAAACATAATATAGTAGGATATATGATGATTTTGAAGGTGACACGCTACTGTACTGTAATGGCTTAAAACCATTGCAATTTTAAAAATAATATTAATTTGAATCTGATTAATTCAAAGCTGCAATAAAAACAGGTAGTGAGAAGGACAGAGATTTTTATTTATCACTATGAAGACAGTTTTTTATAATATGAGTTTTATGACCGACTCTAGGAACACTTTACACTAACTTTCTTGCACATTTTCTGGTCAAAAAAAATAATTAAATGCAAGGATGATTATATAAATAAATTCTGAGCCAGGTTTAGTTCATTAAAAATATAAGGATTGATATTAAAAAATTGAATAACTTAAAATTACGTGTTAATAGAATATGTTACAACAATGTAAACACAATCAACAACCATTAAAAAAGTAGTGAGAAACCGCTCTAAAAGATTTAAGATGTTTTACATATACATTTATTAATTATTAACTATTAACACGGTTTATATTCAATCCTAGATCGAAATTATTTAAATTTTATATTTAACATGACACGCGTTGATATTATGCGTTACTACGGTGTAAACACAATTAAAAACTATTAAATAGGCAATAAGATACCGGATTAAAATTGGTGACATATTTTATTAATTAATATCTATAAACACAGCTTTTTTGTCGATAAATATGCACGACCTAGCTTGATTTAATTTTAATTATTTATGTGCAACGTGACACATGTTGATCTAATGCGTTTCAACAATGTAAACACAACCAGCAACCATAAATTAAGTAGTAAGACACAATACTTAAATTAGTAATAAATATTTCATTAAATATTAACTATTAACTATTAATCACTATGCACGACCTAGCTCGATTTTACTTAAATTTTTTATCACAATATTCCACTTTAAAAATGAACAAATTTATTTACCTTATCTCTAATGATCTCTTATGGAAATAATTACTAATTTGGATCTACTAGAAACGATAGAAATTAAAAAAAGACAAAGGCCCATATGGGATTTAAACCCTTGCCTATCAGGTCTTAGTCACAAATTTATACTAATGATCTATCGTGTTAGATAATATATATATATATATATATATATATATATATATATATATAAATATATACATATATATATATATATATATATATATATATATATATATATATATATATATATATATATATATATATATATATATATATATATATATATATATATATATATATATATATATATATATATATATATATATATATATATATATATATATATATATATATATATATATATATATATATATATATATATATATGATATGACACCGATTTAATTTTTATTTCTATCAAATAAATAACAAATTTAAATGATCCATCGAAATATATATATATATATATATATATATATATATATATATATATATATATATATATATATATATATAAATATATATATATATATATATATATATATATATAAATATATATATATATATATATATATATATATATATATATATATATATATATAAATATATATATATATATAAATATATATATATATATATATATATATATATATATATATAAATATATATATATATATATATATATAAATATATATATATATATATATATATATATATATATATATATATATATATATATATGTATATATTTATATATATATATATATATATATATATATATATATATATATATATATATATATATATATATATATATATATATATATATATATATAAATATATATATATAGATATATATATATATATATATATATATATATATATATATTATATATATAAATATATATATATATATATATATATATATAAATATATATATATATATATATATATATATATATATATATATATATATATATATATATATATATATATATATATATATATATATATATATGGTTAATATTTCTAGGAGTCGGATTACTCCGCGTACTTTTTTGATTCCGTGTGGAATCATGGTCCCTACGTTTCGGCCAGATTCGCCCGGCCATCCTCAGGGGAAAATTGAGAATATGAACATCCGGTGTGGGCAAAGCCCAGCATGTGGTTGTTCAGATCTGATATATATATATATATATATATATATGAACAACCACATGCTGGGCTTTGCCCACACCGGATGTTCATATTCTCAATTTTCCCCTGAGGATGGCCGGGCGAATCTGGCCGAAACGTAGGGACCATGATTCCACACGGAATCAAAAAAGTACGCGGAGTAATCCGACTCCTAGAAATATTAACCAAATATTTCTCCGCGAAAACGCATTCAACCACATATATATATATATATATATATATATATATATATATATATATATATATATATATATATATATATATATATATATATATATATATTTATATATATATATATATATATATATATATATATATATATATATATATATATATATATATATATATATATATATATATATATATATATATATATATATATATATATATATATATATATATATATATATATATATATATATATATATATATATATATATATATATATATATATATATATATATATATATATATATATATATATATATATATATATATATATATATATATATATATATATATATATATATATATATATATATATATATATATATATATATATATATATATATATATATATATATATATATATATATATATATATATATATATATATATATATATATATATATATATATATATATATATATATATATATATATATATATATATATATATATATATATATATATATGATATGACACCGATTTAATTTTTATTTCTATCAAATAAATAACAAATTTAAATGATCCATCGAAATAAATAATATTTTTTCTCTAATTCCTAAATAAAAGTTGCAATGGAAACCTATTATTTTATTTTTAAATAGTAATTTGTTATATAGTGGTTTAATAAATTGTATACAAAAATATACTATATTTTTATCTTTTTACTTTTTGCATAAGAAAATAATTTAGATTGTCGATATCTCAAACCATCATGTTTTGGTTGAAAAAAGTTAATTATAATACGTTTATATTAGATATTTTTAGCAGTAACTTAATTGCATATGTATTAAATAACGCCTCTTTCTTTAATTCGCGTTTTTTTTACCGCACGGTTTATTTAATTATTTCTTTAACGCAATGTATAATATAAAACATCATATATTGTACATCATATTAATTAAACATATAGTGAAGATGTCAGATTTAAGTATAAGTATCATAATTTAGGCTTGATGATGCATTTTCGATTGGACAATGGTCCATTATATGCGCGGCCCTGCAATTTAAAATGGCCCTCGGCATATCGAGCAATTAATTACTATAATACGTAATTGGTAAACGCAACGTATAATTTAACCGACGGGTTAATTAAATAAGGAAACTCTCACGGTTAAATCATATGCGGCGGATTTCAAAATTAATTTTTAATTACAACTAAGTTCATTGTATGAAATTTTAATTATTGTACTGATAGTGACGCCTACAAAAAAAATCCTAATTTCAAGCTATCGTTTAAATAACAAGTTGTCGATAAAAGTTCTTCACGTGAAAGTTATTAAGTCACACAAGCTTCTCGAATTTAACGATCCGATGAAAACACTATTAAGCTCTCAGTGGTCAGTATATAAAAATATATTCGCACACGAGAAAATATCTCCTTTCAATTTAACGCCAATTGAAAAAGGTTTCAAATTTACTTGTACCAAGAAAGAAGCTTACAAAGCTAAGTATTATTATTGAGAATAATATATACATATATTATAAACGAATAGTAAGATTTTATTAATTAATCTCACCTTTGTATTTTTTTACATATACATATTATAAATATGAAATTGAGGTTTAATTTATAATTATTTGCAATTCATAAAATTTGTTATAATTTAAAGTGTACTCTAAAGACCACTTGAACAAACTCGTTTCAAAAGCAGATTTATATACAGTATATTCACACAACAATGAAAGAGAAAGAAACAGAGAATTTGAACACATCTCGGGAGTGCTCAAGAAGCGATGCAATTTGCTCGCAAACATTCTCATCTGCAATTCGCCACAGAGGTGTCTCGAACCAGCATTTTAAAATACGTGAAATTTGTTCACAAGGAAGATAGACGCTGTAGAGTCACAGCAGCAGAGAAGAGCCAAATCAGCGAATTGTTCTGAGAGCATCGTGACATATCTCAGCTGCTCTACTAAATCACAGCCGACAATAATGCAACTCGACACGCCAGCGAATACTCTCCGACTTTCAAGACCTGTCATTTCAACTCTATCGCCTAATAGCGGCATCTACTTCTCTATATATATGTATGCTTATAAAATAACCAATCACCATCTTTCCTAGTGGCTATTTGACTGCAACGTCACGCCCCTTCGACCTCAAAATGCAAAAATATCTTACACGTATATATATTAAAATGGTTGTGATTTCAAAATTAGTAACCCAAGTTCATATGCAAGTATTTGCATAGCTCAATGTGTGGACGCGTCTTTACACACGATTCAAGATTTGAATTGCCAATTAATTACACAACCCAGGGCCGATTTCCGAAATATTCAGCGCAGGTCGTTTTGAATCGCAGGGCCGCGCACATAATGGACCCATTGTTTAATCGAAAGTGCAGATACCGGAGAGCGAGAGAGTAGCTGTTCCTCTACATCCATCATCCTACATAGGTGGGTACGACGTCGAGTGGTTCTCGACACCCGAAACTCTGCCGGGAGAGACAGAGGCACAAAGGATTTCGATTCGCCCGGGGAATGGGCGGCCCTCTCGAATTTCACCTTGCCCCGGGGCAAAAGGGCTCTTTGCAAGGCTGAAAGGCGTTTCGGCGCTTCCTCAAAATCGGTATTCATGACGACGGACTGCCCGAGTCACGTGGACGATAAATATTCACGCGTGTCTTTGGGATTGTAAAAAGCAAAAAAAAAAACATAGAAAGACACCCGCCTAAGCTAGATTCCGTGTGAGAAAAATGGGGCGAAACTGGCGGCTTTTGTGGCGTTTTTGAGATAGGGTCGACAATTTTAGAGCAGCGATTTATATTGCGATCTAGAAAATACGTTTAAAGGAAAGTTCTAAGATCATAAGGTTTTTGTTTTAGTACACATAAAAAAGTATTTACTTAACAGTTAAGATTCCAAAATGTGAGCTTATTTTCCAAGACCACTTCGCTCATATCAATTTATACCAAAATACATTAAAACTTTCTAACCATAATTTACTACCGTGAAATTAATATTTAAAATTTAAAAATAAAAGTTTAACAATTCAAAGGAGTGAGTCTGAAGTCTAACTAGACGTCAATTTATTTTATCAGCATATATAAATTATCATATATATATGCCACTATCAGGCGGTAGATTTAAAGTGCCAGGTCTTGGATGTTTGAAAGTCTTCACTGGAGTGTCGAGTCGTATTATTGTTGGTTGTGATTTTGTGGAGCAGCCTGGATCTGTTGTAGTTGAGGATGTTTGCGAGCTAATGGCATCGCTTTATGGACAGCCACAAAAAACGTGTTCACACGATCCATTTGACCTTCCCTGCGATTGGTAACCAAATGATACGATAACAATAGTATCATGCTTAGTCTTAGTCTAGGCAGCGCGCGTCCTTTCCAAACAAAGAGTGTTTTTTGGTGGTATTTATGCGTAATTAACGACTCGGAATGAATGTGCTATTAAGTGGTCTTTGATTTTTTTTAAGTTATTTACGCAATTGTTTTGTCACGAGATATCTTTTCCCATAATTTTGAAAATACTGTGTGTGAATTATTTTCGAGACCTATTCTAATTAGTTCAAACTGATCCATTGAACTATACAGATGGTTGAAATCCCCCACACCATCCCAAGCTATAGTGTGAGTGAGTAAACATGCTCAACGGTCGGGAGCATTCTCGCAGGTATAGCGCGAGGAACTTACTAAACACAATCCTGCATGACAAACATATTTTATATGCTGTTCGAATTTAACAACAACTTATATAATTCGATTTCATTTTATAGCTGCTTATTTTTGTGTTTTTAATTTTTTTGGTAAAATACTATTAACGTGGAAAAATTACCGCAATACAAAATAGCAATATATAATAAATTAACTGAGATTTTCCACATTTATTTTTAAGGAAAATATTTAATTAAAGACAAATAAAAATAATAATCAAATCATAATTAATTAAAAATTGTTAAATGTAATGTGAGAATCATTTTATTGAATTTTATAAATTCAAACAATATAGAGTAAAAAAATTTAATCTATAAATATATAAATTAATTTATGTGATTATTAATTTAATAGTAGTATATATCATCCTCGAATAATAATAATACTTAACTATGATATATAAAAAAAATGAAATAAATAAATAATTATCGTAAGTATCATAGAATAATACAATTGATTGACCGATAGAATATTTTAGATTTTTGTACAGTTTACTTAATACAAATTATTATAATATTAAAGATCAGCAGTCCTATCAGACTGTAATTAAAATACATTTTAGCTTTGTATTTATTAATAATGGTCTAAATCACATTTTTTAAGGTTATATTATATCGAGAAATTTAATAAACACATTTCATTTCAATATTGCATGTTTTATAATTGACAATTATTCCTTTTTGTAAGCATAATTGGACAAAATATAAAGCTTTGTTTTCTGTTCGTTAAAAAGTATATTTCTATGGACAACAATTTAAATCATTAAATTTTATACCCAATTAAACAATTCTACAATTTATAAATGTATATAGGAACAGGACATTGTTAAGCCTTATAGAACTTTGTAGAAGCTTGTTCAAAAATGTACCTTATCGATTAGAACGCGTAAGAGTTATTAATTTAAAATACAAATAGTTTTAAGAAAAATATACGTATGTAATATTATACAAATTTAATTTTTTTTCATTGAAACATGACAAGACTAATGCGTTACAACGAAGTAAATCAACACCTGCAAGTTGTGAGACACCAGCCTCAATTAAATGACACATATTTTAAGAAATAATATACAAACTATTAATAATGCTAGCACTATTCGTGAGAATAAGAAAATCTAGGAAAATATAATCCGCAATGTTTGATCAAAAATATAATTATATTTTAAAACTAACATAGGTTTCTCAGACACAATAATAAATAAAAGCTTTTTTATTATTTAATGAATATTTGGCGTATGTAATTCCTACATGTCTGTTATATTGGAAGGCATTTTTATTTTTATTTTATTTTACTAAAAAAAAATTAGTCGAACGTGTGCAGCGATTTCAGAAGATTTGAATGTGAAAATTATATAAGAAACAAAGCCAGTTTTAAAGTTTTAAAATGCTCTCACAAAAAAAACACTTCAGACAAAAATTAAATTTGTATTGTGGCTATATCTGGTCAGTACTATTATATAGATTTAAGAGCTAGACTTTACTAATTGATACTAATATAATCAGTGAACGCACCGGAAAAGCGTTCCGGTATTTATTTGGCGGATTTTCCAGTTTTTTAAGAATAATAAGTACCTGATAAGTATCTTCTAGTTTGCGGAATAATTCTCAATCATGATAATAGAGATAAAGATGAAAAATGTAATTATGATGGCTTAAAAGTAAAAAGTATATCTCAAGAATTTTTATTGTGACTAGGATTGGTATGTGACGCTCTTCAATAATTATCAGAGTTAGGTTTGGATTTACAGTACTGCAAAATGGACCTGTACAATACAAATAAGAAAATAAAAATATTGGTACATGTGTTTAAAAAAAAAAATAGTACTTTGGGCGCTATTGAAAATGCGCTGTTTTTGTTCTACTTCAGAAAAAAAACATCAAAATCGGATCCTTCTATTGACTCGAGTACATTTTATACAAACTTTAAAAAGTAATTCGAAAAAATATTGCTTGATAGCAAAGATCATGAGTTCGTGTTCTTGATCAAAAAAACTGGCATTAAGCTGTTAATACTGTAAATTAGGAAAAAATAAGTCACCAGAAAAATAAAAAATGTATTATAAGTGGATCCTAAAATAAAAATGATGAATTATTCTTTACGTTGCAAATGTATTCAAAAACATATTTCCTTTCAAAACTCTCACATTTTTTCATTACACTTCAAGCATAAATATTTAAAACACGTTTTTAATGACACTTAAGATTTTTTAAATGCAAATTACGTCCACCCGCATCCGAGTACATTTTGGCACTTTGCCTAATCCTTGTATCCCGCTGGCCGCAAAACTGCCACACTCTTCTTTACGACCGCATAGCTGTAACGTTCTGCGGGTGTCATTTCACCTGCGGTCATTATATTTTGACCGATCGATTTGTCAAAAAGCGGATTTTGTGTGCATAATACGATATGGGCAAACATGGCGGTCCGGCGTCCGCAAATATTATGTTTGCTTAGGCATTATGTAAGAAAATTTGTGACAGTCGAATATCAAAACAAACAGGCTTCGGACCCCACTTTTGATTTTTTTTTCACATGTGAAAATGGTGAACGTGCTCAATGGCCTCGGCAAATATGTTTACTTTGTTATAAAAATATTGTTAAATAGATTAATAATGGAAATGAAAAGGTCTCTCTATTTTATTTAACTGTTATAGTTATGCACTAAGTATCACTTAATAGACAATTTAATATTAATTTTAATTAGACGATTATATACAAACGGTGTTTTATGATATTTTTTTATTTAATTAAACTTTCACGATAATTTAAGATTAATAATATCGTTGAAAGCGACTTTTTAGCGTAGTGAATGATGGTTCTAAAGCCTTAGAGATTAAGTAGACAAAGCAAAAACACAGGGATGGATAATATTCGTACTCTTATGAGGTGAATATTTATCAAAAAAAGTTATAATATTCTTCTTTCCTGTTTGGGGTTTGCTGATTGATCAAACCAGAAAATTCATAGAGTGAACATTTGTCGTGCAGAAAAATATGTAGCTTTATTCATAATATAAATTATTAGAAAGGATATAAAAAAAAAAAAAAAAATATATATATATATATATATATATATATATATATATATATATATATATATATATATATATATCGTCTGAATATCTATGATTTAAAAATATTTTTGTTTCAAAAATCTTAAAAAAATCATACTAAAAAGCGCACTGACTCTTACATTTTTTTACCTATTTAGTTTTTAGCGAGAGCAATTCAACTCCTGATAAAAATATCTACAAGCAAAAATTTATTGATTTGGGAGAGTTTGCTTACTTTCTTATCGGACATTAATTTTATTTAAAAAAAATCCACCGTGGATTGCTCATGTTGAGATTTGGCAGTGGACCATCGTCACTGATGGGAAGCAATTTTGCTCAAGTAAGGGTCGTTAATGAGCCGATAGGTAAGGGCTACACACGACTTGAGGAAGTGGGCGGGAGCACCAAGCCCCGTGGCAAAAAAATGTCCTTATAATATATTTAATATGTCATTTACCTATTATTAAAATATATAAATGTATACACATAACATAAGAAAAATATCACTGCTTTAAATGGTATTTTTTAAACCTATCTTTTCCAACAATCACCGTGTATCTGAGCGATTGAAAATCAACAAAAATCTTAGCAAAAGCTCGCTTTTCAAAGAGCATCTCTCATTTCCGTTTCCGCGGCATTAGATCCACTTCTACCAATGTCAACATTGCTTCTACCAATATCAACATCGCTCGGCTCCTCCGCGAAACAAAACGACCGCCACACGTTCGATAGTACTCTCAGTCTTATCGTTTACACTACACTTGCTTTAGCATTAGTCACGTAGAAAACATTCGTCGTCACATATTTACGGTGATAACGAAAGCTCTTGACGAGAGAGCTTTCAATTAGCGAAGCGATTGTCTAATCTGGAATGTCTGGCGATTGAATAAATTAAAGTACATAGTGTTTATGTGATATGTGTAGGTATGAGCTTCTTCGAAAACCGTTCATACATTGTATGCGAAACTATGCTTTAAATCTACTATTATATTTAAGTCGCGCGTGTTTAATGGCACGAATATGATTCGAACTACCATTGTTCGTTTAGCTAAACGAGATCGTTCATGTAAACAAAATTGTAATGGTTAGTGTACATCTTACAATGTAGCAAGGTGCCCAGTGACTTGAACTATTTGATCGATTTTTATATATCGTATACTTTTCATAGTGTGTTGCCAAGAATTTTCAGAAATAAAATCTATCGCTATGCCATCGTCTATAGAAATATAATATTTTTTTTAGAAATTGCATTATAATCAAACATTTATTATTTTGATGATTGGCACTTGCATTGGAATTTCTCTGGAGCCCATCCACCCAGAACTACTAATTTTAATTTATCGACCAATTATCTTGCTAATCATATGACAATCTATTAATGACATTTTAATATTAATATGCCGTGTTTGTTAATGATAATTCTCTTAGATCGAGAATTCATTGCATTAAGGCTCTGTCACTGTGTTCATCATATATTAATTATATATTTACTTGAAATCACATTTTATTTCTAGAATAAATTTTGTATAATTTGTTTTTTAAGTAGTGAACGAAGTGAAGTAGGAAGCTATATAGAAGCGGATTCTGTAACAGGCATTCTAGTAGTGTTTTATAAAATATTTTCTTGAAACTATGCTAAAAATATTTAGTTCTATGACACATCCAATTTTTCTTTAATAATCTAATACTACTATAATTACTTTTTTTCCATTAAATAATTTTAATTATGTGCTGATATCAACTGTATCATTAATGTAAGAGGATTTAAAATTATAAATTCTACTCTAAGAATGATGCAAAAAAAGTGTCATAGAAGACACGAATAACTAACAGAACGTCAAAATAAAACTCGTTTCTCATAACAAAGACGTGCTTTGTAGACCTCGTTTATGTGTAGACCAGTACATAGTTTTAAAAGTGATTCTAAGATCTTTAGTATTTGTTTTTGTTGTCAAAATGTTTCCACCGAGATTGTAGGAATATTCTAATGGTGAATGAGGTTGTGAAAATGACCCAATATTGCACATTCCGACTCTAATCTACACCAGGTTGAATGCATCTAATTAATTTAAAATCATCGACAAATAAAAAAAGACTTTTTATACTTTTTATATTTATATATGTATGTATGTAACTTTAATTAAAAATATGTTTTTTATTTACTTATTTTTGTATTAATAATCGCGGTCAAGAGCACAAATCGCGAGCTTAGCAGCTAAAAGCGTGGTGTTTTGAGTGCAAAGCGCTAAATTACGAGCGCAAAGTGCGAGAATATGAGCGCAATATGCGGATTGATAAGCGCAAAGCGCAAATTTATAAACGTAAAGTATGATTTATTTAAGGAACGTCTTGTTTAATTAAATTTAGGTTCATCTAATATGATATACATTAGGTATAATACATCGCGAAAGCTCGCGGTTCTAAAAAGTTTGAAAGCCACTGCCACAGTGCATTCAAAACTAGGCCTTATTTAAATATATATGAAATACACGATACGCACTGCATTTATTTACATATTTTTAAATGCTTACTTCATCTCTAAATTCCAATAAATCACATAACAAACATTACTAAAAAACAAACTCGTTTGAACAACACCCAAAAAGAGGCGTTTACAACCATCGATAAATTCCGGACATTATCGTATTTCATACATTACTATATCTAACCCTTATATGACCAGGATAAATACTATTTAAAGAACTAACTTGGCCAAGGTCGATTGTCACGGCGACCGACTCGTACTGCAGCCCTTCGTCCAGCGAAGGGCTCTGCCACCAATGGTTGTTATTCCCATCTATGGCGTACTCGATGGGGTGTCTTTTGTTTGGATCGGGGCTGTGGGCGTCGCACACCCCACACTGAGCAGCTCTTCCCCTGTAAAGAAAAAAATATTCGTTAACACTTCTAAGACCAAGAGTGATTATTTTTTAAAATCATATATTAATTTATTTGATTATTAATATATAATAACACAAAAGCTGGATTCAATCCAAAAATATCATAATATTGAAGCAAATGGAACGAAACAATATGGAACGACCTAACGTTTTTATGGATTTTTAAAAAATGGTTGTACGTCGGCTGATATGCTTTCAGTTTTGTTGTAAATTTTCTAGATCGTACTAAATCTAAATTAGTTTTTTTAGAAATAGCATAACAAAAAATATTGTAATCGAACGAAATAACACATTACTTTGGTGCCTGGCACTTGCATTGGAATTTCTCTGAAGCCCATCCACCCAGAATAATTTGGAGCACGTGAATTTTTTTATGAAATGTATGAACCATAATTATGTATTTAATATAAAAAATAATATTTTGTATTACACTTCTTGAACAAAAATAAATTTCATGGTCAAACTGTCAAGCTAGGTAAACATAAAACCAATTCAAGCAAAATAAATCGAAACATACCGGTTGATAGCACATCAATTAACATAGTTTTTCAACCTTAAATTAAAAAGTAAAATTTTTACGGTATACGTAGATAAATTAAAACACACACACAGTAATCAAAGAACTTCCCCAAAATATCATCCATTAACTTAAGAACATTTTTACCGGCTGTTTGTTATTTTTAAATTTATTCACGATTTGAAAAACCGCAATGATTCACAGATTAAGAAACCAGGAGAAAAATCTTACAATTCGGATAAATTATTGTCGTAATAGTTTATTATAAAATAATTGAAAAAAAATATTATTGCAGTTAAAAAATATTTAAGGAATAAAATTATGAACGATTAAATATGTATTTTTCATCCCTAATATTTTGTGTAAATTAAAAATGTTTGCAATGGTTACAAACAACTTATTTATAATTTAATAATATGTATGTTTAAATACTACTATATATTTTTGTATAAAAAATATCAGTTTATAATATAATATAATATAATTTGCACTCATTAAATTTTTCGGCGTCCTTTTTCTGCTTACAACTGTCACACACACACACACATTTATTTTTACCATTACACTTATAAACCACACTAAATGACTATATCACTATTTATTTTTATTATTTACACTTTTTTATCTATTTCGATATTTTTTGATACGTTTAAAAACCTTCGTCAATATGAGGAAGAATTTCACAACTTCTGCACATGTATGCTGTATCTTTTATTCCATGTGCAGAATAATCACTCGCGTATTTCTTCCGACATTTTATTTTTATTGCCTGATGGTTATTCAGCTTATACGAAAGCCTTTCTGGTGGCTTGACAACACGGACAACTAGTGCAATGTCTTCAGAATCGATAGATTTCACTGAATTCTGCATCCATACTTTAACCTCACTCAAAAAAAAAACATTTGAATTTAATTTTGCTGTTACGATTCAAATTTTAATAGAAACTGAACGAATAAAATAATGCGCATTGAAATAAATGAATATTAACTTTTCTTGTTTATTCTATTGTTTTTCAAAATATTAGGTAACTAGGTAACCATTATGCATTATATATTGTATGGCCGATCGTTCTGTTTTTTTTTCCCGTGTTTGGCACAATTCAATATATGAAATTTGCTCAAATAATAAAAAGATAAGACGAGAATAGAATTAAAAATTAAAAAAATAATGAACGGATAAAATGACAAATTAAGAAATTAAAAAACGTTAACTGACAATTTATAATTTTTAATAAATAAATTATCGGCGAGCAATTGTAGAATCGTAAATTTTCCATTCGACAAATTTACCAGTCGGTGATTTGCAATCGATGAACTTTCTGGATACTCGGAAAAAGCGCGGTTGATAAATATTTAGTATGAGTTAATACTTTATAATTGAATTTTCAGAAATAATTATCAGATAAGAAACACAAAATAATTAAAATTAGAATCAAGATCGGGCATCGTGTTTCGTACATTTTAGAATATTAATATTAATCGAAAAATTGCTTTTTCTATATATATATAATAATACTCAAAGTTTGTTTTCTTTTAAATAAATATAATAAAAAAAATACCAATTGCTTTTAGAGTACGCTCGGGATAAGGATTCCGGTTTGTTACTGTGTGCGTGAACTGTGTGGCTCAAAACAATTTCGCTCAGAATATTTATTTTTTTATTTTAAAAGAAAATATATGTTTGTTTAACATACATACATCTGAGCTAAGTTGAAAATTTCAACGGGCAATTAAAAATATATTATATAATCGAAGAAACCAGACATTGACGTCATTAATTAAATATTTGCAAAATTCAAAATCTTTCACTAGTCAAAAAAATAATGAAGTCTTTAGCTATTCTTCAAAAGCAAAAAGATATAAAATGGGGAAAGAAATTATTCGCTGATTGTTCAATGGTTCGACGACTCTATTAAATCATTAGAGTTCATTAAAAAAATTATCATTGGGGCAACGATAAGAATAATAACTTTTTTAAGCCTTACAGAGAATAGTGTAAAAAAACCAACAACGTACGGATTAATGGAAAAATAATTAAAATATTGTATTCTACGGGTAAGAGAACGAATAACTTACAGTTTATATTTGAAGCCTTGATTTCAATTAACCCAAATATGCCCAAGAAAATTTGTTCTCTTAAAATTTCATTTATAAATAAAAAACAGTGGCACGAGTTTAGTGACCTACCCATGGGACAGTGGGCATATCTGGGTTAAACCAATATCAACACTAAATTATTTAAAGTAAATCACTAGAGAAGATCGAACTTCTGTGCCACACTGCACTTTAATGACGAATATCAGCGTTGACGAATCAGCGACTGTCCTTAAAAGAGAAAGCGAGACAACGAATTACAATCTACATCGCTTCTCCCTCTCATATACATGTACACGCACACAATAACAAACCGGCATCCTTATCACGAGCGTACTCTACAAAAATGTGTCTATAGAGCTGAAAAAATTCACAGCGCGAAGCCTTGGTAATGTTCCAAAAGCATATATTTAAAATTAAGAGCTTATATTCACTATATAGATAGTTTACTGTATATTTCAGCTATCTACCATATAAAGTTATGTATTATATATGTATATCTAGCAGAGCTGAATTTAATTATTGCAATTTGCCAAATTTCGTCCGACTCGCTTATTGGCGCGGAACGATCGCTTTATTTCGGCCTTTCTAATTAATAACACCTGCGGTCAACGCTGTGTGACCATTATTTTGTCGCCAATTGTGGTACTTGTGCGGCTTATGAATATAATTTATGGGTACTCGTGTACACTTTCGGCAGCGCGTGATAAACTCCGAATGTAATTTTAATAGCGAGAACGCACGGTAGTTACAGAGCGACTCTGACAAAACTAATAATTAGTATGCCGAATAATAATAATAATTATAAGGAACTTAAACCGCAGGTATATTTTAATAATATGAATAACTTTATTCATGGATAGGTGGCTAATTATATTATCATATTAAAATGTGTCATATATAATGTGGTAGTTCAATTCCCAGAATAATAAATAATGCAGAATGAGAATAAGCATATTATCTGACAACTTATGACAAACTTTGTCGAAGGCCTTTTCAAAATATTTATATATGACGTCTACTTGAATATCCGCATCGAGAGATTTTGTCACCGTTTAGATGAAAAAAAGAAGATTAGTAGCAAGGAAAGTGCGGGACAGGCTTAACAAAACTTGCCGAAAGTGATTGAATACATATTTATCAGGAGCTGCACATTTTTTTATGAATAGGGTTGACTATGAAATATCAGGCAATATTGACGTCTTGAGGGTCAATTAAAAAATACGTTTTAGAAGAGCAACGAAGCTGACTTAGTTACCCTTAAAAATGAAATACTGAAACTTATCTTAAATTAATACTATCAAACTTACCTCGGAGAATGATGCTCTCTGCAGAACTCCTCTCTCCCACTTTCTCCACACGTAGCATTAGTAACTATAGTAGCCTTAGTGGCTAAGTTGTAAACACTGGGCCAAGACCCGCTAGGTCCCGTAACATTTCCAGAACCCGAATGACCCAGCAAGAATCTGCGACCTGCGAACAAAAAAAAATATAAATCGTTTAAAATCTCCTCCCACTAATGGTTCGTTTTGGTGATTTTGACGGTAATTACTCGGTAAAGTTCCATTTATCAGGATGTCGAGGAATTATCGTGAGTAATGCGTTTCTTTGTTATCTACGGTGACAGAAATGCGGTGTTATATTTTGGGGAATTGTGTGTAAAACGGTCAGCGGTGACTGCAGCACGGAACAAAAGTTCTAATCATAATTCATTGGCATCATTAATCAAGGCAAGAAGAGCTTCTAGAGTTGGAGATGGAGACAAATACTATACGAGGCGGCGTGTCGTGGCGAAAATATCGCCACTTTTGGCTTATGGAGATAACCGCCGGAGATTAAGCTGTGTGCATTATTTATTTTGATCTTGGGACGAATGGGAGATTACGTGTGATTTTGACAATTGAATAATTTCAATCAATAATGTAATCCATATTAGGTAATTTTGTTACTTAAAATACGCTGTGTAGTGATACTTAATCTATGCAAAATTATTTAGAAATATATTATAAATTTAGTTAATAAATGTTAAATGTTATGTTCCTTTATTTCTTAATGTATAAATTATTATATAATGTTTTTTATTTATTATTTCTTTAGTTATGCATGTAAATATATAACTATTTGGGATACCTCAAACCAGTAAAAGTTTGATCGCCGTACATGTACGGCGATACCGCGCAGAGGGTTAAGATTAATATCTCATACAGATAAGTTTGACAACTTAATATTTGTAAAATATCGTGTTTCAAATTTATTTTTAAAAAAAAGTACAGCACTCTGTGTATAAAACAGCACTCGACAAAGCACTCTGACAAAATTGCGAGCCGACATAAGCACGCATGACAAAAAATAATTTATTATTGTGCTATATTTAAAATGATTTTTTTATTAGAATAAAAGTTTGAAATAAATTGTCATATCCTAATGTTAGGTATGTTTATTTATTAATTGCGAATCTTATGTAGCAACAGAAAAAGTAATCAAAAATTACACAGTAAGCAGTGAAGCACCAGACTAAAGTCAGTCTGTATACCAGTTACATCTACAAAAATTATCAATTTTAAAATAAAATTACAGCTAACAGTCATTATATGTCACCAGTTTGATTTTATTTTAATTATTTTTCACGATATGGATCCGTGAGATAAGGAAAATCAAGGAAACCCTTACATATGATAATCGATTGGAATCATATTTATATGATCTCTCAAACACAATAGAAATTAAAAAATATTAAGTTCAAGTCTTTAATATATCAGTCACCGTAGTTAAGTAGTTTAGTACACGTATATATTCACAAAATAAATAAATTTTCTATCGAGAAAGTTAAGGACCTTCACTAGATTCGTTTCAGTCAGACCAATGCAGATCAAAGTAATTTTATATTATTTGCGGTTAAAACAACGCGTGTGTGGGTTGATTTATAATGTATTGTCCAGTTAACGGCGCGGTTTAACCGTGAGAACCCATCATGCGAGCTCTCTTCTCTTTTCTAAAGCTTTTTAATTGACTTTTTATTTTTATTTTCAATATTTATAGTTGATCCACCAGCGACTACTTAAGAAACATTTTTATTATCCTATCCCGCCGAGAAAGGTCTTTGGTCTTTGGCGCTAAATGGACTGCCGGTACCTGTTCCTATGTCAATGGGAAGATTCGATTTAATCTGATCAAAATTGGTGACTTCGGCAATTTGGACAATTTTAAAAGGGACCCATAGTCTATTTATTTCCTCCATCCCTTTGTTGAAAAAAAACGCATACGTATAAATAACACATATATGTATCCGATACAAGATGCCGACAATGTTAACATCGCGGGAGACTGAACCACTCACGTGAACGTGTGTTATCCGCTCATCGTTTAACATGCCACTGTTTCCGAAACTGTGTGGATAAATTTAAAATTATTAGGTTTTATTAAACTGTCGCTAGATAAGATGTTTCAAAGTGAGCTTATTGTATCAATGAATCAAACATGTAGATTTATAAATTTGTGTTGATATTTTTTTTGAGCATACTTTGTCTTTTTTTTAATACATAAACTCATTAAACAATATTGAGAAACATAATCATTAAATTAACAGGCGTTCTATGATTATATACTCTCGTTAATTGAACTGAAAACGATCTTGTTATAATTTATAATCCACAGATATGCATAAACAAATATTATACAAACTTGTCTGAATATGTGTGCAGTGTATATTAAAAAGTAATCTGATTTGTTACATGTAGTAAAAATTTAATCAGATTTTTTTACATAATATAAAGCATGGATATGTAATAGGAGTGAATAAACAATTCATAGAATTATGTTATAATAAATTGCCCGTTTGTCAAATAGGCGCAATAAAAAATGTAGGAACCATTTCGTTCTGCCTCGGGCGAAAAGAATACCTAGTTACGTCTCTGCATACATTAAGATGAAATTTATCTTGCCTTTCAACGGAAGAAAAAGAGGGCTCACTTGTACTTTTTAAGGATATATTTATTCGTTGTACCTATGTATGTATAAAATAATCATTAATTTTGTTGCCAAAAGAGTATAATATTTTTATAGATGAATAAACTAAGATATTATTCACATTATTTTTTAAGATAAAACATTTCACAGCCGCATCATTATATTAATAAAAATGTAAGTTAAGCTTTTACTTAAAATAATTTATAACGTGTCAATTAATGTTACAAAAAATATGGGATCATAAAAAATAAGAAATATGTACATATGTATATTATATTAAGTTTGAAGTTCAACTAAAATTATTATTGTTCATGGATGTATATTTTCATAAAATACAACAATAAAATTTTCGTGCATTGTAATCGATTGGACAGTATAATTTTTAAGCCGTTTATATAAATATATTTTGTATTCATTATAAATATAGATATTTAAAGATTAATTTATACTTATTTTATGCACCTTCCAACGATTTTTCAACAGTTATTCATATAAAATAGCAGTGATTTATAAAGCACTCCTTTTAATTGTTAAAAATAATAAAAAGCTTATGATTTTTTTAAATAACTAGAATGATAACACACTATTAAAATAACATATTATATTCTTGCTATGATCTATGAGATTTATTTAATTTTTTAAATTACAAACAATTATAAAAAAATCAGATCGCAAAAAAACGTTTCAAATTTTGTTATTCAAGTTTCTAAAACTTTTTCACTTCTAAAATAACTATATATTTAGCTCTTACAATATAAATTTAGTTGCTTTAATAAGTTCACTACTCATAAGCTCTATTTCATCTAGATCCGGTGATCTGTAATATAAAAAATGTTACGTCATTTCTACTAATTTGATAAATGGGAAAATATTATCACTGAAGCAAATTCTTATTTCAATGCTCTTTGCTGTATCAGAATATTATTGCTAAAGTAGCAAAAGCCGTTATGACGAATTTTGGCAAACTAAAGGGTAAAAGTAAGCCTACAAATTTAAGGAAATTTAAACTGTTCTACTATTCTCAAAATTAGTCATTCTGTTTGACTTAAACTCTAACGACATATTTTTTATATAAAGTTTTGTTATGAATTTCTAGGTCAATAAAACTTTTTAAAATAATAATATATATTATTGTAAGGTACCTTAATAAAGTCAATGACATATTAATTAATACAATCGTAGTTAAATAAAAATAATTTAGATCTACTAGAATTTTATATTTATTGTTTGCCTTCTTTTATCCAAATTTTTTATACATATTGCCAAATACTTACTCTAATATTTTAAATCTTTGATTTAATTTTGCCACAAAGATAATCTATATTTCAGGCGTAGTTTATCAAAATAAGTCTATAACAAAATTACGATTGAAATGTTACAAGAACTAAGTAAACTAAATTTACTTTCATTCTATCATGCCTCTTTTAATTTTACAAAAAAAAAGTTTGTTACTTTATTACTCAAAATATTATAGCCCTTTTTAAGTAATGCAATATAACATAACAGTTGTATGTAGATATATATATATATATATATATATATATATATATATATATATATATATATATATATAATATTACTACAAAAATACTATTTTGACAAATATATTAAATTAAAACTAAACTGTCGGTCCTAGTTGTCGTGAGGTACCGCAGCTAGCGAGTGTGCGAATACCGGATGCTCAATCTTTTGAGTGTTAAATATTATTTTTGATTCGTTCTAATGTTTCGTTAATTTATTCAAACAATTATATTGTATAAATATATGAAAATCTTACGTGTGCGTTCAAGAGACGTGCGTTTGTTTCTAGCACATTTCTAACCAATACCGCAGTACTGCGTAAATTTACGCTTTAGATAAAATAATATTTTAGGTTTTTTCAACTATTGGTCAATATGGTTTCAATTGTAGACAAACATAATATCATTTTCAATTTATTGAAAAATATATTTACATCTTAGCAAAATGTTTAAAAAAAGAAAAGATCATTAATATCATTTATTTTGCAACATAAATAATATTAATTATACGTAAAAAATAATCATTTGCAAATAGGTTCACAGTTTAGTTATGTGATACTAATAATAATAAATAGCAGCTGTTACATATTCGCTAAAAAGCACAATACTAAAAATATTTTGTTCCCTTTCTGACGCTACAACACAATCAATGATTTATATTTGTTCTAAAGTAATTAATTATAGGTCATTGGTTGTGTTGTCGTGCAATTGAGTGTAATGTTTTTTACTTAAAAAAATGTAAGTTACTAAAAGATGTTTGCTTTCGCTGCCGTTACGTAACAGTTTTGCCAGTGTGCCACTTAGCTCATGGCCAACTATATAAATCGGTCCCCATAAATATAATCTATGCGGTACCTGGACATTACACATACCGCACATATTCTTTAATATTAATATTATATTTAAAGGAATATATTTTTTGCTATCCATGATTTTAGATCAATTATTTGCTTTCTATTTGGATTAAAATTCATAACTAGATAATTACTAAAAAATAATCAATAGTCTCCGATTTATCACCAAAATTGTATTTGATTTATATTTTTAAGTGAATTTAGTAAAGTTTTATGTTGTGACAGCTCAATCCTTAGATATTGTTAAACGTTCGAAGCCGAGCATATTGTTGAGACACACAATAAAGACCGCGATGGAGCTGATGCGTTTCGAGATACGATCCTTTTTTATTTGATCTCCTGTTATGTTTCCACACTTCCATTGTGCCGTGCGTGTTGTTCTTTATGTGTGACCATAATTTAGCTTGGGCACACAAAGGGCTGCGGGTCAGAAGTGTCAAGTCATTTTTAAGACTGCTCCGGGGTAAAAAATGAGATGAGCAACCCTCGGCCTCCGCGGTCGGTGGGTTTGAATAGACCACAAAGGGTTGCGATACAAGACAATGGGGAAATAGCCGCCCATTCTATAATATAATGTTCGGGATATAGTGTGTACCTTTGTATATACTCCGACTGTCCCAAAAAGTACCTATTTATAGAAGCGATAGAGGTGGAACGTTTGCTTTATTAAAATTAAATTATCATTAAATGAGCTACCCCTATAGTATGTTCAGTGAACTTTTGCATATATAAAGCTTAAGTATTTTAATAATAACTTGCTTCACCCGCATTTCGTTCCAAGTTATTTTTTAATTATGTAAAATATTTTCACACACCTGTACGTAGGTGTTTTGGTTGCTTCAAGAAATATAGTATATTAATTTTTATCATATTACTAATAATCGTAACTAAATTTTTACTGTAAAAATGATTCTCTGTTGACTTGATTTGCAACAATTTAAGGGCTTATTCAAGCAGGACAATAATCAGAATCAAAGAATATTTAAATGTCATGAACACTTAAAAAAATGTTTTCTGTACGGACAGGGGGACCGCTAAGCCCCAGATATATTACAAATTCCCTTATGAATAATGGCTTTCAGCTACTCACATACCGCGGTGACCGCGGACCTAGCAGCCACAAAAGCTAGACACACTCGACTCCACTACGACTCGACACTTGGACTACTACTTTGCTCCATGGATGTCTTTGATCTTACTTACGCACTCAAAAACAATACGACTTCAAGAAGGACCTACGGACGCAACTGAATAACTACTATCAAAATATTAATTTCAGAAATGCTTGTGCTATTTTTTATTGCAATGAATATTGAATATCTACAAACAACTTTAAGGATTGCCATTTTTTATTTTTGTAAAATAATGCGAAGGAATAGATTTAAATAAATATTACGGTTTTTCACTGTCTTTATTTAGAAGATAGTGCAAAAAATAAGGCCATTAAAAAACAGAAAAAAAATACTTTACTTTAGAGTGACATAGTTAAGAAGTATTGATTCAAGCAATAGCTGGCCATACACGCGCGGATCTGTCCGATGGATCTATCTGTCGCGGGTACCTGGCGGACAAATCCGATCGTGTGTGGTGAGAAAAGACACAGATTTGTCTGTGTCTTTTTAAAACGAATGGATCAGACATGGACACGCAGATCCGATAACCTGCACCCGATTAAAATTTGTCCCTAAAAAGATTTTATGACCCGATTTTATAATTATTGTTTTGACGCCAATGGCCATTAGTTATTATTTTAGTACTGAAGGGATAGGGCTTCAAAATAATATTGTTTATTTGATATGCAGAATCACATAAAAACATGTGAATCTGATGTTCGATAAGACTTATATCCGAGTTCAGACAGTTTGCGTGTGTGGTGAAGCTATGTTCGCTACGCACAGATCTGTCCTGGTGTCCGACGGACAGATCTGTGCGTGTGTGCTTAACTAATGTATATTATCCTTGAAACCAATTAGCTTGAGATAAAGTGTAAAGCATTATTTTGAAACCAAGGAAAAATTTTTAAACAAAATAACTCATTTAATAAATCAGACGCCAACATCTGATTTGTAAGATTTGACAACGAAAGGGTAAATGATTTTGTAATGCTGTATCATAAAAACTTTTTTGCTTTATTGTGTGAGATACAGCTTAATAGTTACTAGATAGTGCTACATGTAATTTGATTCTACATCTACCCCAAAAAACTCCAACATATTGTCCCTGAGTGAGGTTTATTTTTGATTATTGAAAAACTAAGTCCCATTGGTCGATATTTTTGCCTTTAATGGAGATAGTTTGACCCGATTTAGCATATATATTGGCTTAAGCTAATTTTGTATGAATTGCGAATATCAAAAACTATAAATTTACTAGTCACAAATAAATCTGTAAATAAGCGCTAACGCTAAAATGTATGTATTTATTTCTTGCCTAGAATAAACGTTAAAATTCAACATGAAGGTCAAAAATCAAGTCTAGTAAGCTCAGCATTTAGCCAAAGCGCTGAAAAGTCCACAGTGGCTACTACTTCACTTCCAATCAGCATCTGTTAGCGTACTTCTATTTGTTATACAAAAAGCGTACAACGCAAACAAATCCCTCCCGTTTCTGTTCGTGTCTGTTCTTTATCCGCGCGCATTATGTTCTCAGTCCCTACACTTGAACTACATACAATACGCGTATTCGTAAAACCCTTCAAGGGCTTCTCTTCCTTCTGCCCTGTAATTTGGCGAGACCGCCCGCTAATTTGCTACGGTATTTAGGGCTATTCCGAAATATGCACAAGCCGAATCGGTTCGGATCGGATACAGCGAAAGCCTTTTATCGGATCAGCATTTCTTGGCTAAAAACGTATATCCGATCGATACGAGTCGTGCTTATCTCGGACAAGCTGATAGCAAAGATATTTATTTTTGCATTTATTCGTTAAGTGCTGTGTTTTTTTATGACCTCTGGTGTATTGACGTTTTGATGTGGATATTTTAAGAGCTTTATAGAGCTAGAATGTCTTTGAATTATTAATCATTTCGCTACGAATGTCATATTGTAACATTTTCTAGACACCTACGTTTGGATAAATTATTATAGTGGGATATTATATAAAAGATCTTGCGATTTTATTATTGAATTATTTTAAAATATATTAGGGTATGGTTCTATAATATGCAAGTCTAGAACAATTTGACTTATTATTATTCAGAGGAATTTCCTAAGATATTTGTATTTAAAGGAATATACATTTTTCGTTTAAAAATTCGAGTAAGTTTACCTTAGAAGCAATTTAATATAATCTAATATCAAGTCAATAAAATAATAAATTAAATGTTATTTTATTATACCGTATAAAGCAAGATTTAATATGAAAAACCGATTCGCAGATATTACAAAAATAATTTAAAAAAGAAAGCTAACAAACGCATTTTAAATTTTTCTTTTTTTTAATGTCGGGACTGCCCGTGGCTTACTCCAAATATATCTGCGGTACCTCACGATAGTGAGGGACCGACAGCTAGCTAAAAACTAAATTTTTCTCATAATAACCAATAAAAAAAATACTTCGTATCGCTATCAAAGCATACATTCATTCAAGTATTTTAAAGCTCTATTAAAAAAAACTGAACAAAGCGAAATGGTCGATGCCAAATACAAAGTAATACGTATTGCATATCTCCGCAACAAATAATGAACCAATCGATACTTAAATCGTTATTATTTATTACAAAATTTATATCAAATAATAAAAAATATTTCATTTACTTATTAAATCATCGAGATTGATTGATTAGAACTTTTCTTTATTCATTTTTAGTAATTTATATTTTGTACAATTATCAGATTTTTTGGCGTCTAATTAGTTGCATTAAACGCACTACACATATATATTAGTAGTATGATTGCCACCATTCGAGTAAGTGCCGCTAAATTATGCGTGCGCGAATATGTAAATAAAATATATGAATTGTAATTCAACTGTGGTTAGATTGGTATTTTAGATTTTCAGACGTTTTCTGGAGGGTCTGAGCAAAAAAATCGTAAAAACGTATTTTAAAAAGTACTTTTAATTATATATATTTATATTTATGTTTTTTTATGTACATAACTTGGTGGCACTCTAGTAACACTGGCGTGACGGATCTCTTGGTGACTCTGGTGGGCTCACACGCCGGTGCGTGTGAGCCCAAATATTTCCTGCGGTACCGAATATTAAAAATATTAAATATTGATAACGAAAATAATTTTAATATAATTTATTTAATACATATATATTAAATAAATTATATTAAAAATATTTCCGTTACGAAATTTGATTACAATCTACGTTCATGTGCGTTTAATAAATTACTTAACTCCAATATTCTACTTAGTAATTAGACCAAAGGATTTTACAAAACCTGCATTACAATAAAATAAATAATGGTGATGTGTTTTGTCCAATTCTCTTGCAAGAAAATTAACGACCACATATCAAGTTATACTACAAAATATTGCCTTAACTACATCACTAATCTGACATCTAATGAACATTATCACATGCTTAAGCATCTCAATCATTTTTATGTCGTATTTAACAACCATGCTGCCTTAGAAAATTGATTTTAAAATTTTATCTAACCCACCCAGAATAAAATTTATAAGTTATTTTTTTTTAATTAAAAAGAGAAACGCAAATTATTAAATCCACTTTTAAAAAGGCTTCACTGGTTTAATTTGTTAGATTTAAAATAGGTGCACCTACTCGAAGAGCAAGAGCTTCACTCAGGTGAGTCGCGAGAAAGTCATCATCATCCATCATCCGATCTGTCATCGTTTCTAACAGCCTGCTTTTTAACATAATAACCAAATAATAACCCTCGGCCTCCCACACTGGGGGGTGAACTGTATTTCACAGAGAGCTGACGTGCAATGAACCGCATGAGTAGAGTGCACAACCACACACGTACTACATCATTATGTGAATACCATACGTTATGGTTCGGCTGGGACAGATATTATCTTGCGTCTTGATTATCTTGGTTTTCTTTACTAATTCTTTACCATATATGTATGTAGTCAAAAAGACACACTGTAATTAAAAAAGCTTTAATTTTATTTAAGTAAATTAAAAAATAATTATTAAATATTTTTGGAATGTTTTTAGAAATATTAATTAGAATCTGTACTCAGTGAAGTCCAAGTACATTTTTATAAAAATAAAATTTAACTGATAGGCCCTAGTTAAGTTATATGCTTTACTAAAATGTCTATAAAACTCTATTTGAGAGTTGCGAAACGTCTTTTTTCTGTTTAAACCCATACCTAACATAATTAAAGTTTTAGAACATTCATTAGATTAATTCCAAAATACAAACTAAGCCAACTTGTCTCTCAGAAAAAAATAAGCGAAAGAAGAAGTACAGTCAGACGTTGCATTTCGCATATTGATTCATAGTTTGTCTGCAGTTTGATATCGCACTGTTTCAAAAATATAATAGCTTCTTATATGAGATTATTAGTCAAAGTATATTCAAACCGAATTTTGGGCAATAGGAGGGCGCAAAAACAATTATCCCTTCTCAGAAGTCAAAAATTCACGTCAAAAGCAATAAAATCGTGCCGGTGCCGTCGCAGTGGAAACGCTCGGTAACGAGCGTTTCCACTGCGTCGGCGACGGCACGATTTTATTGATTTTGACGTGGATTTTTGACTTCTGAGAAGGGATAATTGTTTTTGCGCCCTCCTATTGCCCAAAATTCGGTTTATATGTACTTCATTCAATTTGTAATAAATATTTTTATAAAAGTCGTATTGTGAGCGCCTGATTATCGAGCGTTCCTACTGCGATTTGGTTGTGATAATACTAAAATAATAATTAGTTTTAGAACTTGCATTAAGTTTGCATTAAAATAGAAATTCCGCAAGTGTCAAATAGTTTCATAGACCATTTAGAGCAGCATATAATTTCACTAGCACCTATCAGCTAAATTATATTGTCGCTAGTATAAATATATATTTACTAGTGAAAATGTATTTGGACTTAGCTCTATTTGTGTTAACACAGTCAGTTTGGGAGCTATCCATTTCATCATTATTCATAATTTAAAAAGAGATGGCAAGTTTGAGCTTACGCCCCCCTCTTATTAGCTCTAAAACATGTAATACGGATATACTTATTATTACTCTGGTTTATTTTTTTATCTATGTGTTCAAAAAATAAGCCGAAATAATGATAAATATATCGAACGTATATCAAGGCTAAAAGTAGCTAATTATTTAGCGTTATAGCTAATTTTTACATCAAACAAATTTTAACTAAACATATATACATATAATGTATAACATAAACAAAAAATAAAAATAATAGTAAATTATAAATTATTAATAGTGATGAAATGGATAGCTTTCAAACTGACTCTGTTAACGCAGATAGTGTAGTAAAAATACAGCTACATTAAAAAATATACATTTACTGTAACATTTATATATCGCATGTAAATAAGTACGTAAATGCATATTTTTACTAAGTATGAAAAAATCGTATAATTTTACTAACACCTGTCAGATAAATAATATGTTCACTTGTAAAAATAAATATCTACTAGTGAAAATGTATTCCGATATGATTTCACTAAAATTATATAAAAAAAAAAAAATTATGGAAATATTTTTTTTAATGAAAGCCCGAGAATTTCTTGTTTAAAATCAGGGGGGCTATTTCAGTTTTTTCCAGGAGGGGGGGATCAATATTATATTATTACGATTTATAGTATTATATTAAATGACATGCATTTTTTGGTTAAATTGTAGGAGGGGGGGGGGAGCAAATGGCACTCAAGATATTGCAATTTAACACCAATCATGCGATTTAAAATCCAACATCCGCCACTTAATTGATAATATTTTTGTTCGATGTTCGATTAATAAAAAAATATTGCAGATATTTTTAACCTTTTAAGTGCCAAGCAAAATTAGGCGGTGTATGCAAAGAATGCCAAGCATTTTTTTTGCCAAATATAGGTGATTTTAAAAATAGATTTTTTTGTGTGAACCACTATTTATTATATGAACAAAATTAAATTCAGTTTATACCAGTAAATACACAAACGGTATGGAAAAAAATATTTCATAATTTAAAAAAAAAAACAACACTCGCGTCCTAGCGGCATTCATGTCGTCGTTCGTAAGCGAACATTGGTGTCCTTACGGCATTTAAAAGTTCGCAGACTGAAGTTGGATCACCATTTATATATGATATCCTTTAGCATGGACAATCTATCGCAAAAAATCTATCGTACAACTCTCGAATAAAATAAAACAATCAGCGAAATTAATCCTCGCGAAGTTAAAGACATATAATAAGGCACAAAATCATAAATATATGACAATTGATTCGTCAAAATCAACTTCATAATTTAGAAGATAGTGCTCTTAAAATATATTGTTAAAATAAAAACAGTAATTTAATTTATTTGAAGAAAATATTTACGTAAATGAATAAAAAAAGTTGAGAATCATGGATAATAAATCACACGTCTATGTTTTGAGCGGTTAGTACAGACTGATCAAAAAATTGTTTCCAAAATCCATCGATAGCTAACATATTCTACGACAAACTTTAGTAATTTGACAATCCCAGATAAAATGTTTTGATATATTGATTGATTTTGTGTAAACTAATGAAATAAAATACTGAAAATTTTGTCTTTGAATTTTTTAAAATAGTTTATGAAAATATAAAAAATATATTGGGCATGACATACATGCCTTTGGACTTTTAAAGGTTAATGTATGATACGTATTGTGCTCGGTCCTTTACCTCAGCAAGAAAAAGTGTCCAAAGAGTATAAAACATTAACTCCCACCCTCATTGGAAAGCCCCACCGATTAACGGCGCAATTCATCACCGGCGGCAAGTTTAAACAATAAATTCAGCATTAGACGCCAACAGAACAGAAGAGTAAGCCCTAAAATTTCGCATTCAACTAGTTCGCCGCGTATAAATCGCCGAGTATCCTTGCTCCGGCAATATATCATGTTTTTTTCCACCCCAATCCCACCCCCGTTCTCCTTCGGCGTTATTGTGTAAATCACCGAAAAGAACACACAGAAAAAAACACATTATATATAATTCATAGACGGCTTATGGTGATTTATGCCCTCTGTTTATTATGTGCGCAAATTAAACGCGAAGACACGAGCGATAAATAAAATCGTTGTCGATGCACAAGGGGCGTAAATCACATTTCGCCATTGTCTTACGTGGGATCAGCAATATTTCAATTTGTTCGACGCGTCAATCGAGGGTCGGGGTCCGCTTGATGAAATATGCGATTTTCCAAAATTATGCTACTCCCCTCCTGTCCCTTGTGAGAGATCTACGATGACGGATGAAATAAATTCATTGCCCATCATCCGAATGAATTTATTGGTTTGTTGAATATTGTGAAAGTTTAGATTCATAAATCTTATTGTTCATACCTGAGTGTCGTGATCCTCTGCTATGTCTGTGACTATTATACTTGCATCAAACGTCTTCAATGACATATTGATAAGACAGAACTTAATCCCCTCACTCTTCATTCTTTCATAAATATTTTAATGGTTATTATGCAATATATTTTTTTTTGAAGATACCTAATATATGCCTTAAACATTTTAGTCCAACACATACTACATTGTATATATGTATGTAAATTCCCGAAATAAAAATTGTCTATTTCATCAATTGCTTTGATATTATAGTTAAATATTCTTTCTAATTACTATTAAATAATAAATATAATAATATCGTCATAGAATATCTGACACTTCCATACAAAGATAATACACAATACACTTCAAATATTTCTACTCTCAACTAAAGCAAAAAAAGTGTGACAAATGGCACGCGTATAACTTACAAATTCGTTTCGAGGTATTGGACAGGTTTTCAATAGTCGAAAAGGTATAATTATTGGCGCCAGCGTCTAGGGACCTACCTGAAGCGCCTTTGTCACGATTTCACCGACACCTGATAATTTTCCCATTGTGCCACTGAGTGTTTAGAAATTAAAAAGTGCCCAAACTGGAAGACCAGTCAGTGAGTCGTTAAGGGTGCATTCATGTAAGACGTGAATAGCATTTCATTCAGTTTTATATTCACCGTCACTCCAATTGCCCAATTCTATGCTTTCGGTAAATAACATTTATATTTCAAAGCGATGTGAATAGAATGGATTTTTAAGCCTTCATGTGTAATTTGTGGGGTATGAAATTTCTACGGTTGTCAGATTTGTGTAAAGACTTGGACAATAATTCTTATATTCAATTTTCTAAAATGTCTTTGTGACGAAAAATTGTTTAGACCCGCATATAGAATTTAATGTTAATTTTCTACAGTGAACCTCATATACCAGTGGGTCGATTACAACTCTACTTTTTACATAAAAGAGAATAGCATATTATTCTTAATGTGAACATTAGGTGTGTTTTTATGATACTAGTGCATCAATATCTGATTTAAAAATAATAGAAATAGCGATGCGAAAAGTATTTCAAAGATGCTTTCTAAAAAAAAGACTTAATTTAAATTTTTGTATGCTCTATATGGGAAAAAACGTATTTTTATGCCTGCACTTCACTCTCTGGAAGCTGGCCAAGGTTGGCCAAGGACGGAAAATATAGTGGGTTAATTCGGTCGAGCTCGGTTCTGCCCGCTCTAAAATCTCTCGGAAGTTGTCCGAGGTTACCGAGAACGGGAGGTAGAGTCGGGGTAATTCAGTCGACTTGGCGAGCTTCGAGCACTTCCTAACATTGTCGGCAAACGGACCGAAGTCAGAGCTGCTATTTCGAACGCGAGCGGTGAGATACTTCTCCTTTTGCTCCCTCGCGTATTAAGTGACGAGAGGGAGAGAGATAATGATATGGTGTTTCGCAAACTGAAATAGAATGAGTGATTCTGTTCAATTTCAGTATACGCGTAGGCGTCCTATGTTTAACACGCATATCGAGCGCTGCATCGTGGTCACGTGGTCACATGCTTATCGGGGACTTCAACAGACTCTTACCGACATCTTTGAATATTTCAGAGCACCAAAATATATTTCATAGTATATTCTTCTAACAAATATCGTTATTATATTTTTTGTAAGTCTAACATAAGGTCGTTTTTATAAATAATAAATAATTGTTGTAAAGACGTAAGATTTTTTCCATATATGTAATTGTTTGTATACGGTACATTATAATTTATTAAAATTTAAAACAATTAGATATAATGTATTTTAAAATTTGGTTTTATTGCATGAAAAAATTCTTAACTTTTTTTAACTAAAAAAGTCGCTAGGCCTTTTTTATGCATCGCTCTTTTTTGTATATTTTTTTTATTTCATTTTAAGCTTCATTGCGATATAATAATGTACGGGTATAATAAACAAGTGTTTGATCACCTCAGATCGTGTTTCAGATGGACGAATGTTAGAGAACAAGAGGAGTTAGGATGCTCCGTAAATAATACGACTGTATGATCCTGTAGTTCTAGCGACTGATGCTTCATTTATATAATCTATTCCGTATTTTTAATTCAAACGTAATGACATGATTAATGCATTACATGTATATGTAATGTGTTATGGGGACAATGTGTAATAAATCTATATTAATAATCGTGTCCACTATATACATAACATTTAATTAAAAATCACAAGCGTCTCGATCCCGACAGCAAGAACTACGCTAGAAAATATTTTAATAAATTTAATTTTTAACAAAGGTAACTAATATATTTTGTGAAAATATTATTTTACTTTATACTAATACTACAAAACCATTTTATGCATGGTTAAAATGGTGAACGCAATATTACGCAAACAAAAACTGCGAGGTCGAAAATTCCGCAAATTTTGTATTTTATATGCACACTGAAAGGATTAAGCATGTTACTAGAAAATATAAAATTACTGTAGTAATTTCATTATATAACCTAACAAATATTATTTTTACAAATAATATATGCAATTAAGTTTAAAATATGAATATTTAGTTTGCTTAAACTTAACTATAAAACCATTTCTATGCATGGTTTAAATGGTCAACATAATTTACGAATTCACCAAAAATCCGCATTTGCTATTTTATATACACTGAAAGGATTAAGCATGCTACTGGAGAATTTCATTATGTAACTAAACATATATTATTTAAAAAAATAATACAGGCATTTGTAAAATATGAATATTTAGTTCAACGCAACTGGGTGAAAAACCTCTGATTCACAGGTTAATACGTGTTTAAGAAACTTTTTTGAGGTAGCAAAATTCAAAGAAATTTATTTGATGAAAAATATGAGACTGCTATTTAACCATATTTTATAATTATTATATTATCAAAAAATGTATAAATTTCTGTGACGGCAACAGAGTGAACAGAATACTTAATAGCCGCTATATGGAGTGCCAAGCGACGCGATTGAGATAGCGTACTCTTTCAGTCTCTTAGCGACTGGCAAATAATCAACACGTGATTAGGATGCCGTGTTACGTGTCTAGCGAATGATTCACGGCTTGCATTCTTAAATACAGATTTAAACGCAAGCTTTTCAATAAATTAGTATAATTAAAAATTTACATACATATAAATTTGACAAGTTAGAAGCATAAGCACATGTCCCACAAAGTTGACGAATAAAAAATCGTTGATCAATGGGTCACGCAATTTTTTTAAATAACATGAATATAATTTGTGCACTACTGATCTACATAAACTTATATAAAGTTTAAGATTTTTTTATATATGTATATATTGCTTTATTATATATTATATTATAATATGCTAATAATACATTTAATAACTGTGTGCAATGACCTATGTTCTCAATTTTCGTAGTGTGAAATTTTCGTGTTCGAATTATTCTGTTTATTCTGTGTTCTATATATAACATCTGTATGATATGTATTTTTTATTTATGCTAATAAACTTAATATATATTTCTCATTGTATTATTAAATATTATATTACTTATTATTTGCCTTACTGTGAATCTTTTTCTTAATTGCTCGTACAACGTGTATAAAAACTAATAGTTAACCGCAATATGTAATTGGCAAACTCTGCTGCTCTTGAAACATACCTGGCAACCCTTATGTAATGAAAGGATTACCACGGATCGTCACAAGTGGTGTAATTTGACTGTGAACGTGCACAGTTAGACAAGAGCGAGTGGTCTAGAATTACGCAAGGGCGGCGGTGGTTGTTTAAATTCCAAGACGCCTTTTGATGAAAGCAACCAGATCCAGGTATAAATAATGCGGTAAACAAGGGATGATATCTTCGCACGGGGCTTGGATATAAATAGAAGGTAGACACGAAACAAAGCAGACACGGCAAAAAAATAACAACGAAAAAACGTCCGCGCCATTTCTGGGTAATCGAGAATAGTCTTGATAATACATAATTCTAACGAGCGGTAGTAGGTAGCTTGTATTTATATAGCTATTCTTGGAGACGAGCTTTCGGTTGATGGTTCTCAAACCTGCCGTTCGTCACCTTTGATTGTGTGAAACTTGCACTGAAAAGTCCCAAGGCGTGAAACTGCTCGTAAATTGTTAATGCTATTACGTCGAGTTGTGAAACTACTAATTAAGAACTAAGTCTAAATATATACATATACATGTATTTCTATTGGGTCATTATTTTTTTTAATTTAATCAGTCAGGTATTTTTATTTGTTTAACTGCATATAACATAAAAATTATTTTTGAAAGGTGTTAGCCCATTGTGTTACAACTGGGTAAATACAATCAACAACTAATAATTAAACAGAGAAAAATCAGACCAAAATCAAAGTCTGTTAATTAATTATATTTATATTAATTATTAAATGAATTATTATTTATATATTAATTACAGCTTAAAATGCATGACCTAGCTTGATTTTAATATTATTTTTCATCACAAGCATAGGAAATTATAATTTGTGATGATCGACCGCAATTTTAATTGTATAATAAAAACTGTTTCCGATCTTCAGACGTTATTAAAACTATAAAACATTAAGGGCCATATGATATTTAAACCCAGATCTTACAGGTTTTAGTCACCGACTTATACCACTAGTCTGTCATCTTGGTATTTTTTTAAAATTTATGTTTTCTGACTAAATAACATTTACACATCTGTTGAATAAAGCAATTAAAGATCACAACCAATAATCTAATATATTTTTTGCAGGGAGTGACTGAATACAGAATTTGTGAAGGTGGACTAAAATTCACTAATAATAATACTTCAACTGCCTTTACTTATGTTAAGGCCAGAATAGCGTAATCCGGAAGGCACTTGACTAATAACTCGAAATCTATAGGTTCGGGTCCCAACCGTAGATATAAATTAATTTTTTTAATTAAATTTATTGATTGTCAGTTAAAATACAGAACTATTAAAAAATAATTATACATATATCACCGATTTCTGACAAGCATTACTAAGCTGCGTCTGCTTCAGCTTAGTAATGCTAAATGTTGCCAGTAACACAATATGATTGCGTAAAACACGACTGTGATTAAAATAAATTACATAATTTTTTTCACCGCATCGAAAAATCAGTCAATGTAGCAAGATTTATTTAAACAAATTAAGTTGCTGAGGGGGGAGTTATGTGACATGTATATGACTTATTTAAATAAATTACAAAATACATTTTAAAACACGTGAGAACAGCACACATCTAAGCCTTATTAATGCTTGACATTTACTATTTTACTCATTGATCTGACGACTGCCATAGCTTACATATTAGAGTTTTTCAGGAATTCAATTTAAGTTTTCTGCCAATTATTCTTCTTATCAATGGCACACATGCTGCAATTGATAATTTAGAATATGTATTATAAACTGATGGGTAATTAAAAAAAAGCTGAAGTTGCTTTGGAGATGTTCTATTGCCTACCAGCTATCTTTTAGAATTTATAGGAAATAGTATCCTAGCGCGTTTTGCAAGAAGTATTGAAATACAATTCATTGTATTTTAAATAAAGCATCTTTCCAAGGGGTGGTGTCGATAATCCGTTTTACGAGCCATTCAGCTCCTAAATATCCCTGCATAATACAATAATGTTTTCAGCGATAGCTATGAGGAGCTTATAAAAAATATGTGGGATGATTTACATATATTTTAGGTATACGCTACTAACGTTTCTAGACTATTTTTATTGTACGGGCGCCAGTCCATCTCACATTGGACCCACGCAATCCATCAGTGTGGGAGAGCAAGGTACCTTCTTTGGTTAAATCCCAAACCTTAGAGGGGAAGGGACCGTCTGAGGCACTACCTAGGACGAACAAAGCATAGCAGAGTAACGCAAACGGGCCAAATGGTTTGACCCCTCTTGGGGTCGAAGTGCTATGCGGTAAGCACGCCCCGTAGACCTAAGAGGTGGTGCTGTTACTAGGATGATACGCAATGCATGCGAGAACCCGTCTCACTGAACGCTCGGAAGAAACTCCAATAACATATTTAGTACAACAAAGGATGAGGAAACCGCTCGCCCGGCCGTCATAAGCTGGGTGCCCACCCATAGGGTTGGACTCGTAGGGCCTTATTACCGGTAACTGCAGTGCTTCACGCAATGGATAACACATAGTTAAACCTCTGTTTTACTAAACATTTTAAATGCAAATGTTAACAATAATATATAATAAATAAAAATATGAATAATAAACGATGTTGCTTATGAAGTTGAAAAACCAATTCATATCACAATGCGTTTTTTCAAGGGTATATTTCCTCGAATCATTACCTTTGAAGAGTTCCAAAAATTGCGGTTAGTTAAATAGAGAAGACCACTGCCATATATCTTCCGTTCGCAACGAACGAAAAAGGAACACGGTTGGAGAATTCTTGATTGCTATTTTGTAAGAATTACGCGGTATGTGTCACCGTTCGCGCGAATCTTGGAGACACCAGCTGCCCTCAACCCGTGGGATTAATTGGCAATTAGCGCCGAACGTACGGGGGTGCAATTTTGATAAGCGCAGGGAACGTGTCGCGTCGTTACCTTAATTGGAAACGACACCTCCAATTTGCGGGCGCAACTAAGTTTTCAAGCTGACGAATTCCTGGGAACTTTCAATAATTGAATTGTAGAATGTCAAAATAATTACGTTCAAACATGCAAAAAAATGCACTACATAATATCCCTACAAAAACAAACCGTTTTAAAGGCGATGATATGGATAGCATATTATTTATAAATACATATATTTGTGGCTTAGATTTTCAATCCAGACGACTGTGCGAGTCTCAAAAAAAAGAAGAAGAATTGAAGACAACCCAAATACTCCCAGTAACACGTGTAGCAAACCACATATTTACAATCAACGTAATTCGATAAGGTGTGAGTATACATATACATATATAAATATGTGTCTAATTCAGTTTTCAGTACAACGCACTCTCCACCAGACAGCTTGGGTCAAGCTCTTTCAGACTAATTCAATTACCCAAGACAAAAATTAACTCCTGGCGGAGAATGCACAGGGAAAATTGCGCTATATTTACACCCATTCATTACTTTGCACAAATTAAAAAAATATCTAAAACATTCGGGACCTGAAGGGTTAAAAAGTGGTGTGTCCCATTTGCCAAGTGCGGCGTAAATTAGAAATGAAAAGAACATGAAAATGTGGGTGTGAATATTGTGACATTTTAAAAAGTTCAGGTGATGTACCTTACCTATAGTAGATTAGCTATTCGTAGCAACTGTGGTGTCGCGACAGCTAAAAATACACGACGCATACTAAACTTGGGTTTAGTGTTAGCGTGTGTTGGTGTTAAAAATCGCTTAGTATTTTAAAATATTTTATGATTGCTACTATACACATATAGACATTTACAAATCAGTAATTGTATATTTATAATATTTTATTCACATTAAACTATTTTTTCTATAAAAAAAATAATAATCTTTCTAAGATTTTTCTGAAAATAGTACCAATGGCACTTAATGGGTTTAATTATTAAAAGCAACTGTCTTTTACTTAACGGTACATCATTTAAGTAGCAAGGTCTTCATCAATATTCAACAATTCACCCAATATATCAACATGAACCATCTACGAATTAGTATTCGTTACCAGATTTTGAGCACTTGGATTAACGGTATGAAATTTATTTACGTGCATTGTTTATTTTTATATTAATTTATTTAGTATAACATAATCGTAATCAGAATATAAAAAAATAATATATTTTAACAGCTTAACGACCGAGGACTCACCCACGAGTCCTGAGTGAACCTTCTGTAGCGGCCGAGGACTCGCCCATGCGTCCTGCGTTATGCGTCTTCTTTTATTAAAAATACACTATGATACAATACAGTTTACCCCTATATTATAATGTGAGATGGTAGTATACTATTTCTACCTAATATAAAATATAAAATAAATTATATTTTACTTTAATTTTTCGTAAAAAGAGTCGTTTTATCCCACTGCGTCGCAATGCAACGAGTCGTCGCCTATTTTAGTTTGTTATATTCTAATATTTTTGGGCTAGTGTGTTGTTTGGTAACGGTTCTCCAAGCCGCTCCCACTTACAGTGACCATATTTTTTGCATTGTGGAATATTTTATTTTTATTTATTGTTGTTGTTAATAATAAGTGATAATTTATAGTAAAAGTTAGTTATTAATAATAGAAACAGTGAATTGCGTATTTAAAAAAATAGTTAAATAATCATTAAAGGAATTTTTGAAATTTGACAACATTGATTAGTGCACGATTTTTTTTGAACACCACATTAGCTTAAAAATGTGATAATTAAATTAATAACATGTAGTTTTAAATGCTTCTAAAATTTTTTGTATAAACGATTTATAAAAAATAATAATTTGCACTCGCTAAATTTTTCGGCGTCCATTTTCTGCGTATTAATTACACTGAGTGATACGTGTAAAAACATTTGTCATTATGAAAAAAATGAACTGAATGAGTGCAAATTTGTCACACGCGGTCTATGTTCACGTACACTTGAATTATAATTACTTTCGCACATATCACTATGTTCACAATCACTGGGGGCGTTGGACAACGCGTCTTCAACATTTTCCAAAAAGGCTTAATTTCTTTCGTCCATTTTGCCGTAATTGAAAATAAAAAATTTAATTCAAAATCACAATCACAAAAGATCACAGAGAGAAGAGCAATTTTCGCGATACGTTTCGACCGATAGTTTAGAGGAGACTAAATATACTGCATTACTTCGATTATAAAATGCATTTTTTTATCTGTGTGGAATTCCCGAATTTGGGAATTCCATAATAAAAAAAGTGTTATATACCCTAATAGACGAATTCTTAAAAGGTATGCACAAGGTTAGCTGATAAGACGGGACAGGTAGTGGCGATTTACCCGTTTAGAATAACATTGATTGTAATTTTTAGTAAATATTAAATATTATATTTGTAAACAAGTTTTTTTTCGTTATATCACTTAATTATGCGGCCCACAGATTTAGAAACACTGGTTAAATGACGTAATTGCAATATATTTATACAAAAAAACATCATAAGGAAGCTACAAATTAAATTTCGATTAAATATATTATTTAGTTTACAAGTTATAGGGAATTTACTAAAAAAGGTAATTTCTTGCTATTATTCCGCGAAATCTCTCGGCCACCAAAGAAAGTTCGGCAAAAAACACCGGGCGTTAAGCTGGTAAAAAATATAGTGCTTAGATCTGTTATAAGATTAAGAATAATAAATTAACAATAACATTAGATAAAATCGTAAACTATTTTTTTTAATAATAATATCCTAAGTAAAATATTATCATAATATTTTTGTGAATTGCTAAACACCTTGTAGTGTATGCGAATATTGTGGGCTGATCTAACTTGTGTTTCATGTAAATAACCAATACAAAATTAAGTAGAAAATATCTTTCCTAAGATTAGAGCCAATCTATCTATCGCAAGTGCAGGTAGTAAATTGTCAACAATGAACCTTTTAGAAATGGGTGTTGGCCTTCGCTAAAAGCATACAATATAATTAGAAAGAAGCTGTTCTGAGAATTTATGTTTGGTTTTTTGTTTATATCACCTATATAATACCAAATTATTATTATGGAGAGAATGAAAATGATGAATATAAAATATATTGAAAGCATACATGTTACTTTTAATTTATTTAAGTGCAATAAGCAAAATATTTTTAGTGAAGTGTACCGTAAATTGATTTCGTGAGTATGGGCATACAAATGGTTAGACACGGTGGCCCAGAAATAACAAATCAAAATTTTTATTTTTAAATTTTAAAAGTGATAAAAAATCAGGTAAAAAATACTAATCTATTGAAGAGTCTCACTTACTTTGCATTTGTAAGATGTTTGCCAATGATATAAATTTGTTTTCGAAACTATTATTTTAAACAAATTGGACCCACAGGTTTAGAAACACTGGTTAAATGACGTACTTGACAGGTATTTATGTGAAAAAGTATAAGGAAGCTACATATTAAATTTGAATACAATATCTTAATTGGTTTACAAGTTATAGGGAATTTACTGAAAAAGATAATTGTTTGCCATTTTTCCGTGAGATCGCCCGGCCACCAAGCAAAGTTCGGCAAATAAATACCGGTCGCTAAGCTGTTAATGCACGAATAAAACCCGTTACATTTTTAATTTTGCAGATTGTCCTTTACTCTATTTGCATTAAGCTATTCATTTCATCATTATTCATAATTGCATGTTTAGGTTTAAGCCTCTATTATTAGCTGATAAAATGGATAGCTCTCTAACTGACTGTGTTAACGCAAATAAGGTATAAGAATATTATTATAAAAATTCACATCATTGTACACACCTTGGCTGTACTCATTTTCTAATACCTATTGTGGCGATCACACACAAAAAAGGGCAATTGTCTCATTGTTAATGACCGTGACCTAAAACGTTCATGCATTAACAATGAGACAAATATCATGGCACAAGATAGATTTATTTTGACCACCCAACACGAGTCGTTAAGAGAATTCCTTTTATGACAAAACGGTACGGACGCAATCAATCACCACATTGCGAACCCTTTCCGAAGAATCTGAATGTCTGGACAAGCAAAAAACTCGCTTTTGAAAATGCAACATCCGGTTTCTCGAGTTCTACGAAGCGATTGGCTAGGAGATCGATGCACAATCGCGATTGAACAGCAAGCATGCAACCCCTAAAGGATATAAGCCCGGACTCTGAAGAGGAAAGGGCAGACGGTCTGAAACAAGAGATGGGCAGAGATGAGCAGACATCCAGCGACGCAGACGATCTACCAGCAGCCATCACCGACAGACCAGAAGATCATTCCTGGAACTCCCGAACTACCAGCCGTTCAAAGAGTCACGCCTGACACTCGCCGCATACAGCGACAAGAGCCCAGAACATCATCTACGTCCATCACCACCTGCGCCACCTTCACCTTCATCGCGAGAAACGTCACGCCGTAATCATTCATTTGTCACATGTAAATATTATTTAATAAAAAGTCCATCTAGATTCACTAAGCCGCGAGGTCAACCACCTCTAGGGGTACAACCTACAAATGGTCGTTATAATGACCTCTAAATTTTAATAATATAATAGTCGCACATTCTTAGTATGCGTCCTATTTATTTCAAATACATAATTGTATCGGAGTTTATTTTAACTACTTTCACAAGTAACTCATCTTTGCATTCTCCTGCAAGGTGTGCTTTTCGATTCGTCTCACGGCGTCGCGATCGTAGATAATTAGCAAAGGGCGCAGAGCACGTAATTGACTCTTGTTAGTGGCAACTCTCCGGGGCGAGTGTTGCCATCTCTCGTCACCTACGTAGCCGGTAATATAGCTCGGCAGGGGCTCGAGGGCTCGTTTGGAATAATTAGCACTTTACTATCAAGATTGACCACCTATTTCTACCGGCAAATCTGAAGCGCGTCTAGGGAATCTTAAAGTTGGACCTTGTTCTATTGTAATGAGACAATTTCTAACGGTACCATTTTGCTAGTTAATTAATTGCCTTTATTCAGTCTGCTAGTTCAAACAACTAGTAAAAGCATTCACCCATAAACATTAGAAAAACATGCCCTAAGATTTATCACCTCTGTCAAAAGTTATTTTATTACTAACTCAAACTTCACTACGTATTACTTAACACGAGATGAGTTCACTAAAATATTCATTAACAATTCAGTGTACATAAAGATTATGTAGCTGACGTGAAATCTAAAGCTTTCCCTTGTGCGTTACACATAATCGAATAACTTCATAACCATAGAGCTCTCCGAGTGAATTATTTAATAACATGTCATAGCGTTTAACGAAGGTTATCCAGATAAGGCGCGACGTGTCCCAACTCCGTAATTGTCGCAAACCCTTTCCAAGGACAATCCGAGGCTTTATCCCGGCGACTTGCGACCAACCTGTGGAGCATTATTTTTTTACCCCCGGGATAACATCGATCCTTGGTACCCACATACGTGCGTGCCTCTAGTGATAGGATGTGCGGCATTAGCAGTAATGGTATTACAGTTCTCGGCACAACACTCGAAACGCTCTTGAACTTTGGTGATGTACTGCTTCGAGTATCCTCTCGATTAATGCGGACACAATTATATATAGACAGTATTCACAACAGTCGCATAAATTTGAAAATAATTTGTGGTAATCAATTTATCAGTTAATAAAATACTAATCTGTAGTGCAATCGTGACAAAAAATACAATAGTTTCTTTGCATATAATTCTGGTCCTTTTATTTAGAATACCTCGCAAAAACGGTAGCGTTAATAATCGTACCACTTAGGGATAAATAATCGTAACGGACTTTCATGAAAACAGTAGGGGAAACTTTAATATTTGATTGAACATGACGTGCTTTTTTATTTTGACTTTTCGAGGGACATTTTTTTATAAAAAAATAACAGGTTTAGAACTAATTTAAATTTTAATCGTTTTATGACCAAAATGTCGGATTAGACCATTGTTGCAAAAAGGAAATTGGACTTTTATTTCTATGACTCAGTCAACTGTTATAACGCGATGGATCAATTGCATGTTTTATGTACTGCTTTTTAAAATAAAATAATTTTGGCACCTACTCGTTTTCTGCCCAGATTTCAAACAAAAATACATATGTATAAATCCAGGCCTAACGAGAAGGAAGGGGGTGAGGGGACAAATTCTCGAGACCCGTTCTCCTTAAGGAGCCCAACTTTGGGAAAAATCATAGCAAGAATATATTTATAAAAAATAGTAAAAACCGACCTCAAATAATGAATCTGAACTAAAGTTGTTTGAAATGTATGTACTGATGTATTTCAGGTATAAGTTCCTTCAGACCTTTTTCTACATATAAGAAATAAAAGAAGTGGAACATTGCCTTCAAAAACGCTTACTTTTTAGGTATTAATTTCACAATATTATTCAAAGGGACAGAATCTAGTTTTTTGACGCGGCTGTTAAAATTTGTTTCCAAATTATTGTTAACTTTATTGCTTTTTCAATGTATATAAAATATTAGACATGAGAGGAAATATACAACGAATGTAAATTAATAGCAATAAATATAGGTATTTGATCTAAAAATTCAGATCGAATACCTAAGGAAGAAGCAAGATATAACGGAAAATCAACAACAGCATCAGCTGAATTATATAAATTTAATGTGTTTATATATTGTAATATCGATAATTTGACTGCTGAATTTAATGCAGAAAAATAAATAAATAATACATTCAGTTTTATCTGGTTATTTCTAAAAGAAAATCTAGAGAAAACAGTCTGGAATCTATCCCGAAAATATTTTTTAAAATATGTCATCTAAGTACAATCATATCAGAATACATTTACACCAGTAGATATATATTTTACCTGTTAAAATATAAATTATCTGGCAGGTGCTAGTAAAATTATATGATTTTATCTTTTTCTGTATGTAGTCATTTTTATCATTATTTATTTATATCTGATATATAAATGTTACAGTTAATGTGTATTTTTTGGCAAAGTTATATTTTCACTAATAAAGTACAAATTCATTTTCACCAGTAGATATATATTTCTACTAGAACAAATTTAATTTAATTGATAGACTCTAATATGCTGCTCTTAAATGTATATGAAATTCAATTTGAAAGTTGCGAAACGTCCATTTTTCGTTCAAAACCAAACCTAACCTAATTATAGTTTTAGAAATTGTATCATATCCAAAATACAAAATAAGCCAACTCATCATTCAGATGAAAGTAAGCGGAAGAATAAGTAGAGACATCTCACATATTGCTCCATAGTATGTCTGCATTTCGATATTACACCATGTTTTAAAAATATGATAGCTATCCTTACCGATATTACTATCGACTTATAATATAAGAGGGCTGATCAAAGTATATTCAAACTGAATTTTAGGCAATAGGAGAGCGCAAAAACAATTATCACTTCTCAGAAGGCAAAAATTCATATCAAAAGCAATAAAATTATGTTGGCGCAGTTGCAGTGGGAGTTAAAATTACTTTTTACGAACTATCTATTAGAACGTTCGTTCCATAAGTACCAAAAAAACTACTCTTAGTTTGGAATGGATGCGCAACAAACAATGCGTTTTACCGAACGTTGTTAACGATCGGCAGTTTCATTTTGTGTATGTTTAGTAAAAAAACATTTTTATTTTAATGCAATTTAATAAAAATATTTTGAAGAAAAATACAATTAAAGCATATTTGTTGAATAATATATATATTTTTAATTATAAATTATAAATATTTTTAAAGAACGGTATTATTAACTTTGCAAATATTATTAGTAGATTTTAATATTTACAACGACTTAAATACAAAATACTATTTAGCAGAATAATATGATAAAAATATATACATGTAAAGGAATATATGATTGTTTTTTTTAGCTAATATTTCGTAGCAAGAAATTGTTTTTTGTGACTTACAAAAATATTCTCAAAAAAATGGTGAAAGAACGACTTTGCTAACTTTGTAAATATTATAAGTATATTTTATAATTTACAACGACTAAAATACAAATCATGATTGAGCAGATTAATGTGATTAAAATATATATGTAAAAACTATTAGTAACATAATCTATCATCTCTATGATACACTTTTTTAATCTACCGATTCAGAAGTACTAAACATTTTATTTAAATTAGCATTTAAATTTTATCATTTTGCTATTTTATAATTGATAATTAACACAACCTGGACTTGTGTTTACATTGAGTTTTACAAATTTCTTAGAATTCCGTAATCATTTAGATTAAGATTGAGATATTTCTGTCGATCCACATGTACATACAATATCCAATAAGAAATTGAAATACTTTAAAAAACAACTCTTTTTATAAATATCATATATTTAAACTATTATTATCATGCCATATAATCACAGAGCTAAGGTTTTTTAGACATACATATGTTATAATTTATGTCAGTGTATAAGAAAGGATTTTTTTCAACTAATTAAGACCAGTATTTGAAGCAATAGTTAAAACTAACATAGTATTATAATAAATACACGCATGTGACTAATGCAAAAAGATTACTATGATCCTAAGCCAGAAAAATCATTCAATAAAATATTACAGAACATTGCTGCAAGTATTATATCAAGTATCCGAAATATCTGAACCTTCTACAATCAGATACGTTGAATCTCTGGTTAAAAAGTCCTAAAATAAAAAAATATTTGTTTGGCAACTATTGGATGTTGCTGAAGCTTTTGATAAAGTATGGTACAGAATCTTAATTAAAACAATTAGAATAGTACAAGAATTAATCGAACCGTATACTTCCAACGGATTATTCAGAATTAAACAAGAAAATAATTTCAAAATGAGAAAAAGAAAACAATAATACATTTTTAGCAAAACATTTAAAACCAATAAAATGTGTGTAATAAATTAATTACCTACTTTTAAATTTTTATTTCAGCGGTAAAGGTTCATTATTATATGGTAAAAATAAACTTTTTATACATAATATAATAAAAATATATCTTAATATTCCGATAAGAATCTCAAAACATGTCATCCGAGATAAAATAGTTATTAGGTGTAACAAATTAAATAAGCGAAACGCGTCACGTCGAACGCTCGTAAAACTCGTCATATATTGACATTTCACCGAAAATAAAAATAAAAAAAAAACGGTGGGCGACCCCTGGCCTCATCCATATGCAGTGGCCGCGGTGCTCAAAATGAAACCGGTCTGCGGTGTGATTGATGTGTAAGTAAGTGACCTCCCGTGCTGACGATCGGAAGATGACTGATGATATAATCTCGTAACTGGTTGGGCATTTGTAACACATTCGTTGGCCGTGGAACTCGGCCAGAAAGTGAAACGTTGAAATTTGCGGAAAATAATTATTTTAAAACAGTTACAGGGAGTGCGACGTATTTTTAGACACCTAATAACGAAAAAATATGCAGAAAACATATATAGATAAGTTAGGAATGAGTCAGCAGTTAACACTCTTTAGAGTCACCAGGAATATCATGAAATAATTAATAAAAACCTTCAACCTAATAAGTATAAGTCAAAAACTAATAGTTGACAAGACAAGTATCGTGTTTACTGCATTGCAAAATACACCGCGTTTTTAATTATGATCGTTACAATATAAAATATTATGTTTCCGCTCCGAATCATCGCATTGGCCCAACGATCGAGAGTGGAAAGAGTCAAGTATTAAATTTCACTTCCATCTTGACACTTCGCTTCTGACTTGGAACAAACGTTCAATCAACCGAGATGACCGCCGATAAAGCAGCCGATTTATAATTATATAAGTTCATATATAACAAATAATAATTAAAATAATATAATAAATGCTATTTAAATATTATTTCATTGATTTAATACCCCCGATGATAAACGAAGATAAAAAATGAAATTTTGATATACAGTAAACTTTATTAACACTTTTGAAGTATATACATTTAATTGATAAAACAGATTCTCATTTACCTGCCTAGTTATGTATGAATAATTAAAAAAATGAAGGTTTGGAATGCATTGTTATATACTTAGAACTAAATTGGACTTATAAATGCTTATCGCAATATATTTAAATATATATAACCAATATATTTAGCTATACTATCTATAGCTTTACTAGGCTTGTATTGCATTGAAAATATTTTTAAAGAAGCATTAACTTCTAAATGCAAACGTGCCAAAATATAATAAATTTATGTTATTTTTGCGAAAATACCAACTTTTCAAAGATCGAAGGACCAGCGAATAAATCAAATATTAGTTTTAATCTCTTTATTTTCGTCTTTCTAATATATTTAATGAAATTTAAGCTAATCGCGTATTGATACATGTCATATGTTTAATACCAGATAGAAGTTTCCCGCTTAGATTAGTCTTAGCATCTTCTGACTATCTAAATATTTTTAGTGGACATATCGCAAATAAAACAGAATAAAATTTTATAAGGTATTATTATGCGTGCAACTTTGATATTTGCAAATATACCATGATTTGAGCATCGAAGGACCAGCGAATACACCTAAGATTGGTTTTATTTTCTCTATTTTTGCTTTTTAATATATTTGATGTGACATAAGCTAATCGCGTATCGATACATATCATAAGAATAAGATCAGGTAGAAGTTTTCTGCGTGGTTTAGTTTAAGAATCTTCTGGTTTTATCAATATTTTTAGTGGACATGTCGCAAGTAAAACAGAATAAAATGTAACAAGGTTATATTCATTAATATGTAAACATAAATCCATATTTAAAATATTAAAATTAAATAAAACATAAAATTTAACAGAAAAAAACTACACTTTACTATTATAGAAACTTATTGAGATTTTTTTGCATTTATCTTAGATTGATTTAAAAAATTATATAACAATAAAAATCAAAGTTTAAACTTCGAATAATTTGCTTTATATGAGCCAAAAAAGTAAATATTTAATTTGACCAAAGTGAACTAATTTGGATTTATAATGTTAATGTTAATTTAAACTTTCAACAAACTACATAAAATAACTGAAAATAATAGAAATATCTTTCAATTGAGTTTTTTATTATTACTATTATATTTATTAATGTTGTGAAAGTAAATTACAGAATGTAATAACATTTGCTAATCCATATTAAGTAAATTCAACACATTATAAAATTTAAAAAAATGTTTTATTGATATGTATTCAATTTTCATAGTTTCATATTTTCAATTGTACATATGATATGTATTCACTGGTCCTTCGATGCTTTAAAAGATGGACTTATCGCAAAAATCAAAGTCACACGTTAACATAAAAACACTTTTTAATATATGGATGTAAAATTCAAAATGCTAACACTTTCTAGTAACATCATTAAATATAATAACAGTTTTTTTTAATTTTACTTATGACAGAACATTATGATCTACATCCAGATCACTAAAGTTTCTATTTTTATTCTTTAATATTATTTTAGTAATCAAATATAATTATTTGGAATATGATTTTTTATTCGAAATGATTTTGACTGTCACTTGTATATTATTGATTAACAATAAAATACATATGTACAAACTTATAAAATATTAGGTTTGCGTTTTTTAATATATCGCATTATTCTTATTTATTCAAAGCTAAAACTTAAATATGTCATTTGACAGCAGAGATATTTTAAACATGCTCTTAAAAAAAGGTGCACGATTTCGTTAAAAATTGGTCGTTTGGCATTAAGTAAAAAATGGGTAATCAAAACGAACGTTTATGTCATATTTTTCTGTACAACTTCTTCTTAGTCAATGAAGCACCATGCTCAAAGATTGTTCGAAAACAAGCGTCATAAAAAACGTTTAAAATAACTTGGTTACGTCAATAAGCTCGATATTTGGGTACAACATGAACTTCATGAAATTCATCTCTCTGAACGCATATACATCTGCGATTCACTCATGAAACATAAAGACAATGTTTAATAGGTGATGAGAAATATGTTGTTTACAAGAATGAAGCGAGATAAACCAGCGCAAAACACTTCAAAAGCAGATATTCATCAAGAGAAGATTATGTTGTCAGTTTTGTATGATTTAAAAGGAAATATGTTCTTAAGCTTTTTCCAAGGAATTAAACAGTTAACAATGCCATAAAAATTAAACGTCCAAAAATAATGATAAAATGTGTTGTTTTGATCATGAAAACAATTTCTTTATATTTAAATTACACAACGCTATTAAAGCTATGAAAAGCTTATTATTGGATCAATTACATAAAACATTATCAATATAAGCTTTTGCTTTTAATAAATAATCGCCTTTATCAACAATACATACAAGAAACTATAATATGTCTAAATTAGATAGATTTTATACTACTTGAAAGTATTAAATATATAAAATTATCTAAGAAAATATTTGTTGTTATTTTAATGATGCTAAATATTAAGATCTTTAAAGTGAGGATATTGCCACGTTGCCCTCATCATTACCATTGTAATGTATCGTAATTGCTATGAATTAGCCGTAGTTGAGTATGAGTAAAAGCTTTTAGCTATTAACTATCATAAATTATTTTTACATTATAGCCATAGCAAAAAAAGTAATTTTGTAGTGGTATGCCTTTATATGTGAGTGCTTTTCTCTTTACAAACAGATATTAGTTATATCATTTATCATTACCTTATAGTGTAATAGAGGCATTTTTTATTTATTAAATAATTGTATTACATCATATAAGTATGGCGGTTTACTACTATTGTATTGTATTTGAGATCTTAAAAAAAATATTTTAAATGCTCATTATAAATAAAATAAAGATATTACTGTAAAAACTAATAAACACTTTTGATCCTACAATAAATAATATGACACGAATGAGAAGTGTTTGCAATAGCGCCATATACACATGTGAATAAAGACTCACATACGCACACGATGTTATTATTCAAATAATGTTACTAGATCAGGTGACAGTACTGTATGTTTTATTGTTTTACTTAAAATTATAATAATATTTGGCGACCACACACAGTCTTCGTTACGACCAGAAAAAATAACACGCGTGTTCCTAATATAAATATTTTTTGTCTTTGAAAGAATATTTCTTCATTGCAAAACAATAGACCACACAGATACCCACGTATCTTTTTCTTAAAACTGTGACCAAAATAATCATCCATCAACAAGGAAACAAGACAATAGCGTAAAGGATTGGGACCTAACAAGCCCACGTTACGACCAGAAAAAATCATAAATAACACGCAAGGATTCTCCAGTGGATTGAAAGAATATTTTTTGTTGCGAAACGGTCGCTAATATAACAAATCACAGTTGCAGTATACGATCTTGTACAATGCCCATCAAGCAAATGTCGCTTTCTAAAGGCGTATAACTATTTCTCTGTTCTAAGAAACGACTACATCTATTGACTGGATGATCGTTGCATGATTGTGATTGATCGAAAAGCTTTACAGCCCTGACTTCGACAAAGAGAGGACAGTCACAAGCAGACACTCGAAAAGACCAGCAGACTCCCGACCCCCGCGGACATCATAGAGAGGACCACATTGTCCGCGGCATATGGCATCCTCCACTATATTGTCACTGCCATGTCACTAACTAGACTTTTGAGGACCTCCCACGGACATCATCCCTACGCCAGCTTCTCCACCACCGCTCGGAGAAAACATCTCTCAAAACTATTCTTGAATTGTTTTTGAATTATAGTTTTGGGTTCTGGAACGTCTTCAAGAATTACAATCGCGGTGATTTTACATTGCACTGCTGGTTCGGTTCATATTTCTAATTATGTATTATTTTTATCTTACTTTTAAAATATTTTTTGTGTGACGCATTGGAGGTAACCTTTTAGGTCACAATGGTCTTAATTCAATCAAAATAAATATTAATAAATATTATTTGACGACATGTAGGTCGAGATATTTTAAGAAAAATATTTTCTGCAGATCTTCAATTGTGATTTTTTGTTAGAAGTAGAGAAAATCTTTAGAAATATTATTATTAAATATAGCTATGTGACATATTTATCAACAAGGGCAAATGAACAAACACGCTATCAACCCTTATTCAAATTACTTTGACTACATCAAGATCTGCCTACGCTTCCGAACAAATTCAATAACAAGACATGCGACGTTCTCCGGCTTCAATTTTCGTTCCACATTTTCTCCATTATTGTGCCGTAAGATAAAAATCAAATTACATATCTTCACGTGTGCATGCCTACACATATATATTATACATAAACATATTTATTTTCAGAGCTGAAATTAGTTTTCGCCATCAGATAGAGGCGTCGTGTTTCGACTTTTTTGCCCTATGAAAACTTTTTGGACGGCATTGCTGCAAAATTCTTGGCGAAATATAAAAAGAGCTTTTGACGTCTCTGCTTTGACATTTTTGCCTTCATTATGATAATAAAACGGGTGCAGGAAACACCTATCATCCATCAAGATCGGTAGCCAAACTGTCATCGCCAGGCAAATTAAATTAAGTACAGTCACGGCGAGCGGCGACACAGCAGTAGGAGGGTTAAATAAAGGTTGGGAAAAAATTTCATATTTTTTTCAATAGAAAATTTACATATATTTTAAATTGGCGGATCAAAAAAGAGGATTATTGTTGAATTAATTATGAAATTTGGGAGAATTAAGGGATAATGAGGAAGTGGGAAGATGAAAAGAAATTGATAATCTTACTTCGATATAAATTTAATGTAAGAAAAATACAAATAAATTTGGATGCCCATGAAAAATTTGAGAATGTCCATTAAGTGCGTATATCAACATGTCTGTACAATCCTTGTTGATTTATAATCGCAGTACGCATATGCATGTGAGCATATGAACCACCCTAGACGGCATAATTGCTTTTTAATGATGCATTTTGCCGTCTGGCATTTTGCCTTGGAATGTCTGGAAATCATACAAATATGGTACGGTGCCTTCTGTTCGCTGGTCAAATATTTATCTACCATTGCCGCGTGGGAACATTGGACAGTTTTTGAAAAGCGAATGTACCGAAAAAACGTGGGAAAATCTACGAAACGGCTTCGAGTTTTTCAAAAATGAAAATTTCCGGTATGAGAATGACAGTAAAAAGCTCATTTATCAATGTGTGACCAAAACTGTTGTCTTTGTTACATTTCTAACATATTGGTGTGACTACAGATAACTCTAAAAGTCAAGCTCAAGAATCGAAAGTTATATTTATTTATAGGCGTTGGTCGAATGTAAATAAAATATTGCGGAACAAATATATATTCACTTACTTAATTTAGATTTTGTCAATTTTAAAATTTATTTAATTTTTACGATTAATTATAATATAATATAATACATATTACTTTTAATATTTTTTTTATATCAATGTCACTTAAAAAATACTATTTTTTTCTTAGTGATAATATAATAATTAATCTATTTTTTACCAAAACATTTTTACGACTGATTATTTTCCGCATCTGTATATTTACATGATTGGTAATATAAAATAACGGTAAAAATTTCTATATTTAACATATTATTTTTACATATGCTATTTTTATTTTTATTTTTTTTAGATTAAATTAAGACCATAGTGGCCTAACAAAATTTTAAATTTATAAAACATAAAAAAACGTATATATACATAAATATAACTATACTTAAACATAACAAAAAATATTAAAATTAAATGATATAAACTGGATCAGATCCTCGTAGCTAACATTAAATAAGTCAATATGTAATGCCAGCGTATTAAGGAGCCGAATGGCCACAGCTATAGGCGAGTCGGCAAGTGCGGATGTCCTAGCCCTAACGGCCATCAAAAGAGGTCTCGATCGTGATTCTCGAAAATGTTCCGGAACCCAAAACTGGAATTCCTCGAGAATAGCTGGATTGTCGACAGCACCTTTTAGTAATTTGAAAAAAATGCTTAGCGACATACAGCTTTCTGCGAGAACTCAAATCCCAACGCTCCTAAAAGAAAGGCGCTGGGATATAAGTACAGATAATACCCAAATGTCCTTTTGTAAAGGTATCTTAAATACCTATTTTGAATTTTTTCCACTGAAGGGGATATTTGGCCATTCGGGGATTCCAAATTATAGATCCCGATTCAAGAATGCTACGAACTAAGGTGTCATAGAGGATGCGAATAACTGACGGATCGTCAAAGTGAAAGGCATTCCTCATAACAAAGCCGAGCATCTTGGAAGATTTATCACAGACGTCGTGTATGTGTAGAGAGAACCTCCATTTGCTCTCGAAAGTGATTCCGAGATCTTTAGTGGAAGTTTCTCTAGTCAAAATGTTACCACCGAGATGGTAGAAATAAGCTGATGGCGAACGGGATCGAGAAAATGACACAGTACGGCACTTTCCGACACTAAAAGGCAGACGGTTAATGGAAGCCCATCTCCACAAAGAGTCTAAGTCACTTTGTAGAGAGAAGGAGTCTACAACAGATCGAATGCATTTATATAATTTTAAATCATCTGCGTACAGAAGAAAACTTGAATTTTAAATTGCTGTATTTATGTCATTAATAAATAACACAAACAGCAGAGGTCCCAGATTGGATTCTTGAGGAACCCCCGAAGGGGTAAAATATGCTTTTGATAATCGTCCACCATAGGTTACAAACTGTCTATGATTGCTTAAATAACTCGAGAATAACCGAGTTAAATTATCTGAGCAACCGAGGTTCGACAATTTTTTTAATAATAACCTATGACAAACTTTGTCAAAGGCTTTCTCAAAATCTGTATACACATATTGATATATACACATGTTGATATATAAATTGTATATCTGATACAATTATATTTCTAATTACGTAAATTTATAATTATATATATATAATAGCTATTGAAAATGCTATCTACAATATATCTGAGTAGAGAAAAAGTTGGTAAAAACCTCTTGGATTTGGACAATATGAAACAAGTTTTTGTACATATTATAGTTATGTACTGATTAATAATTTAATTTTTATCAACGTTTTTTCAAGAAAGTAATTTAAAATTCTATCCTTATTTAAAAAAAACCCTTATAGATTTAAGTAATTTTATATTTTATATTAGTATGTATCAGATTAAAATATAACGAAAAAAAGCTCGTGATAAAAAGACTAGTATGAAAATGCGCATATTTGTTTGTTTTTTATAATGTATAGATTATGTCGTACCCTTATAGTCAGGAAGATTATTTTGTTAAGGGAAAGATTACGACTCTTTCAGAGAAATACATTCATTTTTTCTTATATGCAATATTTAATACTATATATTATAAGTAAAATTAAAATAATATAATTATACGAGCAACTTTAAAATACTCTGCATCACTATTTCCATTTTTAAAAGACGATGTCGAAAAAACAAGCTCAGTGTTCACATTATATTCAACACCATAAACCTGCTACTTTTTATAACATTTTAAGAAGAAATCGTCTAGTACTTATTTCAGTCTAAAAGACTGCATTGTCAAATTGAAAAAAATGTTATATAACATGTATTGAAAATTAGCCAAAAAAATATAGATTGAATTTTGATTAGATCTGATCTTCTAAAATGCAGACATTTAATCTTCCACCTTATTCAAGCAATCGATATAGCACTTAGCTAACGTTCCGCCTTAACAAGATCGCCGTGATTCACTCCTTAACGTATTCTGAATGCATAAATTAAACAAGCTCCGGGCTACTATTTCTATGATAGCCGGCAGACACAAGATTCATCTCCTTGTAGGGAGTTGCGTGCTCTTCTCACTTTGCCATTCTTTGAGCTGTTATCTGCCGACGCGGCGGCTGAACCACCTCATAGAACGATTTGCCAGGATCCTCGTTATCTAATGCCACATTCCCCTTGCTGGATCTCGCTGACCAATCTTCGAGTTACCACTAATAATACTATCACAGCGATACGTGTGAGGCATTTCAATTCTGTGTTCATTATGAATTAAAATATATTTTTTTTCCGTTAATAATTAACTTTATTATTAGGACATAACGATTGGATGTCTGAGAGTCGAAGCATGTTTAATTGATCAAAGAATATGAGGTGGATCAAAATCAAAATCATTTGAACCCACAACTAAACTATTTTAAATAGGAGACTTGTAAACTGGCTTATTTAATTCAATCATAAAATTTGCTTAACAATTTTCACTGTCCACATTTGTGGGCGTTAATATATGGACATGCACAATTTTATTGCATCATCGCTGATGAACAGGATGGGTCAATACACTTATAAACAAATATAAATTCTAATAATAGGCTTTTTTAAGTACGCCAAAAAAATGTTATAAAATGCCTCCAAAATAGGTTATACTGCTATGCCAAATTTGGCGTGGATCAGTCTCGAAGGTCCTTTTTTGTCCGTCTGAGTCGACAATAATTAATCACACATCGAATTGTGCTACCCACGCGTTCCATTTTTTAAGCTTGCAACTTTCGCCAAAGAAATTGATTCATAGATGTTTTTTGTAGATAAGATAGATTGATATAAAAACAAATAATTCACAGTATTGTCAATGACCTCTGTATTATTTATTGTTTAAATTTAGAAATAAAAATATGAATCAAGACAGAAACAGAAATGATGTGTAGCTGTATGTTCTCAACTTATCAATCCTCTATCATTAAGTGTCATCCGATGCTTCTAATGGTCTTATTACAAATTAGGAGCGGTATGATCACTAATCGGTCCTGATGACCGGATAGACCAAGACAGAGAGCTCAGCATCAAAGAGACACGCCTTAATAAAGACTGATTTATTGCCCGTCCGACAGTGATTCAATAGCGACCAACTTTTAACATCACTCATCTGACTTCGCAGAACAAAAGAAAGAATGAAAAGTCGTAGGTGTTTCAAATAAAAATAAATTGATCGGTCCCGCCACTTTTTGGGTATGCCGCCGCGCCGCGCTGAGTCGATCGCTATCCGTGTTTACACCTCCGTGCCTGATCCGTCGCTAGGCTTGCATCATTAATTAGCGGTCGGGTAAAAAAGGTGTAAGACCGCCGTGCCGGGTGAACGGCTGCGGAGAGATTGACCTGCGAAATGTAATTTATGCAAATTGCTGCACGCGCAACTTACACGAGAGATTTTTATTCTTCAAGATCGTGACATGTCATCTTTGGCGATGGCAGCCTCTGGTTATGAATATAATCTGATAAAATTGCGGAAGTAACACACGTGAAGATGCAATTCATGATGCTTTTTGAAATCCTAAAACTTCTTACTCTTATTTGAGTATTTTTTCAATTGAATCGAAAAATTTAAGCACAAACACAACTCTAATATAGTGGCTCTAAATATCAGTGATATGTAAAGATTGTGATTGTATATAAAAAACATTCATGGGAGACAAGGCGAATTAAAAGCCAATCGCGTTAGTGTTTAGCCCCACTTTCCTTCGTAATAGTTAGTTTTATGGTACCCGTCCGATAATTACAAAAAATAGTTAAAATGATGATTTATTTATGCGAAGACATATATAATATTTTTTCTAGACTTTTGAAGCTTATGACAAAAAAAGTTTCACGAGTTTTGTGGAAATAAATTACTTTCAAAAGTAACCTATGTTTAATTTAATCATTATAAAATCATTGTCGTTTTGCAGATCAATAACAACAAAATTGGTTTTGTTGTTTAAAACTCGCGTTAATTTACTGTGACCAAAATAATCATCGATCAACAAAAAAACAAGACAATAGCGTACAGGATAGAACCACACAAAAGCCGTCGTTACGACCAGAAAAAATCACTTGTGTTCTTACTGTAAATATTATCCGTCATTTATTTATTTATTGCAAAACGGTCACGGACACAATAAATCACCGGATCCACAAAATCCCCGTTGCAAACTCGAAGATACCAGCAGACTCCCGCCGCCCGCGGACAACATATTGTAATGGACGCTCGTATTCTGAGAGAGACTTCACCATACAAACACTGTAGCAGAGAGGGCAACCTACAAGACAACATCCCTGCGCCAGCGTCTCCACTACTGTTCGGAGAAAACACTTCGCTATTTATCGTCTATCGCAACATATGTAAATATAATCTAATAATATTCTAACTAGATTCCACATGTTTTACTAGCTGCGAAGTCACACCCCTTAGGATTACTAAACCTTAAAAAAGTTGAAGAAATGAGACCAATCAACATGCTACCGTGTATAGAAAAAATAATAGAAGAAGTAGTAGTCAAACAATTAAAGGAATTTATTACTTCTCAAAACATAATATGTGAACAACAATCGGGATTCAGAGAAAAACATTCCACTGAAACTGCATTACAAGTAGTGATAAATGATTGGTTGTTGGCTAAGGATGCAAAAAAATCATTGGAGCAGTTTTCTTGGATTTCAAGAGAGCCTTCGAAACAAAAGACAGAAAAATAATGTTAAAGAAATTGGAGAATATAGGTATAAGTGATATAGTTTTAAGATGGGTTAATAATTACTTACATAAAAGAAAACAAAAAGTTAAAATAAATTATGTATATTCTGAAGAGAAATTAGTGTCATATGGAGTACCACAAGGGTCTAAATTGAGACCATTGTTATTTGTATTGTATATTAATGATATAGTTAATAACGTGAAAAAGTGTAAAATTCATCTATTTGCGGATGACACATTAATGTATTGCATAAGTGATAATAATATAGAAATTGTAAGTAATTTAAATAATGAATAAAGTATATTAGAAATATGGTTAAAGAATAATGTACTTAAATTAAATGAGAATAAAACTAAATGTATGTTTATTAATTATAAAAATGTGTTAGATAATAATATCAAAATAGTAATAAATAACTCTAGTATAGAAATAGAGGATAGAATAAAATATTTAGGAGTAATTGTTGATACAAAATTGAATTTTAAAGAAAATTGTAATTACATATTAAAAAAAATAGTAGAAAAATAGGCTTATTATCTAGAATAAGAAATATATTAAGTATATATACAAAAAAAAATTACAATAGTATAATATTGCCCCATTTTAATTATTGTGCAACAATATTAAATATGTTAAATAAATTAGACAAACAAATGTTGCAAAAATTACAAAATAGGGCAATGAGAGTAGTCTTAAATATAAATAGATTAACTAGTTGTAAAAGTATGATTGATATATTAGAATGGTTGTATGTTCAAGAAATATTGAGTATGAATGTTTTAGTATTTATATATAAGTTAGAAAAAAGTATGTTACCTGAATATTTTAATAAATATTTAATAAGAAATAGAAATGTACATAAATATAATACTATAAATAGAGAACATTTAAAGAAAGATAAGTATAAGAAAACGAGTACGGCTAGGGGAGTTATGTACGGAGGTTTTGATTTGTATAATAGTGTTCCAAGAATAATCCGAAAAACCAAAAATATAACCGGTTTCCTAAATGGAATTAAAAAACACCTTCGTACATATAGAAATAAATTATAATATTAAGACTTTATTATTGTATATTTTCATTTTTTTTATTATATATATATTATTATTTTCTATTTTCTGTTGTGTATTTTTTATATATTTTTTTATATATGTTTATATACTTAAAATTGTTTGATGTAAAGATTAGCTATTAAGCTAAATAAATTAATAAATAAATAAAATAAATAAAGTTTGACATTGAAATATAACTTTTGAATATTTGAGTAAAAAATATTTGACATTATTAACTGTGATTAATATAAAGAGCTGATTTTTAAAAAACTCAAACATTAAGCGTTTTTTTTAGCAAATTATATTTTTCGGACTTTCTATCGCGTACACCATTAGCGTTCCATGCCATTTGTTTTTATTATATTTTTATTAGTATATATTCAAAAACTGAAAATATCAGGACATATAATGGTGATTTGCAACAATACCGCAATATATATGATAATCGTTAAGTGTGTAGCAAATTTGTATTTAAAAGTTTATTATTGCCAACGCATTTTGTCGCGTTCAGCGATTTTTTTTATTTGCATCAATTATTGCATTAAAATAGAGTAAAGTGCTGTGACGTAATAAAAATGTTAAAAAAGGCGTATGGCGTTAATGATTTGTCAAAAAAAGGGTTTAAAAATGGTACAAACGTTTTCAAGAAGGTCCGTGACAATAAAATAAATTGGCGACCTAGCACATTAATCATACAGGAAAATGATACAAAAAAAAATTGTTTATAAATCGCCGAATTAGTCATGTAGATATTTCTCAAAAAGTTAGTATCTCGTTTGGTTCATACAAATTGAGTTTGACTGGCATTTCGGGCATAAAACGAGTATTAAAAGTTTTAATCAAAACAAGATCGTCAATATATTGCTAAGCAACTTAATCATGGAAAAAAATGTGCTATCGCCTCAATGGAGTCAAGAAAAAAAAGCTTTTCAAGTTCGATCAAATGTTAAGGTTTTAATGTTATTTTTACTACTAGGTCGTACGAAATATTAAACATTTCACACTGTTTTTATGTGACGATCTGAATAATACGATGAGAACTGTTGGCAAACATCTCTTGGATTTTGCACTCACACTTCACTACTAATTCGTGATTTTTGCTTAAAAACAATTTATCTATGTATATATTTACAAGGCAGTGTTTTGCGACTATAGATGAGATACATAATACATTGAATTGGTATTGTGTATGAAGTTTATTATATTTATGTTGTGTTATGAATCATTGCGAGTAATAATTATTCATAATGTTTATATTTTTATTCAGTACCAACGACAAGCAAACAAATGTTCATACCGATGTTATTTCATATGGAATTAATTCCCATCAAATTTATCACACTCGCAGCGCTCGATAAATACACCCATACGCGTTCCTTCTCTGCGCAGCTTCTCTGAATGGAATTCAATTAAAATATGAGCCCATTATTTTTAACAAGAATACACAACAGGCTCAAACCTTCATAAATACATTGGAGTACCTCACATAGGCGGGAATAAGGACCGAGTCCCCCGACACCGGTGACCATTAAGCGAAATCGCACGAGCGGGTTAAATAATAACAACGACGATGATGGTAGTGCCTACATAATAAGCGCTCGGTTATAATCGCAGTTTGTGTGGTTAATACACGGCACGGTTCGATTGGCTCAGACGCTATAATCCCCACTGTAACTACCACAATGCAACAGGCGGCTGTACCTAATCCACGTAGTGTTTACCACGTGAAATTGTTGCAGGTAACGCGGGCGGAAGTAATCGCCTGGATCGATCTGAATCAATTACTCTCAGGCCACTGGACGACTAGACGGGTGATGGGTTTCGATTGTCTGGGGAATCGTTTATTGAATGTACCTACCTACAAATCAGCAAGGTATGCTTCTATAAGACATAAAATAGTAACCTTTTATAAACGTTCTTTGTTAACTTTTGGAAAAGGGTAAAGTAGATAAGGTGTTATTCTAATTAAGGATACTATACTTATTCAAGTTGATCGGTCGTAAATCGCGTTTAAGATAGTAATAAAGTAGGTTTAATGGTTTAAGTAGATTGCAATAATTAAATATAAAATGAAATCATGGAAGGCGCACTATATCAAAGCTTGTAGTGTAATCAAAACTTACGTACGAATATGTTCTTGCTATTTCAAATGATCATACGTTATATTTTTTTTAATTTTACAATTATAATAATCAAATTTTCTCATATGAAATATAGATTTAGTAAATTACGTTAATTAACAATATCATAAGAACAATCATTTTGTGGCGACCACACATATAGGCATATTTAAAATGGCGATTGTCTCATTGTTAATGACCGTGACCAAAAACGTTCATTCATTAACAATGAGACAAACATCATGGCACAAGAGTGATTTCTTTTGACCACACAACACGGGTCGTTAAGAGAATCCCTTTTGTGACAAAACGGTACGGACGTAATCAATCACCACAATGCAAACCCTTTCCGAAGAATTTAAAAGTCTGGAGCCAAACAAAAAACTCGCTTTCGGAAATACACATCCGATTTCTCGAATTCTAAGAAGCCACTGCAGCGATTGGCTAGGGGATCGATGCACAATCGCGATTGGCCAGCTAGCGTGCATCCCCCTAAAGACGAGGAGAGGGCAGACGGTCCGAGATACAAGACGGCTGAGGCACGAGACAAGAGACGTCACCAGACAGCAGAGCCAGCGACGCAGACGACCAGAGAGCCAAGATCTATCAGCAGCCATCCGGAGGAAACAGCCAAGCGCTCTCACCGACAGACCTGAAGATCACACCTAACACTCACTGCACGCTGCGTAAGAACCCTGTACATCATCTACGGCCATCACCACCTGAGCCACGTACACCTTCATCGCGAGAAACGTCACGCCGTAATCGTCCATAGTCAAAATTGTAATTAAAACTTAATAAACAATCTAATAGGATTCACCGAAGAGATCAACCACCCCTAGGGCTACACCCCATAAAGTTTAATAAAAATCGACAATTTGTTGTTTTGATGACTTTCGATACTTTAAAGAGTATTTTAAATTTTGATTTCGAGAAACGACAGTGGAGAAAAAAATTGCGCGCGCCACAGTGGAAACATTACGCCAAGAGTTTGACTTATTAAGCCTTCACTGAATGCCTCATATCATGTTAGCACAGCACCGGGGCTTCGCCCTTGCTGTACAGGTAAACACAGAATGAGTTTTTGAATTTAAAAAGCCTTGAATTTCTCTACATCTGCATTAAAAAATATTATTAATAAAATATATTTTTATTAATTATAGATATGATATGTAAATGGAGCATTATACGTTTATATATTGTTATAATTTTTTGAGAAATATTTAGTGATCTGAATTTTTTTCTAAACATAAAATTAAACACTAAAAACTAAAAATTAAAAACAATAAAAAATAAACACTAAAATTAATTTTTTTTCAAATAAAAAAATTGCGTTAAAAAATCATTATTATTGAAACAATATGAAAATAAAAATATAATTTTTACATACTTTTACAAACAGAAATCTACCCAATTTTTACTAATGTATTCTACTTAATTTTAAATTATGCATTCCTTATATATTTTATTGATACTTAAAGAAAAGTTTATATTTGTACTTCTTGTTTAAATATTTGAAAATATTAAATATAATAAATTAAAACATATCTTTGCAAAGTTAAAGCTTATTACTTTATTTCTTGGTATTTTAGTCTTCAAAATAATAATAATAATGTAATTTATAATAATAAAATCCACTTAAAAAATGTAACTTTTCGCAAAATTTATATATTCTAATGCTTCAATATCTAACTTTTGTGTTACTGTAGATTTCATAATTTTTGCTACATTTCTATTTTACTAAGATTAACACTTTACATTAAAAAAATTATGCTACAAAAATTAAATCAAATAGTCGTAAATTCATGTACTGATTTATATGTAAAGTTGTGGAGGAACCAACAGTTAAAAGCCGCTGAGATATTATTTTAGCCGTGAATGGAAAAAATGGCTTTTGAAATAAGCTATCCATTAACATCGCCATAATGACACATTGGGGAAACCTGTTAAGTCATGATATTCAGATTTCAATAAAAAATGGAATAAAAACATCAGTTGACATTACGGAAGTTTTTACAAAATGGTCGATCGGCAAGTTAATTTTATCTTGCCGGTCGACCCATATTCAATTTGATCCTGAATTTGCACACTGACCTTGGCAGCTTATATCCAATTTACACATATATACTAATACATGTCATTTGTGTAAAGCTTCACGTTAAGCTTGTATATGATATTTAAAATCGGAATACTTGAATATGTTATCCATATATATAAATGCATATTTTTTCAATTTAGCTCTTTGTCATTTAATTTATTATTATAACTTCTCATATTGATTTACATATATTTTTGCCTCAATAATAAACAAAAATATACAATCAATACAAATAATTGGTCAGTTGAATCATAAATGTGTCACTAAAGAATATGCCATAATGACAGATTAGGGAAATGGTAAAGTCATGGTGTTCAATAATAAAAACATCAGATGGCTTTAAGTAAGAAAGAGTAGTATATACAGCCAATCAAAAATTCTGTAATATTCATTTGTTTTTTCACATTATTTAAAAAATATTTATAATTTGATTTGCTAAACAAGTTAGTTTGAACCTTTAAAAGTATAGGAATCACGAACTTAGGCGCATTTCACGGTATGTTAAAATATAAATTCCTCTCAAAATTATATTAAAAATATTCGCTATTAGTGCTGGTCCGTAATGGGACTCAAGAGTAAAATAACGGAACATCCCGGTGGCCATTAGGGATTCCGGGACGAGTATTTTGACGTCGTTTTTGTCAAGAATCTGACGATAAATTTCACTTCAACGTTTTACTCCGCCGTTTAATCGCTTTCTTCACGTGTACTAACGACGTCGGATCGAGCTCTGGTAAATTTGACACTTTAACTTTTTAACATACCGCGGTAAAACAGCCGACTGTTTTATCGACGGACGTCAAAATTTCGTCGATTTTATCGACGAGGCATAAAACGCTTCTTTACGATCGTGTTTATTTTTTATGCCGGTTCTGAACGACTCGTTTTACACCGGTAACTGCGTAAAGCGGGGTTAATTTGGAATGATGGCGCGTTCTAAAAATCGTATTTTATTGATTAAATTATAATTCATAATTAATTAAGAAAATAATTATTATGATTTCTTCGATTATATCAAATTTCACATTTAGTGAAATTAAATCTGAAACGCGAGTTCTGGTTTAAATTATTTAAATAATGTAGCTTTCTAAATTCGTCATGATGGCCTTTATATTCCTTTATTTATAGTTGTATTAAACAACTTATTATAATTATAAAAACACTAACAAAATGTAATGCATCTTAAAAAAATATACATCAACCCATATAAATTGTTACACCGAAATCAGCATTGTGTTTAGCAAGCTCGTTGATAAGCACAATGCTTTTGCTTCACTGGGATTGAAGAAAATGGAGCCATATTCGAGGACGTTACAAACTAGAGCATCGCCAATAAATTGTTACAAGTGACAGGCGCTCCGCATGTCAAAGGCGAGCATTCTTGACGGCTTATCTCAAACTTTCCCGATGTGCATACTGAATCGCTATTTTAACCAAATCCAATTTGACCTAATGAATGTTCTAAAATTAATCTAAGTTTTAGAACTTTCATTAAGTCGAGTCCAAAATAGAGACAGTCAACTCAACCCTCAAGGAAAAATAAGCGAAAGAAGAAGAACAGACAAACGTCGCATCTCACATATTGCTCGATAGTTAGTCTGTACTTCGATATTATAATGTGTCTTAAAAATATGATAGCTATTCTTACCTTTATTAATATGGAATTCTGCTATGAGAATATTGGATAAAATATATTTAAATCGAATTTTAGTCAATAGGAGGGCGCAAAAACAATTATCACTTCTCGGAAGTCATATATATCAAACACCCTAGCAGGTGGCAAAAGATTATCCTAAAATTTTTCATACAAGATTTATCACCTTTTTTGTTAAGCTTTTTAAAGTTCATATGTTATTGACAGAGGATAAAATATTTTAAGCATAAAAAAGTACATGAAATAAAACAAGTATAATATATATAATTTTTAAAATCAAATAAAATAATTTTAGGGGGTTCTTCCTTATAAACTTGTGCAGTGGATCAACATAACCACGATAATTATAAGGATGCACGTAACAATATAATAGAAACAAAGATAGTAATTGAACGAAGCATCACAATAGATGAAAAAATGGTCCTTTGGACGTAATGCAACAAGTAAAACAAAACGTCATGATTACCCTCAAAATGCAGAAAAAAAATCTTTATCTGCATAACGGTTGAAAAGTAACCGTAAAAAATTAACGCGTTGCATGATTTGACCCTTGGAAATGTATATCATTGACATATTTCGTTGTAAAATAAACGAGCGCAACTATTGGTTGAATGATCTCTGCATTGTTATGATTCATCAGAGAGCTACCCAACCTACGATACATAAGGTCGGTCTTAAAGAGACGATCATCCAGAGAGAAACAGACACAGAGGCAGACTACGAGATATCTGCAGAGCGCCCACAAGGGACACCTGGACGATCAATCAGGACCACTTTATGCTACCAGAGACCTCAGAAGACCATCCTGAGGACATAATTTCTTTACCAGCTCTTCCATCAGCGCTCGGAAGAAGAAACACTCTTCCATAACAGTTTGTTGCAATATATGATGTACTAAATATTTTTTGGGGGCAAAGTCAAACCTTTTAGGACTAATACAAGTTTTAAAAGTATAACATATTTTGCACAGCTTAGGTTTACTATAAACTATATACTTGTTTTATTTCCTAATTAAAGCATGTGTTCACAAGTAAATATAATTCTGAACACTGCACATATTTTCCGAGCATTTTATTATAATCTGTAAATTATATGTCTACAAGTCAACATTTTGTGGCGACCAATATGTATTACAAGCAAAAAATTACTGAATATCAAAGGTGAGACAAGCTAGCAAGATAAGAGATGACTCATTAATAATAAAAAAATATTTCACAAAAATCTAAAGCAACGGAAATCACATCTTAAGAGGTGAATCGTCTAATAAGTTAAAAGATCTGCATTTTCGTGTTACTGCTGTGACATTTGTAAGTATCCTGAAAAAGTGGAAGCGCCAAATTTTCGGCATAGAATTTTGTTTTTAAACTTTTTTATAAAATAGGCAAACCACTTGAATCGAGTACATCAACATGTGTTTGTAAATAATATTCAACGTCAGAGTTTGATGGGAAAAAAATATATTAAAATAACATAATCAATATAAAAGCTTTTATCAACTTTTCCCTTATAAATTAAAATAATAAATCGCCGTACATGTACGGTGATCGATTTTTCATTGTTTTGGTGTAGCACATATATTTTTTATACTATGTATTTATATAACTAAATAAATAATAAAAAAAAATTTGATTTAATATTAATGATTTTAATAGAAAATAATAGCAATAAATTAAAGAGTACGAAAGAAATTTCCTCTCACAAAAATATTTGTATTAATTTTATTTAAAATCTTGAGAGCCTATGAATTGCTATAAAAAAATCCACAAAAGCTGAATAATATATATAAAATATGTAAAACAAATGGACGAAATTTAATTTGTAATATAAAAGTGTAAAGCATAATAATACAAAAATAGTATTAAATTAAATCAAAGCAATAATACATTGCGAATATTTGTTTTTTTACTTTACTATAAATAATATTAAATAAATAACAACAGAAATTTATAAAAATAACACACTACTCAAAGGGTTAAGAATCATGGCAAAAATATTGGTAAAAAATATTGCCTTATTAATATAAATTATATAAATTAATTTAAAAATATATATAAATGGTATTTTATTATTATGTATATATTTTTAGCTTCCACTCATTTTATATTTTATGGTTATCTAATAATAATAATACTAATAATGACCATAAACACCAAATAATTAAACACATATGTGAATATGTGAAACATAAGACACGCGTGTCTTTTCGAGGAAGCCTTATTACTACAGCAGAAAAACGTACGGTATTATATATTTTTTCTACCGACATAAGAAGATTATCTCTTTAGCTATTATTTACTTAAATATAAATAAACGTTACCATATGATTACATAATTCATACGTGCGTTTCTCAATCTTTCACCGTCTCACCGACATCCGGCATCTTCGATATACAATTAATCGACTGAAGCGAAGCAGAGCAGAACAGCAATTAAAACAAAATTTCGACGTCACACGGGTGTGTCATTATCGGTTTTCGAGGAAGTCAGGACTCAGGTAAATATAAGGAACACAGGTAAACTGTGAACGCCCCGAAAGACAACTGGTTATGAAGCCCACGCGCGAAGATACCTTTGGGGACCACCGAAAACGATATCGCAGATCGAAGGACAGAGATAAGATGTGGCAAAGTGTCGATTTCGAAAAAGAGACCTCAAAAGGCGAAGGTCGAGGAGAATCCGTCAAGATCACTCAAGGTCATGTGGAACAAGTTTTGCAAGCGCTGGTGTGTCAACCGAATTTGGTCCTTGACAATCGCATAATTGGATTTCTACGCTTGTCTTCGAAACTGTGCTAAACGGATAGGTATGAGATAATACAGACAACTTTATTAGGAGATGGAGTATGAAATGTTTCATATTAATTAATAAATTTCTCAAATAAGTAAGTTAAATATTTAGAAAATTTTAATTTATTAACAAATCATTTTTGACACTAATCTTAAATTCGATCTAATGAATATTGATTTAAATATTTTTGGTTTAATGTTTTTTTTAAGCGTAAAAAATAGTTTCTTAAGAATTATATAGTATTTGTAAAATATTTAGCAATATGCATTTTTTAGATTTAGCTAGTTTTTATCTCATTTATATAATTTTGAAATCATCGATTTTATTTTTCTTTATATACAATTTTAAACAAATTTTCTGCAAAATCAGAAACATTTTTTTATAAGAATTTCTTTTTATTTAAATTAATTTAAATTTATATTTAAATTTATTTAATTAATTTACGTTTTTTTAAAATGATTTAAATAATCCTAAATAAAAGTAAAATGACTACAAATATCTTTGCTGAGCTTATTAGCCAGCTTAATTTGCCATATTGTTTAAAAATGGTAGCTAATTAAAATATCATAAAAATCCGATTAAAAAATCTATAATAAAATTAAATATATTAATAATTTAGGTAAAAATAACTTAATAAGTATGTGTTTTATAACGATTTTTGTTATATAACAGTCATATTTTTAATTCTATTTCTTTAAAGCTTTTCTGAAATATTGATAATATAAATATTAGATAGCTATATTAGCCGTCTTCTTTCAAAATCTAAAAAATCATAGCTCCGTTTAGAACAATATTAGAGGAAATTTAAGGATGTCAAAAAAATTCTTAAATATAAAATGACAAAATAAAAATAAAATATTTTTTTATTTTTTGTATCATATATATAAGATAAAACAACTTTTGCGATCATAATTACGGGCGTAATTTTTATCTGAATTCTTTAAAAATTACCTTCAAAATATTAAAAAATGTTTACTTTGTTAGCCATTTTGATTTGCCATCACATTTCAAAATAATGACAATTTAAGATATTAAAAGACTACTAGTATATTTAAAATATTTAATAGCAAAAAGCTCAAAAGAGAAATTGAGAAATTTTATATTTTTAATATGTTATTTAGGATCATGATATTAAAAGTCCTTATATTTTATTTTTATCTGATCTACTTAAATTTTTTTAAATATGTTGGCTAAGCTAGTTAGCCAGATTAAATCGTGACCTAATTTTAAAATTGCGGCTTTTAAAACTATTTATAAAATCATATCTCCAAATAATAAAATCTCACAAGGAAAATAATGTATTATAATAGACTTGGGCTGTTATTGTGATCATAAAAGTCGTAATATGATTTTTTATTTTCTTGAATTACTGCTATTTTAAAACAATATGGCGGATTAAGCTGGAATACTAATTAAACCAATGTATCGATTGTTAATGGTTTTAATATGTGATATATTATGGAAAATAATGACTTTTGTGACTACGATATTAACCGTTGTTTTTAACTAATTTCTTTAAGACTTTTGCCCTGATCCGACATCTTGTTTCAAAATGCTGGCAGTTCATAATATCAAGAAATAATTATTCTAAAATAACAAAATAACTTATATGTTATGTATATGGGATTTAATATTTTTTGTGGATACGATAACAATAAGTTTAGTCCGATGTTTTCAATATTATATCAAAATGGCTACTATTAAAAGAAATAGAAAATTAAAACCCTAATAAAAATTTAAATGAAAACAGTTTTTTTTGTATATTTTAATTTTTAATCATACTTCAATAATTTTTTTAAATAATTTGCAAAAAAATAATATTTTTTTAAGAAAATATCGACTAGATTAAAAATAGTAATGCCTAACAGTTTTTTACTAAAATATTTGCTCTTTTCTAGATAGATTTTTTATAATTTCATTAATTAATTTTCTTTTAATTTGATTGAATATATACCGTATTACATACACTAACTCAAAACGCGGCAGAGGTATTTAACTTTTAATTATAACAATAAAAACTTTTGATTTTTATGTATTGTAATGCTATCAAAACAAATTTTAATTAAAAAACTGATGTATCTAATGATGAAAGATAAGATATGATCAGATCAGGTAAGAAATATAATAACCATAACAATTGATTTTGATCTGCAATATTAAATTATAATAGTATAGTAACGAAGAATTGAAATATGAAGGATTTTACGTGAATATTTGTAGATATATATATAATATATGTCAAAGAATTAGATCATTTTTACATTTAACCATAACAAATGTAAAAAATGAAAAAATAAACCATGTTCTTAGTGAACCTACAATTAAAATTGTCAGATAGAATATATTGCTGAAAATATAGGCTTGATAAATATTAATACTAAACTTATTATTTATTATATTCACTCTAGTTTTGCCAAAGAAATAGTTTCATATAAAAAATAATAGAACATTAACAATGAATTGAAGTCTGAACGAATTTGCACGACTATTGGTAAAATATATATATAATATATGTCAAAGTATTAGATCATTTTTACATTTTAATCATAACGAAAAATAAACAATGTGCCGATTGAACCTACAATTAAAATTGCTGGATCGAATATAACGCCAAAAATCGATACACTTTTGTGTATATACATATAGATTAAAACTAAACTTATTTATAATTATTTTCACTCTCTAGTTTCGCATAAAAAATACTTTTGTAATATAAAAAAATAGTACAGTAACGAAAAGCTGAAGTCGATATTTGTATTTTTTTAAGAAAGTATACAATTTACATACAAATGTATTTTGTGATATTGCAAGAGAAAATGAACTTAATAGTCGACTTTTATTAGTGGATGCCTAATAAGTACATGTCGAGTTTATATAAACAATTTTCAAAAAATTTGGAAGGCTTGGAACGCTAGTTTATTATGTATATGTATTTCTTTTTTAATTATGTTTGAATAACTAAAAAATAAAAACACGTATAGCAATGTATAGGCATTTAATTGTATTACAAAGATTCACTAAGTTTATTTGTATGTAAAATGTTAATCTAATTTCAATGCAAGTACAATTTTTTAACAACAAAACCATTGCTTCAGTAAAATCGCCTATAAACGTATTTAAAAAATACATAAAAATTGCAATAAAAACATAACTAACTAAACTAAAAGAAATATATATTATAATCAAAAAATTACACATTACTTGAAAATTAATTAAATGTGTAGATTATGAATCACATTTAAATGGAAACACATGTCTAGATTTATCTTGTTTTATTGCATATTCAACCAAGGAACGGTTCAATCATCCGTTATCCCATTTTTTTTATCCCATTTATGGTTTCCGGGAAGGTAAACCATAGATAACTGTATTACGGCTATTTTTTATACTAATTTGTTACCATAGTTAAGGACAACAAGGTTTTCTTAGAATATAGTCCCAACCAATGCCATTCAATAAATCTTTAGGAGCTATCTAATCAAATATAATCTTAAAACTCATAAGAGAAACCCACACATATATGTATTATATTATACAATACATATATAAAATGATTCGATGTATCGTATACGAACAGTTGAAAATATTAGGCAAACAAATAGACAGAAAAATATAAATGATTCTTACCTTGTCTGTTGTGTTTATGTCGCATTCCACCACCCCCACCACTCGTCCCGCTCCATAATCCAGAAAAGATCCAAAACGTCAAAAAGCACAGAACTACACTGAACTTCGTCATTTTGGATTATTTTTATCAAAATAATTCACATCGATTTATTATATTATTTTAATATACACTTAACCCATCGCACTTATCACTTGAGAAAAATTATATTTTTATTTTTAAAAAATGTTCGTTATAAATCCATGTCGTTCGTTTGTCGATCGTTGTTTATTCTAAATAAAAATGAATATATTATTTGAAATGATTTTGTTTTGTTATTGAGTAATTAATTGAATTAATGAAAAAAAATATGTTTTCGCGGAACGTCACTGACGTGCGTTTATTTGCGTCGCGCACGTGAGTTCGGGAACGCAACGGTCGCGCGCGCGTCGACGCATGCGCACTGCGCGCCACCGGCCACTGCACTGAGGCAAACACCTTCCGCGTCCTGTCTTCGCCTATTTCGCTACGCATCAGGGGTAGCAAACCGTTTACACGCGTATGCGTTAACCCTTGAGTTGGCGCGCGGTGATTTATTTATTTATTTTAATTCTTTTATTTTTATTTTAAATCAATTTTCCGGTTAGAGTATAATAAAATAATTAATTAAGTGTTATTGTATCTAATCTTATATATTTTTTATATATATTAATTATATTGAATTATCTAGTTGTGATATAGAATTTTTAATTGTGGTTTATATTAGTCAAAATACATAAATTGCCAGAACGACAAAAAAAAGACCGCGTCACTACAAGTACACAGACAAAATCGTGAACCGACACAAGTCTTCATGACAAAATAAAACAAAACTGTATTTTAGTTATCGTGTATTAAATACAGATATAAACTGTGAAACTTTTTTAAAAAAAATATATGCTTTGGAAAAAGATTTTTTTATAAAATATATTCCAAATCTAAAAAAATAGTAAATTATCCTGTGCTTTTTGTCATACGCGATTAGTCGCCAAAGTTTTATTCTGCGCACTATCGTTACAGTGCCAGTATGAGGCGTTATAAAAAATAATGATAATTATCACCTTGCGCAAAAAGTATTTATTTATTGATAATATCTCCTTTAATGCAGTCCCCTTACCATAAGTACACTTATGCCAGCGTTTCTTCCATCAGCAAAACATACAAAACAAAACATAAACGCTATTTCATATTTTCGCAAATATTTTAATATAAATCTGCAAGAACTACAAAAAAATAGAATTAAAGATATAAATTTTGTCTTAAAGTAACAAAGAATTGCGTTATCTAGATATTGAAGTCTCGCCGAAAATATCAGGTAGCGTAACCTACAAAAATACTATTGCATGTTTTACGCAAACATTTAAGCGATATTATGCTAAAATTTTCATTTCGGTACAATTCCTGGATTTAAAACAGGAAATTATTTTGACAATCGAACGTTTCGCCGAATATAGTATATATCAAAACTAAAAAAAGACATCGTTGTACACTTGTGTTATATGTGAATATTCAGACGTAGTACGACGGAAAAAGCTCAAAAAATAAATAAGAGCGGTATTTAAGTAAAGAGTAAATCACTAATAATTAGTTAATGGAGCGGGAATTTTTTTAACTCAATCACTCTTAATTTATTACTTTCCACTTAAGTACAAGCCTAGACTGTTAGAACCAACGATTGCTAACCACTAACGTTCAAGTCGCCGAACATTCACATCATAAAGTTATAAGCAGATGAAGACATTTTCCTAAAACAAATCAACAATGTCACAAAAAGAAACAGCACGATTAAAAATGAATGTCTTCCTAGTATATAAAAATCTTCTTAAGTATATAGGACAAAAATAAATTAAGCTGAGATTCTCACGCTACAAATGAAAATGAAAACTCATTATTAATATGCCATAAAATATACTTTTACAAAATTCAGGAAATAAAACTTACAAAAAAACTTTATTCAAAATAAAACTTACTTTATACAGCAAAGAAAAAGCGTTTTTAATCCATATATTTAAAAAATATATTATCAAGTATCTAACCAAGTTATTATAATAACTTAAAACCTTAATTTACTACCATAGTTTATAAATAAGAAATAGCTATAGATATTTAGTACACTGTGCAATTTATTAATATATAATATATTGAATTTTAGGTTGCATACACTTTTTTATCACTAAACTCCGATGATTCATTAAAAGAACATATCCCAAATTAAAAACATTTATTTTGAGTATATTGCATATAGTGTAGTAAAATTTAGGACTCCTGCGCAGCTCTGGCGCTCCCGTCTTCTCTGGAGACTCACAGGTGTTACAAGACAGTAATCGCTTGGATGCAGATCATTACACTTATCGGGCAGTTTGTATTTAAATATATGCTTAGATAACATAATGTGACTCAAGTATATGTCGGATAATCAAGAATTTTTAGTTCATCTTACTTTTCAACAAACTATGAGCTACATCTATCAATTCACTAAAGAAGACCTGCAACGAAACGCTACTCACATGGACAGCTGACATTCCGCACTCACCGACATCCAAATTCTATTACCTTCGAGCTTAGGGCGAATTGATACGAAGACAACAGACGGTCTTAGCTTTTATATCGCTGAAAAGTCAGACCCGGTATACGCAGAACAACGTCTCTCATTTGCTGTTGAAAGCATCGATACAATAGGCTGCAATTTTAATGTTTATTTTATTAAACCTCAAGAAAGTTATTTTATACGTCGGTTAAATTAAAAAAAATGTGCTTCTGGCAATAAAAATATATATATACATATATTGTAATTTTTTAGGTGCATTATGTTATTTATTTATTAGGTACAATACCTTTAAGTCTTTCACTATGGAAGTCCTGAGAAAAAATCTGTATTTCCATTTCGATCGTCAGATTTAGTCCAGCCATGTCACCACTTAAAGTCGCCAGGAGTTAACTCGAGCTTCTATGTAATTTGAAGATTTAATTACGTAGAGGCACGTATGAAAAATCAATCACATATTTATTTGAACGTGAAAATATTTTATCGTAGAATAAAAATTAAATGCTAAAAAAAAATTCAATAAGAATGCAGTATAGGGAAATATTTTAGTAGTATCAATATTTATTTTATTATAAATGTTATTCATATGGATATTGAATTGTGTATTGATATATTATTTTAGTTTCTTAAGTATCTATTATATATGTTAATGAAGAATTAGTGCGATGTTTGTGTGCAGTTAAAAAATATAATATTACCATCTGTTGACGAGTAGCGTAACTATTACAAACTTTAACCGTAACTTTTTAAGTTTGCACACAGATGTTGTAGTTACTGCATCTCATGTATTCTAAGAAAAAAAATATATATTGGAAAAGGGTAAAATAATACAAAGTTAAATTTCATGTCCAAGTGGCGTTTCAAGTCCACTAAAAAACTTTTTTTTATTAATAATTGTTAATTTTGCATTTCATTTAACATCAAAAACCATTCATCACATAATTATTAAAGCGACACACACATGATGGGATTAGAAGAAGTTTAAATTGTAGGATCATCGTGGAGATCGTTTTATTAACATTTTTTCTCTCTCTCTAAAACAAGTAAAAATTTCCTAACATTTTTGTCCACTAATGTTTCCTTTATTTAATTATTTTTTTCATATATATAATATATATATTTATAATTCCCTATGATATTAAATTAATAAATTATTATGTATATTTTATTTATTAGCAATTCATATACTAATTGTCTAGTTGGAGAACTCGTCTAAATTTAGATTATATACTCATATATATATATATATATAAATATTCCTCAATTACACATTTTTCATTTAAAAAAAGCCGTTACGATTATATCTATACAAAACACTCGGCGTTAAAAATATTTATTATTAATAAATAATTGCTCATTTTCGCGCCACTGCAAATCCACACAGTTTGAGTGTCACTGCTCACTCCAACAATTACAAACGATCGGATAAAAATATATATAAAAATGTTTAATGTGTTCGAGAATAGTTCACATCTTTACATTAAAAAAGCAATATTTTACAATACACAATAGAAAAAATACAAACAATCAAATTGTAGCCCATTTCACAGTGGTTCTCCATCGTCATTATATTTTTATTTTATATTTTAAATAGTCATCCGTACGTCGTTCAAAACGAGCGGACACTGTACAGTTTATGTAAATACTGTGTAAAAGCTATATATATTTTTCGTTTTAACCCTATCAAATTATATTATTTATATATAATAATAATAATACTAACCAACATAATACGCTATTAACGATACAGTTAAATAATTTAATCTAAAAAAATGGTTTAACATATTAATATAATATTATACAGCAATTCTAAACAATCAATCATTTAAATTAAAATCTGTATAATATCATATTTAATTTAATAATAATACATGTATACTAAAAATAACAAAAACGGATATTTTGAACACTTTATGGATCATGGAGATTATGTCGTGTATAAATAAAACATATTCTACATGATATCAGGTCAATTACAAATTTAAGAGTAATCGTATTAGGTAAGGTAGTTGTAGTATTAAAAAGTACACAATTATACAATAGATAAACTAGAAAGGTATTGTCTCAGTATATATTTTTTTGTTAATTTAATTATTAATTTATTATTATCGACACGAGTAGCCTATGTGAATGATTTTAATTTATTAGGTTCAATGCATATGATCGTGTACGAAAATCTCGATATGGTACAGTCGCTGTATTTAATCATTTATTATTTCTGATTCGCATCTGGAGAAAAGTTCTTACGCTGAAAATACCCGGTTTATAAGTAGTATTAAATTTGACAGTCGTTGCAGAAAAACTGCTTTAATTTATTTACTTTATTATCGTCGTGACCAAATTATTGCGTGTTATTATTTTTTTCGATTTCATTAAATAATTTTTATTTATTGAAAAATGGTCCTTCTTTATATTTTAATAAATACACATATGTATATTAATTACGAATGGATAATATGTACACATATTAATCGATATGTGATTTATTACGAACATTTATATTTAAGTAGAAATATTATTGCCGAAGCGCAAGCAAATTATATTTTTTAATAAAATTGACAGACAATTAGATATGATATATTTAGATATGTTATTGGAAATTATTAAGAAATGGTATTGTCACCAGTTTTAACTAACATAAATATCTAGTTAAATTTAACTATTAAATTAAAATAACGGGATGAGACGCCACGTCTACCTCCATATTAAAAAAAAACACAGTTAAACATACGATTAAAATAAATTGACATCGATTAATACAAAACAACAATTAACTTCCGTACAATAAAATTTATTTGTACGTGTATACATAACATATAAAATATTTGGATATGTGGGGATATGTTTGATTAAAAAAAATACACTTATCAGAGGTTTTTTATCCTTATTAATTTTAATATTTTAACAAAAGGTTTTAAGATTCTTCGACTTCAACTTTTGTACTGTTGAGATCCATTTGGGTAATAATTAGTATTTCGATGCAAGAATCGGATTATTAATATGTATGCTTAAAACTCATTTACTAAAAAAAAATATTCAATATTAAAAAAAACCTCTGTTAAAGTGTGTATACATTTAATAACTTTGCGTGTATCGTTTACATAATTTTTTGTTGCATACCAGTTTAGTTAAGTTTAAAATACACGTATGTTTATATGTAGTTCTTGAACGTGTGTAGCATGTTATGTTGTGTGAAATAATAATATAGTTCGCCGATCGGACTATTACGGCATCGTAAACGGTCCAGATTGGAGATCCGATCGTGCGATCGTGTCGCCGCTGATGTGTCATGATGGGATGATATTAGTGATGATGGTGATATGGTGATGTTGTTATGTCGATGACGAGACGCTGTGATGTTGCTAGGGGCGGAGGGCGGGCGCTCACCCCAGTTGTATTCTGACTTCACCCTGCGAGGCCTGGCCGGGCCACCACTGCAACATATAACATTCACAAATGATAAATTTAATAAAATATAAACAGCATCCTTGTAACATCACTTTCTCTCTGATCTTTTAGGGACTTTTGTGATGCTTCAGTTTCAGATTTAGCCCTCGGTCCCTTTGGCTAGGTTGCGTTGAAATGCAATGCTTTACTCGTCATTGGTAGTCCAAAGGACGCTACCTCGGATAGGTAGTCTTAGAATGTACTTCCTCTCAAGAGTTTGGGAATTCAAACTCAAGAGAGGTCCCTCACTCTCCCACACTGTTTACGGCGAACTCCAGCGTGTGGTCGACTGGCGTCGATCTCAGACAAAGTGTAGGGGGGGGGGGGAAGAGTGCTAAATGCAAGTCTACTTATGGTATTTATTTATATTATACCATGTATAATATAGTTCGTTGTCCGCCCCTTTTTTATTACAATTACAGAAAGGTAGCGAGTAACAAATTCCCATTAGCCGCTAAGGCAGGTCAGAAACGGTCGATTTGAGGATAAACCTGAAAGCACGGGTTATTTTTGCCTAAGGTGGCGGATATTTAAATCTTTTTGATTATGACGCGTACATTAACACATTAAGAGATTTTCCAGGATTTTGTTGCATTATAACAAAAAAAAAACACTTTTTCTTAAACGGTTAAAACGCTTTATGACATGTCGAATTTTTTTATGATACCTTAAATTGTTAATAGAGAAGTATGTTGAATGGTAAGCCCTATAAAATTATTCACTTCTGTAAAAACAGGGTCCTTATTTTAGATCGCCTGCAAGGCAAAATATTCCCTTAAGTCTGAGAAAATTATAAAATTATACATTAATTGCTAAGATTTTTTATTTGCTAAAATACGATGTAGATAATTCTATTATTTTTTAGAATAACCCAGATTTAGTTCTGGAACAATTCTTGAGCTATGAGTTTAAGGGAACTTTTCATTCCAGTTTTAGTGAGGACATCCACACTTTACAACTCGATTATTGAATGACGGTAGTCATCTAGCTTCTTTGTTCTGTTTGATGCCAGTTATGAGGAGCTAGTCCAGTTTTGGTTGTTCTAAACCATAGGTTTCAAAGTGAACGTTGAACGAATTTCATTAGGCAATGCTGGCAACGGGGGAATTTGATGGGCGATGGAGGAGCTATTGAGGGCGACGGAGAAGTTTTTTGATATTTGCAGTTTGCTACTTAAAAAAATAACAAATGCTCATAATAAATATTAAATGCTATTTATTTAATATTAAATGCTACTTATAAATAATAAATGCTACTTATAAATACTAAATAACACTTTTTTTATATTTCAACTATATTGCAAATTAAGGTTGATTTCTGGACATCTAAACTCTGAACTAGACAATTAGCCTATGACAGTAGTCATCCAGCTTCTTAATACGCTGGCATCGATTGCCGATAATCTGTGTAATGTCAGCTATAAAGTACTGCTCCGATACATATCGTATAATATAAGGAATTTTAAACTTGAAAGGACTTATATCAGGATCACACTCATGATCATGTAATACACAACAACATATCTACTACTCTCAACAAAGGAAGTACATAGATAGTAGGTAAGAAGATTACCTGTCGCTAGACGAACCACTCGTCCTTGTGGGGCGCGGCCGGTGCGGTGGCGGGCCTCAGCCCGCGGCCGGGGGCCGTCGGGGGCGCGCCCGCCGCGCCCCGCCCCGCCCCGCAGGGCGCCGCCAGTTTCCCGGCAGCTCCGTCTGTTGCGCAGAGCATTGCTGCTTGCTCGCCGCCCCATTCGACCCGTACATCTGTTGGACTAAAAACGAAAGCTCGATTCATTATACATGCATATGAAGGTGTCTGCAGCAGAACTACAAATCATCTCTTTATCTAACATATGGATGTGTTTGCCAAATAAATAGTCACAATAAACATGTAATGTGAGAAAAAATATTTATAAAGCCTATTTATGTGCCCATCATTATGAAACTAGTTTTCATGGTGGGAGGTATGTTGACGCCAGATTCGCATGTCATGTCTGTTCACGAAAACCACTTTGCTACAAGGCGAACAGACTACGAAAAACTAACATTTTGGTGGACGTTCACCATCAAATGGACCAGTCGGTGAATTTTTAGTTTAGCATGTAAAATATATATGTTCTATAACCCAATTCTATAGAGTTCGGTTAATACATATTGACGTTGACAATTAACGCCTAAAATACATATATGTTATTTTTAAAATAATATTTTTTAATAATCCTTTTAGATGACATATTTAAGAAATAATATTATAGTGTTATAAATATATAAAAAAACTTACGTTGCAGTTGAGAGTTTCGTCGAGGGCGCGCGCGTCTGCATAAGCATAATGCCAGAGCGGCTGCGCATGCGCAAACCACCAGCAGAGCGCTCACACCCCCCACCATAAGCCACGGAAGCTCTAAGCCTAGAAATGTGTTGTTGTCTTGACCTGTGAACATAAATTTAAATTAGTTAAAATGTTAAATATATAGCAACTACATAAAAAAACATTTTCAATTTAAATATTTTTATTCCACGCATAATCGCCCACAGGTATCAGCGAAATACTACTCTTTGCTTGGAAAAGACGCGCGCAATTAAAAGAGTGACAATTTGGACTGTTTTTTTAAGACAAATACATTTCGAGAGGCTGTTTAAAAAGCGACGTAATCTACAATTTGATAAAGACGTTTTAAATCAGCATTCAAGATGTGAAAGACGCCACGTAGTCACAGCAGCAGCAGAGAAAAAGAACACAAGACACATCAGCGGATCGTCCACAAAGCATCACGAGAATTCATTACGTCAGATCCCAGCTGCTGCACCGAAATCACAGCCGACAATAATACAACTCGACACGCTACTGCCATATCAAATCTACAGCCTGAAAGCAGCATCTAATTTTCTTTCTAAATGTGGTAATTTATATTTTTATGAAATAACTTGTTACTAGAATACATAAAAGCATTGACATCTCGACGTGATACAAAACCCGAAAAGTGTTTATTAATATTAATACCAATAAAACAATTCATTAAATAAACATATGTCTAGCTAGATCAATAGTTTTGCAGAAATCTAAAAGTACAATAACAACATAAAATCAACAGTATTTTAATTTATTTTCAAGGGAATTTAAAACAGTGTATTAGTATATATTGCTATGAATTTAGAAATAAATAAAACGGTGTTAATGGCTTAAACAATATGTCCTAATTTATTACTTGTAATACATAGTGTACTATATAAATAAAAATAGCAGCAACTAGTGTTTATTATGTATGTTTTGTAAGAGTGGCGGCTCATACGTGTCACACAGATTAAAAATATACTAATTCCAAAGGCTCTTATGACGAGATAAGGGATGAATCATCCGTAAAAATTTTGATTTGTCATCTAAAAACAGAATTTTATTTGAAAAAATACTCAATTATCCAGCGCTAAAATAATTAACTTAGATAATTGTTTATAATAATAGCTCAATAGTAGTACGGCTATTGATTTAGAAGTGCCATGTGCGAGATAAATAAAAAATAAATTGAAAATTGTCTACCACTTATTGAACATCGTTTGTAAACGATACCTATGTATAAACACAGGTCGGGGATTTATACGGGGCAAATTGAAACGCTACAAACAGCCGGTCGGAAAATTGCGAAACTCGCGTCCGGAAAAGTTTCGACAAACGAAAGTACAAAAGTTGGACCGTCCACCGGACGAGCGCTTTTCCGGGGGCAAAATAAGATTTTTCCATTTAGTGAGATTTTTTCGGCGTTAAACTTTCGAGTCTTGTAGTACCTACTACCTGAATGTTTGCTCAGTGGGAAAATTAAAGCGCGCTTAAATGCAAACGTTCTGGAGCTTATCGACTTATTATACCGAGAATATAGAAAATCCAGATTTTTATAATAATTCATTGTTTCGTTTTTATGTTTTGAAGGTGTTTTTGTATTCTATAGTTATTTTGCATATGCAGACTAAATACATTTGAAAACATAGTATTAATGATCAGTACATTAACACTATTTGAACTGATATCAATATTATTTTCAAGTGGTTTTTTCGTTATTTACAATGTAATCAAAGTACTGCATAATTATATAATATACAAAAATAAAATGTTATTTTCGTTTGTATTGAATTAAACTATCACCTTTCCAAATCTTAACATTAAATATACGGTAGATCATGGCTTTATACTAGATAAATAATTTAATAAATATTTAAAGGCAAATAAGGTTGAAAGACTGTTTCTATATATCAAGTAATAGATCTTGAAGTTCTGATTTTGAAAGTAGTCCATTTTAATCCTAACGACCATCTCTTTCATACGATTTTTATCTTAAGCGCACATACTAAATAAAAGGAGGGCTAGAGGACAATTTTCGGATAAGGATCGCCTTTAGCAAAGAGGTGATACGTTTAATCATTGTTTGAGTGTTTCGCTCCGCGCCGAGGGCATTTAAAAGATAAACAACTAAGAGTTTAAAAGAAAATGTAAAGGAAGGAAAATGAGAGAGAGAGAGGCGGTGTTTGTTTTTTATGTAATTCCATAATGGTCTGTTTTTCTTTCCCCCCTAAACTCCGGGGGCTTAGCGAAATTTTCCCCGTTCAATGTGTTCATCAAGGCCCGAGTTTTGTCTCGGAGTACGATCTGTATGGCGTCTTTGAGAATTACTTAGATGGTGCTGTATATTTGGAATAATAATACAGTAGTAGGATGGGAATATAAGACGTATTTATTTTTAATCGAAAGCTTAAAATAAATAAATATTTGTTATTAGCAATATTATTTTGTGGCAAGAAATACGTGCACTTATTTTATTATTGTTCTATGGAACACATTGGAATATCTGCTGCACTAAAGTTTTTCAAAATGACGTTATATGTATTTATATGTTTGATATTTAAGTATCCTAGACTAATCACGTGCGGATATATTTCGATTAACAAAATCAAGAGAAAAATCTAACACACTTGGCACGCCCCTGGCGCCAAAAATGTTAAATAAACACCCAAGGCAAAGTCTGAGTTTATACTAGTCACATTAATGATCAATATAAACATTAATGATCAATATAAACAACAGTAGTATTGTCATGGAAATTTTGCTGCGTCAATAGGTACTAATAATACTACATAAATTTAACTTACTTTGGCAAAGAGTGCTCGATGTTTCGTCCGAACCGTCAGCACAGTGATTTACCCCATCACAGATGAGATCAGCACTGATGCAGAATTCTCGAAGATTGCATCGAAAATCTTTGCATCCATGTTCTGTATCAATGAATAAAAAAACAACAGTTTTAAATAATGAATTTTGCTTTAAGCGTCGCATTTGCAAGTTATAACTCAAAAGGATTCATTATATGGCGTATCTTTTATATAGCAGATTGTAAAATTTCGTTTTACGAGGATTATAGATCGTAAATTTAATTTGCGAAAGCGTTGTAAATACTGCGTATATAACGTGTCTGAAATTTCGACTATAAAACACGAAATGTATATGTAGTTTTAACCTTTATGGTATATCTATATAATTTAATAATATACTATATTAAATAAAATAAAACTGTGACTGAAATTTATGTTTTGATAACTTAATGTATTAAAATAAAAACCAAATTTATGATAGATTATAAACGTAACATTTAATGTGTTTTATAATAATGTATATTCATATATAAATATTACATAATAAAATGCTATAAAGATATTTTGAATATTATTTTTACGCAGTTATAATATAATTTCTAGTATTCACTTGATGTTTCGCCAAGAATGTCTTTCAGCATCTTAAGGAGAATATTTTTAGAGCACTCTTTCATATTTGCACAAAAATAATGTAATCTACACGTTTTGAAAAAATAGTTTCTCATATCATTTATATAAAATAATGTAAATAGTCATATGTTAATATAAAAATATGTTCCGCAAAATTCAAAATTACGAAAAAACTACGAAGAGTAAAGCCACATATTCTACACAAAAGCAGTTTGAATTTCACAACTGGTATATTGTTGATATTGTAGTTTTACTCATTAATTTTTATATCGCAAAAAAAAGCATTAGCTGTTGTCTTATTTGTTTTAATTTTATCTGTTTTAAATATTATACATATTTTGTATAAAAACCACTGGGTTTTGTTCAATATAATAAAACAATGTTTTAGTTAAATTTAACTTTTAATTTGTTTGTCGTATGTTTAATGGCACTACTTGAGATAACATTTATTTTTATCATAATTTTTGTATGTAAAAGATGAAAATCTTTGCTTCGCGATCATTGTCGGTTAAAAGCGGGAGACAAGGACAATTTTTTTTCGTATTGCAATGTTGAGATTTTTGAGAAGTATTTAATTCTTAAAGCATATATATTTGAATACTATATTTTTAATCAAAAAAATAAATATTTTATAATAGTCTTATAATAAATAAATAAATCGGTTAAGTTCTGTGCAATATATATTAACGGTTGGTCTTTTACAATCGTCGGGTATCACAGCTAGCTTATAATATGTAGCAATAATAGTGTGTATCATCTCGAGAATTTTTTGAGAAAAATGTCAAATCATTTTTGAGAAAAATGTCAAATTCACAAATATTTTTAAAGGTTTACAATCATTGCCAATTTTACAACGCTGCATAAGTAAAGGCGAGTTCATGCATAAAATGCATATTTCTTAGAAGGTTTTAATAGGGGTCTGGGAATGACAAAATAATTATTTACAAATTTTTAGCACTCTAATTCGCCTTATTTTTGCTTAGTAATAAAAAAATATGCTCAGATAAGAAACCTGATTATTTGATTTTCTCGGAAGATCCAAAGTATTTACATGACCAACATTTTTTTTGTAATTTTCTATTACTCTAACCGGCCGTCGGATTTATCTTTGCTTTGGTGATCTAAGAAACCGCTCCGATAAGTATAAATTACGCATGGAAATCAGCAGAATGCAAAACTATTTAGGGCTATTTGAATTTTTCGATAATCCAATATGGTTTTTTAAATTTTTTTTGTAACGTAGCAGCAGCTGTTATTGACAATTGTCAGCCAAAAGGGCCTTAAAATTTATGTTAAAATAATTAAAAAATATCAATTCTGAACTAAGCTCGAAATTTCAACGGGAAATTGAAAAAAAATTATATCTTCGAAGAAACCAGACATTGATGTCGTCAATTAAATATTTGAAAACTCCAGAATCTTTCATTAGTCAAAAAAATAATGACTTCTTAAAAAATAATGACTTCTACAAAAGCAGAAATATGTAAAATGAAAAATTAAATTATTTGCAGATTATTTAATGGTTTGACGAATTCTAAGGATCCTTGCGACTCCATTATTTATCATAAGAATCATTGGTGCAATAATTAGAGAAAGAAATTTCTTTCAGCCTTACAGAGAGTAGTGTAAGAAAACCAACGTCTTACGGATTAATGGATAAATTATTCTTAATATTTTAATCGACAGGTGAGAGAACAAATAATTTGCAGTGCCTATTTGTCGATTAAACTTACATTAACACAAAACGAGAGGAATTTTTCCACGTCCGATATTTTTTTAACAAAAAAAGAACAAGGATGTTTGAGACTTCTTTAGATATCATGTTTTTTTAATGTGTTATTTTAAGAATAATATGTAATAATGTATCTGTAATACTTTATTACATGCATTTTTTCATTCATCAATCAAGAAATTTGAAAAGTAAAGTCAAAATTTTTTGAGAAATCAGAATACCTGCATAACATTTATTACATTTAAAATAATGTTAAGATCTAAGATTTTTTGCAGAGATTATTTCACATGCCATGAAAGTCTACGATTTTTAATATTTCAAATCGCTGGCAAACTATTATTGTTCTTTTGCTCCGAGTAATCTGAGAAATATCACCGAGACACAACTTTATACCAAATTGCACATTTTTACACTTAAATTTAATTAAATTTAGCTAACGCGCAAACACTGCAAGTATTTTTACGTACATTTGAGAATTTTAACTGCATATTGCAATAGTGCATTACATTAGTGAATTCTTTTACTTTATATATAGTAATTTTTGTATTTTATATACGTTTCAAAATATATATTCTTTCAAACAGTGTTTTATTAAACGCTCGAATGATATTTACAAACCATTCTAGCACAAACAACCCACTGTTTCCACATAAGCAACTCTTTAATCAACGTCAGCTTTAACATGCAACTTGCACTTGCAACCATTCATAACAACCGTTCGATTACATAACAAATGTACAGACAGACGTATTATTCGAAATTAGTTCGCGTTATATGAAAACTTGGTAGGCTATCTATTCGCCATATGGCAGTTGAAACTTTGTCATGTTTGTTTCCTATCCAGGAAGAGCCATGTTTGTTCCCGATTCTATTTCGGTAATGGCGCAATTGGGTCACTATCCAACAATAATGAAAAATGGCAAAACTTCCAGGTTAAAAATACAAGTTTCTGAAAGCATATCCATTGCGTGACTCCAATTATTACAAAGGAAACTTTTACACAAATGGTTATTTGTATATTTGTGGCGGTTTGCAAATACATCCTTAAATCCCGTTGAACCATAAAATGTCCTTTATTGCTTTTGAAATAAAATTTATTTTTGTACGCTTTAAATGCTAAAGGGTTAAATTAGGTTAGGTATTGATTTTTTTTTATATGTATATTGTACTCACTCGGATCTTTGACGGCAGTGATGACCAGCTTGAACCCGTTGGATTCGGTTCCCCAATTGTCTGTGACGTACTTGAGTGTCACAAAGTTGGTCCTTGTAAAAATTGCGCCTACTGTTTGCTTCGTGTTTCTACACGAAAGGTCGGCCTGTGAAAAGATAAAACATATATGTAAATATTGTTATTGATCGTTGACTCAGTGCTGTATTATCGTATCTGAAAATGACGCTGACAATCAATTCTCTGATTTAGACTGAAGTCATATAAAATTAGACCAAATGTAAATAAGTATATGAGCCGTTGATTTTAAAAGTGGTGCAAGTCCAAAATTTTCATATGCAATAATTATTTAAATAAATAATACTATATCTTCATAAAAATGTTGATTTCCTATTTTCAAAAGTTTAATTGTAATAAGAAAGCATAGAATAATTTATTTCTTTACTTTACTATTTTATTTCAACACTTCATACTTTTTTCGAATAGATGCATTGAACCTTAATATTATTTGATAGAAAAAAGAGTACAACAAAAAGGAAAAATATAATATTTATATTCGTAGAGTACGCTCGGGATAAGGATTCCGGTTTGTTATTGTGTGGATGAACTGTGTGGCTCAAAACAATTTCGCTCAGAATATTTAATTTTTTTATTTTAAGCTAAGTTGGAAATTTCAACGGACAATTAAAAATATATTATATAATCGAAGAAACCAGACATTGATGTCATTAATTAAATATTTGCAAAATTCAAAATCTTTCACTAGTCAAAAAAATAATGAAGTCTTTAGCTATTCTTCAAAAGCAAAAAGATATAAAATGGGGAAAGAAATTATTCGCAGATTGTTTAATGGCTCGACGACTCTATTAACTCATTAGAATCCATTGAATAAATTAAAAAATTATCATTGGCGCAACGATCAGAATAATAACTTTTTTAAGCCTTACAGTGAATAGTGTAAAAAACCAACAACGTACGGATTAATGGAAAAATAATTAAAATATTTTAATCCACGGGTAAGAGAACAAATAACTTACAGTCTATATTTAAAGCCTTGATATCAATTAACCCAGATATGCCCAAGAAATTTCGTTCTCTTAAAATTTCATTTATAAATAAAAAACAGTGGCACGAGTTTAGTGACCTACCCATGGGATAGTGGGCATATCTGGGTTAAACTGATATCAACACAAAATTATTTAAAATAAATCACTAGAGAAGATCGAACTTCTGTGCCACACTGCACTTTAATGACGAATACCAGCGTTGACGAATCAGCGACTGTCCTTAAACGAAGTACACGCTACATCGCTTCTCCCACTCATATACATGTACACGCACACAATAACAAACCAGCATCCTTATTCCGAGCGTACTCTAAAACACAACAACATAAATATAATACAACATAACAAAATACCTACAGGAATATTACTATTATTTTTTTAATTAAGGTGGTACAAATTTTTGAAGTACCCATGATGTATGTGTGGTATATAAGGAAATAAATCCATTATATCTTTATATTTCTCTTAAGTAATATGCATAGTTTTTCCATTTTAAGATGGCAATATTATTTTGCCCTACCCTGTTTTGGCGATAAACCAAAAAAAAAATAGTTTAAATTGTGAATCACTTTCGATCGATGTTTTATAATTAAATTTATACGGCACATTTCTTAAAACTCATATCCAAAAGATTTTCAGCATGTTGATAACTTCGCCATCAATATTTTTGGTACTTTTCAAAATTGCCTCCTTCAAAAGTTTTGTTGAATACAAGACTTAAAAAAATAAAATATTTGTTATTTATCGAATATTTGTGAATCAGGAATGTTCTATTTCTATATATTTATTTATTAAAATCTGTCTATTCACGTTATCCTAGTGACCTTGTAAACGGATTTATTCTCACTTTATATCTTAACGATACAAAAATCACTCAATAACCGTTGGCTTTGCCTGAAAGGCGTCCGACTTATCGGAAAAATATTTTCTCATTAAAATAAACGCAAAAAAACATTTCGCTAAACGGGGCTCTGGGAATATTACAATTTTATCTCTCTTTGAAGCCCGAGTCCTAAACAAATATTGTTAAGGTGGGATCGATAAAAAGTGGCGCAGGTGAACATACTTAATGCCCAGGCTTTATCTCTCCTTGCATATCACTCACACACATACACACAAACCTGTATTATTTGTCTGTGTATATATTCATTTAATATGTTTGGTATAATCTTCTTGTATAATATACACCAGTAATCCTATTAACATAATTTATAAACGCGAATATAGACTCGCAATCAATTAATACCATTTTAATGAACGTCATCATGTCGATAATAATTAAACGCGACAATTCTTATTATATTTATCTTATCTTTAAAAGGCATTTCAATGTAATATTTCAAGCTGCCTAGAAGTTTGCTTATATATTTTTAATATTTAAAACGTTCCATTTTTTGTATTTTTTAATTATAAATACCACTATTTAGGTATTCACATAACACATAACCCAATTTGAGTAAGAAAAATGTAGGTTTGATTCGAATGGGCGTCATGCCATACTGTGTCGAAAGCTTTTTCTATATCTAACATTAAATGTACTCCGTTAAACTATTATATGCTCGATGTATATAATTTAGAATCTAGGTGTTTTTAATTTGCCTCAACATACAGACCTATCACAAAGCCTCTAAAAAATTTACCTTATCCGATGACCTGTTGAGAATTTATCGGTCGAACACATGTATTCCAGATATGTGATTCCATCAGGATAGCATGCTATTATATTTATTGTGAGAAAAAAATCTAAAAAGCACTTTCTCAACTGGATTTTTTTTGTGAATTTTTAATCTCAAGTTTAAATAAATATTCCAATAACAATGTCAGATCAAAATACTGACAAAAAATGAAATTTATGAGCCGCAACTCAATCTTAATAAAATATTTTATTCCGGAATTAATTATTTAAAACACGTATGCCTTTGAAGGGTTAAAATCAACTACAGAATTTATCATATTAAAAAAATCATTATAACGACTAATTCTAACAAACGAAACGGGAAATTAATACATCTCAAAAGTGTAGCTAATAATGAAAAATAAATATTGCACTTATCATTTAATTGCAAATCTGTAATCACCCATACGTACCACCGTAAAAAAAATACTCTTTGTTAGGAAAAGACGCGTGCTAACTGGACAATTAATTTTACCTAAGCATAATACTATTGATACTCTATACTTTGGTGTGTGTGAGATGCGATACAATTAAATCACACCCTCATCTGCTATCGATCTAGCATTATAAAATATGCAACACTTGATTACATAGAAGTAGACGCAGTCAGAAATGTGGTGAGAGACGCGAAGATAGGCAAGGAATCACAGTATCAGAAACTTATGGAGCAATCTGAAAGATTGTCAAAGATCATTCCAATATGTCTACGCCTCTAAAAATCCATGGATGTAAGTATAAATCCAGGAAGAAATCGCCAGTACATTTCAATTTACTTTAACGGAAGTTCACCTTGCATTAAATTCACTTCATTAATATTTGACTCACCTTTGATGAAGATATAAGGAATAATTTGATCCAATATTAGCAGCCATAATTATTTATCGGTAAGTGAAATTTAATTTTTCTTAGCTCTTATGTACCTATATCGAATTTTTTTTTTATCGTAAATTGAAATAAAATATTTTTTACAAAGTTTCTGAATTTAAGTAATATGACTCTTACCTTATGAGTACCAACTGCATGCGCCCCATCGTAAACGTAAAGATGATCGTTGCAGTCGAGCTGCAGCATGTCGAACCTCAGCATGAACCTTTGAAGTATGGAATGTGTTTGGAAGGTGATGACGCAGTCGAGATTCCTCTCGTTCTGCGACCATAGCACAGCACCATCGATTTTGCGGTACAGCTGCTGCAAGAAGTGATTCTTGCACAGCGATTGCATGTAATCTGAAACAGGAACAAAATCAACAATTTACAAACAAAAAATAAATACTTTTTCTCTTCGATCTGGGCGTAATCCTCGCTCGTGGCCCAACGACCATTTATCAATGTCAAAATGTTTAAATTATCTCTACTCTGCTCCGAGCGGAGGAAAAAAGAAAAAAAAGTGACGCAAGAAAAACAGGGAAAAAGGGCAATAAATAATTAACGCCCCTTAGTCGATAATGAGAATTCTCACTTGTGTATTTTGAATAAGGGTCAAAAGAAAACCATTCGCTTGCTTTCATTTTCTAATTTGTTTATTTGTTTTATAAAAAAACATGTGAAGGTATAATAAATTTAATTTAATTTATGTTTGTTCTTTTTTAATACTATATTTACATATTTTAGTTACAAAAAACCAGCGGTTCCTAAATCTTGTTGCTTCATTCCCCTTTTCACCATTGTTCAGAATATAATTCCTCCTAATAAATTAGTACGTATGTACATAATATTATATATTTATCTAGACTATTTTTATAGTAATCTTAACAAACAGAATAGCAATTAAAAATGTTTATTTAAGATTAAAGTCTTAAGTTTGAATATATTTTAATAATTAAAACATAATTCAATAAACAAAAAATTCAGGGCCTGTACGAGGGTGAGTAAAACGAGGCACTTGCCTCAAGTGAAGGATAGAATAGGTGGAAATTTAAAAAAAAAAAATTTAGCTAATATAACTTATTTTTACATCAAACAAATTTTATATAAACATACATATAACATATAATATAAATATAAACAGCAAAGAAATACTAAATATTATAATTTATTTCTTAAGTCACAAAGGTATCCTTTTATTCCTTTTAGGAAAACCACTACATTTTATTTTTGCCGAATTGTTTTAGGAATATTATTACACGAATTCACACATCCATACATAATTTTCCTTGCAGTTCTCGTTTTATTTTGGTTAAGTCAGTCAATCAATTTCATTTTCGTAACAAAAATTACAATAAGGCCTTCAAAATTTTTTAGCATGAGGGCCAAAATGTTTTGGTTATGTATTGGTTATTTTTTGTAAAAATCTTTTGCAATCTCTAATTAAAATTTAATAACAACGGCTCTGTATCCAACGGAATCCCTACTTTTTTATTTGAAAATTATTTTAATAAACATATAATTCAAAACCATCCCTTCCATACGAAACTTATAAAAAGAAAAGCTTGCAAAATTTTCTTTACTTTCTTTCTACTCCCTCACTGATCAGTAGTTTTCGTAAAAAGAGTATGGGTAAAAGTGTATTTTCTGTGTTTAATTGTGATTTCCAAAGTTTCTATATACACATAGGTGAATAAAAAAAATATTAAATAAAACAATTTTTTTTTCAAGCGAAATAAATAATTTACTTTTTTTTGCCTTTAACTAATAATTTTATTTTTTTGTGTTTCGTACCGACTTCCGAAGTTTCTATAAAAGGTTTTGGGAAAAATGTATCCTTCAGTATTAGCGTTATTATAAAATTAAATACCGGTAGTATCGATTCTTTTTTTAAATCTTTATGGCTTAGAACTACGAAAACGACGATGCTCATGTTGCTTTAAAATAGATAAAACTATGCTCATTGTAGAGAGTTAATTTTTTTTTATATTTTATGGGAATTAGGATATAAAAGTAGAGTAAATTTTTTTGTAATCTCAGGGGCCGAAATATTGTTATAATTTTAAGTCGGATGTGCGCGACGTGTCAACATAAAATGAATACATTTCTCATATCTCATGCAAGTTCCCAATAATTATAAATGTTTTTTTTTATGTTAGGGATGGCTGGTTAAGTGAAAAAAGCAGATATTGCATACACAAAATTCCTTGTACTATTTGTACGTTTTTATTACCGTTCAGTATATTTTTACCCAAATGGTCCACGGAATATGCACCAAACATAGGTGTTAAATATTACCAATAATTATATTTAAATAAAAAAGGTATTTTAAAAATTTAAGCGAAATGTATGTTTTTTTAAAAAAAAAATTTTTCATGGGAAAACATTTAAAATAATTAATAATTACTGGAGAAAATAATTAATAATTACTGGAGAAAATAATTAAACAGGTGGTTATTTATTGAAATGTGTTGACGGGTGTTTTTACAACAAATTTGATTACTTTTTAATTTTTTTTAATGTTTTAACAACTAAATATAATTGCTTTATATTACTTTGCATCATTTAAAGTATACAAAAAAAGTTTCAAAATTTTAAAACACATATAACGTAATTTATTTAAAAATGTTAAGTCCGATTGTCTGCAACTAAAATATCTTAGTAGAATGATAATTTCAAAATCAAAATTGATAGCCAGGAACCAATTTTTTCTATTCCCTTAAAGCTTCCTTTTTTTTCAACAAGAGTTTTATGAATACCTGGGTTATTATTAGTATGATTTTCCTGACTCATCATTACTCATGATATTTTGTATGCACTGGGCACATGTTTATTAAATATGTTTTTTCGAAAGCTTTTTTATAATTTTGCCAGCTTTTAAATCAAATTCAAGTGCTTTAATTGAATTATTTCTATGGTTAAATCTGTTGGTGTTACATTTTTTATTTTGCTCTCTACAGTTTTTATTTTATTTAGTTTGAAATAAAATCAATTTATTAATACAATCTGCACAGTTAAAATTACAAACCTCAGAATATTATTATATACGTATATAATTTATTATTTAGGAGTTATAATGCAATTCTCATTAAACTAAATGTCAAGATCTTGATAAAAATATTACAAGCAGATAATATTATCAAAATAAACTAGTTATCTTAAACCATTTATTACACAAAGATACCTCCAATGCATTATGTACCCAGTGTACCATTAAACGCTCAATATCGCTTTTGAAACCATATATTTTTTTCGGTTACACATATGGTGTCAAACGGTAAAAATTTATAACCCATCATTACGATACTGCCCTTTGTACGTACCCTTTTACGGTGCCTCGTTTCCCCTACTCGCGATATTCGTATGAAATATATTCTTTTTTCGAAAAAAGTACGCACGAGTTATTTTTTTTAACAATAAACAAATTTAACTGTGTACCGTGTTCCGTCGTTATTTTTCAGCTAAATTTTTAATGCTCAAAAGACTTAGCTTTTTCGGAAAGGGAAGGAAACATCAATGGAATCTTAGTCCTCGGGGACGAGAGATACAAGATTACTTAAAATGCGAGTGAAAAGATTGCACTTCAGAAGAGAGGGGTCCGTTTATAATGCGGAGCTTTTCACCTTTGACATTTCGCATCGATATGTTTTATTATGCAGAACGTTGTGAATATTTTAAGGAGTGGTAGAGAAAAATCATAATTAATTAGGGGCAAAACGAGCGAGCTTTGCGTTTGTTTCCTTTGCAAATGAACTGTGAAAAATTAATATTTTAAACACTGACTCAGTTCTTTGATAACATATTTAAATATTTTAATAATTTATTTTCCTGCGAACGAAACATAAATTATTTTAATTACGAAGATGAAATTTGTTAATTATATACAGTTTTAATTAATTAAATAAATACGAAGAAAAGTACTACAAAGCTAAAACTTTTACATGTAATTATGTTTTTATGTATTGCAATGAGTAACAAATATATTTTTGAGCTAATAAGGCAAACAGCTTTTTTTCTTTATTATTTAATTAAAAATGTAAACTTATTTATTTTGCTGGTCTCCAACAATAAGAGTACTAAATACCATAATTATGTAATTTTACAGACTACCTATCTGTTAGCAAATTAACTACTTGTAAGCACCAGAAAAACTATTTTTTGTGTGTATATACAATGCGTCTATCCAGCGTATAAACCGTTGTTGTCATCAAACACTAAAATTCCACCTTTCAGTTTTACTGATTCAAGGGGTAAACATATTTGTTGTTCAAATAATCTAATTATGCAATTGGCCCGCCAACATCTGCATATGTGATACTGTAATAAACACAATAAATTAAAAAAAATGTTTTATCATTCTTTAATTCGGATCAAAATATTTTGTTATACCGAGTCTTCGTTACAATGAAAATATGTTGTATGAAAGATTCGTTATACTGAAAATTTTGTTATTTCGGTATTCCTTACAAAGAGATTTTACTGTATTATCATCTTGATTACAAAAAATATGTATCAGGTTCCAAAATTCAAATATCACTATACAAATTTAATAAAATGTCAAGGTTTTTACTGTTTTGTTCGATTGTATCAGTACAGTCCACTACGAATTATTACCACTAGATCTTAAGATAAATAGTTTTACTCCATTTGCGTGAAGCTATTCAATAAAAATGTTGATAACGTTTAACGATAGACGCTTATAAATTTTAGTATACATTTTTTTTAAGGGAAACTAATAATTGTTATATCATTATTATTAACAAATATTTTTAATATTAATAAAATAATATACATATAACACGGTCCGATTGAACGTGTCGAAAATTGGATTTTATACACACAGAGTTTGATTAATTCGCGTATGCGGCACAGGGCCGAATCAGCTGGGGCCCGTGACTAATGGACGACGTCCGAGCTCCGGGACCTCGGATAATTTACTCGGGACATTTTATCTCGGTTTACGCTTTTTAATTATAAAACATTCCCGGTGTAAATATTTAATTTGCCAATTTATATGGAGCGAGAAAGAGCCCCACGGGAGAAAATAACACGGCAAAATTATAATTATAGGGTTCATTTTTAACACCAATAAAAATTACTATATAATATTTGAAAACGCTTTTCTTGTACATTTTGCAGTATTTTCTTGATTAATATATAGCAAACAAAAAACGAGAAAAGGATGTGCCTTTAGATATTATTCATAACTCGTTGTCAAATAAGATCATGAAGATGCGTTATATGTATTAATTTATAATTCTTTAAATTATTAAGGAAACAACTCTCTGACTGCCGATCCTTTTAGAATTACTATATATATATTAATGTATAACATACTAAATTATTAATATATGCTATTCACCATGGAGTTGGTTTAGTTATTGTTTTATATAATATTGCCCTTTTGTCCACACAAGTTGTTATTTCCTTTTCTTACGTTCGAAAGTGTCGTTTTAAACTACTGGGCGCAAAATATTTTTTTTAAAAATATATTTAAAAAATACTAAAAGCTTTTAATTTTTTACACTTGCTTGTTTTATATATAGTTGTTATGCAATATATTATTTATATGGTTTTAGAATTCAATACAAATTAAAACAGGCAAATATTTATTTTTAATTTATCTTTTTATTCCTCTAACATCAATTGCCAATCTATGATAAAACAAAAAGTGTATTATAAATGTACACAAAGTTACATACAAATGTACCAAATTTAAACTAATTTCTGTCGTCAAATGAATGACAAGGGCACAATTAGCATGGGGTCCGATTGTCCCTGAATTCGGCCCTGCACTCCGATAAATCTCCGGAGACGCCCCGTACACGCACGTGGCCCCTTAATGGCATTTTCTCGTTATACACACGTGTGTTTTTTTAACTACGTCACGTTTATATTCTCGTTAGTCGCTGTTCGTTGATAAGCAACGACGAAAATTATTTCGTGTCTAAGGCTCGAATCAATCGGTAAAAGCGAACAATGGCCGTATCGATGTCATGACAGGTAACGTTGAATACAATAATTTTTATCAGGCACGCACAACGACAGGGCAAATAAACCGTGGGGCAAAATTTCTATGAATTCATAAATATAATTATATCTACAGCGATCTACGCAAGCGATAGTATCTCGTTACAAGCTCCTGATTTTATTTATTTATACTTTCCATTGAAATATTTAAATTTTTGCTAAATGCATTATTTATAATTACTGCTTATTACGTGCTCAAAGTCTTTGCATCTAAATAGGGCTTTAATAAGTTTCTCAACCATTATATCATTTGAGTAAAATCAACGTTCTGCAACTGACTTCGTCACTTAAATTTTTAAAAATCATTGATGCAAATATTGCAGATTTTAAAGTTATATCTTGTGTGATTTTAAAGTTATATTTAGTCTTAAGAAAACAATTTTCACAGCACTATTTAAAATTTATTTTTAATCTAATCATTTAGAACGTATTTTTAAACTATTTTTAATTTGCTATTTAATACATTTCGCAAATTGGTTGATAACTACTGATAAAACAGCATTCACGTCCATTTCATACATGTGATTCGATCGTCTGTGTAATTGTTTGTCAAGTGATGTCAAAGTAATGTCATTAGCAAACGTTTATGACGGTCATTCGGCTGAATGATTGATTGAATTCCCATATGGGATATCCTTATATGTTCAACGAATTGAAAATAAGTTTTGGTTTTAATTTGTAACCTAAAAATCGTAGAAGTGTTAGTTGGCAAACTTTTTTTTTTATTGAAAATACCATATTTATCATATTATTTTATGGCATATTGTATGGAAATATAACATTTTTAAAATGGCATGCATCAAAAAAATAATTAATTCAAAAAGGTAAAGATAAAAAATAATTTATAAAAAAGAACAATAGATCTAGATGATGCATATTTATTTATTTACTGGCAATCTTTCGCTGTAATATGATTGCCGTTAGCCCTATGTATTACAACAGGGTAGACACAATCAATAACTACTAAATGAGACATTAGACTAAAATCAGTGATAGCTATTTTATTAATTGAATATGCGACACGAATAACGTAAATAGTAATATTTACGGGAGGTGCAAAAAATAACTTACAGTTCTACATACTTACAATTTAAAACGTTTTTCGAAAAGTTTTCTACTAATAAATAGTTTTAAAATAAAATATAATAGTGGTCTCTTAAAAAGATTTACTAAAAGAAATATTTAAAAAAATAAATTAGATAGAAAGTATATACTTCTCTGAGATGATTTACGTGTAAGTAAATACAAGGAATATTACATGTAAAATTCTAAAAAAATAACAATCAAATTACTGCAATCCTTGTGCTTTGTGTGTTGTAAAGAGCTTTAATATAAAGTACTAATTTGGTTAATTTTAATCCTAAATTTTCAGTGTTTATGATATCACAAATTGCAATTGCAAAAGTGCAATTAAACCAAATACCTTAAATTTCGCATCAATAAGGGTGTAATTTTAGCTGTTTATTTAACAATTTTTTTTCGAAGATATCTTAAATTTATCTCTTTTTAATACAATTTAATGAACAGTTTATAAAATAATTGTTCTATAAAACGAATTATTTGTGCATTACTGTTGGACAGATTAGGTGCGAGTGAGCATTGGTCAGAATACCTTAAGAACAACTCTCTGCGACGAATTATTTCTCAAAGAAAAAAACCAAAGATTTATCTTACATAAATGCACAAAAAAATATTTTACCATTTAATTCAAAAATAAATTTAAAGAAAATTAGTAAGATTCAAGGATAATATTTAAAACCCAGTAAGTCCGGTATTCGTACACTCATTAGCTTTAGTACCTCACGACAGTGAGAGACCGACAGCTAGTCTATGTAAATGTAATTTATAAAATATAATGATAACTGAAAAAATAAAATGTATATATTATTTTATGTTTACTGCAAACCTTTATGTTACAAAAATGAATATTAAAACACCTTTAAATATATCTTATCAAAATAATGTAAAGCACAAGCTTGTGCTTTGCTTAATACTGATAAGGTCTTCTTAAAAGTATTTTTAGATAATTTTTTGTAGCAGAAAAGTTTGCAATAAACACAAATATTGTTTATTAAAAATTTTAACGGCTATCGATATTTTTTATAAATTAGATTAAATTAAATAAACTAAATGTCGGTCCCTTACTGTCGTGAGGTACTGAAGCTAGCGAGTGTGTGCATACCGGACCCCCAACTTTCTGGGCTTTAAATAATATCTTTGAATCCTTCTGATTTTTTTAAATCTATATTTAAATTAAATAGTAAAAATAAAATAATAAAATCATTTTGTAGATGTGCATGATACAATATATGTATATGGGATGAGATCGCACCTGAGAGAGATATGCGGTTAATACTGGTGCATGGTTAGTAAGATAATATTTTTCTACATATTTTATGTTTTACAATTTGAACCAATAAAATAAATTGTGTAGTTTGTTCTCAATCGCCCTAAAACCAGGATCTCCCTAACTGTCAAGTGCAATTAAATAATGTATTACGGTTATTCTTACAAAATTTTTTGGGATCAAATATTAGAAGAAAAACAGCAGTGATTTGGCAATTAAAAACATACATTTAACCAAACATATCACAATAGTATGAGTAGCATGAAAGTAAAAATAAAATGCTGATATTCATTATAAATAAAAATTACATTTTATTCGATTATTCACTATAGTGTATCGTTTACAGTTGATTTTTAAAAGCATTGAAAGATTTAATTACATATACGTATGGAAAAAAATAAAAAGTGACGTATTGTGGCAATTTATAGCTAAGCACACACGCACAGATATGTCAGCCGGACACCAGGACAAATCTGTAGGAGCTTCGCCACATAAGTAAACTGTCTGAAACGTTCAAAAAAGCAGAAACATGTCATAAAGTAATAAAACCTTATCACTAAAAACTTATTTTAAACTGATAGCAGTAACTTTTGCGCAAATTAATAAAGGCGAGTGAAAATCGGCCGAGTCATAAGATCACTTAAAGGACAAATTTTAACAAAAATACTGTTAACCATCGGATACGGGTGCTATATGATCTATTTGTCCGTGTCTGATCCGTTAATTTTGAGCACGGACAGCGGACAGACAAATCTGTGTCTTTTTTCACCACACACGATCAGATTTGTCTGCCAGGCACCCGCAACGGACAGATCCGCGCGTGTATGACAAACTTATGAGTTAAAGAAGAAGTGAAAATCTACACGTTTAATCCTCTACGTTAATTTTTTTCTTCGGTTGTCATTTAAATGTTATTTGGGGATTATATCAGTAATAATAATGTTAAACTATTATTTAATGTTCTATAGTTCTTAATTATTTTTCAAAAGCAACGATAAAGAAATTTTATGTCTTATACAGAGACAAAGTTGAATTTGTATATATTATATACACAAAATGTAAATCAAGAGCAATGAAAACAATAGATAAAACTAATAAGAATTAATTTACGTTATATATATCTACTTTATGATACGTAAAATTCGGTTGCTGTAATAATGCATTTTCTTCATGGTTCTACTAACGGCAGCGTTGTAAGAAATAAGGGGTAAAGTTGGGGTATTTCGTCGATGGTCGGTATGTCCGACCGCAATTGGCGTAATTTATTACCTCGAAAAGTTGGCGAAAAAGAAGCAAGCAACCGACTATGGGCGTTTATTACGAGATCGTTATAAGCGGAGCGAAATGAATGATGGCCGCCGAGGGTTTCGGCACGCAACGGTGAAAAGTGGCGCAATTGAGCTCATCCTAACCGGAACCGGAAGTGTGTATATACCGACAAGGTATACTCGGAAAACTCTTCTCGATTTTGCAGCTATGGTTCCGAATAAAATATCATATTTTTCATTTATATTATATTATACATATTGTCACAAGTCAAAATTCAAACATTAGAAAATTTAATTTTTAGACTAAAAAAATAAATTTTAATTATCTGTAAAAGCATAAAATTTAATCAATATTAAATCTCGAACCTGTCTTGTTCAGAAACCGATATCAATTTAATTCAAATTTACACTTATTCCATGGAATCCAATTTAATGTCAGGTAGTATTTAAGCTTTTTCACTCAGCAACTTCCAGCACCGTTTTAATTAATTTCCAATGATAATGAATCGTCACAAAAAGCTTTTTCCAATCATCTTCGTAAACATCTAGCCAAATAAATACCATCCCAAAATTGAACTCGTTTGCGAAACTCGATCAATAAATTTAAAAAGAGAGAAGGGTTCTAAGAAAATTTTACATTTTATTCATTACGTGTGTTTTTTACATAAAAATAATTTAAAATGGAACGAATCCATTTTAATTACCATTAACTCGTTTGGACTTTTCTATCGGTCCATTCAGCAATACATCTCTTTGTTCGACTCAATTATTTTGAGCGATTGTTCTTTCTTATGGACGAAATTTAATTCTGATTAAACGACTTTGAATAATTTACCAGAAGTCCTGCTCCATAAGATTGTAATTAGACGAACTTTATCATTTTAAATTTAAAGTGAAAGCACATAATGCAATATACTCTACGATAGAATTTCAAATAATAAATTGCTCTTTAAAAAGTTCTACGATTTCAATGGTTTATCGGTTCACGGTGTGCTTAATCGGATATTTTCCAGCGTATATGTTTCACGTAACAACGTATTCGTTCCAATGACGAATTATCCCTAAACCCAGGATAAAAAAGCTTTTGATAAAGTCGTAAACTCGGAGAGGTACGCAAACGTTAATAATTTATTGGGTAAAACTTTCATTGCCTTTCCGGTCGTTATTTCTCCGTCTAATTGGCACGTTTCAATTGAAAATAAGTGCGTGGAAAATGTTTTTAGGATAAACACAAAAAACGACGATCAAATTACAAAAGGAAGAAAGTTTACATGATCAAAAAGCATAAGAAAATATTATGAGTTGGTAATTAAAAAACCATGAATTTATATTTTTCTTCCTTCTATTTTAATTTAATAATTAATTTTAATTCAAAGTTATATAATCAGCAAGTACTTTGTCGAGGACTGACAGAAAGTTGGTAGTGAAATAGAAATATATAATTTGCACTCAGTATTACTGAGAATTTTAATACTAATTTAATAACAAATAATTACAATTGTACACAAGAAATTTATTTGAATTAAAATCCAATTGACCTGACTCTGAAAAAAATATAGCAAGGATAAATGTACAAAAAAAGTAAAAACAGACCTCAAATAATGAACCTGAACTAAACTACAATTGTTTGAGATGTATGTACTGATTTTTTCAAATATAAGTTCCTTCAGCTCTTTTTATACATACAACAAATAAAAGAAGCGGAACATTGCCTTCATGCCACGGCTCCATTTATGTTAAAATTTGTTTGCAAATTATTGTTGACTTAATTAATTTTTGATCTGAAAATATTGATCAAATACCTAAAAAAGAAGCAAAGAAATAACGAAAAGTCAACAATAACACCAACTGAAATATATATATATTTTTTTTTTATATATTGTATGATCGATAATTTGACTACTAGATTTTATGCTACAAAATAAATAAATAATAAATTCAGTTTCATGTAGTTACTCCTAAAAGAAAATCTAAAAAAAAACAGTTATGAATCTATCCGGAAAATATTTTTTTTTAACATGTCATTTCAGTAAAATCATATCGGAATATATTTTCACTAGTAGATGTATATTTTTTAAAAAGAAAATATAATTTTTTTAGCAGGTGCTAGTAAAATTATATGATTTAAACTTTTCTGTATGTATTAATATATATATTTACGTAATAATCATTATTTATTTACATCCGATGTACAAATGTTACAGTGAATGTGTATTTTTTGGTAAAGTTATATTTTCACTAGTAAAGTTATAGTTTACTGGTGAAAATGTATTTGGACTTTTAGTCCAAATACATTTTCACCAGTAGATATATATTTTTAATAGGCGTTAATATGCTGCTTCAAATTGTATATAAAGCTCAATTTGACAGTTGTGAAACGTCCATTTGTTGCTCAAACCCAAACCTTACCTCATAAAAGTCTTAAAACTAATTATAGTTTCAGAATTTTTATTTTTTGTTTACTGCAAAATACAATCTTAGTCAATTTATTTCAAAATAGAAAATAAGCGAAAGAATATTTACTGACAGACATCGCATTTCACACATTGCTCTCTAGTTGATCCGCATTTCGATATTACATTTTGTTTAAAATATGATAGCTATCCTTTCCAATATTACTATGGACTTTAAATATAAGAGGGCTGATCAAAGCATATTCGAAGCAAATTTTGGTCAATAGGAGAGCGCAAAAACAATTATTACTTCTCAGAACGCAAAAATTCACGTTAAAAGCAATAAAATCGTGTCGGCGCCGTCGCAGTGAGAACGCTCGGTAACGAGCGTTCCCACTGCGTCGGCGACGGCACGATTTTATTGCTTTTTACGTGGATTTTTACTTCTGAGAAGGGATAATTGTTTTTTACGCATTCCTATTGGCAAACTTTGGTTTAGATGTGCTTTATTGGATTCTCACTCGTAAATTGTTATACAAAGGCTTGATAATGCTTTTGACCTGGACTCAAAATTGACTTTATGGCAACACTGAGCAGAAAATAAAACACGACTAGATAAGCTAAATATTACTAGTAGATGTTTTTAATAAATTTTAATGCCTAATTTAAATATTTCGTATTATATATTATTTCACGGTGACTAATTTTATATTTATTTGTAGCATAGAAAGGGTTAACGCGTACCTATTATTATTTTTTTAAGAAAATATATTACGATGTTAAAAAATACGAATTTTTAAAATTATCTTCTATGTTTTATGTGCTTTTTTTTATATAAGCATACCATTTAATTTTGATATTTTATGATTTTTATTATGTTCATTTTTCGTGTATTATTTTTATTATATTTTTTTGACCAACGTGACGCATTTGGGTAATCTATTATGTCAGGATGGTTTTAATTTAATTTAATTTAAATAAATATAATAATATTTTTTTTTGCCAAATCATACATTTCATGAATTTTTTTGACAATTACAGTGATAAATAAATATTTTTTGCCTTTCAATTTATTTTTAATTTAATATTTTATATAAAATATATGACAAATATATTTTAGGCTCTTTTGATTTATTTGATCGTTATTTTAATAATAAAAAATAAATCAAAACTTTTAAACTTTAAAAGAGGCACGCCTATTTTAAAAAGCTAGTCCCCGTTCGATTCGGTTCGAATCGAAAATTCTCAGGGGGTGAGTTGCAGTCTGAAAAGGCTTTCACGGCTCCTACACAACTTGTAAAATAATTCAGACAGCCAACAACCTGCGACCCCGATATCGCTCCAAGTTTCCCCGCGCCCCCATTATACGCCTGAATAATATCCAGAATTAGCTTAAACTATTGTCGTCTCAAGAAAGGGGTTTGCGCCGAGCTTTGTACTATGCGGACATATAGAACTGACTGGCTCCATTATCATTTCTGGCAGCTATGAACCAGACGGGCGCGTCTGGACCAGGGGTGACCAACCAAAGGTTGAGCAAAGAAAGACTCTCCAGAGCTTGCTTAAAATAATATTTGTTTTATAAGGCGGCTCTTAAATTTGTTATTTAATTGTCACAGATGCCTCTGCTGAAAGTTCGTATATGTTTTGTGTTTAAATTATTTCTGTTTCTTGATTTTTTTACAAAAAAATATAATAATGTAAAAAGGCAGTTCTAACGATATTTTGCCTGGCTAACGAAAAAGTTTGGGAATGTATTATTTAAATAAACACGAATGCTTTTGATAATGTACATTATTATATTTTTGTGTCACAATCATTATAATTGCAATGCAAGTAAAAAATACACTTAGCGTTAACTGACTTGTTAACTATCTATTTTTTTAAATACAGTGGATATTTTTAGAAAAATTAACGTTTTTATAATCATTGTTTTGGTAATATACACATAAACCTAATTCGTGCAAGATTTGTTAAAATATGTAGCCTTAAACACTAATGATTTTTTTGTCAATTGCATGCGTTTTAGAGGCTTGCTTCAAAAGAACCAGTAATGGAACCATTAGAATAAAAACCAACAATGAAATAATTTATAATTGATAATATTAAAATTATTTGTACTAAAACCGTTCTTTAATCAGATAATCAAATTAAAATTCCATTGTTGCCGGATTTACGCATCTTTAAAAAATAATTAGAAAATATTATATTTAAAAATTGAAAGCAAAGATTTAAATTATATTTTACGGTAGGCTAATATTTTTAATTTTTTGCCCTGTGATTGGTCAATCGCCTTGAGGGGCGGTATTGATTTTTGATATTATTTAAATACGGTTGTTCAAATAATTATCTAATCAATCATTGATTAATTTTATGTGTATTTATATCTGTTTATATTTTGTATATTTTTCATTACTGATTATTGAGTAAAATAAATAAATAAATATAATGATGTTCCTCGAGTGTAATTATTCGTACAACCCAATATAATGTATTTATCGAAATTTCGCTTCATATATTTTTAAATTACGCATTATATTTTACCATCTATGTTTATATGTCAATTGATCGCTCCGAACCACAAACTAATTTATTGTATTTAAATCGTCAAGGTGGGAGGTTTCGTCTCGCTAACCCTTTAACGCCCGAATGGCTTTGCGTTTCAGATCCGTCACACGCTGAAATTCCCGGCGTCACACCAGCGTGACGCCCGCTCCCATCTGAACGGATTTTCGTGTCGTATTTTGAAACCGTTCGACAGTGAAATTGTAAGCTCGAGAATGAAAATGGCCCCGATGGAATTTTTCTTACATTAGAAAACAAATCTGGTATGAAAATCCAATTAGTGACCATAAAATAATTTTTGAAAAATTCTAATATTTATTAGTATATCTTAGAAAATATATTGTTATTTTTATCATTTCCTTACATTTGCGCTTTTCTCAAAAATAATTAAATAAAACGCGATGATGAATAAAGTTAGTTTTGAAAATAGAGAAATTAATTTATATTTTTAAGGAATATACCCCGAGAATTTTTGCTTAGGAATCAGGGACGTCATTTCTGTTTTTTCTAGGGAAAGGAAGGAAACAGTTGGTCAGTCAATGATCGCTTTTTAAATATTTTAATTTCATTAAAATTCACGGTATTTTATTAAAAGACATGCATTTTGTGCCCAAATTCAATGAGAGGAAAGTGCCCCCACTTGTTCCTCTCCAAATGACGTCCCTGATTTGCACAGCTGCTGTACATTTCACACCATAATTTTTATGCTCAAAAAATGACCCTTTAATTATTTTGAAAGCATTTTATTCCACGTTAAAAGAGTTAATTTAAAAAAAATATGCTAGATAGAAAAAATGTTGAGTTTGCATTTTGGGCTTACGTACTTGGCTAAAAATATTGGTCTGAAGATATTGATGTCAAGTTGACATTTGAAAAGATGGAATTTAGGAACATGTCAATCAGACTACCATAAGCGATAGAGAAATGATTCATGAATTTCGCGAATACATTCTTTAAAAGACATCCAGAAAAAATATTGCGTTTGATATATGCTCTGAATTCTATTCCAATTTTTTCAAGTGAATGCGCGTTTTCGCAAATGAATTTAATTATTACCCCTAATAAGAGCTTCGTTCAAGACCATACAGTTTCGCCAATTCATTTCATAAAACTCTTCGAATCACCTTTGCCACTTTTCGATCATTCAAAATCTGTTAATCTGGGGTTCTCAGATTTCATTCGGCCATAGAAAGCAATACTATAAATGGAACCGAGAAGATTTGTCAGACGAGAATTGTACAAAACTTTGGAATTCACTATAAACTTTTATTCAAATACATGATCTGATACATTGCGACTAATGGAGGGTTAAAAAGTCAGGTTAACATCAACAAAATAGCTACGACAGTAAAATTAAGAGAGAATATTCGAGAACAAATGGCTGCTATTCCTTGCGCGAGTTTTCATAAATTTTTGTAACGCGATGGTGCACTAACGGATAACGTTATTTTTAACATATGAATTTCCTGAATGTTTACTTTGATATAATATTTTAAAAAAATCGATAAGATTTATAGTTTTTTTTTAATGATTTATTCCAAGCCGCTCATCTTTATGGCCCACCCTCATTACACATACATAACACGCTTGCGAGAACAATCGATAAACGTTTTATCAGTGTGTTCAACACACTTGTGGGAATTGTGTAATATAATATAATAGTATAATAATAATTGTACATATTAAATTATGTGTTTTATAAATTTAAACGATATGCTAGAAACTTTAACACATCTTGATAATATGTATTATTATTTTATTTAATCAAAATAAGAGATTTTATTTATAGAAATGTAAAAATATTAAAACTATAAAATATTTGTAGTAAAAATATATAAAAAATAATGTCAAAGAAATGCAAACTTATGTTATTTTAATTAGAAGAATGTCTGATATATAACTTTGCATAACAGATGACTAGGCGTTCAGATTTCTCGAGAAATTTTGATGAATGAAAAAAATGTATGTAATACAGTAAAGTATTGCTGACACATTATTCTTAAAATAACCTTTTCAAAAACATATGCCATTTATAGTTTCTCTAATTGTTGCACTAATGATGAATTTTTAGTTTCTTTAATAATTTCTTATGATTTAATGGAGTCGCGAGGTTCCTAAAAATTCATCGAGAAATTTCTTTACCTATTTTATTTATTTATGCTTTTCAAGAATATCTAAATAAGTCATTATTTTTTTGGCTGGTGAAAGATTTTGGATTTTTCAAATATTTAATTAATTACATCAATCTCTTGTTTCTTAGATTATATTATGTTTCTTTGATTGCCCGTTGAAATTTCGAGCTTAGCTCAGAATTGCTATTTTACAATTGTTTTAACAAAAATTTTAAGACCCCTTCGGTTGACAATTGTCAATTACAGCTGTTGCTACTTTACAAGAACAACCTAAATAGCCCTAAATCGTTTTGCATTTTGCCGATTCCCATGAGTAATTTCGCGTTTTTAGATCACCGAAACAAAGATAAATCCGCCGGCCGGTTAGAGTGATAGAAAATCACAAAAAGTTGATCATTTAAATACTTTCGATCATCCGAAAAAGTATGCATATTTTTAAACATCTGGCAAAAACACCTTCGTAAGGGTTTTTATCTAAGTGTCTTCTTATATTACTTAAGCAAAAATAAGGCGAGTTCAAGTGTTACAAATTTGTAAGCATTTTTTTTCATTTACAGACCCCTATTAAAACCTTCAAAGAAGTAAGCATCTTAAAAATTGCAGTGATTGTAAACCTTTTAAAAATATTTGTACAATTCAAATTTTATTAATTAAAATATTTGTACAAATTTATTTTATATAATAAAAAAATCGTACAAATTTAAATTTATATAATACAGAATTATCGATTTGACATTTTTCTCCAAATTCTTGAGAAGAAACACCACAGATGAAGACCTAACCGATAAATAATTATAAATAATTATACATACAAATGCTTTTTCATTACATAAAAATCAGAACGTATTAAAAAATAAATTTAAAACCCAAAATGTCGAGGGAGCGTTATTTACACACACTCGCTAGCTGCGGTACCTCACGATAGTGAGAAACCGACAGTTTCTCATTACGAGGTGTGATCAAAAAATACGGTGAATGAATTTTTATAGCAACAACTGCTGACGCTACATCAATTTAAAGTAATAAATCCGATAAAAAGTGATAAATCCGTTGAGATAGTCAGTGTCAAGTTTGAACAAGTTGTGACTTGTTAGCCGGCCTCCAGAGCCGGAAGAGATAGGTCGTGTTTACCGTGTCTGTCGCACATCATGGAACAGAAGAAAAATCGTGTGTCAGTTTGCACTGAATTGCAGCATCTTCTTGATACAGACCTGGACCTTATGCTCAAAAATATAACTGGAGATGATAGTTGGGTGTGTGGCTATGATTTTGAGACAAAAATACAGGGTTCCCAATGGAAAACGAGTGACTCTCCTCGCCCTAAGAAGGCACGTCAGTCAAAGTCGAACGTCATGGTCATGCTAATTGAGGGCATTGTGCGATCAGAGTTCGTTCCAAGGAAATCACAGTCCGAATAATACAAGGGCGTGCTACAATATTTTTAAAACGATGTACGTGGAAAGAGACCAAAAAATGGGTCAATGCCTTCCTCCTTTATCACGACAACGCACATTGCCACACCTCGCTTCTGATCTACGATTTTTTGGCAAAAAGGTTCCTGTCTGTCTACATCAACCTTTCTCTCTGGATTTAGCACAATGTGACTTCTGGCTCTTCGCAAAAATAAAAACCATGCTAAAAAGAAAACGTTTTGCCACCATTCCCGACATTAAGAGGGCCACGACGAAGCAACTAAAGGACTTTAAAAAAATGGTTCCGATAATGGAATCAACGATAGGATAAGTGCATCGCTAGTCAAGGAATGTACTTTAAAGGAGAATAATTAAAATTTTATGTAAGCTTATTACTTTGTTCCTAATAAAATTATTCACCGTACTTTTAGATCACACTTCGTATATCATATAATATATATTCCGAGTTTTCAATATCAGTAACGAATCGGTGCGAGAGCAGAATAAAATAATTATTGGCTTAGTACCTTTAAAATACATTTTCGGATGCTCACATTATGTAAAGCGACATCTGTTATTTTTTTATCAAACGCATTTCAGATCGTCTCACAGCATCCGACGTCTGCCGGCAAAGGTTATCCCGGCGCGGACCCGTGGGGTATCGCAGTTACCCCAACCCTCGACTCCGTCCGAATGGAACGCCGCGGGAACAATAGTGACACTACAATAGGGACCGACCGTTCACAAAGACCCTCTCGACGGCGCGGGCAGAAAAGGAAAAAACTGGAGAAGAAAAACCTCCGAAGCAATAACAAAAGACCTATCGGCGGCCATCTTTCCGCCGCGCCGAGGTGGTGACGCCATTTTCATCCTATGCGTCATAATAATTTTTCTTTTGAAACAAACGTTCAAACATTTAAGTTCATTTTAATATAAGATCCATCTCACTACACTTATTGATATGAATATGAAATACAGTACATGGATTGATACTTAGGTTGAAATATCAATCCAAAACTACCACATGCTTTCAATTCAGTTGTAGATAGATACAGATATAGTAATATATCTGAAAGGTCCAAATATGTATGCAAGTTCCGGCGCGGGAGCCCGTTGACATTTCCCATACGACGGTCATATCTCTCCGAGCCTTGAAGGCCGCACCGATCCTTGAATAATTCATCCCCTGCCACGTCTGTCATAAATCGGCTCTGGTAGTCGAGAAAACCTGCGAAGGCTGAGAGGAGGGGGTAAAATTTTCCTTTGGGTGCGGGGAAAAGTATCCAAGGAAAACATCGGGAGGCTGAGCAACCTCGATGGGTAAACACGCGGCCATATGGGACGCGTGCGGAAGAACGGTGGAAGAAAAATAGAAGACGACTATTTTTCATATATTCTACTGGCACGCCTAACTTACCCCCACACCCCCTTTTGTCTAAGACGACTGACTTGTTCAGTCACACTTGTGTTTACAAGACGCTATCGATTATAAAGGATGTTGTCAGTCATCCTTAAAAAAAAATTAAATATATTTTGTTCTTCAAGATAATTGGCTAACTACTAATTAGCATTAATTTTGGAAAAATAAAAACTACGCGCAGTACACCAATTAATACAAATAATTTTATTTCTTATGTTTTAAAGACAATTTTTTAGTAGAGCTTTCAGAATTTTAATCAATTTTATAGCATAAGCATTAGGCGACAGAACTAAAACTATTGACAACGTAATCGAAAAAACCAAAATATTATCAGTACCGATGAGTGAAAAATTTCATTTTTATATTAAACTCACTTTATCAATTATCTAATTAATTAAAATTAAAAATACAATAAGAAAACAGTAGCAAAAAACTAAATCTCTGCAATTAAAAACTTTAATAAAGAAACTGACTGATATTTGCGATAAAATTCAGAGCATTAAAAACGAAACGTGTTCGCGTAAACTTAAAAACATAAAACCATAAAATAATTCATTATGGAAAGTAACTTAATCGCTTAAAATAAATACATTGAAATTCCATGGTTTAGAATTGGAAATATCATAGCTGACAAGGATCAGGATTTTATTTTTCTGTATCGTATGAACTTACAAAAATTTTGAATCACTCTAAAACTGAAAACGAACTAAATAGATCAACAATAAAAATAAATAAGTATTTAATTCGGAAAATTACTTCACTGAAAATTTTTAATGTTATTGAAAACAAAGATACACATAGAATAGAAAACACGTTGATTAAATACCTTCCTAGAATTTGCATTTATTACTTAACAAACATCTTTAACTCCTGCCTATCTTTTGGCTATTTTCCAACGGTCTGGAAAACCACTAAAATTCATCCGATAAGGATCTTACAAATCTAATTAGTTATCGCCATCAGCTTATTACCGTCAATTGGTAAACTATTTGAAAAAATAATCTTGATGCGTTTAAAGTAATTTTTGATTTAAGCGCAAAATCAATCTACAACATATCAACCTAATAGCTTAACGAAGCACATATTCGCTAAAGTAAATATAAAAAGGGACAGGAATTCAATGCTAGATATAGAAAAAGCTTTTGACACATTATGGCATGATGGTTTGATTCCTAAATTATATAAAAACAAAACACCCGACTATCTGGTATGCTTAATACGCTCATATATGAAGAGAAGGCTATGTTGTTTCACTAAATAATAAACACTCGATCCCGCGTATAATTCAACTGAGCTCCTCATGGAAGTTTGCTCGGGCAGTTCCTTTGTATCTCGTATATGAACGATATCGCAAAAATAATATTACGCTGACGATGCAGCTATTTAAATCAATGGCGAATAAATTTAAAAAAATCTAAAATAAATATATTCAGAGGTAGAAAATTAAATCGCGAATTTGTTTACACTGATATGAGAGTAGGGTGACCATATGTTAAAAATTTATTTAAGAATTATAATATGTGGTGCTATATCTTAAAATAGTAATAAATATTTACATCCTGTCACGTTCACCCATAATGTTGCTGCGCTTATATATTTTATTTAAATGTATCTCAAAAACCCAGTAAATATTATGACTATATCCTGTTACTGCAATATTTGTTTGTGTGTTTTAAATTAGGTCAAACTAGTAAATTAAGTTTAGGAATATTTGGGGTGTTATCGGGAATATTTAAGAATATTTGGGGTTTTATAAAACAATGGGTTGGTAGTAAAAACATAAGTTTAGATAAAAATAGTTAAAAAAATTAGTGTTAGAAAGAAGATTTTGAGTTAAATATTATACATATAAAAATGAACAAAATAAGTAAGAAAGTCATATTTTACATTTTCCTGAACAAATTAAATTTAAAAAAAAATATTGTACAAAGGAAGCAATACAAGCGATGACAACAAATTTATATGATTACGCGAAAGCCTGTATTATAAAAGTAACAAACAGTAACATAGCCTTAAATCGAATTCATAAAGTAAAAGCTTTTTATCTATTTTTAAAATAGTATACACGTATTTACTAAGTATTGAATAAGTTTTTGAAGACGTTAGCAGCGCGTTATATATAAAACGTTTTGCCGAAACGCAATGAAGCACCGACAGCACGTCAACATCGGGGCAACAATGTAGGCAATTTGTAATGACTTTTAAAATAGTCTAAGCTATTTGATTTTGTAGTGTACTTTAAACACTTATGGCAGATAAATAGTAAATATAGAAGCTAAAAATATCATAAATTATTCAGTTAGACATGTTTGTCATAAAGACCAGTTTTAGTATATTTATTATCTTTAAAAAAATGTAATATTTATTATATTCAATTTGGATTAGATTTTTTAAATAAAGGAATAAATGCAGAGAAGTTAACCTTAACATTATTTTTTAAACTTGTATAAAAATAGTTATGTAATTTATTACAAAAAAAAATTTTTTTAAAAAAATTTAAAAACAAAAAAGATGTTTTTTTCAAAAAAAATTTAAAACAAAAAAGATATTTTTTTTAAAAAAATTTTAAAACAAAAAAGATATTTTTTTTAAAAAAATTTTAAAACAAAAAAGATATTCTTTTCTATGGTGATTTTTATATTTTCTTATTTAAACCTTTATAATTTTACCATAACGTATAAAATTTAACTTTAAATGACATATTATATGTAAAAACATTTATTTAATGCATCTATAAAATCACAAAAAAAATACAAATAGTATAAATAAAAACAAAGATATCTAGAAAAAAAGACTTTTTTGAAAATATGATACAGCTTGAACTATTATGTAATTTCATACTAAAATTAAGATTTAAATATATAATTAGTTAATATATATTAATAAATATATTTAAGTTATTAGAATCATTATGTAGATTAAATACCTGAGAGAATTGCTTCGTGTCAATATTATATGATTTATATATTGTATTATATGAAAAACCATTATAGTTATTCGACACATTCGTCAATGAAAAAATATCATAATCTATGCCGCCACCATTAATTTAGGTCATATTCCAAATAGCATAACCTCATCCATCAAACGCTCGTTTTGATGATGTAAAACTCGACCCATATCCATCTGATTTGCGTGACGCATTTATTGTCTCTTTTTGGCATGTCACTTGTTTGATTAACAGCTCTAATGACCCAACGATGACTAGACTTAAAAAATCTGTCCAAAAAGAAGCGACAAAGTAGACCATTGCCTTATTAAATCGAATGAAAAATTCATATGTAGCTAGAAGCAAATAAAAAGTTTTCTCCCCACCCCCTACGCATTCTCATCCCCACGCACTGAATATTTGCGTATATGTGACTCGTATGAATTTCCATCATATTTCAGCCAAGTTTTTTTTATCACAACAAGGAAGTTCAACACATTTTTTTCTCTCTTACACTAAGATATTCTCCGTAGGCCGTAAAAATGTTCTCGAGCAAATAATACACATGTATAATACGCGTGCACACACAACACATTCTTTTATTTTCAATATTTTGTCGCACTTTTACAGCCGAATAATGAATGCCTTTATAACGGTTCTCCGTTGTACGCTGGGCGAGTTTTCATTAATTTTTTTCTACGCTTTGATCGTTTTGCGAAATAATGGCGCACTCCCATGCAATCTTAAATAAAGGGATACAAAAATGAACGGAATAAACTTAGATAAATATAAACTTCCTTAATGAAGTTTACTTTAACTACAAAGCGAAACGGAGGGTTTAAATTTTAAACCGTAGAAATATAAGACGGTAAAATATTATATTATATATAATAAAAATAAAATGTTTGACAAATGTAGAGAAAAGAAATGACTTTTCTAAAACACATACTGTTTAGAGACTCATGGGTTCAAATTCACACAAGATTTAATTATATTGTATCTTGTGTCTGTAATTTCGTTTTCATTTGAGCTCATATTATTTTTTTACATTCGTATCACGATCTGTAATACGAATCTTTTACAAATAATAAATGATAATGACATATACATTATTAAAATCCTGTATTGAAGTTACACAGCCAATGTTAAAATTGAGAATAAATTTAGTGAAGATGCCCAAATTTAACGCGGTGTACGACAAGGATGCATCTGATCACCTTTACTATTTACCATCTACATCGAATCAACATTTCAATGAATAACATTAGTTTTTCGAATGATGCAGAAATACTTTCTGATAACCAAAACGACCCAAACACTGGTGAAAGAGGTGAATAAAGCAAACAAGCAGGATTTGACATTCTTGTTTTGGTTGCCGGGCAAAATAGACGTTTTCATCTGTCGCGTAATAGCGACCGCTCATGCTCAAGTAAATGAGCATGATTCCGAATTAAAAAACCTCAAGGAGGAAATGAAGACTCTTCGCCAGAACCTCACGAAGAATGTCATCGCCGTAACAATACAAAAAAACAATGCATTGTTTGCTGTAAAACAATTCATTTTGAAACATTTATTCCATCAAGGGATCACAATAAAGACAAAAAATATTCAATGCCATATATGTCACTGGCAATCTGCTATTAATTGCAGGGCTTACGTCAAATAAGCTAGAACGCATCTTTCTTTAGATTGCCCATATGAAACCAAAATAAAAAATCCAATTACGGATATTAAGGCAAAAGAGGCGCAATTATCAGCAAAATTAAATTTACTACAGAAATAAAGTCTCTCGTGTTTTTGGTTGTTGTTTTCTCTCGGTCTCGGTCTAGTTTTCTATCGTCTCGAATCACTTAATCGTCTTTTGATGTGACAAAGAGTCAGATCCTTTATACACTTGATTTAAAACGTTTCTGTCAAATCATAGATGCTGATGTTGGTTGTTCAATTGCACCGCTTGCATATTAAGTGAATGGCAGGGTGAATACATATCGAAGCATATTAATGCAAAGAGTAGATTACAATAGACGTAATATCTATTGCATTTTTATTCACAAAATGTTTATTATAATACTTAAAGTGTTCCAACAGGAAGGGAAAATATGCGTTAAGTATGGTATTGAGTATTCTCATACTGTTATTAAGCATTTTGACAAAAGGCGTTATTTTTCATTTCCTGCCACAACCTACTATTTACGGAGTATACAAATCATAAGGATGAAATAAAATAATTAGTCTGAAACGTGTTATTAATTAAATAAACATTGCTAAATTCAGACTCATTAGCGAACCGCAAGTATATTTGGAGAAATTGTTCTCCAAAAACCCAACCGCAACCGCTACGATTAAAAATTACAAGAATAAAAATACAATTCAAATTATAATAAACATATCACAACAACATGGCACTTAACTTTAAGAATATAAATAAAAAAATAACGATTTAAAAAAATTAGCTTGGAACGCAAACGGTCTTCGACTGAAACAGCATGAACTTAATAAATTTTTAAAATATAAATACATAGATATAACTTAAATCTCTAAGACTTATTTAAAAAGCGTTGCTTAAAGCCAGCCTTTATAGTTAGAACTCATTATAGAAGATGGAGGTGAAACTGCGATGTTAAAAAAATCAAACATTATTTACAATGAAATATTTTTTTTACACTAACTTAGAAGTAACAACAATAGAAGTGCAAATTATCACTAAGGATTCGATTACAATATATTCCATATATTGTTCCCAAAAAATCTAACTACAATGGTATAGATTTACATAAGATTTTTAATTTTAACAGACCGACGTTTGTGGCGGTAGACTTAAACTTGAAATACCGCGATTAGAATTGTAGAGCGACAATTAAAAATGGTAGAACTTTATGCAGATTTATAATAAAAAAGAATATAAATTTAGAATATTTAAATACACTTACATATGATTCAATATGAAATAACTAAAAGTTATAGCGAATAATTTATATTTTTATGTACCTCTGCTCTTCAATGAATTATAAATTATATTGATTTTTTATCTATATTTTATTTAAATATTATGTTTTTAAATAAATATTAAGCTGCTTATGATATTATACTAAAATCCAGTTAAAATCTTCAAACAAGTATTCTTGGGAATCTCATTAGTAATAATTTCCCTTTAGCCTTTTCCATTACGGCGTGTCTGAAGAGTTGCGCTTGTATACAAATAGAAGGTTTTATTATAGCAATAATCATATCTAAAAATAAGGTTGAATCAATAGCACTTATTTTTTTATATGTATACGAATAGCTACATAAGGTATTTTATATTTGGGACATCGAAAGTAGGTCTCTTGGGTCCCCTTCGGACAACATGGTGCGACTGCTTGCAAATTAGATCTGTAGCATCTGAAATTTATGTTCGGTTTAAGACAGCATTCGGACATTCGTATATATCAAGTTGTGCATTGCCATAATGCTGCAACATGACGTTCAACAAACGGCCTAGGATCGTACGATAGCACCAAATGGTACTTTGCTTGCAAAACTAGTAGCGAAGCAGATGTACCAATAACTGATTTACAACACGTGTAAACCATTAACTATATATGCATTTACATACGTATATATTGATTAATAACTTTTGCTTAACTCTTGCTTTACTTAGCAGATGAAAAAATCCTTGCCAAGGTAATATTAATTCTTAAGCCATTGAACATTGCGTTCTTATTTTGCTCTGTATGCTTAATAAAATATTACCGTAATATTTTAAAGATTCAACTCTACTGACAAAGTTCACAGCAGCACAATAATGACTTTATTTTTGGCAATTAAAAATGATAGATATAATATTTTTTCTATTAGTTATTATGGTCATGGTTGTTATAAATAATAAATAATACACTACTGTATTTTGCTGTTTTTAAAATAACTGAATTTTAAAAATTTAACTATAAACATAAATAAATATTTTACTATTAGATGGACATATATTAGAATAACCAATAGTTTAAAAGCAAATGAATAAATTCGGTAGTAGATTATTTGTATCATTTTCTATAGTGGAGATGTTAAAAAAATATATTTCTTAATAAGTGTACATTGAAAACTTCAGTCCCTTGTTTAACTACCTGTTCTGAATGCAGCTGTGAATTAATAAAAACTAATAATTATTAAATTTAAGCAAAAACTATATTTCAACATTTTCGTAAACCATTTATTGATATATTTTTAACAAAAAAATATTTTATATTTTTTTGTTAAAAATATATCACTTATATACCAATGTTACAATATACATATTTGTGGCAAAAATCAAGCCTTTAACATATCTCTTAGAATCCTTGGATATTTATAATTAAAAAAAAATGTTGTAAATAATAACTTGGGTTGATAATAATAAATAAATATATATGTTTATATTTTATTGTGACTGCCGACATGTGTCACAGAGAAACAAAAATAAAGTGATTTCATTGATAATAATAACAGTTTTCGGCCTTTGGATTTGCTTAAGTTAATGCATTTTTAAGTGGTTTTAAATCATTTAAATAACGTCATCATGACAAATAAATTGGTTTTGAAAGCTAAACTTACTTTAGAAATTAGTTTTATTTACGCTTTTACTGAGTAATTGCGACAAATGTTAGTCTTACGCTCAACGGGTGTTCCTGACAGATCTAAAGACTTACATCAAAGCATTTTCAATGTACATATAGGATATGTTTACATTCAGTGGATCCACTGATATGCCAAGTTTCCTACTTTGAAGGAGCTACATATTTATATGAGTCTAATATACGTGAATATCTTTAACAGCTATTAAGATCCTTAACAATTTTCTCATAATTTAATTCGAAAAGAGAATAAGATATTTTTTGTTGGTATAACTTCATTACCGAGAGTTTGATTGTCGATTTTTCTACACCGTTGAATTCTCACCATCCGCGCCAGGGACGACCAACCTTTTTGCATCCTCGGCCCGCATTATCTCTGTGAGATAGGGGACGCCCTCGTTTATAATTGAATTGGATAGTGACGGGTGGGTGGGATTCTGGGGCAAGTGGGGTGGGCTAGGGGCGGCATTGTTTGCCTGCTCCCACCAATTGCTGGCGAACAACAATAACAACGCTGAAATTGCTTTTCCGTGACATATTCCGACATCTCAATTTTGGACAATTACCGAACGCGCGAGCGATACACCCGAACTTCAATGCTTTGATTTATGAAAATGCCCCATTGTGACTGTCATGTCACAATGTGCTCGCGTATTAAATATGTATAATAACTGAGCGCACACACAAGCTTGGACCTTTGTGAATAGTGTGTGTA